>NC_080070.1:47862040-48465185 GCF_949987535.1 Balaenoptera acutorostrata
GGCAGAGCTCTCGGAGCAGATGGACAATTCGGAGTGTACACCCCAAAGAAGGAGCTCTGCAAAGGATGGTGAACCACAAGTCAAATGTCAATGAGCTTAACCTGTGAGTCAGAGTCAAGCAGGCAGGCAGCAGGAACCTTCTGGCAACTTTCCCATTGTTCAGGCCATATCATTAAAACACCCTTGCCCTTTTATTAGTCTTTGCACTAGGCACAGTTCTAAGTGCTTGACACACTTATCTCAGTGGTTCTCAAACTGGGGTTCAAGGACCCCACAGGGACTAAGAATATCCTGGGAGAATTTAAACATTTTGTATTTTCACTTCAATAAGGTAGGCATACCTTGGAGATATTGTGGGTTTAAACCACTGCAAAAAGTGAATATTGCAATAAAGCAAGTCACATGGATTTTTGGGTTCCCAGTGTATATAAAAGTTATGTTTATACTATCCTGTAGTCTATTAAAAGTGCAATAGCATTATGTTTAAAAATCAATGTACGTACCTTAATTAAAAAATACTTTATTGTTAAAAAATGCCAACCATCATCTGAGCCTTCAGTGAGTCGTAATCTTTTTGCAATAATAACGTCAAAGATCACTGATCACAAATCACCATAACAAATATAATAATAATGAAAAAGTTTGAAATATTGCAAAAATGACCAAATGTGTGACACAGAGCCATGAAGTGAGGAAATGCTATTGGGAAAATGGTGCCGATTGACTTGTCCCACACAGGGTTGCCACAAACCTTCAATTCGTAAAAAAAAAAAAAAATGCATTATCTGTGAAACACAATAAAGTGATGTGCAATAAAACAAAGTATGTCTGTAATCTTCCAACACATTTACATAAACATATTTGGCTGGGTCATCTAGATGGACCCCTTATAACTGAATACTCATAATTCCAGCAACTCTTTTGCTCTTGGGTGTCTCACCTTTTGTGGGTGTCTTGAAGTGCTGTTTAATTGTCACTGGCTAGTGAAGAAAGAACAGATGCTTTTCAACAAGTCACACAGGGAGGGGTCACAGACCCGAATACCACAGGGGCTGGCAGCTGACATGAATGAGTACAGCCGGGGGAGTGGAGTTGGGGGCAAAACCGAAGCCCAGGCTTAAGCTAGAGGGGCCACCGTTCAGCTCCAGACTCTGTGGCCTTGTGGGAATGTGGGCCGCCTTTCAGCTCCAGACTCTGTGACCTTGTGGGAATGTGGGCCTCGTGGGGCTAGATCTTCCAGCCATTCAAGAGAAGCTGGAAAGACAGAGTTTGTGTGAAATGTCTTAATTCTTCTATAATAGCAACTAACTGAAAAAAACCCCCAAATATTGTGAGGGGCAAATGAAACATGTCTCTGAGCTGCAGACAGCCTGCAGTCCTCCAGGGTACAACGTCTAAGACTCAGGTTGTAGGTGAGCCGAATCATCATACAGCATGTAGTGGACTAGAGATGACAAGCTCAAAAGAACCATGCCCTGGCAGTTGCTAGAAGTGAACGTTTCAAGAAGCTGAATTAATTTCAGCAAAAATAACGTCTTCCCTCACGTTAATCGATTTTAATTTTGTTGGCTTTTTGTTTGTTCTTTTTACTTGTAAACTTGCCTTTGGTTTTATAGTTGTATAAGAATATATTTGTCAATATTTAAGACATGTTCTAATTTAAATAATTCAGATCAACAGTGGGGATCTGTAAGACAGAGTCATTCTCAAGTCTGAGAAATGACGTCCTATCTCATGTAATCTTCTCATAAGTCCTTAGGAATATGTATCACTATTTCCACTTTATAGATAAGAAAACTGAGACTCAGAGAGGTTAACTGATTTGCCCAAACTCACACAGCTAGTAAAAGGCAGAGCTGGGATCTGAACCTAGGCCAAGACTGACTCCCAAGCCCAAGATTTCAACTCTGACTCCCAAATTAATAGCACTAGACATGTAAATGATGTCATCCTTCTCCCATTGAGTCCTCTCATCTTGCTTTTGACCTTCCACTGCCATCTGCCAAACCAAATCCACACACCCTCCGAATTTAGAGGGCCAAGACAAGGGGAAGGGGTTCAGACTTGGACAGCTGAGATTCGGGTCTCAGAGGGACTTTGGAAGAATCTGTGATCAGAACTGTTACCAACGATCTCTCAGTTACGTTGTTGGTCACTTCAGTTTTGGTGAACTGGCCTGGAAATCTAAACACCATTTATAATCTTGTTTTTATAGATAAATATCGTGCAAGTTCCAATAAACGTTTGGAAACAGCTCAATGTCATCTAAACTGCCTGCATCAGGATCAGATCTGTGGTTGGTGGGGAATCTGCTGAGAAGGTGGTGGGTTTGCATCCTTTATGAGCGGATTAGCTTTCTCTCTGTTCTGGGTCACACATGGCACTCCTGGCTCCACCTGTGACCGTATGCATGAGTGGCGTGTAAAAGGTTTAGTACAGGTTCACTGGCACACCTGGGGCAGTGGGACCTGAAAGAGGCATGTGGCTAAAGACTTTAAACAATGCACGGGAAAAACTGGGAAGGAGATGCAGTAATAAGTTAATAGTGGTTGTCTCAGTGGCTGTGGCATAATGGGAGATTTAAAGTTTCTTCTTTATAATTTTCTACAATATGAAAACAGCATATTGCTTTTGATATAAAGAAAATTATTTTTGGATGAGAGAAAAAGGAATATATGAAAAAAAAAAAACCCACTCCTGACAGTGGGGAAGGAGTACTCTTGCCACACACGGCCATCTGTTACATCTTCCTAAGCATCTCACAGTGTGAGAAGACAATAGGAATCACAGATTGGATTCAGAGCAAGATATGGACAATTGTGACAGCTGGAAGTGTTCCAAGGCACTCGTTAAAGGTGTAGGCAGCGACACACTTCTTGGTTTCTTCCCCATTGACTCATATCCAGCTCTGAGCACGTAATTCCTCCCCTGCCCCTCAAGCCCAGGCTCCCTCCCCTCCCTCTAGTGACTGGCACAGGAACAGGAAGATTATGTGGTCCCATAAGCTCCTTAATCCACTGTGGTTGTCCTGGGTACTTGCTCTTTTGCCACTTGTGTTGCTGCCAGTGTCAGCGTCTGCCACCCTACGTCCCCTTGGTGGGCATGTCCTCACAGGACTGCCATGCTGTGTGCATATGGGCACCTGCCCTTGAAGCCCCTTACTGCAACCAGTGACTCCTTCTTCCAGGTATTAACATAACTTCCCACTGGGGCCCCAGATCCCAAATCCACAAACCCCCAACCCTTCCTGACATTGGGGCTGCAACCTCTCCCAGCCCTTCAAAGCCCCCATCTCAAATTCCTAGGCTCCACTTCCCTGCTCCAGCCCATGCCCATTTGGGATAACTCCCAATCCTCCCTAGATGGGTCCAGAAAGACCAAATCAACACCCAGGTGGGGTTGTCTTTTAAGCGGCCTTTAAAACACAGAAAAGACGATCATTCTCAATGGGAGAAGGGGGCAGAACACCAAAGAACCCAAACACCTGACTCTTCACTGTGAAGGAAGAGGAAGAGTTTGTTGTTGTATCCTTACGCTCAGGAGTGTAAAGCAGCAAAATAAATCACTCACTGGGTGCTTATATGGAAACTAAATACGTAAATAAATTACTCCAACTGCCCAGGTGTGTCTGGGGTGGGAGTGAGGAGAGGGGATCATCACCTCCTCCCAACCGATTCTTCCAATGTTGTGTCCCTGCAACAATTTTAACTGTGGTAAAATACACATAACATCAAATTTCCATCTTGACCATGTTAAAATGTACAGTTCAGTGGCATTAAGTACATCATATTTTGTGCAACCATCACCATCACCCATCTCCAGAAATTTTCATCCTCCCAAACTGAACCTCTGTGCCCATTAAACACTGACTCCGCATTCCCGCCTCCCCCCATCCCCTGGCAAGCACCCTTCTACTTTTTGTCTCTATGACTTTGACCACTCTGGGTACCTCACATAAGTGAAGTCATACAGTATCTGTCTTTTTTGTGACGGGCTTATTTCACTTAGCATAATATTCTCAAGTTTCATCCATATTGTAGCATGTGTCAGAATTGCCTTCCTTTTCTTTTTTTAAATTAATTAATTAATTTATTTATTTTTGGCTGCACTGGGTCTTTGCTGCGGTGCATGGGCTTTCTCTAGTTGCAGTGAGCGGAGGCTACTCTTCATTGCAGTGCACAGGCTTCTCACTGCGGTGGCTTCTCTTGTTGCGGAGCATGGGCTCTAGGTGCGAGGGCTTCAGTAGTTGTGGCACATGGGCTCAGTAGTTGTGGCGCATGGACTTAGTTGCTCCGCAGCACGTGGGATCTTCCCAGACCAGGGTTTGAACCCGTGTCGCCCACATTGGCAGGTGGATTCTTTTTTTTTTTTTTTTTTAATAAATTTTACACTTTATTTATTTATTTATTTATTTATGGCTGTGTTGGGTCTTCGTTTCTGTGCGAGGGCTTTCTCTAGTTGTGGCGAGTGGGGGCCACTCTTCATCGCGGTGCGCAGGCCTCTCACTGTCACGGCCTCTCCCGTTGCGGAGCACAGGCTCCAGACACGCAGGCTCAGTAGTTGTGGCTCAAGGGCCTAGTTGCTCCGCGGCATGTGGGATCTTCCCAGACCAGGGCTCGAACCCGTGTCCCCTGCGTTGGCAGGCAGATTCTCAACCACTGCACCACCAGGGAAGTCCTGCCTTCCTTTTTAAGGCTGAATAATATTCCATTGTATGTATAGACCACACTTTGTTTATCCATTTATCCATCAATCGACAAGGATTACTTCTACCTTTCAGCTGTTTTGAATAATGCTGCTATGAATATGGATGTATAAATATCTCTTTGAGTTCTGCTTTCCATTCTTTTTGGTTTCAATAACTTTTTTGAAGATTCTATGTCAGTATAATGGCCATTAAGTCTATGTTGAAAGATCAGAGGGTAAAATTAAGAAGTGAGATGCAGAGAAGTTGGTCCAAGGGCGACTCCTTTTCACGCTTATTCCTCGGCTGATGATGGCAGCTCATTGAGTTTGCTCTGCCTCTGACAGTGAATTTCTCAGTGATTCACTAGATAGGTCATTGAAGATAGGCAAATAAGAATACTGAGAAGAGATAAAGGGAACTAGGGCCTTTCAGTTTGTCCAGGAGCAGACTCAGGTGCCTTTTCCCTGATCTCAGATAATCTTGATGGATTCCTGCTTGAACATCAAAGCAGGGGGGACTCTAGGGGACTCTCCAGGGCCCAGGCTATGATTCTGGCTTGTCACATTCCAGGTAGTGTGACCTCAACCGAAGCAGGAGGAAAACTCACCAAGGTGTGAATGTAAGGCAGAAAAAAAGACATTAGCTATCTTCACACCTTGGCTGCCCATCCCAAAGAGGGACATGGCTTCAATAAACATCTCTGGACTTTTTTTTTTTTAATATGTTCTGTCTTTTTTGTCAAATCAAGTAATTAAAACATTTTTAATAGACTCAGCATTAACAAAAAGTGGAACGAAGGCTGTTTTGATTTTTGTTTTTAGAGAACTAAATCAGGCATCTGAAATCTAAAAGGCACTAACTTACTAAAATCCTGCATAGTGGTTTCCTTATGTAACTCTGCTTTTCACCAAACAACCAGGGCAAAGGGAGGGAGCAGGAATCTTTGGAGCCAAACTTTAAAATGGTTGTTACTCAAGATGCCAGGTTAAAAGTCAATTCAACTTGAGGGTGAAATCTTAATTAATATTATTTTTATATGAAAGCAAACTGAACGTATTATAGAGAGGAAGACAAATTTTCCATTCAGAAGCCTAAGAGGAAATTGAAACTTAAAGCAAGCCATGTGGGTCATGAGCCCCTGTATGGAGGACCAAGGGGAAAGGGCTGATCTTAGAGACATTCCTTAGGAAACAGCAGCCAGCCTGCTGATAGATGGAATGTGTTGGAGCCCTTGGCAAAGAAACTTCTATTGAATCTGCAGTTGTTTGGTCTCCTTTGAAAATACTGGTATTAATCCAAGTCTATTATTACCATTGAATTTTCATTTCCTCTTCTCTTTTATGTTTATATTTCTTGTTGCCCACACTAGTCCTGAATGGTTTACCTGCCATTTTACATACAAGCAACGCAAATATTTTTAACCACAGTGAGGTCACATCCGAACATTATTCATACGCCTTTTGTTCATTTTGAGTCAGAGGAAAAATTCTCCTGTTCTTCACGTAGATCTTAATTGGGCTTGAATAGGAAAATAATTTGAGTTTCTCCTTTAATATTTAGTAAGCACTGTGCTGTGCTAACATTTATCTGGGAGTTCAAATGATTTTGATGGAGTAGTTGGATGGAGGGACATCCGCCCCCAATTATCCCTCTTTTTCTCTGCCTTTTATTATTCTCCTTCCACACCACTTCCCCCAAAGAGAGTTGCCTCATGGGTCAGTCAAAATTCACAATGGAATCTTTCTGCAGTGCCCACGTGGAGCCTGCCCTCTTGCTCCATGGCAAATCTGTCATCTAGCGGTTGGTCCCTTTTCCTCACTTACACAATGAAGCTTATGATTTATTACAATCGGGGTCCAAGGCCTAATTTCTGTTCATAATACCTGTCATCTTTGGATAAACTGTGCTGTTTAAGGGCCAAGATTATAATGAAACACTGGTTTGACAGTTCACAACAGTGGGAATTAAGGAAATATAGGAGATGCTGTCTTCAGCTGTGAACAAAGACGTTTAGGATACCCAGCGCCACTGCTTCTCAGCTGTGGGTGGAGGTTGTTCCTTTCGTTCACTGTGCTGACATTTCCAAGCTGGATCCTCATACATTTATTGAACAACTAGTCTTGAGATCAGTCCAATGTCCTTATTTCAAATCTTTTAAAATACCACCTCTTCCAAGAAGTTCACTGAAATTAAGTAGAAGTGAAGTAATGATCTTCCTTCCTTATTCTGTTGCCTTGGAACAGTTTCTCACCTTACAGCACCCAAACTGGAACCACCTATTAACTTCATCTCCAGATGAGTTCCTTTATCTATAAACATGTTACTCTAATGTTTTCTAGAACTTAATGGCTAAAGACATCAAGACAGAGCTGGCACAGAAAATATTAAAGAACAGGAAGTTTGCCTTATTTAACTTTGTATGTTCCAAAGGGCCCAGTTCATAGCTGATGCTAATCATCGGGTGGATGAATTAATTTAATAATAAATAGGGGGGACTTCCCTGGTGGCACAGTGGTTAATAATCCGCCTACCAATGCAGGGGACACGGGTTCGAGCCCTGGTCCGGGAAGATCCCACATGTCGCGGAGCAACTAAGCTCGTGCGCCACAGCTACTGAGCCTGTGCTCTAGAGCCCGCAAACCACAACTACTGAGCCTGCGCGCCACAACTACTGAAGCCCACGTGCCTACAGCCCGTGCTCTGCAACAAAAGAAGCCATTGCAATGAGAAGCCCGCGCACCGCAACGAAGAGCAGCCCCCGCTCGCCGCAACTAGAGAAAGCCTGCGCGCAGCAATGAAGACCCAACGTGGCTAAAAAAATAATAATAATAATAAATAAATTTAAAATAATAATAATAATAAATAGGCTACTGGTTTATCACCCAAAAAGACTCTGAGATGCTCATAAGACCCTCCCGACCATCTTTTAGGGCTATTTAAGACTGTGTCTGTGTTTCAGAAAAGAAAGTATAAATAAAAGAAACAATTTGGATCTTGGACAAAGAGTAACAAAGCCAGACAAACCCAGCTCTGAAATGAGGAGTGACAACAATCCAGCCATTGATTTCTTAGAATCCAGACATTTACAGGAATGATGAGATGCTGCTTTGATAGTGATTCCAAACTGCTGCTTCTTAGTCACTTAGCTTCTACAAGATAATATTTTTTTTTTAACCCCAAACCACAACGGTCAGAACCACAGAGCAACATACTGTAACAAGAGAAGTATTCACTGCCATGGCATTTCTCAAATTGTGTTCAACCAGCGACCATCTGTGTCAGTCCCAGGAGCTATCTGTGTCAGAAAGTCTTTGGGGCCCAAATGAATTAGTCAACATCACGTATTATACCCCCATCTGGAGCATTACAATGTGCAGTTCTATATTAAAGACTCTGAGAAGTTGACCTGCTAAATATATCTGGTCACAGATTCCTATTTTCATATAATATCTATCACTTTTGCACGGAACCCACTTTAGGAAAAACATATCTGCCTGAAGTTCATTGATAGTGTTTCCATGCACGTGGAGCAGAGATTTGCACCTGCAAGAAATTTGTGCCAGAAGAGACATGCAGGCCCTTGGCAACCAACACATTTCCCCTTCTTCTTCTGAAAGGTGACCTTGACCATCTGTCAGGTTTCTTCTTCTGTATGACCTTGACATACCCTGCAAGTGAGGTTGGGCAGGTAGACCAGAAGGACCACACCTGAAGGACCAGAAAGTGGGAAGCTTGAAGCGTAGTCTTGCAAAGGCTGGCAACTATGGGATAGAGCTGCCAACTCCCAGCTTGGGTTGAGTGTGCACTCATTCCTAGAGACACGGCAATGTTCTGCTGATCAGAGGCAGACTCTTGGCCAGTCACAGGGATGAGTGGCAGCCTTGGAAGCACATCTGACACTTATGTTGGCAGCAGATCAGAGGCTAGCACATTTCCTATGAATGTTGGATTTGAGAGAATTTTCATGGTATTTGCTATTACTTTGAAATTGGTCCACAACCTAGCAGATGAGATGGGGAAAAGTGCACAGTTTTCTCTACAAAATTCAAATAGTTTCAGGGCTTATTGAGGCTTCCAGGGCAAAATATATCCCAGACATAGGTGTGTGAAACAGGTTTCCAAATCCTGATTACAGGAAGCTATGGTATCCTATTCAGTTGTAGCCCTGTGATTTTCCTGGTGTGGTCAGGTGCTAGAATGATGTATTTTCGGATGTGTTTCTCCCTTCCCCTCTGCCCTTCTACTCTCTGTCCTTTCCTTATCAGTCAGCCTGACACCCAGCTTGCCACAGAGATGAAGAGACACTGCAGAAAGCTGAGCAATATGTTAAAGAGTCGGTTCTTAGCTTTTGATTTTTAAAAGCCTAAGCCTCAGGATTAGCAAGAAAAATCGAGGGGATCAAAAATACATTTGGAAGAACACCTGATTAGGGGCCATAGTTTACCCTTATTCCAACTTCCTCACCCAATCTGGAACTCTCCCAGTTGGGGAAAGGAGAGGAAGGAGTAAGTAGACACTAATGGGTCCTGGAGGTGCACTGTGACCTGCTCTCCACTCCTGACTGAGACTCAGAGAGGGGGACGGATGATGGAAAAATCTAGAAGGTGGGAGGAATTGAAGTGTGCAGATTTGTGGAAGTGGCAAGATGGCAGAGAAGATGTTTGCAGACTTTCCTGAGTTCTCTGTGAGACCCACTGGGTTCCCAGGTGCCCAAGAAGGGCACTAGACTCACACAAAGAGAGACCAGGGATGGGAGGGAACAAGAGGTTGTTTGGTGGTGAATCAACAACCCAAACAACAAATAACCGTAATTCAACAATCTGAAGGGGTAGGGAGGCCCTGGGTGGGGTCCCTAGAGAGGATTCAGGCAGATCTGTACAATGCAGCTTAGTCGGATCCCGACCCCCTTCCACACCTCTGGCCCTGGAAATGCGTCCTGGCTTCCTTGTCCCCCACTGTCCCTCATCCCTGGTCCTGGTCAATGCCAACACGGACAGGTGCCCATGAAGGCCAGATGTGACTCATATATCGGTGCTACTCAAGTCCTGGGGAACTTAGACAATCTCAAAGGAAGGGGTGGTGGGAGAAGAAGAAAGCTGAATTTATTGAGATTCAGTTTCTTCCTCCTCCACCCCCAGAAAGGAGGCTTATGATATACATTAACTTCTGCTGAAGTAAAACAGTTTTATTTCATGCACACTTATGTTTGTGGGCTAAGATTTGCACTCAGTATGCTAGAATAGACAGTGATTTAATCCTAAATTACATGATCACTTCTTTTTTTTTTTAAATAAATTGATTTATTTATTTATTTTTGGCTGCATTGGGTCTTCACTGCTGCGCACGTTCTCTCTAGTTGCAGCGAGCAGGGGGGGTTACTCTTTGTTGCGGTGCGCGGGCTTCTCATTGCAGTGCCTCTCTTTGTTGTGGAGCACGGGCTCTAGGCACACAGGCTTCAGTAGTTGTGGCATGGGGGCTCAGTAGTTGTGGCTCACGGGCTCTAGAGCTCAGGCTCAGTAGATGTGGCACACAGGCTTAGTTGCTCCGTGGCATGTGGGATCTTCCCAGACCAGGGCTCAAACCCGTGTCCCCTGCATTGGCAGGTGGATTCTTAACAACTGCGCCACCAGGGAGGTCCCTACATGATCACTTCTATTATGACAAGTTATTGTTTATCATGCTGAATAGTGACAGAAAAAAGGGTATAGCCCCATGGAGCTCAGAGATAGACACACATACACACAACACACACACAGACACAGGTACACACATAACCCCTACACACACGTATAAACACAAATGCATACATTAGAGACACAAAGACACATAGAGCACCTCGTACTCACAGACAGACACATACACCAAACAGACATGCCCACACACACATGCACACACAAACATACCCCCAATCCCCTGAATGAATTTGAAGAACGGGTAACATTGGTCTTTATACGAATAATCCAGGCATAGCTACTACAGCAGAATGACCCTCGGCAGCTGCTGTTAGACTTCAAGCACATGTTTCCCATTTTGTTCCCATTTAATCCATCTTTTCTGACCATGGACTCAATCCACATCCCAGCGGGACACCATCTGGAGTTCCTCAATGAAGTCTGAAAATGCACATTGCCAACTTTGGCTCGATTGCCAGTGAGAGCAAGGAGGAAGTCTATGCCCTGAAATGGATTTCAGGATCTGTTAAATCTGTAGAAGTGGATCAAATCAGAGACTGAGAGCCTGTGCAGATTGCTGAACTATACAGACTAAGACACATCTGTCAGTATTTCTGGTACCTACCACTGAGAATAAAAACACTTGAAATAACACACACACACACACACACACACACACACACACATACACAGACACTTCCTCCTTTAAACCTATTTAGTTTGTCCACACCACCCATTGCCTGATGGTTTCCTCACGATTAGAAGTGTCATGGGCATTAATCAGCATCTACCACAGGTGGTGAAGTAGTGTTATATGTCTTTGATTTTCTAAATCAGATTTCATCTGCTCCGGGGCAGAAGAGCTTTGGTCTCCGCTACTATGGTGGAGACTGATCTTGTTTCTGCATCCCACCATATCCATACTCTCCAACTCTCCCTAATTTTTAGCTTGACACCTGGACATAGGCATGGTTGAGACCCCTTCTGGAGCATGTCAGCACCCTAGGATGATGGGAAGACAATATGGAAGGACCTTGAACTCCTGACAACGTCACAGGGCCAGGCTGCTATACCACCATGAACTGTCATGTGAAAAAGAGATACACTCTCTCGTTTCAGGTATTGTTATTTAGGGTCTCTGTCAAAGCTGCTTATGTCAATACTGTATCCCAGTTAATACCACATTCAAGGTGTTTGAGTTTGAATGTCCTTTGAGAACAGGAGAGAGAGCCTTGGGTCCATGAGATGGAGAGTTAGAACTGAAACCTACTCCTGAAAGCAGAGCCCCATCAGGGCTACACACTTAATGAGCCAGTTAGCCGGATACAGTCCATTCATGGCAAAGGGAGACGACAGAGAAAGCTGTCTGTCTTTGACTTGGCTCTGGATGGGGAAAATGTCTTTCATGATTATCCGTAACTCCACTTGTACTGGGGCTTTAAATTTGCATTGCTTCATGTCTGGTAAAAGAAAAGAACACAAAACTTGGTCCTAAGCCTATGATGTCCCTGAGACATTCGGCAGAATCAAAGGCAGAACCACCCTGAGGGACACATCTTCAACCCAGACTGCGCAGACAGAGGCTTGCTGGAGTGAGATTACAAAACATAAACATAAGAAAAGGATCCTCCATGAGCAAGAGTCAGCAGGTAGAGCAGGGTTATTGCTGAGGACAACAGGTTATTGCTCCAGCCTGCCAGAGACCTTCTGAAGTGCTGAGGAAAACATACCTCAGAACTGCTGCACCCAGGAGTGAGCGGACTGGGGAGCTGATGCCATAAATGCAGTCCCTTGTTTGTTGAAGGTTTGTCCTCAGGGTTCTAACCCCTGAGCACTCTAGCCTGTCCTGTGGTGGGCTGAGCACACTCCTCCAGGCAGAGAGACATGGGTACCCGAGGAGGAAGCTGATGATGAGTATGGACATGGTCCCTAGAAGCTGCAGGAGACGTCCAGACGTCCAAGGGGGTAGAGGCAGGGCACCAACGGCATCTGCTGCACCAGCGCCTCATCCATCATGCTTTTCTGCCTCCCCATCTTCCCTCTATTATAATAGCGTTTGTCACATTCTTGTGAAGTAGATTTTCTGCCTGTCTGCTCTATTAATCAGAACTCTTGATTTTAAGTGAAGAAAACCCCAAGTTCAGTTAACTTTAAAAAGGGAGTTTGTTGGTTCGTGTAGCTACAAAGTTGGTTATCTATCCATCCATCTAGGATGAAGTACTGCTGGGCCAGGGACTAAGGTGATGTAATCACACCCTTGCTCTGACTCTCTCTCACCCATTTCTTAGCTCTTCTCTCCTCTAGGTTAGCTCTCATTTCAGGCAAGATTCTTCCATGAGGTGGCAAAGGCGGCTCCTAGCATCTCCAGTCTTACACTGTCCTTACCTTGCTACCTCAGGTGCTGAAAGAGTCTTTCTTTAGTTCCATCAGAAGTCCTGGGGAAGGATTTAAGTGGCTGAGCTCAGGTCACATGTCCACTTATGAACCAGTCACCACAGCACTCTGATTAGCCAAGCCTGGTCATATGCCTATCCCTGGAGCTAGCGGAGGTGAAGATAGCACCCCTGGAAGCACGCTGACTGGGAGTTGGACTCCCCACAAAGAGATGCTGGGCAGAAGAAAGTGGGCACCCACTCTGCTTGTCTTCACGGCTAGAGCGCAGTCTCCTTCAGTGTCTGGTTTCACTTCATATTCCCAGCTCCTCACCTAGCACATGGCACATAGAAGGTGCTTACTTAACATTTGCTGAACAAATGAATGAGGCTCAGTAGCATTCTGAACATCCACAGGGCACCCAAGAGGCTTTGCGAAGTTGTTATAGGACACCCTGAGGTTAGGGTTCTCCCAGGGTTTGTGTTACCTGGCACAGGTGTCCTTCAAATTCAGACCCACTCTTACGTCTCTGCCTGGTCTCCTCCTATGTATCAAGGTCTCACCTTGAATGCCTCTTCCTCAGAGACAGCTTTTCCATCTCCTCAATTAGGGAAAGACTCCTGCTGTAGGCTTCTAGGACACCTCATCCATCCCCTTCGTCAGACTCATCACCTTATTGTAATTACTTGTTTCATTATGGACCTTCCCTGCTATCCTGTAAGCTCATGGGGGTGAGGGAACTCTGGGATGTTCTCTGACAACAACCAATATTCTGTGGACATCAGCTGGGTATCCTACAATTCAGTTCAGTTCTGGCACTAACTTCCCAGAGTTAGCACAGACCCCCACAGAGTAAGGACTCAGTCCCACAAAACTACCCCCGTTTTAGATGCCAGTCACAAGTCCCAGGCCACTTGTACTTCTGACCAACCAGCTGTAAAATCAGGGGTTCCCACAACCCCCTTCTCAGGTTCAATAATTTGCTAGAACACCTCACAGAACTCACAAACACACTTTACTTATGTTTACTGGCTTATTATCAAGGATACAAATGAACAGCCAGATGAAGAGGTACATAGGGTGAAGTCTGGAAAGGCCCTGAGTGCAGGAGCTTTTGTCCCCACGTAGTTGGGGTGTGTCGCCCTCCCAGCAGGGTCATGTGCTCGCCAACCCAGAAGCTCATCAAATCTCCACATTCGAGAGTGTTTGTAGAGCTCGATCTCTAGGTAGTCCTATCACAAAATTCCTAGGGTTTTGGAAGCTCAGTGCCAAGGACCAGAGACAGAGATCAAACACGTTTTAAATTGGGGCAGCCACTATGGAAAACAGTATGGAGATTCCTTAAAATTTTAAAAACAGAGTTACCATATGATCCAGCAGTCCCAGTCCTGGGCATATATCTGGAAAAAACTCTAATTTGAAAAGATAGATGCACCCCAATGTTCATAGCATCACAATTTACAATAGCCAAGACATGGAAGCAACCTAAGTGTCCATCAACAGAGGAATGGATAAAGAAGATTTGGCATACAGATACAATGGAATATTACTCAGCCATAAAAAAGACCAAAATAATGCCATTTGCAGCAACATGGATGGACCGAGGGATTGTCATACTGAGTAAAGTCAGACAGAGAAAGACAAATATCATATGATATTGCTTATATGTGGAATCTAAAAAGAAAGGGTACAAATGAACATATTTACAAAACAGAAGTAGAGTCACAGATGTAGAAAACAAACTTATGGTTACCAAAAGGGAAAGGGGGATTGGTAGCGATAAATTAGGAGTTTGGGATTAGCAGATACAAACTACTATATATAAAATAGATAAACAACAAGGACTTCCTGTATAGCACAGGGAACTGTATTCAATGTCTTGTAATAACCTGTAATGGAAAAGAATCTGAAAAAGAATATATATATATTATATATATATAAAATATATAAAGTTTTATATATATATATATATATAAAATATATAAAGTTATATATATATATAAAATATATAAAGTTATATATATATATAAAATATATAGTTATATATATATATAAAATATATAAAGTTATATATATATATAAAATATATAAAGTTATATATATATATAAAATATATAAAGTTATATATATATATAAAATATATAAAGTTATATATATATATATATATAAAATATATAAAGTTATATATATATATATATATATATATATATATATATATATATATATAACTGAATCACTTTGCGGTACACCTGAAACTAACACAACAGTGTAAATCAACTATACTTCAGTACAAAAAAAAAAAAAAAAGCCCAAACACGTTTCCTATTACACCACAGGAAGATGCAGACCATGTTCATGGTTGTGCCGTGCCTGGCACACAGTAGGCCTGCAGTCAGTATTTGTTCAATGAATGAATGAGCTCACAGATGAATACATTATTTCCTCTGACGTGTGCGAGAAGCTCCCCCAGGCACTGGGGTGACAGAACCAAGCCTTGGCCCCAGAGCCCACTTAGGTAATTAAAAACCGCTCACGCCAGTTTTCCAGCAGCACCCGGGGTGGATTTGGAAGTGTGGCTCTTTACTACAAGAGAAGCAGGGTTTTGGTTGGCTCCCTGAATGGCGGGTCCTAATGGCACCCCAGGGGAAGCAGCTGTCCTCGGGACAAAGGGGCCAAAAGCCACCTGGTTCCCAGTTTCCAGGCCAGCCCTGCAGCCCCTCCCTCCTCCTCCTGGGAAAGGCAACCTCAGAAGGGGCTTCAAGGAATTCGGTGCTGGCAGCCACAGGAAGCTCTGGCTATCAGTCTCCCAGTAAATCAGTCAGTGTAAAAAGAGATCCAAACCCACTGGGAATGCAGTTAAATAGGATTGTGTAGTCCCAAAACTGAAGAGAACTTTTTTTTTCTGAGAAACAGCTTCCCAGAGGTATTGAGGTAGAATGGAATCAACATAATTCCAAATAGAAAATGTCTATCGGGAGGTTGGGGGATGGGGGACAAATAACCATATTAATGATTCTGTTCAGTCACTTTCCCATCTGTTGTCTAAATAAAGCCCAAAAAATACGACAAAAAATCAAAGACAGGCATATTATTTCCTCTCTTGCCAAAACCAAAAAAGTGTGACTACTATCATAAATGAGAAACCTGGATCTTATTTCATTGACATTAATGCTCAAAGGGTTATAAAGATAAGACAAAATGGTATTCAAAGGATATAAAATTTGAGGATATTTTCATCAAATAATGTAAATTAAAATGTAAAAAAATTTAAAATGTTATCGAATATGTATTTGTCTTCTAAAACTTTAAAATTTATCTTTAAGATTCAAAGGCAAAATACAAATTACAATGAATGCTAAAAGTTTGAGTCAAAATTATTTAAATAAAATCATTTTAGAAAAATAAAACCATTCACGGTTCTAGTGTCCAATGTCCATCGAGTCACCAACGTAACAAATGTGTCACATTTCACTCACATTATAGCAAGACCTATATAAAAAATTGTCTTAAAGTAATGTAAGTTGTTTAACCTTGCAAAATGTTCTCCAGTTGCCACGTGCATCTGTTGTAAATACCGTGCCAAGCTGAGCACCCCCAGAACCAGAACCAGGAACTGAAACTCAACGAGAAGCCAGGATGCCTGGCTGCACCAGGAACTGATACTTTTGTTATGCAAGAGTCCACCACATTTCTGTTGTCTGAGAGGAAGGATCTGAGCAGTTAATTGATTTGTCATTTCTGTTATCTAAGTGCTTAGGCAGCTCAAATCGTCCTTGCACCCCAAAGCGGTGCCCACCTGAGTCAGGAACACAGAAGCCCTAAACCTTCCTTTGATGGACACAAGGCCGACGTGGAGGTCTGGAGCCTGAGGTGTGCTAGTCATGATAGTGGCTCTTAAGGGGTATGGGTCACCCGCTGCCAGTGCAGATCCTTAGATGGCCAGGGACAGGACGGCTGTGTGTTCTTTAATACTTTTTTTTTTTTTTGGTGTGGTTTGTGCTATTCGGGTCCTTGAAAGCAGGAATGGGCACATTTTTTCTGTAAATGGTCAGAGAGTAAGTATTTTTGGCTTTGGTCTCTACTGTGATTACTGTACTCAATTCCACTCTTGTAGTACAAAAGCAGCCAAGGATAATTCCTAAGTGAACGAGCGTGGACATGTTCTCATAGAATGTTATTTACCCAAACAGGCTGGATTTGGTCCAGTGGGCAGGCTAGCTAACTAACACACTAACTAACTCACTAACGAACACACTACCTAACTCGCTAACACACTAACTAACACACAGGGTGCTGGGCAGAGGCCTCTCTTCCCTGAATCTAAAGGCAGCTCTGACTGTTCCAACTCTACAATCCCATGAATTTAAGCATTTCTAAAGCAATGGATTCAAAAGAAATATGAAACCTTTGTGTTCATCAGCCGGATGAGAATGCTGGTGGTCATGGTTTCGTGACCTTGGGCAAATCCTTTAACCCCTCTCAGCTTTGGTTTCTTCAACTATAAAGTGGTCAACTTGCTCTATCTAGTTCCCCCAGAGGATTGTTGAGAAAGTCAAAACAATGATGACGATAATGATGGTAACAATACTTTCCATTTGCAAAGTGCTTTATAGTTTTCCAAATTGTTTTCCATTTAACCCTTGCAAGAATCTCATGAGGTAATTAGTCTCAACCCCATTTTTACATGTATGGAAACCATGAGGCAGAGTAAGTAACTTGCTGAAGGACTCCAAACTGGTAACCAGCAGAAACCAAGTCTCAAAACCATATATCTTAATTCCTAATATAGGGCCACTTTTATTTCAGCTTTGTGGGACCTCCATGTAAATATTAAGGGCAATGTAAAAGCAGTGATATTTGAAACATTATTTTTTTCATCTTGGATCCTTGACCCGCTGGGTTATAATTCTCCTAATATTTAAACTTACCATAGACACTAGACATTCTCCCACAATGTCTATGACACATTTGAGTTATTAGTGAACAAACACCATTTATACCTATATCCTTGACTGTGCCAGTAGGAACAGAAAACATGCCAACTTTATTAATTTCTCCCCATAAGGGCTCTTTCATTAGGCTGTCAATGAGCGAACTCATTGCCAACTCAGAGTGGGTTACATAAGCACTGCTTCCTCTTTTATCTTCCCCCCCAAAATGACTCTCACCTGTACAGGTTTAACATGTACTTCGAGAAGGACACTTAGGAAACTCTCCTCTGCTTGATGAGATCTGATGCTGCCTCATTTGTGCATTATGGCTGTTTACCAAAGGGCACAAATTTTGTGATTGTAAGTTCTGAGTCAAAGTTCAATCTCTTTTATTCCAGTGGAATTACAATTTGCCAGATAGCTCTAAAAACCGGACTGTTTGACATCTAACATTTAGAAATGGTTCAGATTTTGCTTGTTTTTACACTAAAGGGATAGAATAAGAATGATGTTCATCACTCATTAAAAATTTGGTTCTTTCTGATGTTTTCAACCCTACGAGCTCTATGCTTCCTTATATTTACCTTTAACTGCTCCCTGACAGTGTTTGCCCTTTCTCACGTAGATATGGCAATTTTAATCCTAAAAAGCTCTGCTGTCCAACATGGTAGCCACAGATCACATATGGCTATTTAAATTTAATAAATTTGAAAATTCACTTCCTGTAGCCAAATTTCAAGTGCTCTCAATATCTTATGTGACATGGCTGTACTGTATTGGGCAGCACAGATACAGGACTTTTCTATTCTTGCAGAATGTTCTATTGGACAGCAGTATATAATGGATTTAGAAACTAACTTGACAAACTTCATAATCTGGTACTAATTCATCTGAGAATTGCTCTTGACCCACCTACTTCCCTCTTTTAAACTGCTCAGACTAATACTAAGACCAAGGTTGCCAGTGATCACAGGTACCATTTGTTGATTACATGTCCTGTGCCAGGCACTGACTGTGCCCTTAGTGTATACTATCTCATCGAATCTTTATAAGCCCATGTTATAAAGAAGATGTGGTTTACATGTACAATGGAATATTACTCAGCCATGAAAAAGAATGAAATTTTGCCACTTGCAACAACATGGATGGACTTGGAGGGTATTATGCTAAGTGAAATAAGTCAGACAGAGAAAGACAAATACTTTATGATATCATTTATATGTGGGATCTAAAAATATAGTATAAATGAACTTATTTACAAACCAGAAACAGAGTCATAGACATAGAAAACAAACGTGTGGTTGCCAAAGTTGGGGGGAGAGATAAATCGAGAGTATGGGGTTAACAGATGCACACTATCATATGTAAAATAGATAAATAACAAGGATCTACTGTATAGCACAGTAAAGATTCAGTACCTTATAATAAACTATAATGGAAAAGGATAAAAAAAGAATATAGATATTTACATATATATATGTATAACCAAATCACTTTGATGTACACCTGAAACTAACACACTATTGTAAACCAATTAGACTTCAATTTTAAAAAGTTACTGAAAATAAGAAGAAAAACAACAACCCATGTTACTGTAGAGACTTAATTGGAACCTGAGGCCCAGGGTCATAGAGTAGGAGGCCGACTTGAGATTTGAACGCAGGTCTTTCTGTCTCCAGGGCCTGAACTCTTAAACACTCAGCTCTACCAACTCTTTCTCCTCCTCCTCCTCCTCCTCCTCCTCCACCCTCCTCACTCCGATGTGGGCCTGGCCAGTCAACCTGGGGACAGAGCCAAAACTGAATGTCATGCCGGAGGGGTACCCTGCCAAAGGCAAGGGCAGGGCTGGACATGAGTAGGCAGCAGGAACTCTCCAGGTGGGGGTAATTCAGCCCAGGCTAATTTTGTGCCCAAATGAAAGTAGTGTCCTTCATAACACAACCACTGAGGCTTTTCACAAACCGGATACTTTTCCACTGGAAATACCCAAATAAGAATAATCACTGGTGGGTCTGTTAGGATTGGTGAGAAAAATTTGATACTAACCAAAAAAACTGAATGTGTGGGCGGCAGCTCCTCCTCCTCCTCCTCCTTCTTTTTTCATTTTTTCTTTTTGAAATAACTTATTTCATCCCATAGGTCTCATGCACCAGCTAGCATTACAGTCTGTTTTTTAAACTTTTTCTCTGGGTCAACTCTATCAGACTGGCTGCTGCCACTCATTCAAAGCAAACAGTCTATATGTCTGCCCTGAATGTTGAGTGTTTGCTCTGAAGCTTAAATTTAGTTTTGCTCTTAATGCAAATAAATCTGTAGATTAGATAGGAGGAAATTGCGTCTCTAGGGGGCAGCCTAGAGGTTTTTTCTAGCTTGTTATGAAAACCCCGTGTTTCATTATGTCATGGATTTCTTACTAGTCCTTCTTTCCTAACATTCCTTTCTTTCCTTTTCTTCTTTCTTTCCTTTTCTTCGTTCTTTCACATGATTCCTTGAAATTCGGCTTTTCAGTTGTCAGGACTTACCATATCTATTATTACTTTTTTATAGGTCACAACACTGCCAGAGTGAGCAAATCTAAATTGGAACAAGACAGAGTTTTCCTCAAAATGAGTTTGCACAGAAAGTATGCTAAGCCCAGGATGCAGGGGAAATTTCCTTGGAATCAAACAATGTCATGGGATCTTCAGGATCTAATCTGGGCTCCTCAAACCTGCTCTAAGAGGAAAGGTGCTGGATGGTAGAATGGAGAACTGCACCAACCTCCTTCCCAGGACCGTGGTTCTCTTGAACCTGAATGTGGTGTGTCAGATTTCGTCATTAGGCCATTCCTTGAGCGTCCATCTGGTATATTGGACACATTGGGTAATTAGCAATAATGAGTAAGAACACAAGAGCAGACCAATTAAACAAACCTCTACCTATTAGTCACATTTGCAAGTTACTAATTATCAAACACCAGCCAAATCCTGTCTACAATCAAGAATAATAAAACACCCATTGAGAAGGCAGACCTTTGAGATCATGATGTCAGAATTGGGTTGAACTACATGAGTCAGGATGGAAATTCACCGGGTCAAGGGACAGAGTGAATAGTATAAGATAATAAGACTTGCAAGAGTCATAATCAATGGGCTCAGACATAAAATAATCATGTGGTCAAAGCTGAATTTCAAGATTTCAAGACTTGGGCAAAATTGTTACTGGACTTAATAATGTTAAGTGGTCTGTAGGCTCCAAGTGTCATGGACCATGTCTATTTTTACTTCCGATTGTACCTCTAGCACCAAAGAGCACTCAGCATAGAGTAGGCATTCAGTAAATATTTTTTAAATTAATTAATAAATGAATAAAGTGAAATTTGTTTTCTATCCTTTGTCACAAGTCTACCTCCCTTGGTCAAATATCTCCAAGGTGACTTGAGAAGTTCTATGGCTGCCCAGATGCCCCTAATGGGCAGACCACGATGAACAATGGTCTGTTCTTCAGGAATTCCTGTGTTGTTTTTCTGCTCTCCATCAAACCTTAACTATGTTGAATTCTTTCCCTCAGAGCCAGTTCATTCCATTAACTTGTTTGTTAATGGGTCAATGAACGCAAATAAGTGTATGGGAATAAGTGTATTCATCCCTTATAACGCATTTTCATTTTAATGCCATGGTTAAGAGTGAAACTTCGGTTAAGACTTTGGAGTCAGACCTGGATTGGAATCTGCCACTTAATAGCTGTTAGACCTCGAGCAAGTCACTTAGAGTCTCTAAGGCTTAGTTTCCTCATCTGTAAATACGAGATATAAATAGTATAATACCTACCTCAAAGCAACGTTGTGAGCACTAAATAAAACTATCTTGGTAAAGTGCCTGGCGAGGTGCCTATCACACAGAAAGCACACAGTTAATGAGCAGTTCTCAAAGTGCGTTCCCAGACGCCAGCATCAGCATCCCTAGGAATCTGTTACAACTGCACATTCTTGGTCCCTCCCCAAACCTATTGAGTCAGAAACTCTGGGTGTGGGCCCAACAACCTTTGTTTTAATAAGATTTCTAGGTGATACTGACGCAAGCTAAGTTTGAAAACCACTGCAGTAAATGCCAGTAGTAATAATAAATAATAATAATAAGCTAGTATTTATATCATAATATTGTCTTGATATTATTATTGCTTTGACAGGGACCATGCAGAATACTTTTAGCTCAGCTGTTTTCCAACCAAGTTCTGGGAAGCTTTGGGGCTCACAGAAAAATGTTGATGGGCAGATCCCAGACGAGGATCTAGGCTGTCCCCAGCTCTGCTCTGATGAGTAAGCTCCACTTTGTCAGTTTCATATACTTCAGTTCCATTCCAGGTTAAGTGCTTGACACAAGAGTTCTGCTCTGAGATAAATCTTAAAAATCACTCCCTTGTCCAAAATGCCAGTGGGAATTTGGCCAGACTATGGGGGAGAAATGGGGGATAGGAAGATTTTCCCGGGCCTGCCCTGCATTCCAATCCAAACTGCACAAGTATTCATTGGGAACTGTGCTAGGTACCTTTTGTCATACATCATATCATTAAATCCTTACAAGGTGTTCTTTCCCCTCCTTTTTGAGGGAGAAAATAAAAATGCAAAGAGGTTAAGGAAACGTGTTCAAGGTCACACAGCTAGTGCAGCTGGGACTAGAAGCCAGATCACTGGATACTGAGATTGGTTCTCATTCTCTAAGAATGGCTGCTGGTCGCACTTGAGCAGATAACCTCTCCATGCAGGAGAATCACCCATGGGGGCACTGGATGAACTCTTGCAGGGGTGTTCAGATCATACTTTTGGACTAACAAGTAGAAGGCAGCTGGCTTTTGCTCCACCATTTGCTCAGGACCAAGGCCTGGGACAACTGATTGGTTTCTTCCAAAGTGAGTCATGGTCACAAGGAATTAGAAAGTTCTAATGGGGCTTTTCCCTATTAGAACTTTCCCTATTCAGATGGGGCTTTTCCCTATTTGCTAAATCAGTCAGGCTGGGAAGATGACCTCAGCATACTGGATATGTAGGAACTTTGAGCTGAGAGTACAAGAATCTGAATCCCAACCCTATAACCATGCCAGCTCAACTATATGGTCCTAGGCAAGGCAGGCCTACCCCTTTGGGCCTTGGTCAAATGCCTAAATAAATGGCCAAACTTGTTATTTATCATCCAAGCTGGACTCTGAATTAGATGATATTGAGACATCTTTGAGCATCTTGGAAAGATGCACTAGATAAATATTTTGTCATTAACTGCAGTATTACTTATTCATTGATTAAGCCATTTCACAAATGTTTTTAAAGCACTTATCATGTGCCAAGTGTTGTACCAGGTACTAAGAACACAACTGTGAACAAGACAGATGTGGTCCCAGGCTTCATGGAGCCTAGAGTTTGGTGGGGATGGGGAATCTCTGCTAACGGTCTGTCCTGTGCCTATTGCATAGAAGTATTGTTAAGTATTTACCACGTGCTAGGCATGATACGAAGTGCTGCACACAAATTATTTCACTTAATTCTCACTATAGTCCTACAAGGTAGGAATAATGATCTTCAAATTACAGAAGAGGAAACTAAGGTTCAGAAAGTTTAAGTAACTTTCCAAAGGAGAGTTTCCTGTTACTAAATGGCAGGATCTATCTGACTTCAAAGCCATGCTCTTAGCCTCTATCTCCTAGGTATCTATGTACATGTATACCCACATACAAGCACTATCTCCTTTACAGTGCCTGCAAGAGTGTCCATCCGGCCTATGGTGGCTTCTTAATAAATAGTTATTAAGTAAATATGCCCATGTGGCTCAAGCTAGAGACAGAGGTCACAGACGATGAGACGAATGAGGGTCGTGGGAACTGAGTGAGCATTCTGAGGGGGAGGCAGGGGGGAGAGGAGACCCACCCAACAGCGGCCTGAGAAACAGGTATGAGCAGAGGGATGTCCGAGACTGTTGTCCAAGCTGCCAAGAAGCCACAGTGCTAGAAGCTGTTCGTGCCAGGAGTTTTCAGGGTGCGATGGCGGTGGCTGAGGGAGACAGGAAGAGAGGGCTGGCACTAACCATCTCTCCCAGCTGTCATCACAGAAGGATGTTACAGCCGTCAGTCAGGCCCTGGTCCGTCACACAGACTGGAAGCTGTCTACACCAGTGGTGTGGATGAAGGTGGCTCCCAGAGAAGGCTGCTGTGACCGTGTGCGGGCTGCTTTCCTCATGCTCTTCTGCCCCACCTGTTTCTCCAGAGTGGCAGCGTTCCATTAATGGCCAATTTGCCGGGCCGGGCATACAGAGATAATTTACCAGTGGTCTCTGAGTGCAGGACTGCGTTAAAAGGTGAGGACAGTTGGGACTTCCCTGGTGGCACAGTGGTTAAGATTCCGAGCTCCCAATGCAGGGGGCCCAAGTTCGATCCCTGGTCAGGGAACTAGTTCCCACACGCGTGCTGCAACTAAGAGTTCACATGCCACAACTAAGGAGCCAGTGAGCCGCAACTAAGGAGCTCACATGCCACAACTAAGGAGCCCGCCTGCTGCAACTAAGACCCGGAGCAACCAAATAAATAAATAAATATTAAAATAAAGTAAAATTGCACTCTCCCCTTTCCTGTTTAAAAAAAAAAAAAAAAGGTGACGACAGCTGTTATCAGCTGCCTTGATAACAGGACAACATTTGCTCCTCCCTTCATCACTTAAGCTGCTCAGCTTTAAATAACACTGTTTTAGAAAAGTGTGTTGGGCTTCCCTGGTGGCGCACTGGTTAAGAATCCGCCTGCCAATGCAGGGGACACAGGTTCGAGCCCTAGTCCAGGAAGATCCCACATGCTGTGGAGCAAGCCCGTGCACCACAACTACTGAGCCTGTGCTCTAGAGCCCACGAGCCACAACTACTGAGCCCACAAGCCACAACTACTGAGCCCGTGCGCCACTACTACTGAAGCCCACATGCCTAGAGCCCATGCTCCGCCACAAGAGAAGCCACTGCAGTGAGAAGCCCGTGCACCACAACGAAGAGTAGCCTCCGCTCACCACAACTAGAGAAAGCCCACACAGCAACAAAGACCCAACGCAGCCAAAAATAAATAAATAAATTTATAAAAAAAAAAAAAAAAGAGAAAAGTGTGTTAATTTGAAAGTCCCAATTATTACTTGTTAAATTCAGGTTGCTCAATATCCCTGGCTAAGAGTTTTTAGTTGATGGAGTCACATGATGAAGGTGATATCACTGTTACCTTTTTGTTCAGGTCATAGCAGGGAACAAGCACTGAGGATCCAGGCATGCATAGAAAGAAGAACCCAAACATTGGAGGCTGACAGACCTGAGTTAAACCCCCAGGTGTTACTTCCTGGGGCAGGCTGACTCAGATGGCCCCCCATCCTCCCCCCTCCTAGAATTCATGCCCCTGCTAGGCCAGCCCTCCCCTTGAGTGGGAGCAACTTCATTCTAGCCAACCAAATATAGCAAAGGTGATGAGATGTCACTTCTGAGATTAGGTGATAAGAGAGTGTAGGCTCTGTCTCATTAGCAGGCACTCTGTGCCTTCTCAGCCCACACACGCTGATGAAGTGAGCAGCCACACCACACAGGCCCCCACGGCAAGGAACGGACAGTGGCCTCCAGCCAGCAGGCAGCAAGGAATTGAGGCCCTCCGTCCAACAGCTAAAAAGGAATGGAATTCTGTCAACAACTGAGTGCCCTGGAAGTGGATCCTCATCAACTAAGCTATCAGATGAAACTCCAGCCCTGGCTGACCCTGATGTCGGCCCATAAAAGACTCTGAAGCAGAGGAGCCAGCTAAGATGTGCCCAGGTTCCTGAAGCACAGAAACTGTCAAATGATAGAGGTGAGTTGTTTTAAGTTGCTACATTTGTGGCAATCTGTCACACAGCAATAGAACACTAAGACACTTCCCATCTGGGTGAATTTGGGCAGGTTATTTCTCCTCTATAAACCTCAGTTTCCTCATCTGTCAAAAAGGCAGGGACAATAATAAAAATGATAATACGTCTGACTTTGAGGAATTAAATGAGAAAGTGTGCCCCAAAGTGTGCAAATGTTGAAATCTCCTGAGTAAGGGATCTGGGCTTTGCCTGGGCTGGAGCTGGAGGAATGGGGGTGAGTGGAGTGGTTGGAATTACTCAGGAGTGGGAAGGGCTTCCCTGTAGCCATGGGGCTTGGAGCACAGGGATCTAAAGACAGGATGTCAAGTGAAGACAAAGTTAGGGGTCCCAGAGACCACCAAAGGAGTTGAGCCAGACAGAGCTGTAGACTCAAAGGAAAAGTGGGAAACAGTGCTAAGAATGAGCTGGAGGGAGCCTTTTATATGGTGCCAGTGATGCGATGAGTGGGAAGAATAGATTAGGACACTATGACTGCTTAAATACATGGCAGAAATCAATTCGTGTCAAGGGCACTGGAATCCAGGGCTTGGGTACCCACTGCACTTGGCTCCAGGCCCCCACCCCATCTTATTCGTGGAACTCCTCTCCACATGGCCCAGGAATCCCAGGGGACCCCTTTTTAGTGGTGATTCCCAAACCCTACATCAGCCTTCTCTATCCATCTGCCTGCTCAGCATCTCGCTTTGTATCTAATGGGCATCTGAAATTTAGCATGTCCAAATCTGAACTCCTGATTTCAAATTCGTCCTCTAGATTCTGCTCCAGCTACAGCCCTCCCACTTTCGTCTTGCTCTGACACCTCTATAGGGAACTGGGATGATAGAAGAATAACCTTACAATACATATTGTGAAAGATACAAAAATGGAGATTTAAGTAAAAAGAGTAAAAAGCAAACATCTTCCTTTCTCTGTCCTGCTGTCCTCACTCCTCTCCCACCACGTAAGTTAGAAGTGTTTTTGTATCGGAACCTATGGAGCTACCTGCACTCACCTGGCCATGACTTACCACCTTTCTGTTATTGATGAACAGATTGTTTCCTCCCCAGCCCCCATGTTCTTATTACAAGCAACACTCCAATGAACATCCATGTCCATATGCACAATTATTTCTTCAGGATAGATTCTTAGAAGTGGGATGGTAAAGTCAAAGTGTTTACACGTGAAATGTTTGGTGGAAACTGACGAAACGCTCTTTGAACGTGTCTGAGCCAATTTACACCCTCACCAACAGCGTGTGACGATGCCTCTGCACCAATGCCGGACACTCTCAACCTTTTAAAAATTTGCCACGAATGAGGTCTTGTCTTAATTTGCAGTTCCCTGATGACTAGAGAGCTTGAACACATTTTCAAGTATTTATTGGCCATTTGTATTTGTTCTTCAGTGAATTGTCTCTCTGTAGCCTTGGTTCATTTTTCTATTGGGTTATTTGTCCCAAATCACTGATGAAAAATCCGAGCACTGGAGAAATTAACTTCTAAATTGGCTTGAAGTCTCACAACTAGTAAGCAGCTGAGCTGGGACTTCAGCTTGGCTCTGTTTCTCGAAAGTACAGGTCAGTTGTTCTGCTTTCTCACATATGGTCAGTGTTAACTAATGAATGAAAACCTGAAGGCTGGAACTTCCCTGGCAGTCCAGTGGTTAAGACTCCGCGCTTCCAATTCAGGGGGGGCACGGGTTTGATCCCTGGTCGGCTAACTAAGATCCCACATGCCATGTGTCCAAAAAAAAAAAAAAAAAAAAATCCTAATTATTCTTAGCCTTCATCTCCTTAAACAAAAAAACCAAAAAACCTGAAGGCTGGCTATCACTGTCCTGCAGAAGCCTGGCCCTTCCTGCTTTTAACTGAAACATCCCAGCTATATGATGCAGCTCCCACCAGGGGCTGGGCCTCCAGGAAGGCCCTGGGGAAGGCCATCAGGCTATCTGACTGACCACGACTGTTGCGCTGCACTGGCCCTTGCTGCCCACGCTACAGCATTTAGCTGGAGAGCAATTACATTGCCCCTCAAGACACAGGCAGCCAGAACTAAGTAGCAACCTCTGGTTTACAGCCATTTCCTTACTTGCCGATTAGGGCTAGACAGTCCTTGGCTTTTGGTGCAATTCATTCTCCAAAATCTAAACCTGATACGGCTCCCTGGATCTGGCAGAGCTCAGCTGGAAAGTTGGAGAGGGAACGCGCAAGCCGCTGCTGCCAACTCATCTGACATCATGCCAGGGCCACCCGACCATTGTCTGTGGCAGAACAAGGCCTTTCTTTGGCAGGGGTTTGCAGCCCGCCCTTCAGTGCCTGTTGGGAATCTGGCTACTTCTCAGCAGGCCCGAGAGCGTCTGAGTGCCCCAGGAATGCCTTCTCTATTAATAGAAGTCCTTTTCAGGGTTTCCACTGCCTGGCAGCCCGAACAGCATCCGTACCATGTTATACATTCTGCAGAGCACCAGCTGTGGGCGTGGTGGGAAAGATAATCTTGGGAGAGGAACCGGTGCTGTCAATAGGCAGCTGTTCAAATCCCCTAGCCTGGGGCCATCACAGACCAGCACGGGGGCAGACCCTTGCTGCAGGCGGCTGTGCTCAGTTTCACAGTGAGTCCAGGCAGCTCCGAGGTTTGATTTGACTAGCAAGTAATGAACCTGATTCTTTTGTCACTCCAGACTCACTGATCCTCTTGGACAGTGATTCCAGCTGGGTCTTTGTAAACAAGTTACTATGACTTGGGGGCTCCCTGAGGTCAACACAGACCCTACTGGAAGAAGATGCTATGGGGGGGAACCTGGTCCCAATCAGAACCCAGTTCTGCCACCCAGTGGCCTGGCTTTGAGGAGGTGTCAGAGCTTTAATACAGCTCTCTCAAACCAAAATCCCTGTTCCCATCTTTGGAAACAGCAGGGAAACACCACTCAACCTTCTATGGGGTCTAAAGCGGAAGGGTCAAGTCTATGGCTGGAGTGACCATTCCTGGGAACCAAAGCCTGCTCCAGTAGTCACAGGGAGAAGGGCAGGCCTACAACGGGAAAGCTTGTCTGTGCAGGACTGAGAAGGGAGGTGCAATCCCAGGAAGGAGAACAGCAGGTGCCACGGAAATGAGCTTGTCAAACACCCATGAGACACCACAAGGCCCACCCCAGAATATCTGGGAGGAATCTGAGGAGGGCTGAGAATCCCCAACGTAAGTGTCAGAGCCACAGAAACAAGAATTCGTGTCTGTAGTTGTGAGTCTCTCCTCACCCCAGGCTGGTGCGGTTTGGAGAAGATGGATGACATCAGTAAATGTCCAGAGGTTGGGAAACAGAATTAGTCACCCTGCCCAAGAGGATGAATTCCCTAGTTTCTGCCTGCTTGTGACATCACCGCTCCAAAGCATAGCCCACTGTGGTGCCAGATGAAAAGTTCTATTTCTAGAGGATTCACAAGAGTGCCATTGTCTTGATGACGAACTAACACACCAAGGCCATTGTATTTCCCAGCAGCTGCTCTGCCCAACTCCACATCCGTAACCCTCTCCCTCAGCAGCAGGCAGGACCGTCCCCGGGAGAGGGGCTCTAAGCAGCGAGTAGCATACCGAACTCAGTGTTTATTGTCTTCCGTCAAAATTCTGTCCGGAATCACCACCACTAGCTTCCAAATGGAATTTTCAAGAGCATGTGGCCAGTTTTGTTTGTGCTTTTCCAGAGCTGAAGAGCACAGGGTCAGAGTAAGGTTTGAAGGGCACCTCAGGGAATAAGCTTTCAGGCATTAAGCAAAGGTTTGGTCAGAGTTCTAAAGAGACTGGACCATGTGGATGGCTTGGATGAGTTCATTAGCTTTGAGCAAGATGATGGCTCTGGCTTGCTTACGGATAACAGATCTTTTTCAAAAGCTTGGGAGGTGTAAGTGGAGACGGTGCTTCCCGCCTGCCACAAGAAGGGCGCTGGTTTGTGCTTCCTGCACAACGAGAGCTTTGCACGAAGTCACTCATATTATCTCACTAAGCCCTTCTTGTAACCAGTTACAGGAGTCGCCGAGGAGCTGGCCAGAGTCAGAAATAGTCTTTGAAGGAAGGAGGTGGATAGTTGAGCTCTGTCACCAAGTATCACCCACTCTGCAGCCAAATCACCAGTTTTAATGGCACTGTACAAGCTAGCTAGTAAATGGCACGGGTTAAATAACAGTAACTTTCCATGCAGGGGTTTTCCTCTGAGCTAAGGCCGCTTGCAAATATGAAGGACATGCTTCTGAAGTAGTGGTGTTGTCTAGTAAAGAATTTCATTAGATCCCCATGTTAAATTTAGATGAACTTTGAATTATAAAGGGCTCAATGTCAGGCGAGCTGGGAGAGGAGGGGATGGAGGGAGGGTGGGTGTGGTGGGAAACGGAGGCCTGGAGACAGCCCTCAGCAGGGTGCACCTGACCAAATTCGCGTCCCATTGCAGAGTGACATCTGGGGGAGGCTGTATAGTTCGTGTCCCTTCAGTTGCTAGATTTCCATTTCTGATAACAGCGACTGCTGGAGTCAGTTGTTAGATTGGACACCTTCCAGACCCAGTTTACAGTTGATTCTCCACAGGAGTTTGTCTTTTTAGAGCCCCTTGCAGCCCAAGGCTCAAAGTGGCCCATAACATTTCTAAGCAGGAGAAACTCAAGATTTAAAAGACCAAGGCCATGTGGGAAGCAAGACTCCCATCCAAGACCCCCACTTTTCTTCATCACCATGTGACATCATCCCCTCCTCTTTCCGAGCCTGTGCAGCTTCATGTTCCTTGGAGAATTTGTATGCTCAAGGGTTTGGTTTTGACTCACCTTTTCTGCTCTCCTTCCTCGCATCCCAGCATCATTTGGAAAATGGAAAAGCACCGCTCCCGGGATTTAGCACCCTCTCCCTGGAGCCACTCACCAGCAAGCCCACGCTCGCGTGCACGACCCATGGGGTCCCAACCATGACGGATCTGTGTGACGACACTTGGGATCTCAGAAGCAGGGAAAGTAGGTTTGGAGCACTAACATTTCTTATGGGATATGATGTGGCCATCTTTTCTTTTCCTGCACTGGTGGAGGAAACAACGGCAGAGATCATCCAAACAAGCAGGTGAGACTCAAAGTGGAATTTGTCTTTGAAATGTGTTCTCCAATTCCCATGCACTCCTGCATGATACTGTACCAAGACAAGCCTGAGAATTCCGCGGCGGTGATAGGGTTACTGAGGGCGTGTGCTAGTGCCTCAGCAGGGACGTGGGAAAGGAAAGGGCTGGAAGGCAGGCTGGAAGGGTGTTCTCACGGTTCGGGGAGATACACAGACTGAAGTCATCAGGGTGTGCTGTGGCCCTACTGCGCGGCACCAGGTCTGAGTGGGTGACAACAGCTTCCTTCTGGTTCTCAGGGACTAGCCTGACTGCAGAGTGAATTTTTGCTCCTGGTTATTTCAGAGTAAGCTTGAGTAAAAGCCGCTTCATCATGAGGAGTCTGTAAGAGCCTCTTCTGCTCTCAGAAGAGTCCGTAATGGCCTTGTTCAGGGGGCAAGACCTAGGAAGAAGGGTCCAGATAGGGGGGCACGCTGGTTGTCTCCACGGCCTTGCCCTGCCTCAGGATCCTCTGATTTTATCAATCACTAAATTATTTCAACAAATCTGTTGCTCCAGTTCTTTAGGGCATTTTCAAATCTTCGTAACCACATGGATACTGGGAAAAAATGTGTCACTTATCATCCCAATCCACTCAGCACGGCCAACCTGGTCACAGGCAAGGCAAAGAGCTGATGAAACTGAATGAGGAGTTTTCCTCATTCCATCCTGTGCACGGGCAACCATGCAGACCAGCAGCGTTCACCACATCAAGTTTAAGGGTAGGGCCTCTGTGATGCTGAGCAAAAAGGACCAGGGATTTCATTAAAAGACCGATGCTGATGACACTCTTTGGAGGAGAGTAGGTAAGAGGGCTCTGAAGCCACACTGCCTGGGTTTGAATCTCAGCTCCAGCACTTACCAGCTGTGTGATCTTATGAAAATTACTTAATGTCTCTGGACCTCAGTTTTCTCATCTATAAAAGGGGGATATTATGGGAAAGGGAAGTATTGGGAGTTTGGGATTAGCAGATGCAAACTATTATATACAGGATGCATAAACAACAGGGTCCTACTGTATAGCACAGGGAACTATATTCAATATTCTGTGATAAACCATAATGGAAAAGAATATGAAAAAGAATATATATATGTATAACTGTGTCACTCTGTTGTACAGCAGAAATTAAACACAACATTGTAAATCAACTATACTTGAATAAAATTTTAAAAACACAAACCTTGAGATATAGAAAGATTAAAAAAAGGGGGGGTATCAATCCTAACATCTACCTTTTGTTGGGAGCATTGCAGGAGTCAAAAGGAGTTTAGTACAGTGCCTGGTACTTAGAAGGGGCTTTATAAATGTTTGTTTTAAAAAAATTATTGCATGTAACAGTGCACACAGCTGGGGTATATTCACTCAGCACTGTTTGCTTTATGGCAAAATGAATGAAACCTCCTCGGGCTGTTCCACACTTGCAAAGAATGCAAGCAACACTGGGGAGCAGGGTAACCTTGGACCTTGTCCACATTCACCAGAATCAAAAAACATCATTTTGAAACTTAACGGTAGTAGTGAGACTGCTGTTAAGCCACTGTTAAAATGTTTCTTGGGGGAGCAGGGGCTTCCGTTATGCTTGTGACATGTTTATTGTCCTTTTCACCAATATCCCTTCTCAGGGAGTGTCCCAGGCTCAGCCAAATCACCCAGCAAAATCTCATGACTGTGACATGGGTTAGACCTAATTCAGTAGAAAGAATAAAAACCCTGAACAGAAGAGGCAACACGGAGAGAGGGGAGGAAAGGCCTTCCTGTTCCTTCTAGGGACAAAAGGAAACCCTGGGGCAACTCTGGGAGCCGCTGGGAACTCCCAAGTCTGCCTCCAGTTCGGGCTTTGGCCTGCGGTGGTCTATGACACCTGTGGCCACCACCACATCTTGTTACTGCATCTTGTGCCCTGGAGCCCCCAGGAGTGTCGACCAGTTTTTAGGGGCTCCCAACTACCTCACTTCTGGCCAGATATACTACAGATGCTCAAATCCTTCCCCACCCACCCCTGATCTGTGCAGGCCTCAGGCAGCCTGATTTCAGCCAAGTAGAAACCCATGGTTCCAGCACCGCCCTCGGCACCCTGAATTTGGGTTGGAAGTCACAGGGCTTCACAAAGCCTGCCGGCTGATCATCAGAAAATCCCGGGCTGCCTTGGAACACAGAGCAGCCTTTCACCTTGCTCAGAGCAAAATGAAATGTGCCATCCATCTCCTCTTTGGCATTTCCCCAGCCCTTCTCAGAGTGAGCTAAATGCCACGGTTCGTCGATCGGTCAATAAGTCATGTTTATTGAGCTGACAGTGTGTACATACGGGGGTGTGGGAGCTGCAGAGAAAGATGGATGAGAAGGGAAGAAAACTAACCAGAGTCAAATGTTAGGGTTTATGTATAAAGAAGGGACTCTACACCTTCGTCTCCTATGCACAGCTGGGTTGCTCGCTCCTTTCACGCCACTCTGGGGGTCTGCTAGCACGCCGCTCCCAAAGGCTCCACAAGGAAATGGGCAAAAGGCTACCCAGCACTAGAAAGCCCTTTCCTTATGCAGTGCTGACCTCTAGAGGCTTCCAATTAAAAAGCATCCCACAGGACCAACTTCGTTTTACTGTAGGTTTTTACATCCCGCATCGTTGCCATATTTTCCTGGAAAACAAAGGGGAGAAAAATCTCTCTGCTCCTTTAAATGTTGCCTAATAGGAAATGCCTGCTTTATTCTTTGGCTCCCTAATTACAGCCTGCTCAGATTTTTAGAAATGTCATTGTTTTTTGCTCCAAAAAAGGGAAAAGCGTAGGTCAAAGATCAGGAATGTATTTCAAAGTATTTGCCCGCTGTGAAACTAAGAGGAAAAGCACTGTGCCAGCTATTTCGGGACACATTTCTTCAGTTTTCAAAGTACCAGATGGCCAGGCCCGCCAAGGGAGGAAGGCATGTTTGATCCTCACCCCGCCCCTCGGCCTGATTCAGCAGGAGAGCACGGGGTGGGGAGTGGGTACTACCTGCCAGCCCCTCCTGCACACACGCAGCCAGCCCACTGGCTCCAGCCCCGCGGCAGGGTCCAAACACTGGGTAGTGGGTTTTGTTCTGCTTACTTTGTTTCATTTCAACCCGTTCACATCCACAGCGAACACTAGGGACAATGGGGTATCCCACCTGGCCTGACTTGACTATGAAAACCAGACTCGTTTCTAAAGGAAACGAGACTATTTGTTACATCCCTAAGCAAAACACCCCAAATATTCCTAGCTTGTGGTAGTTTTTATCCTGTATTCTTGATCACAGAAAGAAGGGACATGTAGGAAGGCAGGAGAAAGTACCCAGGGATGTCAGCACTGGAGCTACTATACACCCACTATTTTGGCTGGGATCTTTATTTCTTTTCTTTTTATTAGAGTTGACTTTTTACAGTAGTTTTAGGGTCACAGCAATTTTGAGCAGAAGATACAGAGATCTCCCATTTAGCCCCAGCCCACACACACGCATCTCCCATTTCAACATCCCCCACGTAGTGATGCATTTGTTACAACTGAGGAGCCTACAACGGCACATCTTATCACCCCGAGTCCATAATTTACACTATAGTTCACACCTGGTGTTGTACAGCCTACGGGTTTGGACACATTTATAATATGTGTTCACCATTACAGTATCACATAGAGTAGTTTCCCTACTAAAAATCCCTGAAAATCCTCTGTGCTCCGTCTATTAATCCCTCTCTTTTGGGGTCTTTATTTCTAAAAGGGACCTTAGAGAAGATAGGTCAGTGTCAGTCACCCAGCCCTCGTTTCCTGAGACAGTATTTTCCTTATAAACTTTGCTTGCCACCTGCCCTAATCTCACTAGCCAAGATACATTCCTACAATGCTAGTGCCTGGAGGGAACTTGGAAATGAGTCCACACTCTTATTTTTACAGATGAGGAAACAAAGATGGGGCAGGGGGCGAGGGGGAGCTGGTGACAAGCCTGTGATCACACAGCCAGTCAGGGAGGAGACTGGGCTAGATCCTTGAACCCCGGGAACCAATTTGAGAAAGATTCATTGCAAAGGGGAAAGTGGCTCTTTCCAACACCAGTCCCTGCACTCAGATAGAGGAGCCAGCTTACATTTTTAAAAGGCTATCTGTTTCAAATTCTTTGCCCATTTAGGTTGTTACATAATGTTGAGCAGAGCTCCCCGTGCTATACAGTAAGTCCTTGTTGGTTATCCATTTTAAATACAGCAGTGTGTACAACAGAAACTAACACAACACTGTTAATCAACTATACTCCAATATAAAATACAAAGTTAAAAAAAAAAAAGTCTATCTGTGAGAGCGCTCAACTAACAGTAACAAAGGAGTTCTCTTGTAAGAAAGCCTTTGTCTGGGGAAGACCATGTCACCGCCCGCTGAGGTCAGAATCTTACACTGAGCGAGGTCTGGAATGCTTGCACACAGCCGACCACTCAGTACAATCTCTGACAACACCTATGTCGAAAACAAGGAAGCACGAATTAAGTTACCTGAAACACACACAAGAGCCTCTAGGCTGTGCCTATTAAGGCACTTGCAAATCTAATTTAACAATCTTTGGAGACCTATTCATTTGGGGAAAGAAAATTGCTCTTGATCAAATAATGGGACTTAGCACCAACCTCCAGACTTATTTTTTAAATGCCATTGTTTCTGAATAACAATTGGGCGGAAAGTAATGGGAAATGGTGTCATGTCATCGTAGAACGACCACAGGTTTCTAATTGGTGCCGTGAAGGATTCCTAACTAGGACGGGAAAGAATCTAAAGTTCGAAGGAAGAGTGGAAAATTACTAAACACCAGGTACCGCATCAGGATAGATTAATGTCTCCAAATACATCAATTATTAACATCTGAATCGTATCAGTGGTTCTTGTAATCACTCCCCCCTCCCCATCCCCCTGCCCCCCCCACCCCCCCCACAGCCAGGCTCCAACATCAGTAACCACAAAGCTGGCTGATGGTCCCTATTCCCGGTCCTCCTTTATAGCAAGTTAGGCGTCCTTTAGGACCAAACGTGGTGGAGAAAGTAAACAAGAGGCAAATAGCAGCGGAGTTCGGAAGGCTCTTTAATAGCAAGCGTATGGTAATTACATCGTTGGATGAGATCCTCACCCTCAGGGGAGAGAGGAAGGAGCAGGTGTGCACAGGGTTCAATTTCGCGTTTACACTGCTGAAGCATCTAATGAAGGGCAACGATTTTGGGCAACCCATTTCACAGTTTTGTAATTTACAAGAGATTTCTTTGAAAGGAAATATAAAGGCAAAGAAAGCAGAGACACCCTGCATGAAACATTTCTCACCTAAAAAACAAAACCCCCAAACCATTCCTTGCTTTTGCTTCTTACTGTAGATACTAAACTTTGCCCTCTTACACAAATTAAGACTGGTTCACAGATAGTTTCAGGTTTTCCCTAGAACTGATGACTTACTTTCTCCTCTAAAAAGCTGACATTTGTACAGAGTACTGCTCTGTATCTTATCTGCGTAGCTATCAGAAGGTACTTAAAGTAAAAAATGAATCTGAAGAAACAAAAAAGAAAAAAAAAAACAGGCAAAGGCAGTTTTACAAGGAACAGACTGTCAGCTCTCTCTGTGGTACTGAATAACTTGAATACACAGTTCTCAGAAAATTAAATGTTTATTTGTATGTGGCCTGGTGCCTGATTTTAACTACTTGGGCCTATTCAGCCATACCGTGCTTTAAGTAGACTTTCTACAACATGAAATGCTCATAGGTCCTCTATTTTTGTAATCCAAATTTAAATAAAAATACCAAAGACAACATATTATTTAACAATTTGCCCAATGAACACGAGCTATAGATATTTTACCATGGACACCACGTTGCCACGGATACCAGTGGCTACCGGCATTCTGGCACGTCTGAGAATTATTCTGTATAAAATCTAAAAGACTTCAGCCTTTCATGCCATACCTGGTATCACCAAACCAAGATAACTGCTTGTGTCTTTATGGAAGAGGATTAGTTTTTAATTCAAAAAACTTTGAGGCTTCTCTGATCATCTGAAGACTAAGCAATCAGGCAATGACATCTCTTTGGAGTTAACACTCACTAGAGGGAAGAGGGATCTGTGATCCACTTGAGTTTTAATTGTGCTCTTTTACAACCCAGAAGCGTGGTGGAGTAGGTGGGCTCTGCCCTCTGGCCGGCTGGGGCATTCCTGATCTGCAGCCTCCTCTGCAGCTGACAGCGAGGTCAAGTTTGGTCCCCGTTCTGCCTGCCAGGTGATTGGAGCCCCTTTCAGATCTGTCAGCACTTTGGAAATACAGGCTTCTCTGGCAGCTGGCTTAGTGAGGAAGAGAACTCCACCAGATTTGCAAGACACCCATTGTCTCCTTGGCTGGGGGGCATTTTTAAAGCCACAAAGCCACCCCCAACAGAGGCCTTGCCTCTCAACATGCAAGCAGTCCCTTTGAGGAAAGCAGGATCCTGGTGAGATAGCCAGGACAACAGTTCTCTTGTATTTTATATGATAACTGCCTCTTGCCTTTATATTTATGTAAAAAATCAGACCCTAACTCTCCCATTCTACCTTACTCATCTCCTCCTACCCCAGGTTAAGTCCTGCCTATACCTATGTGTCTCACAAACCAGGAGAAATAAGATCTATTCATACCACAGCTTCCCAACTTGTATATTTTAATATGAGGCAGATTCCTAAAATATAAATTCCAATGATGCTCTAGTATCACAGCTCTCCTAGGTCCATATACTTTGTGCTCTTATGAAACAGAAGCAATATTTAGACATGTACTTGTGCTAGGGAAAGGTTTCTGCTCCTATGTGGAAACACAGTGACTACGAGAGGAGAGGGGTTTTCACTTAAGGACACTGGAAACCTCAATTCTGGCACCAGGACACAAGGAGAATTCCTAAATTAGAGACTTTTCATGTTCTAGGCATGGGGAAAAAAAGCACTGTGTTGCTGGGAGCCTGGGAGACTTGAGTGGACACCATAGTGTCCATGGTGTTGGCAGGCATACTGTGGGGTCTCACCTCCCTCCAGAATCTGCTCTCTGACTCCCCGAAGTCTCCTTGGTATGATTATCAGGCAGGGAAAGTAACCAGGTAGCCACTAGAAAAATGTCTCTGTGATTCACTCAAACCTGGGACCAAGGTTTTGGAACGTTATCACAGGCGTGACTTCACAGCTAGCCCACAGTGATCAACAAGCAATCAACCATTCCCCTATTCACACACACACACACACACACACACACATACTCACACTCAGTCACTTTCTCTCTGTTACTTCTCTTTCTCTCTACTGGATGACACGGCAACAAAGTACTCATCTCTCACTCTCTTCCAGCTATTCTTCATGCGAATTCCCCGTCTCAGTTAAGTTAAACTTACCCTACTTCCAAAGCCCCAGTCTGTCAGAGCACAGGCAAATCCACACCTTCCACGGCACAGCAGCCAACTGGGACAAGTATTGATATGCTTTCCGTATCTCCGGGGCCCCCCCTTTACCCTCTCATCTAAGGACAGAATCTCATCGGCCCCTAAGCATCAGACCCGAGGGGGTTTCAACACTCAAAGACCAACACAAACATGTTCTAAGGTCATCCTGTGGCCAGGATCCTAAGGACAGCAAGATTCAAAATGCATTTCCTTCGCGTTTCTCGAAAAGTTTCCTTGATTGCTGCTCTTCATACACACACACATAGTAAGGCAGTTAAGGAAGGACAGTGGTTCAAGCAGGAAGGGCCAACACCCCTTTCTTCAGGCGAGTTAAGTGGCCTGTCCAAGGGCACGTACGTGGTCACTGGCAGAGCCAGGACTAAACCCGGGTCCGGGTCTCCCTCCTAACTCCCGGGTCTACGCTTCTCCTGTGGTACCACCCTGCCTCTCGGTAGGTGCGTTTACATGTTTGTGAGAGAGAACCACTTCCATAACGAGAACCACAGGCTGCCTGCGGCCCTGAGCGGCCAGGTGAAGCTCTGCACTGAGCCAGCTCTGATGCCGCCCACGACCCAAACAGGGAATCCACAGCGCAGGTGAGTGTGTACGTGTGCGTGTGTGTCAGCATGCGCTGGCCGGGATGCGCACAATCAGAGAAAACGACGCTTTAGAGGAAACAATCCGATTCGCGAGGCCCTTTGGGGTTTTGCCTTGAAAATAAGTAACACACAGCGCGATGTTCTTTCCTACCCCTGGGGCAGAACAAAGGCCAGATTTCTCCTCGGCCCACTGAATGGCTGAGTCTGTCTCAGCTCAATTTTTATAAACAGAAAACATTCACATAATAATACCACAATGCATTTGGTCAAAGCCTAAACACTTTTTTCATAAAATACATTTTATATGTCCATTCCATTTTCAAACGTATGTAAATTTAGATTTTAAGCCTCTACGTACAAAATTCCAGTTTACCTTTGAAAGGAGCAAGCCAGTCAAGCTTCTTCATTTCGGTGGCAGAAGTCATTCTCTCAGACTACTGTGTGAACACGGAACTTACAGACGTGGGCTCTACCTACGGGAGGCATAGCTCCCAATCACCTGTGCTCACGTTCAGAGCCAATCAGAACACAGGCAAGGGAGCAAAGCACGGAATCCGCTTGCCCCACTGGATAAAACCCCAAGGTCTGTTTTGTTAACAGGCTACTCCAAAGGAAATTCATTTCACTTGAAGTTAACCTTTAATATGTTTTTCCAAGAAACGAAAAAAACATGGGTACTGAAGCACGGATGGAAACCACGAAATTATTTTACCCGATGACTTAAAACTGTAGGACACCGTTTTACCACGCGCAGCTGTACTCCTCACGGCACCAATCAATTAAACAGAAAACGTTGAGATAATCAGGTTTACACCGACATGCCTGGAAGATATACAAGACTCCCGTAAACTTTGTGGCCTCTGCTGCTTTATTTTTTTTAATCTAAAATTTTGACAACCCAACAGGCATGTGTGTGCATGTTAAAAACAATTCCACCCCAGATGTTATGTTTAGTCAAGTGTTGTAAAAGAGGCATTCTGCATCTTTTATTAGAACCAGAGATGCAGAAGGGTCTAAGCAAAATGAATGTTTTAAATAATTCCATGTTAGCATTGCAAAGAATTTCCCCCCTCAGTGTGTGTTGCTAAATGATGACAGCAGTGTTTCCAGTTATGATAGTACTTGTTTCTGTGAGTTGTCTGAATATTTGATCATTAAAACTTCCCTTCTGAACCAAGCTAACCCACGATTAAAAGATTCCCACCTTCATACCACTTTAAAACTTCACTGCAGTTAGGTTCCTCAAAGCACTTGATTACAATTTTTAAATAAATTATACAGTGGGATCCTTTCTTGACTTTTTTTTGAAGAATAAAAGTCAGATTAAGAAAGTAAAGAAGGATTCCATCATATTTTTAAAAAATTTATCCTGGTTTATTTTCCTATTAAATTCATCTATGGCTTCAAAGTTTAAGTGGCACTTGGATTTGGGATGTTTTCATGATTTAACAAGTTGCCATCTTGTTATAAAGAGAGAAGGTAAATGTTTCATTTCATATGTGGGGTGGCTTATAAACATTTTAAAGAAATCAATAATTTATGTCACCCCATTTATATTCTCCACTATTAGACTTTAAAAGTGGCTTTGGAATCAGCATGTTTTAAAATAACTGAACATGCAAATAATGTTTCTTCCTAACCATGAACCAGTTGCTATATATCTAGGTAACTCAGTAATGGCAGAACACTTAAACAAAGGCTTCTTTGCCTCTCTTACCCTCTTAATCCAAAACTAAGTAATTCTCCTTTTCTGCCCTTGTATTTGCACTTGTGCAGTTTAATGACTAGATATTAAAACTCATGCTTTATAAGCAAAACCTTCCATTTTCATACACTTAAAAGGTACATAAAAAGTGCAGACTGCATTTCTTCTCTGCCATGCTTTCTCTCAATAATGTCACCTGTGATGACTCAAAACATATCCTTAATACATTCAGAGTTCTCTACTTTGGAGTCAGCAAATGTTAGTTCTCCAACATAAACTCAAGAGAGAACAGTCAGCCGCAAAATGGACTCTAAATTCAAAATGGCAAAGGCTACCGAGACAACTCCATAGAGACCCACTGAAACGGGAGTAAAATTCAGGTCACTTCTGAGCAAAGCTCATCCCAGATATCGTGTGGTTGTTAAAAAGGTATTTCATTTTAATTTGGATGCTGGGAGTCAGACGTCCTGTTTCGAAGTGCTATTGCAAAATGCTAACCCAGGAGCTTGTGACCCCACCTCGGGTACCACAGGGCCCACTCTCCTTCTCAGGTGGGAGCCCTTGTAAGTCTACTGCTGACTGACCCCCATTTGGGGGTGGTCCGCCTCTGGCTCCTCCTCTTCCACGTCCGCACTGTACTCTTCAAATGCGTCGTCATCTGCATCCGGAAGCCCCAGTAACTACAGGGGAGAGAAGAGAAGCAGCTGTGAGTGCCAAATGGCCCACAGGCAGGAAGACAACCAAAGGCATCTGATCCAAATTCAACAAAGGGGGCAAGAATATACTGTGGAGAAAAGACAATCTATTCAATAAGTGGTGCTAGGAAAACTAGACAGCTCCATGTAAAAGAACGAGATTAGAACACTTCCTCACACCATATACAAAAATAAACTCAAAATGGATTAAAGACCTAAATTTAAGACCAGAGACCATAAAACTCCTAGGAGAGAACACAGACAGGACACTCTTTGACATAAATCGTAGCAATATTGTTTTGGATATGTCTCCTAAGGCAAAAGAAAGAAAAGCAAAAATAAACAAATGGGACCTAATGGAACTAAAAGCTTTTTCACAGAAAAGGAAATCACTGACAAAATGAAAAGACAACCTACTGAACAGGAGAAATATTTGCAAATGATATGACTGATAAGGGGTTAATATCCAAAATATATAAACAACTCATACAACTCAATATCAAAAAAACCACCCAATCAAAAAACAGGCAGAAGACCTGAATAGACATCTTTCCAAAGAAGAAATACAGATGGCCAACAGGCACATGAAAAGATGCTCAACATCACTAATATGAGAGAAATGCAGATCAAAACCACAATGAGATATCACCTCAAACTTCAGAATAGCTATTACCAAAAAGTCTATGTACAGTAAATGTTGGAGAGGGTGTGGAGAAAAGGGAGCCCTCCTACACTGTTGGTGGGACTGTTAATTGGTGTAGCCACTATGGAAAACAGTATGGAGGTTCCTCAAAAAATTAAAAACAGAACTACCATATGACCCGGCAATTCTGCTCCTGGGTATATATCTCAAGAAAACAAGAACACTAATTCAAAAAGATACATGTACCCCCAATGTTCATAGCAGCATTATTTACAATAGCCAAGATATGGAAGTAAACTAAGTTTCCATCAACAGATGACTAGATAAAGAAGATGTGAGTTACACACCACACACACACACACACACACACACACACTGGATTATTACTCAGCCGTAAAAAAGAATGAAATTCTGCCATTTGCAACAACGTGGATGGACCTAGAGAGTATTATGCTTAGTGAAATAAGTCAGACAAAGACAAATACTCTGTTATTACTTATATGTGGAATCTAAAAAATAAAACAAATGAATGCATATAACAAAACAGAAAAAGACTCACAGATATATAGAACAAACTCGTGGTGACCAGTGGGGAGAGGGAAGGAGGGAGGGGCAAAATAGGGATAAGGGTAGGGGACTCAAAGATACAAACTACTATGTGTAAAATAAATAAGCAACAAGAATATATTGTATAGCACAGGGTAATATAGCCACTGTTTTGTAATAACTTTAAATGGAGTATAATCTGTAAAAATACTGAATCACTATGTTATACACTTGAAATTAATATAATATTGTAAATCAACTATACTTCAATAAAAAAATTTCAACAGCACTTAACAGGAATTAGCACAGTAGCTATGGATTTCTCATGGGAGTCAGCTACCTCTATAATTATTTTCATAAGCTTATTAGATGGAAGTGTCAATCGTACAATGGATTGGTGCCCAAAGGACTAGGTTTTACTGGAGAGCCTGGAGATTCTCTACTTTTAAGTATCATCCATGTATACACAAAGACATAACATCTATGCACACACACACATATCTGGGCTGTCAGCAGTGGTACAATGAACAGTGCTGACTATCTCATCAAGATGTTAAAAATCTATTCTCCTCTACATCTTCTTCTCTAAAAATGCATGCTGCTATTATTCGTAACACACATATAAAAATATAGAGACTACTGAAATGTTCAACAAAATGGTTAAATAAATTATGGTACATCCATAAAATGGAATCTTATATATCCACTTAAAATACTATTTTTGAATTTAATGATATAAAAAATGTGCTCATGTGTGTAAAAAGAACGTGATAAAAATTGCATTTTCATTATGATACAAATTTTTAAAAAGGTATACACAAATGCATAGAAAAAAAGACTTCAATGAAATATATCCAAATTTTAAGAGTACTTTTTTAGGCAATGTGATTATGGGTAAATTTTTTCCTTTTTATCATTTTGTATTTTCCAAATGCTCTATAATTATCATCAGGGAAATTCACAATAAATACACAGTAAACGTTTTCTTAGAACACTGGCTGGTCCTGGGATAGAAACCGTGAGTGCCCTTTGCTGGGCCTGATCAATATGGACGAACGCTCTGGTGCTGGCAGGAAGCCAAGGCTGCAGGCATCTTGGCCTTGTCTGCCATCACAGGGATGCCGACCCACAGCATTTTGATGAAGCTTTCTCACATGGTAGCCCCTTGGTTGACCATTTTCAGGCAACTTCACTGAATGGCCCTATGATCCAAACACTGACTGCATTAGGACAAAGTGAGATGGACCATTCCATTTACTCTGCATTGCTTCCCAGGGCCCTGCCACCCACCCCCCGACTTTCCATTCCCTCCCAAAGGCTTACAGGAGGAAAGGGTAAGCAGAGTCCTGATCAAAACAACACCTTTACTCTGAAGTTCTCAGACCACAACTCTTGCAGGTCTCAGAGAGCCCTCTGAACACGCTCAGGACAAAATCATCTGCCAGGCATTATGGGTCATATGATGCACGTGGCCTGCCAAGGCACCACGGCCAACTGCAGGCACGTGCCTTCCCCTTAGAGCTCAGGGCTACAGCTGTCTCAGAGACACTGCTGACTGGGGGGAGGGGCGGGAGGGGCGCATCTCAGCTTGTTCGCATAGTCTGCACCAATCGCATAGTCTGCACCAATCTCGTGTGTGCTGGGGAGAAGGGAAAAGCCCCTTTCCCCTACTACTGTCTCCCTTCCATATCTTAGTGGGTGGAATAAAAGGTAAAGTTTGCCTCTAAAGAGGGAAAAAAATGGCTGGTTACAATGAACACAGATGACTAATATTTTGGTGTTCAAGTTTATTTCAAGAGCTGCTAGATGACACAGCAAGGTGAAAGTATCAGAAGAGTGGTAACATTTAAATAGTTGATAAAATATATTTTGGGGGCTTCCCTGGTGGCGCAGTGGTTGAGAATCTGCCTGCCAATGCAGGGGACACAGGTTCGAGCCCTGGTCTGGGAAGATCCCACATGCCACGGAGCAACTAGGCCCGTGAGCCACAATTACTGAGCCTGCGCGTCTGGAGCCTGTGCTCCGCAACAAGAGAGGCCGCGATAATGAGAGGCCTGCGCACCGCGATGAAGAGTGGCCCCCACTTGCCACAACTAGAGAAAGCCCTCACACAGAAACGAAGACCCAACACAGCCATAAATAAATAAATAAATAAAAATTAAACTTTAAAAAAAAGAATATCACCAAACATTCCGAGAAGCAACTGGCCCTGAATCTGATCAGGGACCACTTCTAATCTCCTAAAAAAAAATATATATATATATATATATATATATTTTTGCCACTACCAAGAACTCCAGAATCACCTAAATGCCAAAAGAAGATGCATTAATTCAATAGTAAATGTAACTCCTCATTGCACTGAAGGGATGCTCCTTCAAAGAGGAATGGTCAGTGGGTTCCTTCTCAGTTAACAAATCTGACTGGATGCCTGGAGCCTTGGGTTCAGCAGGATTCTGAGGCTCAGTGGGAAAGATCCTGGTCAGTTAGCAATGGCTGTCATGGGTACAGGGGGCCCAGTTGAGGCATGCATCCACATATTTGCCATCTTGTCCTAAAGTGACATGCCACTGATTATTCTTTTTCATAATACGTTTAGATAATTCACATGGACTCAAACTGTAGGTACCCCTTAACACCCACCCTCTCCTCAGCTTAGGGTGGCTTGGTAGAAGAGGTTCCAGCAAGCCAAGCGTGAAACCCTTCCCCTCTCTCCTCTTCCTAGCTCTGTACCTTACCTTGATGTGAATCCAAAGCACATAGTTCTAGGTCTGTAGCATCAGCCACATGGGAGGCCCTTCCCTTTGGCAGGAAATCTTCAGATGCTAATTTGAGAGCTGCTCTCCCCCTGTCCTTAAAGGAGGGAGAGAGAAGAGAAGCAGCTCTCAATGGCTGTCAGGACGTTTAAGGCACCTTAGCGGAGAATCTGAAGATTGGTTGAGAGGCTGTGTGGAAATGGCACTGGACCTCGCATCGGGAAGCCAGGGCTCTAGTTGGGGACCACTGCCTTTGCTGAGCCTCAGTGTCCTTCTCTGTAAAGTGGGAACCATGACACCTGCTCTACTCCAGAGAAACTATGGCGATTCAATGAGAAAGTGCATGGGGCCATGGTCTGCAAACTGTAGAGTCTTAAGTGAATTATCTAATTATATTATATTATCTTGCTTCTCATTTTAAAGCACAGCCAGTTCAATTATTCAAGGGGAGTTACTGCTGCATCAGTAGACTGTCTCCAGACCCTGCTTCTTCCTCTCTCTTCTGCTGGGCTTGCTTCTGGACTGCCTCATTGTTAATTAGTACTGTAGGAAGTAGGAAGAGAACTAAGAAACTCAGTTCTATCAGCCTCTGCATTAGATTCTCAGGCTTACGTTCCATTGAACCAACCAATTTTGGCACACTTCGGATTCAATAATAATAGTTTATATTGGTTAAGTTACTATCTGCTAGGCACTGTATAAGCAGCTTTTCTGTACATTAATTCCTTTGGTCCTCATAATAACCCTGTGGGGTAGGTACTATTATTATCTCCCTTTCACAAAGAAGATCTGAAGATGTTGAGTAAATTTGCCCAGAGTTGCCCAGTAAGCATCAGAGCAGGATTCAAACCCAGGCCAGCAGGTTGTAGACATTACACGCCTAACCGCCAGGCTACCTGGGAGATATCCTTCCAGCTGTCCATGCTGCTCCTATAGCTGGAGCCTTCAATGTTTTCTACTCGGTAACACACTTTAAAAAATTCAATATGCAATGTTAATATCAACATTTATGAGTATGTACAATTTGGAAGCATGAGGAGGAAAACAGAAAAAGCACAAGAGCTAGAATTTGCCTGGGATTCCAAAGGAAATCATACAGATATGTAATAATCTAGCATTCCCACCTCTGTCTCCATTCTCATTTATGGTAGGTAAGTCTAACTTCTGGGTTACCAGAGGCAGGGGTGAGGGGAGGGAAAATTGGCTGAAGGCAGTCAAAAAAGTACTAACTTCCAGTTATAACTTAAATAAGTACTAGGGATATAATTTACATCATGATAAATATAATTAACATTGCTGTATGCTGTATAAGAAAGTTGTTAAGAGGGGCTTCTCTGGTGGCACAGTGGTTAAGAATCTGCCTGCCAATGCAGGGGCATAGGTTCGAGCCCTGGTCCAGGAAGATCCCACATGCCACAGAGCAACTAAGCCTGTGCGCCACAACTACTGAGCCCGTGAGCCACAACTACTGAGCCCACGTGCCACAACTACTGAAGCCCATATGCCTAGAGCCCGTGCTCTGCAACAAGAGAAGCCACCGCAATAAGAAGCCCGCGCACTGCAACGAAGAGTAGCCCCTGCTCACCACAACTAGAGAAAGCCTGCACGTAGCAACAAAGACCCAACGCAGCCAAAAAAAAAAAAGTTGTTGAGAGTAAATCCTAAGAGTTCTCATTACAAGGAAAAAAAGGTGTTTTTTTTCCTATTTCTTTAATTTTATATCTATATAAGACCATGGATATTCACTAAACTTACTGTGATCATCATTTCATGATGTATGTTAGTCAAATTATTATGCCAGAAACTTATACAGTGCTGTATGTCAATTATATCGCAATAAAACTGGAGCGGAAAAAAAAGAATAGATTGAATAGCCAGATTGGAAAAAAAAATTTAATTTCTGGATCCAAATTTTTAACAGTCAAGAATTCATATCAGAAACAGGAGTATAAACAGACTGGGAAGAATCCTGAGTCCTTGCTTTTACTGCACCCACACGCTCTTATAAGGGAAAGGAGACAGGCCAAGAAATCCTGTCAAGTATATTTAAATTGCTCCTGAAACTTAGAGTCATTCGTTCTTACTTCAGTAAATTTTTTTTTCAGTTGACGGGAAAAAGTCTTTATGATCACTCTGGACAACAGTGTTGGCATTCCCAGGGTCTTGCTTCTTCAGAACAGTCTCTGATCACATAAGAACTACTGGGGCCCACCCATCCTAACAGGGTTGTACCTGGTGGGTAGAGACGCCAACCCTTGAGAATTAAAGCTCTTCAGACCCAAGAGAGTATCAGTTTTCTGTAGGACTAACTCCAGGTCTTTTTGAAAGTGTTATAAACTAGTTGAGGCTCTATTCAGTTGGCACTTAGCATCTGCTGTCTCTGAAGGTGGCACTCACTCAAACACTTGGGCTAGAGTGTCTTTATAAAAGAAGGGGAGATAGTATCTAGGCCCTAGAGAGCACAGGCAACCAGCTAGGCTTTTGGGGCTTCCAGTAAGTGCCCTGTGGCTTTAGAGGTTCCTGTAAGCTCCTTCCAGAGGATTCTTTGAAGCAGCATTTCTCACACTTTGCTGTGTATGACTCACTCAGGATCTACCTAAAATGTAGATTCTGAGTCAGTGGGTCTCAGGTGGGATCTGAGATTCTGCTTTCCTAACAAGCTCCCTGGTGACGGGGATACTGCTGGTCCAGAAACCACACTCTGAGTATTGAGACCCTAAAGTATTTGGGGAATTGGTCACGATTTATCTTAATGATCCATGATGCTGGTGGTACCAAGAAACCTCTGATGGGATCCTGGTCAGTCTGTCTTTTCAATAATAGAGAGAAAAAAAAAGGGGGGGGGGTAGGTGGCAAGACTGATGTAAGACCCAAATGAGCAAGAGTAATAGGTACCCTCTTATTTTAGGGGCTATCGCACGTTCTACAAAAGACAAGGGTTTGAATGTTCACCATATGAGCAAAAAACAAATGCCATGATAAACTTAAATTGTCAACATTCAGTGTGTGTGTGTGTGGTTTTGTTTTGGTTTCTTTTTGGATGTAGTGGGGGTTTTTTTGTTTTCTTATCAATATTTTTTACTGAAGTATAGTTTATTTACAATGTTGTATTAATTCAATGTGTTTTTATTAAAACCCACACTTGTGCATAATCTTTCCTACCAGACTTTCTGACCAACGGGGGCAGCTTCCCACAAGTGGATTCTCTCTCTTCTTCCAGACTCTTGACCAGACTAGAAGAGTAGAAGCAAGAATTGAACTTTTTCTGGGTCACAATGGGTTTTCCTGTGGGGTATAATCCCTGGCTCTCCAGCCACTAGTGGCAAAAAAAAACACAACAACAACCAATCTTGCTCATGCCAGTAAGACAGAATTAAGGGAATTTTTCTGGTGGAAGGATCTCTGTTTCTCAAGAGAAAAAAACGTGGAGTCACACAGCAACCCCAGGCAGGGGACCAGGGTCAATCAGAGTGAGAAAACCTGGGGAAGCACAGGCTCTCACTCCAGGTAGGGCCATCAAAGCCACAATGAGGACCTGCTGTATGGCACAGGGAACTCTACTTCACTTCGCTGTACAGTGGAAAATAACACAACATTGTAAAACAACTGTACCCCATTAAAAAAAAAAAAAAAGAACATCAACCAAAACAGCACAGAAAATCGTCATAGCAAGAGGTGCCTCATGACCCTAATGTCCACAGTGCTAGTAAGAGGAGGAGTAATACTCCAGGAGAATAGAGTAAAGCTTTGAGAGAACTGAAAGGCAAAGATCAGTTTTGGTTTTGCAGCTAACTTGGAAATGGTAAGTTCTCTCTTCTTTTGTGAACTGTTTTCTAGTGGGGGGGGGGTGGAGGGGAGGAAGGACTGTTAATCATCACTAAATAAAAGATATAAAAACATGGAGGGAAAAAATGAATGGCATGGCCAGCATTATTTAGACCCATAACCACTATTTCATTATCTAACTCAATCATGTGATGACTGGCGACTGTCAATCCAGGGCCACTTAAACAAAAAAAATGTAGGACTCCAACGATTCTCCAATTCGCATTGATCAAGGCTAGTGACAGGTGTCTCCGAAGCCATTACGGGTGCCAGAACATGGATAAACCCTCCTGCTCACAGATGGCAATGACAGCGCTGTCATTTGCACACATGTATCATTTGGATATGACATTCCAGCAGGAAGGAAAAAAAAAAAACTAGGTAGAAGCCAGGAGGCCCCTGGAGTGGAGCAGAATATGGGTCAGTCCAGGAAGGAAGCTGCCCCACTGCATCCATGGAGCTGCATATCCACCCAATAAGCATTTCCTAACAGCAGTTATGAGCTAGAAATTGAAACAAACCTCAGTGGGGTGGCTGGGCTTTGACAGCCCTCTGTGTTCTGATTTGGAAGCTCCCCATGCATCCACAAGACACAGAAACATGTATGACCCCCATTTTAAAGATGGGGGCACTAAGGCTGAACAACACGGGCTGGGAGCCGGCCAGGCCAGGGCTAAGCCACCTGGCCCCACCCAGGGACATCTCTAAGGTTCTCTGAGCTAAGGGGCCAAGATGGGCCTTCCTGGTCTTTCTTCTTGGCCGGCCCTCCTCCTGCTCCAGCATTGTCCAGATCTCGCCCTTTCAAGTCCCCCCTCCTCGTGAAGCCACTGCCAGCACTTTGTTCCTCGATGAGCCCACTCACATCTGATATTCCCAGTCCTTATGACACACAGTAGATAAGGCAGTTTTTTAAAAAAAAAACACACAATAGTTCCTGATTATAAATGTTTTCTGTGACATCATGGAAAATTTAGAAAATCCAGAAGAGAAAATAAATATCACCCATAACTCTGTCACCAGAGGCTCTTTGGTCGTATGTCCCTCTGGGGGACAGGAGCATCCATTCGTCCCCCTTGTAGCACTAGCCTCAAACCCACTGAGTTGTACGAATCAGGTACTGAATGGATGATTATTATTTTGCCAAAACCAGTGTCGACAAACTTTTGGCAATAATACCCCAACACTGCCCCTTTAAAATCTCTTATCTTAGCCAGATGCTTCTGTTAAGCGTGTGTTGAAATCACTTAGCAAATTGTTTTCTTCCTCCATCAAAAACCTAAGGGTCGGGCTTCCCTGGTGGCGCAGTGGTTGAGAGTCTGCCTGCCGGTGCAGGGGACACGGGTTCGAGCCCTGGTCTGGGAAGATCCCACATGCCGCGGAGCAACTAGGCCCGTGAGCCACAACTGCTGAGCCTGCGCGTCTGGAGCCTGTGCTCCGCAACAGGAGAGGCCGCGATAGTGAGAGGCCCGCGCACCGCGATGATGAGTGGCCCCCGCTCGCCGCAACTAGAGAAAGCCCTCACACAGAAACGAAGACCCAACACAGCCAAAAATAAATATAAATAAATTAAAAAATTAAAAAAAAAAAAAAACCTAAGGGTCCTATGAAAGCTTTCACTACTGAGCTCACTTCTCAACAGTACTTTGCCGAGTGTCCCCATCCCGTCTGTGTCAATCCCAGCATTTACTCAATGCTTATCCTCTGTGCCGTGCGCTTCGCTAAGTCCCCAACAAGAATCGTGTCATTTAATCTTGTAGCAATCCTAAGGTAACTATCATCATTTGTTTCCTACTTTTACAAATGAAAAAACTGAGAAACAGCAAGGTCAAGTAACTTGCCTGAGGTCACACAGGCAGCAAGTGACAGAACTGGGATTTGAATCCAGGCAGCCTGCCCCCAGAGCTTGGGTTCCTCATCACTGTAGTAACCTGATTCTGCATAACTAGGTAAAGGGACCACAACCAACACCCTGTGGTCGGTGCACACTCACTGACATCCTGTCAGGAAACACTTCCCCAGAGAACCAGCAGATCAGAGTAAGCAGAGCAGGGAATGGAACTCTTTTGCACTGTACCTAGCAGAGCGTCTAGACCAAAATAAATGCTCGGTTTTGTAACCTGGAGTTTCTCTGTACGTTTTTGTGGCTCTGTCTCCTACCAGAAAGCCAGCTCCTTGAGCGCAACGACTAGGCACCCTGCCCTGCCTCTTACTCTCCAAAGCGGTGCTTTGGCAAATAGCAGATGATCATACATTTTGTTGATCATGTGATGAAGAGATAGAGAAAAAAGAGGAGGAGTAACATGGTGAATAAGAAAAAGAATAATTATTTTTTTCTTGTCAAATCGAACAACAGATTTCTTTGGTAGGGCATGGACTTTGTGATATTGATTGTTTCAGTGGGGGGAAGGCAAACAGAAACGGGGTGGGGGGGAGAAGGCAAACAGAAAGGGGAGGAAAAGCACACAGTCTACAAAATTGCAATGTCCAAAGGTAGAGAGTGCTACTGTGGCACGCAGAGCCTTGCGGGCGGGATCGCCGAGGACGGCCAGAAGATGACCCCATTCTCTGGCCCATGCAGGCAGGCACGTGTGGGCTTCAGCAGAGTTAACTGACCCTGCTTGACTGACGCCCCAAGAGGCAGCAGAAGGCTGTCGACAGAAAGGTCCTTATCTTTCTGGAGAGACTACCCAGGGTAGGGGCTGGCGACGGGCTGGCCAAGGTAAAGCAAGAATTCAAAGCCATGAATGAGACTGTTCTAAGATGAAGGTAAAAATATTCCTTCTGTGGTTTCCCCAACTAGAAACAAAAAGGAGCTACACAGATTGATCAGATTATCAAAAATTTTCAGGGAATGAGGTGCTCAAGCTTACCTGCGTGATAACCTTGTAGCATTTGGGTATGTGTTACTTCAACAAATGCTTTCAGCTACAACAGCAGTAAGACCCTTTCCGGGGTCTTATTTCTAAACCCAAAGCTCCTTTATATAAAACAGATAAATACCAGTGGGAAGAAATACACTCTTCAGTGGAGAGGGAGAGGGTAAAAGCTTCCCCACCGATCTCCAGCAGTCCTTCACCTGGGTGTGTAACACTCCCTCTCATCCGATCTGGGGCACACCCTGACGGAGAGAAACCCAAAGCTTGCGTGCATTTCACCCTCACTAGTCCTGAGAAGGCCTCCAGCCTCTCCCGAAGGCAAAAAGACCCAGCCAGAGTGCCCAGCACGCGACAGCTTCCCCACCAAAGGGGGCGCCGTGCCAGGTGAAGGCCCCGCCTTGGGAGCACCAGCCCTGCCCACTGTGGCGGAAGGCTCTGCTTTAGAAACCAACTCTGGAAGCCCGACGGCGTTAAATGAAATCTGTGTGTCTCCACGACACAAAGCAGCTTGATCTGAGAGAAAGTATTCAACCAAGTCAATCGCTTTTAGCTGTGCATCTGGATTTTTTGGACTGCAGTTTTTTCCATTTACGTGTGGCGGCCTGGTTGCTGAAATACAGCCATAGACTTGGTAAAGCAAGATGGCAAAAGGAGCCCTGGTGGGCGCTCACCTTCTGCAGGTAGGCCCACTCTGCAGGTAGTCTGTTGCTTGCCACCCCAGATGACAGCCACATACAGAGAATCAGGTGGCAGGCTAATGAGTGGAACCCCCCTGAGGAAACCAGCTGCACAGTGAGTATCATTTGCCAATTAGATAGTCTGGGGGGGTTGAGATTTGAGGGAACCAATTTTTTAAAAAAATTTTGCTTGCCTTGATATCTCTAGTTGGATGTCTAACAGGTATTTCAAACACTGGCGTGTCCATAACCGAGCTCTTGAGAGTCCCACCCCCAAACTTTCCTCCTGCAGCCTCACCCACCTCAGTCAAGGAACACCATTCCCTTCACTGAGTAGATGAGGACCTCTGGAGTCATCCATGCCTTCTTTTTCCCACACCACACCTCCAACCCATCAGCAAGTCCGGTTGGGTCTACCTTCAAGGCATCTCCAGAATCCCGCCCCTTTCTTCCACCTTCACTGTGACCATCCTGGTCCAAGACCGATGGCCTCGCCTGGAGGAAAGCAACAGCCCCCTCACTGGGCTCCCTGCTCCCACGCTCCCCCGCACAGCCTGTTCTCTACTCAGCAGATCCCTCCTGCGCTTAAACCCCCCCAGCGGCTCCCCAGCACACGGGAGAAAAAGCCCAAGTCCTTCTGTGACCTGCAAGCCCCTGAGGTTCCTCGGACTCATCTCTCGATGCTCCTCCCCTACCCCCCCCCCAACTCAGGCCGCACCAGCCCCTCCTTGTTCTCTGAACACTGGTTTTCTCTCCCTCTGTGGTCGTATTTGCTGTTCTCTCTACCTGGAAAGCTCTTCCTGTAGCTCTCCTCATAGCTCACATCTCACTTCAAGTTTTACTCACATTACCTCCTCAGTGAAGCTTTCCCTGCTCCCCTAATCAAAATTGTCAGTGCCTCTGACACTTCTCACCCCCTTTCCCTGACTCATGTTTTTTTCTCCTCAGCACTTGTCACTAACACATTATGTGCTGTACTCATTTACCTTATGTTGTACTCATTTATCTTATCTCTCTGCCACTAGAATACAAGCTCTGTGAGGTCTAAGATTTTCATCTGTCTGGTTCAACTGCTAGGAACAGAGCAGTAAAGAGTGCCAAGTGCCTACTGGGTACTCAGTAAATACATCTTGAATGAATGGAAGTGGAATAGACCAGTATCTTTAAGTCAAAAATCTATTTTGAATAAGCCAAACAGGCTTAGAAAATTAACAAACAACAACAACAAACAGAACTGGTTGGACAAATGATACAAATCAGATAAAGTGACAAAAGCCACTTGAAATTCCACTTTTTACAATGATGGATTAAGTGATAGTGATCGGGACAAACTCTTGCAAAGAGAACTAAAAAAATCTGGATTCAATATGAAAAATGCCTTCTTAAATAATTGAGAATTAGCACCCAGAGAGGTAAACCTATCAAAAAAAGCTGCTTTTGTCCTAAGGACATTTGCTGACCTGGAAGAAACTACTACTGCATTCTTGGCCTACTCTAAGAGCTAGGGAGACCAAAGTCAAACCCAGGGCCCTTCAAAGGAGCAAACTGTTATAAACACTCCTCACTTCAGGCTAGGACCCCAAAAGCCTATGCTATGGTCTGAGTATTTGTGTTCCCCCCTCCAAATTCATATGTTGAAATCCTGACCTTTGAGGTGATGGTATTAGAAGGTGGGCCCTATGAGAGGTGATTAGGTCATGAAGGTAGAGCCCTTATAAATGGCCTAGTGCCCTTATAAAAGAGGCCCTGGGGCTCTCTCTCTCTCCTTCCACCATGTGAAGTTCAAGTGAAAAGATGGCCATCTGTCTAGGAAGTGGGCCCTCACTAGATACCAGATCTGCTGGCACTCTAATCTCAGACTTCCAGCCTCTAGAACAATGAGAAATAAATTTTTGTTTATAAGCCACCTAGTCTATGGTATTTTGTTCTATCAGCCTGAACAGACTGAGGCTGCTCTCAGAACAAGGATGAACCAGAATAAACCAGGCCTGCAACCTGACTGTCCATCACCTGGAGAGTTCTAAGAACCACAAGTCTCAAACTGATTGAGGGTGGTCTCTGAATGACAGGGCCCCTCCAGCCCTGGCAGAAGCAAATAAAAATCCTCTCTGGAGGAAAGTACCATCATCTTAGGCCTCAATATACCCCTATATATAAATTTTCAAATACAAATATACAAATTTTCAAGCACGCAGAGATAATCCAACACGCAAAGAAACAAGATACCAGGACGGGGAACCAGTGGTAACAAAAGCTGACAAAACAGACTCCCAAACCTTGAAATACTGGAATATCTGACAGTCTCTTATGCAGCCAAGCCTACCATGTTCAGAGAAGCGAAAGACAAGTTTGAAAATTCCAGGAAAGAAGTAGACACTATTTTAAAAGATTTGAAAAAAGAAAAAAAAAAAAAGAAAAAAAGAAATTCTAGAGCAAATAACACTGAGCATGTAGAGTATTTATGGTGGGCAGGGAATTGAACTTGGGGCAAGTGTCACGTAATCTGACTTTCTCTTCCAATAAAAATAAAGAGAGAAGTAGTCTTCAAATTAGGGGTGAGTATTCATTTTACATGTTTTTCAGCTATAATGAAACAAACTGTCAGCTAACCATAGACATACAGATTCCTAAATCCTAAGGGGGTTAGGGGAAAGCAAGCTCTCTATAAGAGACTTCATAAAAAGAGAAAAGAACAGAACAACTATCCAATTTCCTCCTTCTCCATATCCATCAACATGGAGGTACATCCTTTATATAGCCTTCTGGCAATTTCCTACCATAAGAGAACCTCCATAGCACTTCCAAGCATTTTGGTTTTAAGTCTACTGGATGAGAACCAGAATACTCAGTTGTCTCATAAAGGCTCTGTTTGCTTCCCACCCAATCAGAGATTCTTAACTCAAGTGATGCTAGAAATAACCATCATCCCTGCAACAAACAGCTGTGTCGCATCCCGTTTCCCCCTCCCTCTCCGCCCTCAGCCTCCCTCCACTAGCTGCTATCTTTAAGCCACAGGGCAGACAAGAGAAAAACAATTAGTCACCCCAGGTTTTGCCCACTTTCCCCACAATCCATGTTATTCAAAGCACAATCAATGGAGACAACAAGATGGCTTTAGAAGCCAAGCAGGCACCTACAGGTCTGAAAGACTTGAAGACTTTTTCCAAGACTTCATGGAGCGTCTTCTTGCCGCAGGAGGAGATGTAATCCTGTGCTAGCTGCAAAAAAGGCAGGCAGTCCTCGCTCTCACTCCACACGTGCTACATGCCCGCCGGCAAGGGAAAGGAGAAAACAAAGACACACAGTCATTATACTCAGTTTGAAATACACAAAGCCAAGAAGATTTTTTTTCTTTAATTACGTGAATTTGAAGAAGGCCTCCATTCCAGAGTAAAATCCATATAGTCATTCTTGATTTGTTTGCATTGAAGGAGATCAGAAAACGCATACCCTGCAGAAACCCCCCATGCTTCTGGTCCATAATCTCACCTGCTCAATTTTCCATCAAATCTGCTCATACGTAGTAAAAGCGGCATTGGGATCAATATTCCCCCACCCATGATTTCCACCGCCCCCCTTCTGGTGCCAGCTATGGGTGGTTTTAAAACAGGAGGAAGGAGAAAGGAGAAAGGAAGGAGAAAGGCTGAAGGATTAATTAGGCATAGTTTGTAACTGCTTACTTGGAGATATTCTTTACCCAGATTAGCCTGTGATGGTAAATTTACTTCAAGATGAAATGAATTCAGGAGAACACACAGAAAAGTCATCACTAAGTCACCAGGAAACAAAGGCTTTCTGAAAGCTCACCTTCCCTTAAAATGCTTTAAGAGGGCATCATACCCAAGCAACACCTTGCAATGTTAACACGCACCAAGAGGAGACTGATTTAGGTTTTATTTTTTCTTAGGGCTAGACAAGTGGTTTTTTTTTTCCCCAAATGAGGATATCCATTTTAGCACATCTTTAAGACTAGGCTAGTTTCTCCCATAAATGTTCAAGGATCTGGAATAAGTCCAAGAAACAGGCTTGAGAGATGTAGATGCAGAAGGCCCCTGCATATCTGAGCAATGGAGGGGGCACTGAGCTACCAGGATGACATCAGGCTATCAGTCAGGTACCAAGAATCGCTGTTTAGAGGGGCCTGAGCAATGACAGCTCAACGCTGGTGAAAAAAGTGCAGAGGAGAGGAAGATATTTGGCAGATGAGAGCAAGGAGCAGGGACTAGGCAGCAAGAGACAAGATCAGTTTGGAGAAATGGTCCATGTCAAGCACTTGCCCCCTCCTATTAATACAAATGATTAGAGCATCACCCCAGAAAGTCATATGCCCAACACTCAATAAACATATTTCACTTCCTTCTTTCTCACTGCAGGATCTCCAGGAACTAGAAAGAACTTAAAACACTGCTCAGATCCAAGAGAGAATAACAAGGTGCTAATATGCCATCTTTACCACCCAATTATCTGTGTTTCATAGATGTGAAGGTCCATTTCCGACACGTGCTGCTCTAATTCCAGCAGACTTCTAGAGTAGCTATCGCCTTGACCTAATAACGATAACTTCTAGATTCTCCAACCTTAGAGAATAGCTCAAACACGATTCCCTATTAATTAGAGGCCCTTAAAGTTGCTGAGCCTCTGAAATGCCATTTATATAATAGTCTCTTGCATTGTACAAAAGCATAATAGTACAAAGTGCTTTTATATCCATTACTGCACTTGATTCTTAATTAGTGGGGATTCTGCAATACCAAATATGAAGTCCCACTTTATATAAGTTCAGCTCAGCACCCGTTTTCAAACTCAAATTTTAAAAAGTTCAAGCATATTTCAAATTCTTATCCAAGTCAGAGATGGGATTAACACCTAGCACCACAGAATGGAAAATTTTAAGCCTGCCTTCCCTAGACTTGTTGTGAAGATTTAGAGAAAAAGTAAAAAGTTTATTTAGTGTCTGGCACAGTGCCTGGCTGGCAAATAGTAGATATTCAATAAATGGTGGATATAAATCGCCTATTTCCCCTTTTGCATCTGCAGGAGGATTGGGGTTAGGGGTTTCCACCTGCCACAAGGCTAAATCAGACACCCTATGTGACTTCACTGAGAACACTATCCAAGGCAACTTGGGATATAGTTCATTCAGAAGCAGGTGTATCTATGAAAACCTTGCATGGCTATTTTTTAACTACATTTTTAAAAAAAGTACTTCAAATTACAAAGTAAACTAAGGAAAGTATATCACTCAAACAATAACAGAATCACAGAGTATCCACCACTGCTTGGTAATCAGTTTATTCAGTTTGAGTGTTTCTAGGGCATCTATAGCCTCATGAGGAGATTATTCATGCCACAATTTTCATTACTCCACTTTTGGAGTTGTTGATTTATGAATATATTGAAGAAAGACCTAACGCCTGCTGAAGGGCCTTATGTCCAGCGTGCCTAAATTTCCTTCCCGTGGCTGTCTAACTCATCCTGAATTCCCAGTAGTGTTGGTTTTGTGGTTTAAAAGAGTTTTAACTGAAGCCCTGCCCAAATGATAACATGAGGGAGCAGGGGGTTGGAATAAGACAGGCCCAGGTATACACGGCCGCTTAAAAGACATCACTTACTAAATGTTAACTGTTTCATATCCATTGTATCTCATAATAAAAGGTATTCAGTTTTATTTATTGAAACTGTCCCCTTCTACAATTAATCAAGGCAGTCAGCATACAAGATAAGATGAACTAAAAATTAAGTCTGCAGTTGAGAACATAAAGACAAAGGGGAAACAACAGAAGAAGAATAATGTAAAACCAAGTGAGATTAGGACAAACAGTGCCGGGTAAACAAGCCTGGCACTTGCCATGGATGGGACACAGATTTGCCTCCACTGCTTTCCAGAGGCCTATGCTATGCAAAGAAAGACATGCCATCAGTGCCCCGAGGCAGCGCCCACATATAAAACAGACCAGCTCTTCAGAACTAACAGGAAAGGGACTAGGGGCAGGAGGGTTACCTCTTAGGAAAATAGAGAGGCCCATTCCAAAACCAAGGGAAGGCAGAGAGAGCGTGCGATGGCTGGGCTGAAGCTACTGAAAGCAGGATCTGGGGTCTAGTCTTGTACAAAGACAAATGGGCACCTGAAGACCCAGAGTCCTGCACCACAGGGCGTGGCCACAAGGCCTTCAACTTGGAAAATATCAAGCATATGTAACCAAACACCCACTTTGGCCACGAAAAAACTATAGCAGGGGGTCAGAGAACCTGTGGCTTTGAACAATGTAATTCCCTGGCAAATATAAATCTGGGGACAGAATGTATTCAATTTCCAATAGGGTAGTAAGAGCCAAGGCAGATCGCAGACCTGGACTATTATAATAGGGGAAATGCCAAGAAAAGGCTTCGCAAGAAGGGGAAAGCAGTGGTTCTTAAGCTTTAGCTTGCATCACAATCACCTGGAGGCTAATTAAAACACAACTGTTGGGTCCTACCCCCGAGTTTCTGATGGGGAATGGGGCTGAGAATTTGCATTTCCAACAAGTTCCCAGGTGATGCTTCTGCTGCTGGTTCTGGGGCCGCAATCTGAGAACAAGAACCAGAGTGGAACTTTGACCAACTACATATTTGAGGGTGGGCGTTACATTAAAAAAAAATCTAAATGTCATTACTGACTAAAACCACCTCCAATTTTCAGGATGGTATGGGTTGCAGTGAAGTGGCCCCCCTTGTACCTACCTTGAGCAGCCTATAGATTCCTGCTCATTTAGAGTTGAAAATCCCCAGTGAGAACTCTGATTTCAGCACACACCATCTGTGGCCGTTCTTTCTGTTTTTAAGTTGGGTCAGAGTTTATTATCAAAGCTCGCCCAGCTTAAGACATTATAACAATGTCATCTGCAAACAGGAAAATGAGCGCCTGTTTTCTGTAGTATAGATGAGAACATCCAGCTTACCCAAAAATGGAATTAGGTCATCAAGGTAATTCAATCCTGCAAACATCTTATTGATCAGTCTGTGTGCTCCTACTGTTCTACCACTTGTGGGGATGGCACTTGACTTCCTGGTGCTTAGGCAGAGTTGGGGGTGGCAGGGGAGCTAAGAACACGCCCGTTGCCCTCCCAGGACTCAGTTATCTGTGTCAAAGGGCCATTGCCAAGGGCCTCCCTCTCACTGCATGGGTTTTCTGCTGTCAGCAGTACTGGGGGGTGCATTTTAAGTTGGTGCAGCTTAACGCACAACTGACTGCTCTCCACAGAAGAGATGGTGTAAGAGGGTAAGAGCTACAAGCCATCTCATGCCAGCCAACGTATTTCTGCCCAGGGAAGAGCATGACTGGCCACACCTACCATCTGCTCTTGGTGTCAAACACTGATCTGTTTTACCAACGAGGAAACTGAGGCTCAGAGAGGTTAAGCAACTTGTCTGTGGTCACACAGGAAACAATGGGCAAAGCCAGGATGTCAAGAGAGGTGTCATGCCTTCAACCTGAGCCTCAGCTCCTTCCTTTGTAAGTCGCAGAAAATAATAATACCCACAGGGTGGATATAAACATTCCAAGAGATAATCTGTAGATAACCCTGCCTCTCATTTGGCAGGGGCCCAATGAGTGCTTATTCCCTCCTATTTGAACTTATATTAGCAGAATTTTACTCTCCTCAGGATTACCACCCATGAACGATGAAGGACATATCTTTTTCCCTGAAATAATCTCTCTGTATGAATAATGCATGGCCACCGTGGAAGGCATTACAGTCTACCACTATTGCTCATTTAATCTGCAAATAATAATGTGATATAGGTATGATTATCCCCATTTGACAGAAGAGGAAACTGAGAAGAGAGTTTAAATTTAATAAGAAAGTGCCTTCTTTCCACTCTACCACCATGTAAGCATGATGCAATCTCATTCAAACAAGTTGTATTTTCTTTCTCCAAAATGAAAAGGTTGTTATTTAGTCACATAGTTAAGAATAGAGACATGCCTAGGACGAAAATGGAGAGAGAAAGACATAGGCATAGGCACACACATAAAATTAAATCACATAGTCCCTCTATAAATAAAACATTTTTCTTCAATACTATGACAACTGCTACCTTTGTTTTTGCATTGAGGAGGGATTAAACTCTACAAAACTGTGGACCCAAACATGTCGTGGACAGTAAGGGAGCACCCCCCTCCCTGTCGGCAGCGCCCAGGCACCAGGGAGGGGCCGGGCAGTGAGCTTTGAGAGCTCCTTTCTCCTGGCCTAGGCGAAGAGGGAAAGCAGCTGGTGCTGCCATGCCCAGGAGCACGTGCCCCTCTGTCTGTCTGGCATGTTAGTGGCTGCCAACACCCCATTCCTCAAGCCTGACCGAGCTCTCAGGACCTTTTGAGCTGGCAGAAGAGGGGAGCACACTGCCTGTGTGTGCTGTCGGCCACTTCCCCATGACACCTGAAGAGCCAGGCAGAGTAGCTGCGTCCTTGAACTTCCAGCACACACAAGGCACTGGCAGCATTTTATCCCAGGACCTGAACTCCTTGGCCGTCCATGGAGAGAGACCTGAATCAGGGCAGCAGTTTGGAAACGGACTGCAGGGACGGGATGGCCTATGAAGCAAGAAGGGGAAGGAGTGCACAAGGGACCCAGGAGCTGCCAAAGAGAGGGCAGACAAAAAGAAGTCCTTGTTCCTAGGCCTCTGGAGCCCCCAGCCTGATGCTGCCTGGGGTACAGTCTGCATGGCAGAAGGCACAGCCCTCTGGGCTTTGGCTCAAGTCCTGACTCTCTTACTTCTTAGTGGCATAGTCCTGGATGAGTCCCTTAAACTCATTAGCCTCGGTTTCCTCACCTATAAAATGGGGATATAATAATACCCACCTTAGAGAATATTTGTGAGGCTCAATAAGAAGTAGCCCTTGAACCCACAGTCTGAATTGGGTCCCCTGTTGTCACTCCTGTGGTGCTATATACTCACTACAAGGCTACCGTTCAAGATGCTCTACCATCTATTAGCTGTGGGTAAGTTAGTAAACCTTGCTGGGCTTCACTTTTCTCATCTGTAAAGTGGAGATAATTACAGAGTAGCTTGTGAGATTACTAAGATTAAATGAGTTCATATATGCAAAGTCTGACACACAGTGAACTGCACGTAAGTGGTAGTTGTCTTTGAAGCTGTCACTCTTGAAATTTAACATCTATCTTCTACACTAGACTGTTAGTCATTCATTCTTACAAACATGGATTGAACGCCTATCACATGTTTGACACTGTTCCAAGCGCTGCAATACAGTGATAAGACAAGTTCTCGTGAAGCTTACAGACTAGTGGGGCAGGCAGAAAATAAACAGTGGACTATCAAGTGCTGATGAGTGCTATGATAAGAATAAAAGGGTGAGGGAGGGAGTATGTGGTCAGGAAGGTTTCTCCCAGGCCGCAATGGCAAAAAGGAGCTGGCCATGTAAAGATGTGGGGGAAGAGTACTTTAGGCAGAGGGAACAGCACACGTAAAGGCCCTGAGTCAGGAATGAGCTTGGCTTGTCTGAAGACCAGAAAGGCCAGTGTGGCAGGAACACAGTAAGCAAGGGGGAAGAATGGTCCAGGATGAGGTCATAGAGGTGGCAGGAGACAAATCATGTGGGGACTTGAAGCCAAGAAAGCTTAGGTTTTATTGCAATAATGGGAAGTCAGTTCAGGAGAGGTAGGGAGTGGTGAGAACATGACTTGGATTATATATATATTTTTTTTTTATTGGATTTTTTTTTTAAAATTTTATTTATTTATTTATGGCTGTGTTGGGTCTTCGTTTCTGTGCGAGGGCTTTCTCCAGTTGCGGCAAGCGGGGGCCACTCTTCATCGCGGTGCGCGGGCCTCTCACTATCGCGGCCTCTCTTGTTGCGGAGCACAGGCTCCAGACGCGCAGGCTCAGTAGTTGTGGCTCACGGGCCTAGTTGCTCCGCGGCATGTGGGATCTTCCCAGACCAGGGCACGAACCCGTGTTCCCTGCATTGGCAGGCAGATTCTCAACCACTGTGCCACCAGGGAAGCCCTGGATTATATTTTAAATAGATCCAGAGGGACTGCTGTGCAGAGACCCTGCCAGAGCCACTAATATCATCACCCCCACTTTAGGCACTTTTCCCAAACAAGTCTGCTAGGGAGGTATTAATATCATCCCTATTTTACAGATGTGGAAATCATGGCAGAGAGGGGTTAAATAACTTCCCCCAAGGCTCAAAGTTAGATGTGGGGAGCTGGGGTGCAACTCGAGTAGCCTGACCCCAGAGCCTGTGCCCCTAACCATTATACCACTCTGCCTCTTAGATGAATAGAATGGCCCCATTCTAGGTAGCCCTGGCCAAGTGCAGAGTGAGCCCTCAATAAAAGTCTGTTGAATGAATGAATGAATGATATAAAGACACTCTGTAAATTGAGAAATGCTATGTAAATATTCTTATTGTTAAATCCTTCAGATTACATTCCCTTCATCTCAAATTTTTTCTAATGTTTAGCAGATTTTTCTGGGAAAAGAAAAAGAAGAGAAGTAGGACATTTATTTCATGTCTGAGTTCCCTTAGCTAGAGGCAAACAGCACTTGACAAATCTGGCCTGGGACAGATAAGAGGAGAAGTTTTGGGCGAAGAAAACTCCAGTGGTTGGCATCTTGTCCATTATGGCCTCTAGAAACTGAAAAAGTTCCAGTCTACCCAGTGAATTACTCCCCCCCACCACCATTATCTTTCTTCCCTATCTATTTCATTTAATTGTCAGTGAATGAATACTTTCAAAAGAAATACTTTCAAGCACTTTACTCATACAGGTGGGAAAACATTTAAAATATAATATGGGTGGCCTTGAAAAAGGCCTGATATACTTAATGTTTCTGAATGATGGTTTGATAAATATATTCAAGGCAAGAGAATAGCCTTGCTTTTCTCTACCTACTTATTCTCTTTGGATATGTCTCCTGCAGTGCCAGCAAGAAGGCTGTGTGGAACTCTCCCCCATAAAATCCAGAACCATGAGTGATTCTTGTCCCATCTCGAACAATAAAGAGGGGGAAAGGTCACTGGCAGACCAAGGAAGCCCAGGGCTAGAAGGGACTCCTAATCAAACCCTAACACTGCAATTACTTGGACCCTGATGCCCTTTCCACTATATCCCTGGAGCTTACTTACACTTTTACAATGGAGTAAATCCCTTTTTAATGATCTCCCACTGACAACACTAATTTACTTATTTTAACTACAGTTAACAGTGTTCTTACATACACTTATAGTTTACTTGCTCTTCACAAGTACCTATGATGGAGGCATTCTGATCAACCTCATTTTACAGGTGAGAAATTGAGGCTCTTAAAAAGAGACAAGTTCTGGGCTTCCCTGGTGGCGCAGTGGTTGAGAATCTGCCTGCCAACGCAGGGGACACGGGTTCGAGCCCTGGTCTGGGAAGATCCCACATGCCGCGGAGCAACTAGGCACGTGAACCACAACTACTGAGACTGCGTGGCTGGAGCCTGTGCTCTGCAACAAGAGAAGCCGCAATAGTGAGAGGCCCGCGCACTGTGATGAAGAGTGGCCCCCGCTTGCCCCAACTAGAGAAAGCCCTCGCACAGAAACGAAGACCCAACACAGCCAAAAATAAAAAATTAATTAATTAATTAATTAATTTAAAAAAAAAAGACAAGTTCTAAACTCTGGGGAACCCCAGATCTCTGACCCAAATTTGTGGGGCCCTTGCTGTGCACTGGAGACTATTAGGTGCTTTATCTATTTGATCACTTGGCAGTTGGTATTATACCCATTTTCTGGATGTGTACACTGAGCATCTGAAAACATTAAAATGCATCTGACCAGAGTCACACAGCCAGAACTCAAATCTGGCTGTCCCCCAATGCCATCCCTCTTCTAGAGTGTCGCAGGGCTGGGGCCAGGTGGGTTGTTCACCTTTGCAGGGTGGGGTGGAGGTGGTGGGAGGGGCATGCTTTATCGACAAGTCATACAGAAGCCTTCATCTCTCTGGGGCCAAGAGAGACAATCTTGCTGTCTCTCTAACTCTTTCTCGAACTTCCCGTGGGTGGTAGGGGCGCGCGACAGCCTGGACCTCGGCCCAGCTTTGTCTCACCCTACCTGAGGAGCCAGCGCCAGGCCTCGCCGAGGCGCTGCCCCACCTCCGTCCGCAGGGGCGGCAGCAGCGCCAGCTCCAGGCTCAGGCCGGCGACTCAGGCTGGTAACCTGAGCCCATAGCCGCCTCCATCTTACATTTGGGGACCATTATTTTTTCCTCGTCCTTACAAACACTTCATGAAGCGCCATCCTCGCCCAGTCTCTGCACCTCCCAACCCAACTCCCCGGCCCTCTACATCCCCTTCCTAAACTACCAGCGCCAAGATCCCAGGTGGGCGCAGGATGCAAAGTCGAGGTTTTGGACACCGCAGTTCCAGGTCCCGGTACCTCCGAGCCTGGGGCAGGGCGGGGAGTGGGGTGGGGAAGAGAAATTCCCCCTTATCTAGAAAAACCGAAGGGCTTTGGCAGGGCCGAGGCCGCCGCCTCAGCTGGACAGAACCTCTCGGGCTCCACACACCCCGTTGGAAGCTCACAGAGAAGCAATGGAAGCACGAGAGGAAAGGGGGATAGGCGTGCCTGTGTGTGTTTGTGTGTGTATGCGCACGCGCGAGTGCGTTTTTAAGATCCGAGGTGTAATTCCGCAAAGAAGGTCCAGGAGATGGGGCATCGCTAGTGTGGACATAGGCTTTGTGTCCAAACACCAATGAGAATAACATGGGGGAGGGGGACGGGAGCGGGTTCTCCTTGGCAGGGACAACTCGAGGAGTTGCGTCTGCGCATTTAGAGGGTAACGGGGTTCCTCACCTGGGCGGGACGCCTGGGTGTAGGAAGCTCCCGACTCCGGATCCTGCGGGAGGGGAGGGTCCGCGCGCCCTGGCCCGCACTGGTGCGAGGCTGAAACACCCCCGGAGATGCTCCAAGCCGAGCACAGCGCTCGAGCCGTGGGGTCGCGTCCCGGAACCAGCCCTCTCTAGCCCGGCTCCCCGGATCCTAAGGACGCCCCTGCCTGCCGCCTACCGGACGCACCCGGAGCGCTGACCCCAACGGGCCGGGCCCGAGGGCTCCCCCGGCGGAGCGCGGAGCAGCTGGGTGCGCCGCGGTCAGCCGGTTACGCCCCCCCACCTCCCGCCCCACCGCCTCTCGGCGAGGGAGCTCGGGCGCAGGGAATCGGCCGCGAGTCCACACTCCCGCGCGCTGCGGCGGTCCCTCCCCCAGGCACTCACAAAATTGTCCCCGCAGCCGTTGTCCGGACACAGCACGTAGAAGGAGACGCCGGGGTCGGCGTAGAAATCCATCCTGCGCTCGGTCTCCTCGGTGGCGATGAGCTCGAAGGGCGTGTTGGAACACCATTTCTCCGCAACGTCAGCCAGCTGCTGGAAATCCATCCTGGCCCGCCGCGCCCGCTGCTCCCTCAGCCTCCTCACTCGCCGCCCGCCTCCCGCTCCCTTCGCCGCCCGCCCTCCTCTCCTCGGGCGCCCTCCTCCCGGGCGGGCAGCGCGCAGCTCTGTGGGCTCTCGGGCAGGCGGCGGGGCCGGGCGACGCGGGCTCCCTCCAGTCCCGGGGCTCCTCCCGGCGGGGACTGTTTACATGCTGTGTGTAACGGGGTGGGCGGCGACCAGGGACAGCGCGGCGCCGCGCCCGGCTCCTCCCCGCTCCGCCTCTCCTCCCGCCCCGTTTCGGGCCGCCCCCGAGGCTGGCGCGGCGGCCGGGCGAGGTTGGCGGTGGGCGCGATCGGGCGGGACCTGGCGCGGCGGGAGGGACCGGGCGCTCCGCGAGCTCCCCTGTTCCACCCCCACCTTTTTAAAAACTAACCCTGAGCATAGCTGGGCCCTCCCGAACCCAGGGCCGCCCCGGCCCGTGACGTCATGGGCCCCAGCCAATCAGCCGAGCCTGAGGCCAGCGCCGCGGCCTGCGAGCCCGGTGACGTCACAGCGCGGTCCCGAAATCCGCGGCTCCCAGGTTGCAGTGAAGTGGAGTTATCTGGATTGCGTTTATCTGCCTTTGGAAGGCCGGGAAAGCGTTTTCCCCGATGCGACTGAAATGCAGGGAAGCTCACAGAATTGCAGATAACGTGTACCTTGTCTGAGGCTAGCAATGGAGGAGCTGAGAAAACCTAAGGGAAACAGAGCTTTTTTTCCCAGAAATCACAGCTCTGTTCTCTGATTAACGTAAAGAAATGTTTCCCATAAATACATTTACTAGACACTGAAATGAATGTCCATTTGGAAAGGAAGATGAAAGTTTTGGGATTTGGGGGTTTGTTTTTGTGTGTGTGTGTGTGTGTGTGTTAACATAAAGCTGAATATTTCTTAGAAATAAGCCTTATAAGACTAGCTTGAATAGTAGTCATCTTCAATCCATATTGTATAACCTAAAATGATCAACTGCTAATTTGGGAGAGAATAAAATACATTTTAAAACAAGAGTACAAGGCCCAAAGAGTGCACCTGTTGAATGCTCACTGGCTGCCGGGGAACAGACAGGCATTGCTGGCTTGCAGAAAATGCGTTGGACAGAGCCCTGGCCCACAGGAAGTGAATGACTACTAGCAGAGACAGGCTAAATAGCATTCATTCTACAAACATTTAATCAGCTTTTATCTTTAAAGTTTGTCTTCTGAACCAGGCACTGTGCTAGCCTTAGGGATATAAATATGAATAATATGTAGTTCCACCCTCAAAGAGCTGGCAGACTAGGGAAGGGCAGCTCATGACACCACAAACCCATTGAACACACCACTTCCTCAATAGAATAGATGCGATTCTGGAAAGTTGTTTTTCTTGCACATCTCTGGGATAGGAATTCTTTTTCCCTTGACTTCCCTTAATAAAATCAAAGCTGTATTCCCATAGTGAAAGTAGAAAATCCAGTTAATCTTTTGGTAGAGGAAGAGGTCACGACAGTGATCAGCCTAAAGGCATCCTGGGCATTGCATCCTATCTGATCTTTTTCCTGATGGGAGTTGTCCTTACCTGGAAGTTAATGCTCATGTGTAACAGTTTCATGACTTCGTAATTTCTGAATCCCTTTAAAACAATTCAGTTCAGTGAGCATTCCTGGAGTATCTATCGAGTACCAGACAAAGATGCACAAGGCCCAGTTTTTGCCATCGAGGAATTTACAGACTGAACTAGGGAGGATTCTAAGATGACCTTCAAGATTCCTGTGTACACCAAGATTCCTGGTATACCCAGATGTTCTCCCAATTATTCCAACAACCACTAATCTAGGTACTGCTGTGAGGGATTTTGCTGATGTAACTAAGGTCTCAAATCAGTTGACTTCAAGATAGGGAGATTGTCCTTGGTGGGCCTGATGTAATCACGTGAGCCCTTACAAGGGATTGGGCTTTTCTTGGAGATTCAAAGCATGAAGTCGATTCATCATCAGTGAGATTCTCCACTAATGGCTTTGACGATGGAGGGGGCTGCTCTCCTGGAGAGGATTCTAGGCGCTCAGAGCAACCCCTGACCGCCAGCCAGCATGGAAATGAGACTTGAGTCTTACAACTGCAACGACCTCAGTGAGCTTGAAAGTGAATTTTCTGCAGAGCCTCCAGAGAAGAGCTCAGCCTGACTGATAGCATGATTTCAGCCTTGGGAACCCTGAGCAGAGAACTCAGTTATGCCTTGGCTGTGCTAGAAATTCTGACTTACAGAATTGTGAGCTAATTAATGGGTGTTGTCTTAAGTTGCTAAATTTGTTTTAATTTGTTATGCAGCAGTAGAAAATTAATACACAAGACAATGAAGGAGACAGACACAAGAATAAAAAAATTCAATACGCTGTTGTGTTACAAAATGTTGCTTTTTTCTTTCTTTTAAATAGGGACACCTCAAGACAGAGCAATTGTCCTTGCAGTCTTACCTGGTTCTGCCACTTAAAGCATTACATGCATTAGTCTGGAAGTTTCAAAAATGAAGAGATTCTTTAAATTTGAAACTAAAATATATAAAAGACATAGCTTTTCTTCCTTTTGGAAAGGAGGGAGTTTTACAAATACATGTGTTTTTAAATCCATCTATCAAGTTTGCTCCAAGTGATGGATGACCATAATTACAAAGTTTTATTTATTTAACAAATACTTTTTGTCAGAATATGAAAAATTCTCAGGATGAAAAAGAGATCTCTGGGGCTTCCCTGGTGGCACAGTGGTTAAGAATCTGCGTGCCAATGCAGGGGACATGGGTTCGATCCCTGGTCTGGGAAGATCCCACATGCCGCGGAGCAACTAAGCCCGTGCACCACAACTACTGAGCCTGAGCTCTAGAGCCCGCGAGCCACAACTGCTGAGCCCATGAGCCACAACTACTGAAGCCTGCCTGCCTAGACCCTGTGCTCCACAACAAGAGAGGCCACCACAGTGAGAAGCTCGAGCACCGCAACGAAGAGTAGCCCCCAATGTGGAGAAAAGGGAACCCTCTTGCACTGTTGGTGGGAATGTAAATTGATACAGCCACTATGGAGAACAATATGGAGGTTCCTTAAAAAACTAAAAATAGAATTACCATATGACCCAGCAATCCCACTACTGGGCGTATACCCAGAGAAAACCGTAATTCAAAAAGACACATGCACCCCAATGTTCATTGCAGCACTATTTACAATAGCCAGGTCATGGAAGCAACCTAAATGCCCATCGTCAGACAAATGGATAAAGAAGTTGTGGTACATATATACAATGGAATGTTACTCAGCCATAAAAAGGAACGAAATTGAGTCATTTGTTGAGACGTGGATGGATCTAGAGACTGTCATACAGAGTGAAGTAAGTCAGAAAGAGAAAAACAAATATCGTATATTAACGCATGTATGTGGAACCTAGAAAAATGGTACAGATGAACCAGGTTGCAGGGCAGAAGTTGAGACACAGATGTAGAGAACAAACGTATGGACACCAAGGGGGGAAAACTGCGTTGGGGTGGGGATAGGGTGTGCTGAATTGGGCGATTGGGATTGACATGTATACAGTGATGTGTATAAAATTGCTGACTGATTTAATAAATAAATAAATAAATAAATAAATAAATAAATAAATAAATAAATAAAAGAGGGTTCATCATCCTAAGCAAAAAAAAAAAAAAAAGAAAAAGAAATAAAATAAAATAAAATAAAAAGAGAATTCTGAGTATAAAGCACTTGTTCAATAAATTGAATAGACATCGTTGGTTTCCTTAGAAAGGCATTGAGTTTAAAGAGCAGAAACTTGAGTTCTGGGTTGATTCCCACCTCAGTGAGTTTAAGTTTCATGTATTGATAACCTGCAATTTACTTAATTGCCCTGAGCCTCAGTTTTCTCTTCTAAAAATGGTGACAATAAGTGAGATAAAGTATGTGAAGTCCTTTTTCCAGAACCTGGCACACAGTAAGGACTCAGTAAATGCCATGATTACTCTTAATCTGCTTCTTGGGAATGATCTGTAGGAAGATCAGCTGATGAATTTTAAAAGTAAAATTCAGGAGTGACTTGAGGGTGATAGCATGGTGAGTACTGATCATAGCTGATGTGAAGTATTTTTTCCAAGCATTTGGAGCAGGGTTTCTCAATAGCAGCACTACTGATATTTGGAGCTGGCTATTTCTTTCTTGTGGGCAGTTATCTTTTGCATTGTTGGATGTTTAGCAGTATCCCTGGCATCTACCCTCTAGATGCCAGTAGCATTTCCCCCCCCCCCACTCCCCCTGCCACTGTGACAACCAAAAATGTTTCCAGACATTGTTAAATGTTCCCTGGAGGCCAAAATCACCCCCACTTGAGAACTACAGATTTAGAGAGAAAAGTCTTGCACTTTTTATGGAAAGGGTGCTCACATAAAAGCAGTGGAAATTAGTCCTGGAAAGTGCATCTACAGAGGCTGCTTGAACCTTGGTTTCCTTAATGCAACTGGAAAAGTCAGTTGCTTGGACAGGAAGCCAATAAGTCACTCTGCTTCCCTCCTGCTTGGACAGAGTCCTGTGAGGCGTCCCGTGTAGAGATGTATACAGGCTCCAGGTACAGGGCAGTGGTCATTCCAGAAATTCAGCCGGGTCTTTTGTGTAGCCCAAGGCTGAAGGAACATCAAGGACCCCTGAATCCCCTTTCATTTTTTTTTTTTTTTTTTTTTGCCTTTGGCCATTGTTCAGAAGTAGAAGGAAAATTAAACCATAGCCCCATTGGTGGGCAGAGAGTTGTTCAGGCTTCATTGTATTTAGAGAAATGTTTCTCTTCTTTTATAGGAATCTAGACTTTACTCTTTCTGAACACTATCTTTGGGAGATGTGTGTCGTTAAGGAGAGGAGGCATCTTCACACCCCATGCTGGCTGGGAGGTCTCAGGAGCTCGAATCGGAATTGCAAAGCCCACCTGAGATTCTCCTACTCAAGCCGACTCTTCCACCCACCCCTGTTCCCAAGTCCTCTGTGGCTTTTATTCTAGTGTGAGTAAGGCTGACTTGGATATATAATTTTACCTTTTATTTACTCCCACATTGTAAGTGCATTTAATTAGCCCTACCATCTGGTGAATCTGCTTCATCCACATAGCCTCGTGGTCATGTGGTACAAGGAACGAGGCAGAAAGGGAAGTGTGGCTGGTTCCACATTCACCCTTTGAACCCAAGGTAGTTGCATTGTATCAAGGGGGACTGTAGACACCAAGCTCCAGGAGGTGACCGTCAGTAGAGTGGTGTGTGATTTGTCACAGCAGTGATGGGAGAGGTGAAAGGACTCCAGGATCTGGAGACAAAACCCCCAAGAAGTCAACATAAGAGGGATGAGTGCCATCCCCACATCTTCCCAATACACTCAGGAGAGGTGACACCTGGGCAGTGGGGTGGGGAGGATAAATCGAAGGTAGTCGGGTGAGTTCAGCCTATGCCAAAGTTTATGTTTCATTGTAACTGGAGTTTGAAAAAAAAAATTAAATTGGAAGATCGGCAAAAATTAAAAATCTACATAAATGGGTCACTGTGACCCAAATACCCCATAAATCTCAGGAGAAGGATTTTCTTCAGCATTCTTGCCCTCTGGCCAGAAAAATCCATTCTGAATTTTGTTTCTGAATCTGTCAATCTTAACTTCTACAAAATCATTTCCTTTTTGTTATCCCTCTAAAGGCTTTGCATCTAGAATCTGAGGAAGCTTCGGGTTACATAATTGGGCTACATTTGCCTTCAAAGCATGTCTACCTGATCAAATTCCCTGATTAACATTTTCCTTTTACATATGTCAAAGAAACAGAAATTATTTTTATTTTATTTTTATTTTTTAAAATACATTTAAACACCTCAGCATTCTATTTTGTTCAGTCATTCCCCTCCTTGCCCTTACTCTCAACTAAAATAGTTTCTCATGTTCCCTGTTTCTAAACATTTTCATTGCCTTCTTTCCATATAACACACAAAACTCCCTTTTCAGCAATGTCTCTTTGGTGGTGCTGAAAGAGAAACACAGACTTTATGGTGGCAAAATGGTTGTTTTAACATTTTTCTTTTCCCTTTCTGATCATGATTATAGTTCTGCCTTTATTTTATTTGTCTGCTGAGGCTTATTAGCACCTAGTTATATTAGCTCATTCTCTAGTGAGGTGTCCCAAGAGCATTACTCCAGAACTCCTACAAGGATGTAGCTTTCCCTCTGGGAAAAGGCATGTATCCAGGAAATTTGCTAAACCAGAACCTGCTGTCCTTAAATTAGCAGACTGATCTTTTATGATACGTCCACTTAGGAAGATACAATGATCTGGATGACAGCAGAGCTTGCTTTACTCCAGCCTTGCCCTAGACAGAAAGCGTGCTTGTCCTGAGCTACAACACCAGCAAAGTAGTTGATAGAACGAGTGCAGCTAAGATTTGTGACACAAATGGAAGTTTGGGTGTTAGAAAGACTTCAAATCATGACTTTGCCACAATTAATTAATTAATTGTGACCTTGGATAGGTTACCTAACTCCTGTGAACCCCCATTTCCTCATCTGTAAAAACGCAATAATGGTATATTCCTTGTGAACTTGTAAGAATTTGAGAAAATAAATATGTGAGTGTGTGTGTAATAGGGGAAGACAGTGCAAAGATCAGCAAGAAGTTTTTTAAAAAGTAAGAAATTTGACAATAATCTAAATTTCTGATAGTAGTGGTCCTTGGTCTATAATGTGTGTAGAGATATTGATTAAGTTTAGGTTTTGTTAAATTAAGTATGCCTGTTAAAAAATTTAAGGTGTATCAGTTAGAAATTGCATTCAGCTAATAAAAGTCTTGACTAAATTGACTTGAACAAAATCAGAGTTGGTTTTTGTTTCACATGAATGAAATGTGGAGGTGGGCAGTTCAGGGCAGATTTGGCCACTCCTTGGTCATTAGGGGTCGGGCTCTTCTTTCTGCCCTACTATCCTTAGGGTGTGGCTTCCATCTTCAAAGTTTCCTCAGGGTGCATGATGGTTTCTGGAGTTCCAACTATCACACTCACATTCCAAGCAGGACAAAGGAGGGAAGGACAAAGGAACATAGGCCAACTGTCATTATTCTTTTAATGAGCCTTCCCAGAAGTTCCAACTAACTTCTCATGTACTGTTTCCCTTCTATCTTTGAGGGAAACTCAGAAATGTAGTTTCTCAGCAAGGTTTATTTCCCAGTTTCATTGCTAAGGAAAAAAGGGAGAATGGCTATCGCAGAGACATCGAGCAGGTTCTGCCATAAGGGTAACCACTAAATATTAGAGAAAGAATGAGAAACTTCCAAACAAATAGAAAGGAAAATGGGGACCAAAGAAAGTCCATCAATCCAACAGATAGTGGGAATGAACAGAAGCCAAGAAAAATCATTCTAATGAATGATATACACAAAATAAGATGGAGTAAATAATTCCAGGGCTTTTTTCTGTTGTTTTTTTGTTTTTTGTTTTTATTTTTGGCTGCATTGGGTCTTCGTTTCTGTGCGTGGGCTTTCTTTAGTTGTGGCAAGTGGGGGCCACTCTTCATCGCAGTGCGCGGGCCTCTCACTGTCGCGGCCTCTCCTGTTGCGGAGCACAGGCTCCAGACGCGCAGGCTCAGTAGTTGTGGCTCACGGGCCTAGTTGCTCTGCGGCATGTGGGATCTTCCCAGACCAGGGCTCGAACCCATGTCCCCTGCATTGGCAGGCAGATTCTCAACCACTGCGCCACCAGGGAAGCCCCTAATTCCAGTGTTTAAGTGTACTCATAATCAATGTGAATGGACTTAACCCACAGATGAGAACATAGATTGTCAAACAGGATAAATCAAACAAAAGTCATCCATATGCTGTTTATAAGAGACACACAAATTATAACAGAGGAAGTGTGAAAGCAAAGGACTGGGAAAATATGTAACAGGCAAATTCCTGTTAAAGGATAATGTTTTTAAAAGATAATATCATGATGCTTATATAAATAGAGAAGAAAACATCAAAGATTTTATTTAACTCTTTAATTAGTGAGGGAACTAGTAAGATGCTATAAAAGAGAATTCAAAGTATTACACTTTTTTTTTTTTTTAAAGCCTTCCATGTTGTGTAACCCGTTGGAGTATCTCCCTTTCTTTTTTTTTTTTTAAACTGACTTTTTTTTTTTTTAATAGCTACTTTATTTATTTATTTATTTATTTTTGGCTGTGTTGGGTCTTCGGTTCGTGCGAGGGCTTTCTCTAGTTGCGGCAAGTGGGGGCCACTCTTCATCGCGGTGCGGGGACCGCTCTTCATCGCGGTGCGCGGGCCTTTCACTCGCGGCCCCTCGCGTTGCGGGGCGCAGGCTCAGTAGTTGTGGCTCACGGGCCCAGCCGCTCCGTGGCATGTGGGATCTTCCCAGACCAGGGCTCGAACCCGTGTCCCCTGCATTGGCAGGCGGACTCTCAACCACTGCGCCACCAGGGAAGCCCAAAGTATTACACTTTTATAGTTGAATCAGGAATGAATACACAAATAGATGCAAAATAGGTTAATATCCACAGGGTGATAATCAATTACATTTCACTGAACATAATTTTTATATCGATGGAGAAAAATTATTTGCATTGCTATCAGTTTTCTATAAAACAGCTCAAAGACAAGGAAAGGCACAAACTACAGAACCTGAAAACTCAGCGGGATGCGCTCTCAAACAATGCTTAATTTTCCATTGAAGACACCAAGGAACCTTTTGGTCTATGTTAGTCTTTCACAACGTTCCCTAGTGTTCCCTCTCCTTCTATGATCATAAAAATCTCAAAGAAAGATTATTCTTTTTTTCTTTTTTTAAAAAATTTATTTATTTATTATTTATTTTTGGTTGCATTGGGTCTTCGTTGCTGTGTGCGGGCTTTCTCTAGTTGCGGCGAGCGGGGGCCACTCCTCGTTGCGGTACGCAGGCCTCTCATTGTGGTGGCTTCTCCTGTTGTGGAGCACGGGCTCTAGGCGCGCGGACCTCAGTAGTTGTGGCTCATGGTCTCTACAGTGCAGGCTCAGTAGTTGTGGTGCACAGGCTTAGTTGCTCCACAGTACGGGGGATCTTCCTGGACCAGGGCTCGAACCCATGTCCCCTGCGTTGGCAGGCAGGTTCTTAACCACTGTGCCATCAGGGAAGCCCTCGAAGAAAGATTATTCTTAAGTTTGACTGGCAAGATCCAGGTCCACAGAGTAATTTGACCAACTACAAAATTAATTTTTGTCTTGAAGTTTTCATAAGGAATCCCAGAATGATCTCTTAAAAGATTTGCTCTCCTATGGCTAGGAAACTCTTGCCATCAAATTATGCCTGCAGTGTCTATAAATTTGGGTGAATTTCTTTCTTCTTAAAATCTTCCAAATTTCCTAAGATTCCTGGTCTGCCAGGAAGTAACCTTCCTCACCTCCTGTGAGGCTGGGATCCTATAAGCCAGACACCAGCCAGTTTTCCTAGGAGGGCTTTGTAAGCGTCAGCTCCGTAAGCCAAGTCAACCTTAGCTCCCTAAAAGTGGTTGGTCATATCTGATGAAATAAGCATCATTCTCAAATATGGCACTCCAGGAAAGGCCCTGGTTGTACAATCAATTCATCCAATTGTATCCTGGTAAGGAGAACAGATTCTTATTGAGCCTTTGCAAATAATTATATTGCCATGAAAAGCATGGAGAATCAGTAAGAGTTTCTGAATTCTGTGAGATAGGTGGTGATCAAATATAATTTTTAAATGTTCCATTTCAGTTTACAAAAGCAGAACCTACTAAATTTTATAGGTTACAAATAGCTTAAGAAGAAAGAAAAGGGTTTATTTATACAACCAGAATATAGAACACTGAAATAAAATCAACATTCCAAAAAAATAACCACAGTGAAATTTTTCTCATCAGTTCACTCAGTCTTATGTAATTAATTCTTGTTCCCTGAGCTTTGGGTTAGTAGTCCTCTTGACTAAAAACAGTCCTGGAGATCTTGATTTTGTCCACTGGTATGGTATGAAAGTTATCTAAGAGATGCCAGCTCAGAAGCATGTACACTAGAGGCTAAGTTTTAAAGCACTGATAGCCTGAAGTACCGGGTACAGTCCTTTTCTATACTGAGAAAAGACTCTGAGACCATCCTTCTTAGTTGAAGACAAAATTGGCCTGTAGGAGGACTTCCCTAGTGGCGCAGTGGTTAAGAATCCGCCTGCCAATGCAGGGGACACGGGTTCGAGCCCTGGTCTGGGAAGATCCCACATGCTGTGGAGCAACTAAGCCCATGTGCTGCAACTGCTGAAGCCCGCACGCCTAGAGCCCATGCTCTGCAACAAGAGAAGCCACCGCAATGAGAAGCCCGCACACCGCAACGAGGAGTGGCCCCCACTCGCTGTAACTAGGGAAAGCCCGCGTGCAGCAACGAAGACCCAATGCAACCAAAAATAAATAAATAAATAAATTTATTTTAAAAAAAAATTTGGCCTGTAGCTTACAGCAGAGCCTTCAGGCAAGCATCAGAGTAAAACAAAAACTACTTGTAGATGGCAGAGACTTAAAATGGCTATGTTTAATTTATAACTAGTAACCTTCAAATGTGAAAGGTCTGATGAGGGGTGCCTAATAATAATGCAACCCACAGAAATTTGGTTGTTTCTATAGCATGTCAAAGAAAGATAATAACGTCACCCCCCTGGCAAAAAAAAAGTCTGTCCCTAAGGATAATGATTGAGCTTACATTCAAAGATACCTGATTCATTAAAATGGAGAAACATAATTTTATGGAGGAAAAATCTTGAGATATAACATAATGATCATAAAACATAATATACCAAGAATATACCAAGAATAGCAAGTAAAGAGATTCAGGAGTAGGGCCCAGACCTCTGTATTTTTATAAAACTCCATAGGTAAGTTTGATGTGCATTCCCATTTGACAACCACTGGCCCAGTAGACACCAGGTTCAAATTAAAGAAATAAGACTATGGCCAGGCCAAGGTAACATGTTAATTACTGAAATTATGATTGAGACTATACTGTTGTTGTCGAATGTCATCAGGCAAAGTATTGCCAGGACTCTGATAAATACAGGAAAACACGACACACCTATTTCATAAGAGTTTTGATCAGTATTTTCCTTGAGGATAAAAACAGAACACGGACAGACAGGGCACTGACAAATCTCCAGGGATTTCCTGGAAAGCATACCATTTCTGAAATATTTATTTAACAATAGTTTATCTGTACAAGTTTAACCTAGGGAAAGCTGAGCTCCTCTTCTGATCTGAAAACTCTACTCATGCAAGTCCTACAATAGTAATGCATTAAACAAATCTAGCACCTTTCTTTTTATAAGGTGAAAGAACAAGGCTTTGTGACTTCCAGGGGTCCTCTAGGGAATCTCAAGATTGTTTTAGATGTAAAAGACATCTTGATTTTCTGTACACTTTAAAATGGCTAAAATGGTAAGTTTTATGTTATGTATATTTTACCACAATAAAAAGGTTAAAAAAATTTTTTAAATTACAATTAAAGAATGCCCCCCCGCCCTGAATCCTGATTTTATTTTACTTTTTCTAAATTTAAGATCTAATTTTTGGGGAAATGAAAATAAATAAAATAAAAAACTTATCAGAAGATATTTGGATACTTAATTAGGATGGGATTATGGATGACTTAGAAACAATAATTGATTACCTATTTAATTAGAGTCACAATAAAGCATTTAAAAATAAACATAGATGGTAACAGGATTTTAAAAAATCTATGTTCTTTCACAAGTGAAGAACCTTGGTTCTTTTTCTTCCTTAAATAATCAAGAATATAGTAAAGTCAACATAAAGCACAGGAAATTATTCTGGTAAAACCCAGAATCTTTGGTTACACAGCAGGTAATGATAACCTTTACATTGTAGGCTGAAGCATTACTCAGTAAATCAAGGCAACAAGCCTACTAAAATTGGGCAAACTTTGCTAAGATTTTAACACATTACAGAGCTACTTTTCAGTCTCGAGTATTATAAACTAAGGCAAATAAAATGTAATTTCCAAGTTCTGTCCTTCATTATCCTTTTTCCTATTCTGAAACAGACTGACATTTTACTTTAGAACACATCTTAGGGGGGCTGCAAGGTCAAAACTAATTTTATTATAACACTAAGATGTTATCTATGTTAACATGCAGTGCATTAATCATTGCTGTTGGCAAATGAATCAATATGTATTTTTAAAAGTTCTCAGTTGCCACCTTTAATACAGTAAATGTCGATAGTTATAACCCACATAAACAAAAGTCACTGGGGCCCTCAATAAATCATGAGTGTACAAAGGGGCCCAGAAACTAACAAACAAAAAAAGTCTAAGAAGTACTGCCTTAGGATAAATTTATTCCTTTTCCTTGGAAAACAAAAGCACATCTACAGTTGTACATCTATTTATGATAAAAACTCTCTAGAAAGTGGGCATAGAGGGAACCTACCTCAACACAGTAAAGGCCACATATGACAAGCCCAGAGCTAACATCATACTCAGTGGTGAAAAGCTGAAAGCATTTCTTCTGAGATCAGGAACAAGACAAGGATACCCCCTCCTGCCATTTTTATTCAACATAGTCTTGGAAGTCCTAGCCACAGCAATCAGACAAGAAAGAAATAAAAGGAATCCAAACTGGAAAGGAAGAAATAAAATTGTCACTGTTTGAAGATGATGTGATACTATACATAGAAAATCCTAAAGATGCCACCAAAAAAAACTACCAGAGCTCATCAATGAATTCAGTAGAGTTGCAGGATACAAAATTAATATACAGAAATCTGTTGCATTTCTATACACTAACAACGAACTATCAGAAAGAGAAATTAAGGAAACAACCTCATTTACAATTGCATCAAAAAGAATAAAATACCTAAGAATAAACCTGCCTAAGGAGGTAAAAGATCTGTACTAGGAAAAGTATAAGACACTAATGAAAGAAATTGAAGATGACACAAACAGATGGAAAGATATACCGTGTTTAACCCACACACTTATGGTCAATTAATCTATGACAAAGGAGGCAAGAACATACAATGGAGAAAAGACAGTCTCTTCAATAAGTGATGCTGGGAAAACTGGACAGCTACACATAAAAGAATGAAATTAGAATATTTTCTAACAACATATACAAAAATAAACTAAAAATGGATTAAAGACCTAAACGTGAGACCAGAAACCATAAAACTCCTAGAAGGAAACATAGGCATAACACTCTTTGACATAAATCATAGCAATGTTTTTTCAATTTGTCACCTAAGGCAAAGGAAACAGAAGCAAAAATTTAAAAATGGGAACTAATTAAACTTAAAAGCTTTTGCATAGCAAAGGAATCCATCGACAAATGAAAAGACAACCTACTGAATAGGAGAATGAATTAGCAAATGATATGACTGATATGGGGTTAATATCCAAAAATGTATAATCCGTAAATAGCTCATACAACTCAACATCAAAAAAACAAACAACCTGATTTAAAAATGGGCAGAAGGGGACTTCCCTGGTGATCCAGCAGTAAGACTCCATGCTCCCAATGCAGGGGACCCGGGTTCAATCCCTGGTAAGGGAACTAGATCCCACGTGCATGCCGCAACTAAAGATCCCGCACGCCACAACTAAAGATCCCACACGCCACGACTAAGACCCAGTGCAGCCAAATAAATAAATAAATATTTTTTAAAATAATAAAAATAAAAATGGGCAGAAGACCTGAATCGATATTTTTGCAAGGAAGACATACAGATGGCCAACAGGCACATGAAAAACTGCTCAATATCATATATCATCAGAGAAATGCAAATCGAAACCACAATGAGATATCACCTCACATCTGTCAGAATGGTTACCATCAAAAAGTCTACAAATAACAAATGTTGGTGAAGATGTGGAGAAAAGGGAACCCGAGAACACTGTTGGTGGGAATGTAAATTGGTGCAGTCACCATGGAAAACATTATGGAGGTTCCTCAAAAAACTAAAAATAGAACTACCATATGACCCGGCAATTACACTCCTGGGTATATATCTGAAGAAAACAAAAACACTAATTTGAAAAGATACATGCACCCCAATGTTCACAGCAGCACTATTTACAATTGCCAAGATACAGAAGCAACCTAAGTGTCCATCAACAGAAGAATGGATAAAGATGATGTGGTGTATATATATACAGTGTAATACTACTCAGCCATAAAAAAAGAATGCAATTTTGTCATTTGCAGCAACATGGATGGGCCTAGAGGGTATTATGCTTAGTGAAATAAGTCAGACGAGAAAGACAAATACTGTATGATATTTCTTATATGTGGAAGCTAAAAAACAAAACAAGCTAGTGAACATAACACAAAAGAAACAGACTCACAGATAAGAGAACAAACTAGTGGTTATCGTCAGTGGGGAAAGGAAAGGGAGGAGGAGCAAGATAGAGGTAGGGGACTAAGAGGTACAAATTACCGTGTATAAAATAAATAAGCTATAAGTATGTATTGTACAGCACAGGGAATATAGCCAATATTTTATAATAACTCTAAATGGAGTATAAACTTTAAAAATTGTGAATCACTATGTTGTACACCTGAAACATGTAATACTGTAAATCAACTATACCTCAATTTTAAAAAGCACATACAGGTGTATTTCTTTGTCGTTACTGTTCCTAGTGTAGCCTCAATAACTCTTTTTTTTTTTTTTTGGCTGTGTTGTACGACATTTGGGATCTTAGTTCCCTGACCAGGGATCAAACACGTGCCCCCTGTATTGGGAGCATGGAGTCTTAACCACTGGACTGCCAGGGAAGTCCCAATAACTCATATTAATTAAACTTTAAACCACAATAATTAATTTCCATTTATAATGACCCAAAGATGTATCCTCTCTGTAGCATATGAAAATAAGAAGCAAAGTATATAAAATTAAATAGTGGTTACTAGTCAACATTTTGGTATTCTAACTTACCTGGTTGTGTGTACCAGAAAGCCAAACCAGCTTAAGCAAAAAGGAAATACACAGGGTCCGGTAACTGAGAAGTTTAGGAGTTGAATAACTTTGGCATGGTTGACTCTAGCTGCTCAAATAAAGTTACTGGGCATCTGTCTCTTTTCATCTCTTGGTTCTGTTTTCCTCTGAGCTGGCCTTGTTCTTCAGAGCCATCTGCCTTCTCGTGATGAAAAGAAAGTCCCTAGCAGCACTAAGCTCACATGATCCTTAGTGTCTCACAGCTCAGAAAATGGAGATTCAGGTCATCGCTTTCAGTATCTGATTATTCTCCCTAAAAGGTCCTTAAGTAGCTCTACTTGGAGCAGAAGCCCATCCCTGGGCCAAGAACTGACTCCAGAGGTCTGGGATACTCCAAATGCTCAGCCTGGACCACCTGCCCACCCCTGTGATCATTTAGAATAGGGAGCAGGTGTTCTCTGCCCCAAGCATGATGCTCACTGTTTTCATGAAAAGGCAGTCTTGAAACTTCAGCAGGGCGCCGTGGAAGCCTACGAGCAGGTCCAAAAGGAGCCCCTGAAGCTGAAAGGCGTCGCAGAGCTCAGAGTGACTAAGCGGAAGAAGAAAAAAAAAAGGACAAGGCGAAACTCCTGTAAGCGATGGGAACGGGCAAAAACGAGGAGGAGAAGTGGCGCAGCCTGGACAAGCGGACACTGGCCCAGGTGGCCTCTGAGAAGAAGCAGGAGAAATGGCAAATGGAAAGGATCCTGAAGAAAGCATCCAAAACCCACAAGCAGAGAGTAGAAGACTTCAACAGACGCCTGGACACGCTCACGGAGCACTATGACATTCCTAAAGTTAGCTGTACAAAGTAGCCTCCCCATCCGGGGTACGGAGTAGCACCGAGGAGAAGCAGAAGGCAAAGTTGGGATTATGTTTGGTGCCTTTGGCATTTTCTAGAAATATTCTCTTACACACATCCTTACGTCTTCTGCTTGAGACAGTGCTTTTCAAAGCTGTATGTCCTCATTCTGGAACTTGATTAAAGTAAGACTGTCCTTTTACTCTATTTTGACTTCTCGGTAGCACGTAGCAGGAAAGCTTTTTAGCTTGGAAAGTTTACCCAGAGATTAAGGTTATTTCTGTGTAAGTGCTGTGGAAAAGTGTTTTTACCCCCGAGTTGCATCTGACTCTTTGACAGCCAGCCAGCTGGCTTTGCCTAGATGAAACCAACTCCAGAGGACAAGGAGCTAATGCCAGCATGGCCTGCAGCATGTAGACCGCTGTAGGGTCCTGCAGGGGCTGCCTTTCCAAGCTCCCTCTAGCTTGGGGCTCATGCTCTCTCGTCCAGGGTCCAAGGAAGCCACTTGTAGCTTCGTGGCCTTCAGACTACCTCCTCAGCCACCTGGCCACTGAGACAATGTGGCCTGGGAAACAGAACAACCACCTAAGGCAAGGATGGAACGTACGTCTTGTCCCTTTCTGAAGCTGTGGCCAGTGTGTAGCCTCTTCCCCCCATGTCCCCATTCCAGACATGTCTAGTGGGTGTTGCCATGGCAGACACTGCCAGTTGAGCACAGCATTCTTTGTAATGGAACCCAGACACAACCTGCCTTCTTACCCTCCACCCTCGGCTCCAAGCAGCTCCCCGTATTTATTCAGAGTTGGCACATAACGTGTTTGGCGTTCCTGGCCTCAGGACACCTCAGGGGTGATGGGACCAAGGCAGAGCTCCAGAACAGACAGACATGGGTGCACTTGAAAGGAAGGACTCAGGTTCCCATGCTGCAGAGCCAGGATCTTTGAGGGCCTATGTGTACCCACCAGATGCGGATCAAGTTGCATATGCTATTGGGAGGAAGTGTGTTGACATAGATGTTGAAAGAATAAGAAAGTCAGAAAAGAAAAACCAAGTGTTGGGTTTGGGACTGTCATATGTGAAAGGCAGAATAAGACAAAAAAGTTATTAAAAAAAAAGAAAAGGCAGCCTTGTTTAGCGGAAAGAACACTAGACTGATATTCAAAATACCTTGGTTTTGCTTCTGGCTCTGCCACCTCCTAACTGTGTGACCTTGGGTAGGCAATTTCACTTCCTCAGACACCAGTATTTTGTGGTGTAGAATGAATGGGTTGGATTAGATGATTCCAGATTTAAATGTCTATAAATGTGTTTCATTAATTCAGAAGGAATCAAGGTTTATTTGTCTGTTTGGGTGCTCAAAACAAGATGTAGGCGTAAGTTCTAGCAGTCCTAGTCAATAACAGAAACTTATTCAAGCTAGGTTAAGCAAAAGAAAAATACGTCAGGAGAATTTGTACAAAAATCCAGAGTATCTCACAGAACCCAAGGACAGAAGTGGACGTCACGAAAGCCAAGCAGCAGGAACTAGAAAACTACCAGGAACTATTATTTTCTCTCAGTCTCTGTCTCAGTCTCTGTCTCTCCCTCTCCCTTCCTACCTCCCTCTTGCTCTCTCTCTCTCTCTAACCAGGTCATTTTTTTCCCCTTTTCCCTTTATTTTGCACATCAGTTCCGTTCTCCTCTTTCTTTTTTTATTTTTTATTTTTTCCGTTCTCCTCTTTAAATGTCTACTTTCTCTGCTTCTCCCGGCATGTGGATGAGAATGGTTTTCCATGATGGCAGCTTCTGCTCTTCAGTTTCCATAACCCTCATTCCAGCTAAAAGGCACAATCATCCCTGAATCTCACCTCCAAGTCTGACTGCCTCACCTCAGGTCAGGTGTCCATTTGTGGCCAGCAAAGCAGGGTCATCAATCATAAACATGGTTGCCTCATGGAGATGGAGATGTTCTCAATGAAATGGGGGTACTGAACTGAGAAGACACCCCCAAAGGTATCTATTTCAACAGTTAGGGTAATTTTTTTTTACAGACAAGTGCAAGGTACTATTGTTAAGAAAGAAGAACTCAACAAGAAATAACAAATGTCGGAGAGGATGTGGAGAAAAAGGAACTTTTGTACACTGTTGGTGGGAATGTAAATTGGTGCAGCCACTATGGAAAACAGCATGTTAGTTCCTTAAAAAATTACAAATAGAACTACCATATGATCCAGCAACTCCATTTCTGGGTATTTATCTGAAGAAAATGAAAATACTAACTTGAAAAGATATATGAACCCTCATGTTCATTGCAGCATTATTTATAATAGCTAAGACATGGAAGCAGTCTAAGTGTCCATCAATGGATGAATGGATAAAGAAGATGTCATACACACACAGACGTATATACACACACAATGGAATTTTATTCAGCCATGAAAAAGAAGGACCTCTTGCCACTTTTGACCTCATGGACGGACCTTGAGGACATTATGCTAAGTGAAATAAGACAGACAGAGAAAGACAAATTCCATACGATCTCACTAATATGCTGAATCAAAAAAACAAGTAAAACGGCTCATAGATACTGAGAACAGATTGGTGGTTGCCAGGGGTGGGGGGGTGGGGCGGGGAGTGGGTGAAATGGGTCAAAGTGTGGTCAAAAGTACAAACTTCCAGTTATAAAATAAATAAGTCCTGGGGATGTACAGCATGGTGGCTTCAGTTAATAAGACTGTATTGTATATTTGAAAGCTGCTAAGAGAGTAGAGCTTAAAAGTTCTCATTACACACACACACAAATTGTAGCTACATGTGGTGAAGGATATTCACCAGACTTATTGTGGTGATCTTTTCACAATACTTGTATATACAGAAATCAAATAATTATGTTGTACACTGAAAACTAATATAATGTTATATGTCAATTATATCTCAGTTTTTTAAAAAGGAAAAAGAAAGAACTTTACAACTATAAGGCTTTTAGATAGATAAACATGAGTTAAAAGAAAAAAACTTCTTGGAAGGGGATGGATTCATAGAGTATAAGAAACTGAGCATGAGTCATAATAACACCATTTTAAAAACGCAGTAGGAAAAAAAACACAGTGGGAAGTGTAACCAAAAGTATAACATAAATAGCTTTAGGGTCTTGTATGATTTATATATATTTGGCAATGAGGATTCTGATATATCAATATGTGGATCTGGTGGTATTTCTTTTCTGAACTCAATTAGAAAACCAGATGGATCAATTTCCAACAGCAGCTCCCAAGCTAATATGTTCTGATCCCACCTCTTAGAAGAAAGGCCATCTGACGGAATGCCCAGGTAGAATCACAAGGCATTTCATACTGATATCCTCATTTCTGGTCATACCTCTTATAGTTATTTATAAATAAATATTTATATTATATATAGAGAGAAATAAATCTGGAGATTTCATAGAAATGGCATCATATAATATGTGTGGTCTTTCGTGTCTGGCTTCTTCCATTTAGTACAGATATGCCACATTTTTTTATCCATTCATCAGCTGATGGACATTTGGGTTGTTTCCACCTTTTGGCTATTGTGAATAGTGCTGCTGTGAATATTTGTGCATGAGCTCTTGTTTGAACACCTGTTTTCAATTCTTTTGGGTATACACCCAGGAATGGAATTGCTGGGTCATATGATAATTCTATGTTTAACTTATTAAGAAACTGCCAAAATGTTTTCCAGAGCGGCTGTACCATTTTACATTCTCACCAGGGTTACATGATGAGGGTTATAATTTCTCCACATCCTGGCCAACATTTCTTTTCCGTTTTTTGACTACAGCTAACCTAGTGAGTATGAAGAGGGAATCTCAAGGTGGTTTTGAGTTGCCTTTCTCTAATAACTAAGTTCTTAGGTTTTTGATTGCACAGAAAAGATTGTTTACTCTCAGAGGCATGGATTGTACCTTAGAGGTTTAATATTCTCAGGGCTGAGAATACAGTAGGTGATTTAATCATTACCTGTTGACAAATCTTTCATTTGGCAGACATTTACAAGCAGAGTCTGGGCTTCGTGTGAGCTCAGCACCAATCAAAAAGAGTTCTATTTAGCTTCAGGAGGTCAAAAGATCAGAGCACATGGATACATTCTAAAGACTCTATGACAACAGGCCCCTAAGAAGGCAAATTCACACCTCAACATGACGCAGCAATGGAAGCTTTAGAAGCAATCTGATCCATTGCACCAAATGGTGGCTGAAGGTCAATTACAATTAAAATCGGTATTGGCTTCTGTTTTCATCTCCCTTTTCATTTTTAATAAAATGTGTCTTGGCAGAAATCTCTTAAGGCAGATGGGTGCCCACTTTGTAGAGGTGTTTGGTGGGTTAATGTGAGCCAAACACTTCATGATGATAAGATGTCTGCTGCAACTGAAGAGTCAGGTGCTCTTATTAATGAGACTTTTAATTCTGAGCATTTACTCCATGCAAGATCCTGTCCCAGGCAATTTATTAATAGCTGAGAACGTAATGCGCAGCTTTCAGACATTATCTCAATCTTAATAAATAGCTCTTTCCTCCGCTGCAGCACTGGTTCTGTCTGGGCTCAGATCTGAGCTCTGCCCCCTACTAGTTATGAGATTTAACCTCTGTGAACATCAATTTCCTTCTCTGTAAAGATGGAAATTAAAATGCCCATCTCTTAGGTTGTTTTTAGGACGAGCTAGGATAACCTGGTTAACTTATTACAATGTCTGGCACCTGGAGAGAAGTTAATAATGTTAGCTCTCTTTGCCTTCATTTAGAAGTAGGGATATTATAGATATTATTCCTCCTACTTTGTAGATGGGAGAAGTGAGGCACAAGCCTCACAGTGAATGAGTCATCATCCTGTCTTCCCAGCTCACAGTCATTTCCAGCTCCCTGAGGACTGCACCCTGAACCAGGGTGATGGACCACAGCAGTCATGTTTGTACCACAGGCACGGACTTCAGGTCATTGCTGATTGAACTGAGAGAGACAGACATGGGATTAAAGTGGGCCAATCAGATTCTTGTGTAAGAATTTGGAATTGAGACCAAGAGACAGAAAGTTAGAATCTGTATGTGGTTAGAACTGTGTCACATAGTTTAGGATCTTGATGCCACTATATTCTGGCCTATGGATGGAGGAGTGCAGGAAGTTGGTCCTCAGAGAGAGAAGACGGAAGTAGATGTGCAGAAAGATGCAGCAACGAGAGCCGAGAAGAGACCCCAGTGGTTTTCCAGTACTTGGTTCTAGTATTTTCTGAGCCCAGCTCACACATTTTCCCTTGGATTCCATGAGACACCCACCTACAGACTTATAATAAATTCCCTCAGGTCACTTCTCGGAGTTTGGCGGGCAAGATTTTCACAGGCCACCAAACTCCAGTGAGCAAGTGACTGAACTTTATTTCCTGTAACATAATTACATTTGAGTTCTCATTCCACCTGATGGCAGAAAAGCAATCAAGTTCAGCTCCAGGTAAACTCAGTCATTTCAGCATTTTTTTTTTGGCATTTTAGGTTTCACTCAATTCAGGGTATCTTCACACATTTCCTTCTCACCATAGTGTCATCTCCAGACTTCTTGGGCATCCTTCTTGCCATCAAGAGGAGGCATTTAGCCCATGCTCACCTCCCTGGAGAGAGGTGTAACCGCGGTGCGATGCATTCCATCTGCTCTGGGGTCATCACGTCCTTGCAGCCACTCTCCAGCCACCTGATTCTGCACCACAGCCTTCTACAGCTCTTTGCTCACCGTCAGACACTTTTGTGCCCCTTTTAGGAACTCACTAGCATCCAAATCTTTTTATATCTTTTTATTTTTAATAAAAATGGTTTTGACAAAATCTGAACAATCTTTAATCTGCAGGAAGTAGAGGCTTGTAGTTATTCTTCTGATTTCTTTCTAATATCTTGCTTACAACATAAACTTTGTGCATTGATCTTATGGGGGGAGAGTCTTTGGAAACTTGAAATTCCTTTTTCTTTCAAAAATCCTGGCTGTTGTAAATCAAAAGTGTTAGATTTTAAGACTATTGTTTCTACTATAAATTTCAAGAGCCTAAGTTGGAACTAATCTGAGTTTTAAGAACCTAATTTGGAACTCAAATCCATTTGGCTGAGATACTGCATAGTGGTGACTTAACTGGGGAGAGCCAAGGAGTAACTTATAGGAAATGCACATTTTGTCATGCTGCATGGATCTGCGTTGATTTCTTGATTACTGTGAGCTGGATAAACACTGGCTTCCCAAGAATGCTTTCCATCGTTTGACCCTGTCTGCCTTTTAGAATTTCCAGGATTATCTCCTCTGTAATGTTCCATCTGCTTTCCACAATCCTTGTGTCACTTGGTGCACAGATACTGGTGGGCACATGGAAAGGGTGAGTCAAAGTTAGACCTGCATTTGCAAGACCACGTGAAACCCAACGCTCATTCTCCTGAAGCCAGGCTGCTTTTAGAAAGAGAGAAGAGGAATGTCATTCCATCACGCATGCTTATCATTCCCCAACTTTGGTTTCAAACCATCTTTATACCCTGGCCCATGGAGAAACTTGCCATTAAATTCTGTTCTCTCACAGCCCTTATATAGCAACTGTGTTGGGGACCACTTCAGACATTCTAAGCTTCACTAAGACAGCAATTTTCTAACAAGAAAGCTAGAATGGGGGAGCATCTAAGATTTAGTTGCAGCAAATTAGAGACCAGACAATATAATCAACTTATTCAGAATAGTCAGTGAAAATCAGCTCTATGGGAGAGGCACAACATTGTCATGCTTTAAATGCAATGCATCTATCAGTTAGGATTATAGGGGTCTTAGAGTAAGTATTCCCTTTGTTACTTCTAGGTCACGGGGTACAGAAAAGTAAATTTAATGAATTTTAATGATATAATAAAAATATAATATCACATGAAAAAAGTAGTAAACAGATATACACATATGAATCCAGTTATTCATATATATATATATATATATACGCATACACATATATGTGTATCTAGACACATATAAGAATAAAAAATGGAAGCAGTAAACAGTGATCACTTCTAGGTAGTGGTATCATGGGTAGTTTACATTTTCCTCCTAACATTATAACACGTGGCCCAAATTTTTCATTATTCTTATCAAGAGAAAATAATTAACATCATCCTTTTTTAAAGGGTGAAATGGGACTTCCAATCTCATAAGATAACATGAGGGGAAATGATAATCTGAAAGCTCTCCTGCCACATTGCCTAGAAATGCTTGATAAAATATAGCAAAAGTTATTTTAAATCCCTGAGTGAACTAGTAAGAGAGAAGGGAAGGCCCAGGTGTGTCAGTTAGAAATAGGAAAGCCAGTGGCAAGGATGTGAGATGTTGCTGCAACTGGGATAGGGGCCTGGATCCCTGAATAAAGCAGTTTTTAAAGGGTTGTACTCTCATTGAAAGAGTAGATTAGGAAAAATATCAATCCACTGGCATAGAGACAAAAAGGTATTTGTATGCTTTTCTCTGGGTGGGAAAAATGTCCATCTGAGAAACAAAATCTCCAGGTTTGTTTCTACTCCAACTTTGGAGGTTTAAATTTGCAGATGATCCAGGAACCATGATTCTAACTGATCTCCAAGGTGATAAAATGACCAAAAACTTGGTCCAGATATGGTGATCTCTCCGTAGCAAACTCAAAACAGCTCTTGAGAGATACACCCCAAACCCAGGCCACAGGGGAGTCTCAGAGAAAAACAGCCTTCTCTAAAGAGGAGCTCACAAACAAAAATGATGAAATACAGAAGGACAAAATCCTCCATGAGAGTCAGCAGACACAATAAATAGCACCAAAAGATTCCCTAAAACTCTGCATAATAGAATGACAATTTGTTTTTGTTTTTGTTGTTTGTTTGTTTGAGTACAGGAGTGGCATGATCTGATGTAATATTCCACTGTATATATGTGACACATCTAGAATGACAATTTGAAAGAGAATGTAAAATAATCACCTTTAAAAGTCTTAAAAGGCCTGAACGATGTAATTAAAACACGAAGGGACTTCCCTGGTGGCACAGTGGTTAAGAATCCATCTGCCAATGCAGGGGACATGGGTTCGAGCCCTGGTCCGGGAAGATCCCACATGCCACGGAGCAACTAAGCCTGTGCGCCACAACTACTGAGCCTGAGCCTGCGAGTCACAACTACTGAAGCCCATGTGCCTAGAGCCCATGCTCTGCAACGAGAGAAGCCACCGCAGTGAGAAGCCCACGCACCGCAACGAAGAGTAGTCCCCGCTCTCCACAACTAGAGAAAGCCCGCATGGAGCAACGAAGACCCAACGCAGCCAAAAATAAATAAATTAATTAACTTTTTTAAAAAAAGGGTTTGTTTAAAAAAAAAAAAACACCAAAAAAAGAACAAGTCCTATGAAAGGCACTTTGCATGACAGTTATGAGTACAAAATCTGGAGCTAAACTGCTAGGTTCAAATCCCAGCCCTATCACCCATTAGCTGGATGGTACCACCTATTAGCTTGATTTCTTGATTACTGTGAGCTGAAAACCCTGGTCTCCCAAGAATGCCTTCCATCCTTTGACCTTGCCTGCCTCTTAGAATTTCCAGGATTATCTCCTCTGTAATGTTCAATCTGCTTTCCACAATCATGTCAATTGGGGTGAGTCACTTAATATTTCTGTGCCTCAGGTCCCTCCTCTATAAAATGGGAATATTAATGGTACTTACATCAATGGGGTGTTGTGAGGATTAAATGTGTTAATATATGTAAAGTGCTTAGAAGACTGCCTATCAAACTATATCAGAGAGATGGAAGTGGATAGATATAGACATAGTTATATATTGTATCAGTATATATATAATATATATTCTAAATGTTTATATACTAAATCCATGAATTTAAAAATAGACTCAGATATCAGACACAAAAACCCAGCCATACGCTGTTCATAACAAGGACACTTAAAATCTAATAACTCAGAAAGACTAAAAAAAAAATGAAAAAGCAAAAATATTATACCAGGTAAATACACATTTTTTAAAAATTGAGAGCACATACTCAGTAGCAACAAGAGGCCAGAAGACAGTAATTATGCTGATATTAGACAAGAAAGACTTTGAAATTAAAAAAATTTTTTAGATAAAGAAGGTCACTGCAAAATGAAAACATGAACAATTCACCAGGAATATTCAACAGTTCTGATGTTCTAAGCACCAAATAATATAGCATAATTGACAGAATGACATGGTAAAAATGGACAAATTCACATTTAGAATGTGGCAGGCAAAAATAGAATATGGAAGATTTGAACAACACAATTTACATGACTCAGTGTATACCAAAAAAGTCAAGGCTTTCTGAATACAATGTACTACAATTTGAAATCATTTAACAAGATAACTCAAAAAAACATTAAAAACACACTTCTAAATAGTTTCTTTGTCAAGAAAGAGACTGTAAGGGAAATAAATACATATTTATCACTAAAGGACAATGACAATAACACATAATAATACATGTGGGATGCAGCTAAAGCAGACCTTGAGTCACTTATGACCTTAATTGCATACATTAGAAAGGAAGAAAGCCCGAAAAGTAATAAGAGAAACGTCCATCTTCCAGTTGTAAAACAAATATGACAAACCCCAAAAAGTAGAAGCTAGGAAATAGTAAAAATCAAAACAGAAATGAATGAAAAAAACAAAAACAAAAGTTGTCTTTAAAAAAGTTAAAATAAGATGACGCTGAATATCTGCAACAATCTTGAAAAAGAATGAAGTTGAGGGGACTTCCCTGGTGGTCCAGTGGTAAAGAATCTGCCTTACAATGTGTGTTTGACCCCTGGTCAGGGAACTAAGATCCCACATGTCGCAGGGCAACTAAGCCCACGTGCCACAACTACTGAGCCCGTGTGCCTCAACTAGAGCCCATGTGCCGCAAACTACAGAGCCCACGCGCCCTGGAGCCTGCGTGTCACAACCAAAGAAGAGAAAACCCACACGCCACAACTAGAGAGAAGCCTGCGCACCACAACGAAGAGCCTGCGCGCCACAATGAAAGATCCCGCATGCCTCAAGGAAGATCCCGCGTGCTGCAACTAAGACCCAATGCAGCCCAAAATAAATAAATAAATAAATAAATAAATAAATAAATAAATAAATCTTAAAAAAAAAAAGAATGAAGTTGGGGGACTTACTCTTTCCAATTTCAAAATTTACTACAAAGCTCTGGAAATCAAGATAGTGTGGCATTAATAAACTGTTATATTAATGGTCAATCAACTTTTAACAAACATGCCAAGAAAATTCAATGGGGAAAGAATAGTTTTTTCCACAGATGGTGCTGGGACAACTAGATATCCACATGAAAAAGGATGAAAGTGGACCCCTATCTTACATTATATATAAAAAATGAACTCAAAGTGGATCAGAGATCTAAAAATATAAAATTCTTAGATGAAAGCATATGAGTAAATCTTCATGATTTTAGACTATGACTTCTTAGATACAATAGCAAAAGCACAAGCAATAAAATAAAAATTTTGATAAATTGGACTTTATCAAAATTAAAGAATTCTGAGTTTCAAATGATAGCACCAAAAAAGTGGAAAGACAACCCACAGACTGCAAGAAAACATTTGAAAGTCATATATCTGGAAAGGGACTTGTACCCAGAATATATAAAGAACTCTTACAACTCAATAGTATAAAAATAAATAACTCAATTAAAATTGGGCAAACGATTTGAATAGACATTTCTCTAGTGAAGATGTACAAATGGCCAGTAAGCGTATGAAAAGATGCTCAACATCATTAGGCATTAGGGCAATCAAATTATTTGCAAATCAAAACGATGAGATACCGCTATGCACCCACTAAGATGGCTATAGTAATAAAAGAATACTAATAACAAGTGTTGGTGTAGATGTGGAGAAATTGTAACCCTCATTCATGGCTGGTAAATCAGAAAATGATGCAACCACTTGAGAAAACAGCTTAATGTCAAATATGGAGTTACCAGTTACCATAGGACCAAGCAATTCTGCTGCTCGACATATATCCAAGAGAAATGAAAACGTTTGTCCACACGAATACCGGTACACAAATATTCATAGCGCCATTATCCATAACAGACAAAAAATGGAAACAATCCAAATGCCCATCAACTGGTGAATGGATAAACAAAATGTGGCACATCCATACAATAGAATACTTTTCAGCAATAAATAAAGCAGAATAAAGTACTGATGCATGCTACAATATGGATGAATCTCAAAAACATGCTAAGTGGAAGAAGCCAGTCATAGAAGACCAAATATTGTATAATTCTATTTATATGAAAGATTCAGAATAGGAAAGTCCATGGAGACAAAAAGCAGATTACTTGTTCCCTAGGGCTGGAGGATGGAGGAATGGGGAATGATTGCTTAATGGGCGCAGGGTTATTTTTGAGGGTGATAAAATTTTTTTATATTAGATTATGGTGAGGACTATGTAACTCTGTAAATATGATAAAAACCATTTAATTGTGCACTTTAGATGAGTGAACTTTACGGTATATAAATATGATTGCATTTTGAAAACTTAAATGAGATAAATGCAATGTGCTATCCTGGACTGGATCCTGAAACAGAATCCTGGAACAGAAAAGGAACACAATGAAAAAATTGGTAAAGTCTGAATAATCTTTGTACTAACATTAGGGATGATGGGTGATAATAATACAGGAATTCTGTATTAACTTTGCAACTTTCCTATAAATCTGAAATTATTCCAAAATGAAAGTAAAACAGAACCATGGCAAACCTTTAGTGCATTTGATCTAGAGATATGGGGTGGGGGGGCGGGTAGAGGATGCACAAATAAATAGTTAGGAGTGACACATAGGATATAAACTATAAACAGAGGAGGTGTAAACCTAATACTAAGAACTATTGTGTACTACTGCTGTGCAAGCTAGGTTCCTTCACTGTCACCACCTGAAAGTTCTCTGGGCTCAGGATGACTTCCACAACGTGACACAGTTTGAGATAAGGAACAGGCCCTATTGGGGGAAACCTACAACACAAGGGTCAGCAGAAGAGACGAGAAATGTGGTTCACTGTCTTCCCATCACTGCATGGAGAGTCATGTCTGGACCTGAGTGTGTGTCAGTGGGAGGCAAACGACTGCTTGGCAGAGTGATCTGGGTTCAAGTGCTTGATGTTTATAGCAGCTGCTGAGAAAGCCAGTTGCCCAGCACCTGGAAACCTGGGGTTGGGGGTGTGGGCTGTGGGAAGCTGCAGGCGCTCCTGCCAGAGGAAGGGAGCTACTGATCCAGTGGGAAGCTGATTTTGGGTGTGATCCCTCCCTCTAGGAGAAGGTGGTACAGGCGTAGCTGGCTTCTTGTCCAGTCCACCCAGAGGAAGCTCTCAGGGTTACTTTTGCACGGTTGTACTTGACACTCAGAACCAGTAAATTGAAAATATACACAAAATGCATGGTTTCTTAGAAAAATACAACTTAATAAAACCACTCAAGAAGAAATATAATTTTGGCTTAGATTTATAACTTGAACCAGGAGTTTTAAAATCCACCTTCCTCTCTTAACAAGAAAGAAAAGGAAGAAAGAAAGAACAAAACAGCCCATTAAGCCCAGAAGACTTTACCAGACACAAACTTCAAAGAACAGATCACTGTTTTCTGAAACAAACTGTTCCAGTGAATACAAAATGAGGGAACACTGCTCACCTCATTCTATGAAGTAAAATAATTCTGATGGCAAAATCAGATAAGGAAGGTATGAGAAAGTAATAATTAAAGGCTAATCTCACTTCCAAATATAGATGCAAAAATCCTCAATAAAATTTAGTCACATGAATCCAGAAATGCCTATTAAAAATATATCATTACCAAGTTGGAGTCATCTTAGGAATGCAAAGATGATTAAAATTAGAAAGTCTATTAAGAAGATTTATTATATTAACTGGTTAAAGGAGAGAACCATATGATCATCTCAATAAATGTAGGAAAACTTTTGATAATATTCAACCTTGTTTCACAAATATCCATAGCAAACTAGAGTAGAAAGCAAATTCCTTAGCCTGGTAAATGGTAGCTACAAAAATTATAGCAATTTTCAAAATTACACAGCAAAAATTATACATAATGGTGAAATGCTGAAAGCATTCCCTTTCAGATCAGGAACACAATGGAGATTTGTTCTATCACCACTTCTATTCAGCATTGTACTGGGGTTTTTCACTAGTGTGATAATACAAGAAAAAGAAATAAAAATTATAAAGATTGAAAAGGAAAAACTAAGAAATACAAAAGAATCTACAAACTACTAGAAATAAGGGTTTATCAAGGTTATTGAAGGCAAAACAGATATGTAAAATCAGTAACACTGCTGTTCACCAGCAACAAAAATTATAAAATGTAATTTTTTAAAAAGATATATTTTCAAAGGCAACTCTAAAATATAAGGTACTAGGAATAAATACAACAAAAAATGCACAAGATTTTTATCACTAAAATTATAAAACTTTATTTATTAAAAAAATTTTGTTTAAACTTTATTGAAGAACATAGTAGAATACCTAAATAGATGGAAATATAAACCATATTTATTGATGGGAAGATGTAATTTTGTAGCAACGGCAGTTTCTCTCCAAATCAGTCTATTAGTATGATTATAATAAAAATTCTAACAAGATATTTTTCAGAACTTGAGAAGATGATCCTTAAATTCTTACAGAAGATTAAAGGATGAAGAATAGCCAAAACTCTTTTTAAGAGGAAACACAAGGGGTGTGTGTGTGTGTATGTGTAGTGGAGGAAATTGATTCCAACAGATCATCACTTTCTTTAAAGAACAGTGTGGTATTGGTCCAGAGAGAGACAATCAAGCAAATGGAATAGAACAGAGTCTAGTATTAAACTCATGTCTATATGATAGTGGTGGCATTTAAATTACAGGAAAAGGATAGCCCCAGTGGTGCTAAGACAAGTGGCTATCCATAAGGAAAAGATAACATTAATCCAAACTACACCTCATAACACAATTTCTGGATGATTTCAAAGGCCTAAAGGTGAAAAATTATAAAATTATTGGGAAAAATATCAATGATGTTCTGGTGATATTTGTATATGGAATTATTTTCTAAACCAAACACAACAAGCACTAATCATAAAGAAAGAATGATAATTTGATTATATTAAAATTAAAAACTTGTTTTATAACAAAAGCCATGAGATATAAAGTGAAAAGACAAGCCACCAACCAAGAGAAGATATTTGCTACTCATATGACCAATATAACCAGAATTTTTTTAAAAAGATAAACAACCTAAGAGAAAAATGACAAAAAGTATGAATAAGCAGTATCAGGAGGAAGAACCCTGAATGTCCAGTAAACATACGAAACCATGCTCACCAACCCCTTTTTTTTAGCCATTTTTATTTCTTCATTTGTGAATTATCTAGTCATAGCCTTTGTAACTTTTTCTATTGTGTTTTGCATATTTTCTAACTGATTTGAGGGAATTCATGTTTTTGAACTTGCCATTTTGGTCTGGCTTTTCTGATCTTGTAACGTTGGCCCTGCTGTTTTAACGCTGTTGTTCCTTAGAACATGTTTGTTTGTTTGTTTTTAATAACTTCTAAAATTTAAATATGATTTACATACGTTTGAAACCTTGTCTGCTCCAAATTCACAAAGATAGTGCCCTAAGTTTCCTCATAGAACCTTTAGACTTTTAAAACTTTTACGTTCAGTTGTGTGATCTTGAATTATTTTTTGTGTGGTGTAAGGTATGGGTTGAGGTTCATTTTTTTTCCCGTATAGATAGGCAGTTGTTCCAGCACATTTTGTTGAAAGGATCTGCCATTCATCATTGAACTTCTTTGATATTTTGACCAAAAATTAATTGACTATATAAATGTGGGTTTATTTCTGAACTCTCTCTTGTTCCTTGATTCTTTATACCATACCATCTTAATTACTACAGCTTTATAGAAAGCCTTGTAATTAGCTAATGTAAGTCCTCCAACTTTGTTAACTTTCAAGATTCCTCTGGTTATTCTAGGCCCTGTACATTTTCACATAAATTTTAGAATTAGTTCATCAATTTCTGCAAAATCCTACTGGTATTTTTACAGGTTTATTGAGATATAACCCATATACCACACAATTCACCCATTTAAAGTTTACAAGTCGAGAGTAAAATTCAAGTATGCAATTCAAAGTATAGAATTCATGCAATGATTTTTGGTATATTGCTTTATTAAGTTAAAAAATTGTGAAAAATATATGTAATATAAAATTTGCCATTTTAATCATATTTAAGTAAGCATTAAGTACATTCACAATGTAGTACAAACATCACCAATATCTAGTTCTGAAACATTTTCATCATCCCAAACAGAAATTCTGTAACCGGTGTGCAATAACTCCCCATTACCCTTCCTCCCAGCCCCTAGTAATCTCTAATCTACTTTCGGTCTCTATTAAATTTGCTTACTCTAGATATTTCATGTAAATGTAATTGTACAATGTTTGTTCTTTTGTGTTTGGCTTACTTCATTTAGTATAATGTTTCCAAGATTTGTCCATGTTATAGCATGTATCAGAACATCATTCCTTTTTTTTTATAGCTGAATAATCCATTGTTTGTACAGACGACATTTTGTTTACCAATTCATGTATTGATAGACATTTGGGTTATTTCCACTTTTGGCTATTGTGAATAATGCTGCAATGAATATTGGCATACACGTGTCTGTTCAAGTCCCTGCTTTCAATTCCTTTGGGTCTATGCTTGGGAGTGGAATGCTGGGTCTTATGGTAATTCTACATTCAGTTTTTTTGAGAAACTGACAAACTGTTTCCACAGCATTGGCACCATTTTACATTCCCACCAGTAATGTTACAAGGGTTTCAATTTCTCCGTATTCTCTCCAATCCTTGTTATTTTTGTTTGTTTGTTTGTTTTTCATTATAGCCATCCTAATAGGTGTGAAGTAATATCTCACTGTTGCTTTCATTACATTTCTCTAATGACTAATGACGTTGGGTATCTTTTCACATTCTTAATGGACATTTATATATCTTCTTTGGAGAAATGGCTATTTCTCTTTTGCCTATTTTTTAAATCAGGTTGTCTGTCTTTCTGTTATTGAGTTATGTGTTCTATTTATAGTCTGGATAAAAGTCCCTAATCGGGTATATGGTTTGCAAATATTTTCTCCTATTTTGTAGTTTATCTTTTCACTTTCTTGACAATGTCTTTGATGAACAAAAGTTTTTTATTTTGATGAAGTTCAATGTATTTACTTGTTATTGGTGTTGCTCATGCTTTTGGTATCATATCTACATGCTGGTATTTTTACTGGGATTACATTGAATCTTTAGATCAATTTTGGAAGAAATGACATTGTGATACTGTGATTTATAATAAGAAATATATCGCATTTCTTCCATCTGGCTGTTCCTGAGTTATATCCTTTTATAATAAACTGGTAAGTATAAGTAAAATGTTTCTCTGAGTTCTGTGAACTAATTTAGCAAGTTAATTGAACCCAAGAATGGGCTTGTAGTCAGTGAGAGGCACAGGTAACAATCTGGACTTGTGATTGGCATCTGAAGTTAGGGGAGGGTAGTCTTGCAGGACTGAGCCCTTAACCTGTGGAATTTGACGTTTTCTCTAGGTAGATGTCAGAATTGAATTAAATTGAGTTGAATTGTAGGAAACCCAGCTGATGTCAAAGAATTGCTTTGTGCCGTGATAAACACACACGTACACACACACACACACACACACACACACACACACACACGTCAGAGGCATCCTGTCAATATCAGATCTTCTAACCCATAAACATGGTATAATTTTAAAAATTTATTTTAGGTCTTCTATATCTTGTCTCAGACATATCTTATAGTTTTCCATGTAGAGGTTTTATACATATTTTATTAAGTTTATTCTTGATTTTTTATGCTATTTTAAATGGCACTGCTTTTCAAATTTCATTTTCTAATTGTTTTTTGCTAGTATGTAGAAATACAACTTATTTTTCTATACTGATCTTGTCTCCTGCAAACATCCTATATTCAGCTATTAGCTCTAGTCTTTGCAGAGTTCTTAGGGTTTTCTGCTGAAGACATACATCCTTTGCAAATAAAAGGTTTTACTTCTTTCTTTTCAATCTGTATACTTGTATTTCTTTTGTTGCCTTACTGCACTGGCTAGAACCTCAACTTCAATAACGAATGGAAATGGTGTGGTTAGAACAAACATCTTTACCTGTTCCTGATCTTTGGCGGGGGTGGGGCGGGGGAAACATTCATTCATACTGTTAGGTATAATGCCACCCAGTGTTACAGGTTGAATTGTGTCCCTCCAAAAGATATGTTTAAATCCTAATTCCTGGCAGCTGTGAATCTGACCTTATTTGGAAATAGGGTCTTTGCAGATATAATCAAGTTAAGATGAAGTTATACAGAGTTAGGGTGGGCCCTAAATCCAATGACTGGCATTATAATAAGGAGAGAGAGATCTGGAGACACAAGGGGAAGACAGCCACTTAAAGATAAAGGCAGACATTGGAGGGATGCTGCCATAAGCCAAGGAACACAAGGATTGCTGACAAACATCAGAAGCTACGAAGAGAGAGCACAACCCTGCCAGCACTTTGATTTTGGACTTCTAGCCTCCAGAACTGAGAGAAGAAATTTCTGTTGTTTTAAGCCAACTAGTTTGTGGTAATTTGCTACTGCCCTAGCAAACTAAAATACCTAGTTTTGTAGTAAAAGATGTTCATGAATTTTTGGTTTTGCTCTCTCGTTGTTCTGTCTGTTTTTATGTGGAAATTCAGAGACTGAAAAATTATACTGTTGCCATTCCCATCTTCCCAGAATCTTTCTTCAAGTCAATGATTTTGTTTTACGGTTAGCACATGGTTTAGCTTGGTGAATGTTCCATGTGTACTTGCAAAGAACTTGTATTTTGTAAATGGATGTAGTTTTCTACATATGTCAATGAGGCTGAGTTGGTTGACAGTGTTTGTTAGGTCTTTGGTCACTTGCAACCAAAAGAGTGCTAACTGGTACGACATTCTTTATGCTCCCACTTCATTGCCGCTCCCTCTAGGGAGCCTTTGTGCTATGCCCTCAACTAAAAGGACACACTCTCCCCTCTGGGATCCCGAAGTATTTTATCTACACTTTTTGTAGAGCTTGTATTACATTCTATTTTATAAGAAAATAATTCAAGAACATGTCTTATCTCCATTCCTAGACTGAAAATTCCTGGAGAGCAGGGTGTGTATAATTCATTCCTATGTCTGCAAGGCACCTATCATGGTGCCTTGCACACCATAGGTACTCACTTGTTTGCAGTGTTTTACTTCCTGCCTGGTTGTGGAGACACTTCTGTCCATAGAACTCAGTTTTACAACGCAGGGACTGGCACGGGGCTATATTAGATAGATTTCACTTTTGGTGTGTGATTAAACATCTTATTTTCTAAAACATAAGATATTTTAAATAATTTTCTTTTAAAAGAAACTTCCTCGGGCTTCCCTGGTGGCGCAGTGGTTGAGAATCTGCCTGCCAATGCAGGGGACACGGGTTCGAGCCCTGGTCTGGGAAGATCCCACATGCCGCGGAGCAACTGGGCCCGTGAGCCACAACTACTGAGCCTGCGCGTCTGGAGCCCGTGCTCCGCAACAAGAAAGGCTGCGATAGTGAGAGGCCCGCGCACCGCGATGAAGAGTGGCCCCCGCTCACCACAGCTAGAGAAAGCCCTCGCACAGAAATGAAGACCCAACACAGCCAAAAATAAAATTAAAAATTAAAAAAAAAAGAAACTTCCTCTCCTACCAATCCTGAATATTTAGCAGATTAAAACAAATAACTATAAGAAACTTAAAAGAAAAAGCCTTAAGTATAAGTGATGACATTTATGTACAGTCTAAAGATGTCCTTCCTGAGAATGTAATTTCCTTTCTGTCTACGTGCAATTAGAGTGAGCTGAGAAGGAATTAACTACATGTCAGAAGCAGGTACCTCTTTAACCACTCCACCACCACAACTTAACTAGTACTTGCCATGTGCCAGGCACAGTGCTTTGTGCTATAGATATGTTCATCTCACATACTCCTCATAACAACGCCATCTCAGTCTTAAAGACAAGGAAATAAAGATTCAAGGGGTTAAATGATTTGCCCAAGGTGACCCAGAGTGTAAATTACAGGGGCAGAACCAGAATCCAGATCTGTCCATTCCAGTCCCATGCAGTTTCTACCCTCACGCCCAGGAAGATAAGAAGGGTACAGAAGGATCTGAACAAAATGTGAGCTCCCACTACGTGTCCAGGAGATTCAAATGTGGGCCATGATGAAAATACCTACAAGCTTGTGCCTGTCCAGGTGAGTAAGGCAACACGCCAGGGGATTTTCATACGCTGACACATTTAATCCCTGCAAGGAAATCAAGAGCAGGGAGTGTCACCTCATTCTCTCGGTTTACAGAGAAGAAAGTGAAGCTCAGAGAAAGTAACTAGCTTGCACAGAGCCCAGCAGGCAGGGATGGCAGAGCTAGGATCTGACTCCAGGTGTCTGCTCTCCTACATCAGTCACTTAGTGGTGAGGATGTGGGCTCTGGAGTCAGCCTGTCTGGGCTCACGGCTCAGTTCCACCTCTCACATGCATGCTCCTTGGGCAGACAGAACAGCATTTCTAAGCCTCAGTTTCTTCATATATAAATGGAGTTAATAATAATAGCATATACTTCTGGGTTATTCTGAGGGTTAAATGAGATACTTTGTGTGAAGTTCTTCACACAGTTCCGGGTGGTACATGAAGATTCATTTATTGTAACTTAGGAAGGAGGTAAAGACTAATGGAAAGCAAAGACTCAGCCCAGTGTCCTGGTGCTGCTGTAGAGTCAAGCAGTTATGACTTAACTGGATCCCCAGCTGGCCCTCGTTTAGGCACGTTGCTCATTTTCCTTCTATTAACCACAGAAGATCGTGTCCACATATCATGTGGAGGCGGAAAGCATTGAGAGAGAAGGTGATAATATGGCCAGAGGCAAATGTCTTGGACTCATTTGAAAATTGCTCAGGCTTCTTTCAGTTACAAGTGACAGAAGCAGGGGGAAGTGTTGGTTTGTACAACAGGGAGAGGCGGGTGTGGACCCGCCCCAGACACGGTCTGACACAGCACTCAGCAGCGTCTATCCACATCCTCTGGCTCTCTGCCCTCCGTGCTGCCGTTCCTCAGCTCTCTGCTGCCCCCATCCACCCCCTCCTGTCTCAGACCTCCACACGCAGCCAAGGGAGGCAGGCTGCCCACGAGTCATTCTTATGCCAACGCAGGTTGGTAACCCTAGAGAAAAGGGATGTCTTAGTCAGCTGGGGTTGCTATTCCAAAATACCGCAGCCTGGGTGGGTTACACAACAGATGTTTATTTCTCCCAGTTCTGGAGGCTGCAAGTTCGAGATCAGCGGGCAGGCTGGTTGGTTCTTGGTGGAGGTCCTCTTCCTGGTTATGTCCTCACATGGGCTTTCTTGGTCACGGCAGAGACCCCTTGCCTTCCTTTTACAAGAGCACTGATCCTATCAGGAAGGCCCCACCCTCATGACCTAATCTAACCCTAATTACCTCCAGAAGACCCCACTTCCTAATACCATCCCACGGAGGGTAGGGTTTCAACATATGAATTTTGGGGGGACACAAACATGCAGTTCATAACATGGATACTCTCTCCCAGGGTCCAAATATATGATCCTGGAGAAGTCCCAGGATGGGCCTATTCTGGGTCACATGCCCACTGCTGTGGCCAGAGGGCTGGGCGCTGTGACTGGGGGCCCAACCAGAACTCAGAGCAGTGAAGGGGCTGTCACTCAAAGAAATAAGAGTGCGTTCCAGAACAAGGGGAGAGGAGATTAGGGCAGAAAAATGTATTAGATGTTCTCTGGAGTGAGGGGGAATGTCCTGTAGAAAGTGTCATGTCCACCCTAATGCCCTGTGAGCTCTTCTTCTGGACTCCTCCAACTGGGATACAGCTATGAAGCATCACAGCTGGCTCTAGAGCTCAGGCAAGGAAGAGGAAATGCCGCGGTCTCCGTGGAAACGGGATTAGGTGCCGGTCTCCTTTTTGAAGGTGGCATGACATTCAGTGCGGGGAGGGGACCCGCCCTAGAGGCAGCACTGGATCCTCTGTGAGAGCAGGGACAAGCGGCCAAATTAAGAAAAGGCTTATTCAGCTAGGAAAACTCCAGGCATGATGGCCTTTAAAGTTTTACCTCCTGTTAAAACAGTAATAATAACAGCAACTATTACTATCACCACCACCATTTTTGGAGCTCTTACCTTGAGCTCGACACTGTGCTGTGCACATTATGTACAATTCCTGATTGGATCCTGATAACCTTTTGGGATACTGATTATGACCACCACAGACGAAGGAGTCTTCCAGTTCCACAATCCTGTGATCGTCTTTCTATAATAATCAAGTCAAAGATTTGGGATTTTATAAAACTGTGTGACAGAGAGAGGGTCCTGAGTTGCTCTCACGCATGCCACAATATAATATAGGGCTCCCGTGGGTTTCCACCAACATAATGTTGAATGGTCCTGAAAACATGCTTACTGAAGACAGGTTACTGCTGCATTCTTGCATCTGCCATCCCTGGAAGCTGAATTTGATCAGCACAAGCTAACACTGAAGTACAGTTCTATTGACCAGCAATTTCACTTGGGCAGGGAAGGGGTTGACGTTTCATTTCCAAGCTCCCAGAAGCACAAAGAAAGAAATCTTTCAGCACCTCCAGTGGACTGCAGCCAATTCATGTGCAAAATTCCCAAGTTGCTGAGTCTTTTTGGCTTCCTCTTGTAAAATGACTGTCAGCTACTCCAAATGGCTTCTTTTTCTATTTTTTCATGTTTCAGATGCACTGGGCAAGTCAGTAGGTCTCATACTGGGTGTTCCATTTTTTTCCCCCTTAGCCCCAAAGAATATAACACCATGAGCTGTATAAGATGGGATATTTAGATGAATAATATATGAGTAAAGAAATAGCGGCTTATGAGTGAAAAATAACCAGGGGGAAAAGGGAAGTGTGGTGAGATTAAGTTAAAATTTTAAGGTACCTTGCTAGAAGTTATAAAGCAAATGTCACTATAAGGAGCAGCATATGCCAGAGGTCCACTCACACTATACGATGATTTTAAACCTTGTTTTAGACTAGGCCTCCTGCCCTAATTTTAAAATAAAAAGATAGCATAGTTATCAAACAAAAGTCAAGCAATATAATAAATTACAAATAAAAAAGTAAAACTAAATCAATACCCACTTAAAAATAACCATCATTAACTTTAGTTAAATATCATTCCTGACTTTTTTTTACACAGATACAGATTAAAAAGAATAGAGGATATTTTGATAAACATAGATGTATACTTATTTTTTCATATTTATTTCTAATCATATAAATTTTTTAAAAAAGCATTCAGGTAGTTTGCTCGTATTTCGGATAAGAAACTAAACTGAAGCCATTACTAAACTTTAAATATTTCTTTATCCCAAGAGGTATTTCTTTCAAGATCCATTCAAGCTTATTAAAAAAAATACCATTACATACATACTTTATAACTTTTTATTTTAGACAATATCAGCTCTCTGCTATGAAAATAAGAGGAGATTGGCAATCTTATACCTCCCCTTCCCCACTCTCAATTTATTAGTTATATTATCAAGGTTTATAATATTTGCAATCTGTATCTACAATACAACTACAATTCCCAGTTTGGTCTTGGTTCTTTATATAAATTCAATGCTCACCACCAGTCCTTTTATTTGATTCATTTCTCCTATCAAATGGTCTCTTTAAGAAGGGCTCACGGGTGTTGCATTCTCTGAGTTCTTGCATATTTAAGAGTACTTGACATTATATTTGACAACTCGGTTGGCAATAATATACTAATCTTCAGAAAACTAAAAATAGAATTACCATATGATCCAGCAATCCCACTCCTGGGCATATATCCAGACAAAACTATAATTCAAAAAGATACACGCACCCCTATGTTCATAGCAGCACTATTCACAATAGCCAAGACATGGAAGCAACCTAAATGTCCATTGACAGATGAATGGATAAAGAAATGTGGTATATATATGCAATGGAATATTACTCAGCCATAAAAAAGAACAAAATAATGCCTTTTGCAGCAACATGGATACAACTAGAGATCATCATACTAAGTGAAGTTAGTCAGAAAAAGAAAGACAAATACCCTATGATATCACATATATGTGGAATTTAAAATATGGCATAAATGAACCTGTCTACAAAATAGAAACAGACTCACAGACATAGAGAACAGACTTGTGGTTGCCAAAGGGGAGGGAGCATTGGGGAGGGATGGATTGGGAGTTTGGGGTTAGTAGATGCAAACTATTATATATAGAATGGATAAACAAGGTCCTACTGTATAGCACAGGGAACTATATTCAATATCCTGGGATAAACCATAATGGAAAAGAATATAAAAAAGAATGTATATAGGTGTATAACTGAGCCACTTTGTTGTATAGCAGAAATTAACAAAACATTGTAAATCAGCTATACTTCAATAAAAAAAATAAATTAAAAAAATATACTTAAGGCACTCTTTTTTCCCACTCAGAACTTTGGAAACATTCCTCCATTGCCTCCTGTCACTGAATCTCTGAATCTGGTGGTAAAGAAGTTTGAGACCCTTTGGTGTTTCTTCCTAACCACTGAGGAATTTTTTTTTCATTCTTGAAGTTCATTAACTTCATCAGGATACGTTTTGGTGTCACGTGCTTTCTCTAAGATTCCCTACAACATAGTGTACTTTTTCAATCTGAAAATTCATTCCTTCATTCCAGGAAAACATTTCTGTATTATACCTTTCAGTACTTTTTTAGTTCTTTTTTTTTTTTTTTGGATACCAATTAATGTTAGAATACCTTTTTCTTTCTACAATTGTCCTCTCAAGAATTAATTTTGGTTTTTTAAATTCTTCATTCACTTGCAGTCATCTCAAGCCTTTTCTTCTATGTTACCAATTCAGTTTTCAACCATGTTTCTTGCTATTTCTAATTCATTTATTTGTCCTACAATAGTGTTATTTTGGCCAAGTTGTTTCCTTAGCTCTGCAATCTGCCCTTTTATCTCATTTTGTTTAATCAGCTCATATGTGAGCTCTTGTTTTACTGAATTCTTGTTCTTTTGATGTTCTTTGAGAACACAATATACCTGTAGGAACTTCTGTTTCTTAGGTTAGCTTTTCTTCCCTATTGGTCTCCTCTGTTCCCCACTCTGCTCCCTTTGCTGCCTGTAGCATATTTATACGGTTACCAGGCCATTTAATTGAAATTTGCTCATGCTTAAGGTGGGCAAGTCTGTTCAGACCATTTATCTGCTTTGATGTGGTGTTGGTATAGTCTCCTTGGCGTATTTCCCATCTTATTTGACAGCTATTTCTCTTCCTCTGTGAGTTTGTGTTCTATATACTTTCCTGCATGGATGATATTAAAAATATTTAATAACTAGCATGACACAGACACTGAATAAGCAGAAAACAGGTTGACCATAGCTCTGAGGCAGGGGTCTGAAGGCTCCTCGTTAGGCCACAGGTTATTCTTCTAGGTACCGGACTGTGGGGTGGTCTGGAGTTGGGTGGTTCTTGTGAGAGGGGCTGGGGTCAAAGCAGCATGAGTCACTTCAGAGAGTGATTATTTACTTCCTGGTATAGAAGCATTTCAGTATTTTAATAACCAGCACAGTCATACCAGTGCATACCAGCCAAACCTGAGCCCTGCTTGTCTATGTGTGTCTGCATGGGGGAAGGAGGAAGAGCTGTGTATACAGGCTCTTATTGGAGGGACTGGACTCTGCTCTGCCTTCTGATAGTTATATTAAGTCCTGCACCAGTGTGAACTCCGAATGGAGAGGAGAGATTATGTACTATATCATGGGGGAGAATACCCTTGGGATGTGGCTTTTTCTCTTAAATCAGGGATGGGCTGGTTGTTCCTGTTCCTTATTCACCCATCTCTCCCCAGCAAAATCCCCTTCCACCTACACACACACGCACACACACACGCACACGCACACACACACGCACCAGCCCCACTCAGAGGAAGAAAGAGATGTCTACTCATCCTGTCCAACTCTTCAATCTTCTTTCCAAAACCTGAGATTTTAATGAGAATTCTGGATTTTGCAAATTCCCCCAATAAGGGCAGGATTAGGAACTCTTCTCATTCTTGCCAGAAAAACCTGGTCTTTTTCTTTGGTGATCATCTTTTGAAGTTCAGGGCACAATGACAAGGCTGGGCTCCTTCTTTTGTTTCATCACTGGTGAAATTTTTTTACTGGTTTTTAATTTAAAATTTTTTACTTTTTATTTATTTATTTATGTATTTATTTATGGCTGCTTTGGGTCTTCATTGCTGTGCACGAACTTTCTCTAGTTGCCATGAGTGGAGGCTACTCTTTGTTGCGCTGTGCTGGCTTCTCATCGCGGTGGCCTCTCTTGTTGCGGAGCACGGGCTCCAGGCGCACACGCTTCAGTACTTGTAGCACATGGGCTCAGTAGTTGCAGCACGCGGGCGCGGTAGTTGCGGCAGGCCGGCCCTAGAGCGCGCGGGCTTCAGTAGTTGTGGCTTGTGGGCTCAGTAGTCGTGGCACGTGGGCTCTACGGCACGTGGGCTTCAGTAGTTGTGGTGCACGGGCTCAGCAGTTGTGGCTCGTGGGCTCGAGCACAGGCTCAGTAGTTGTGGCGCACGGGCTTAGTTGCTCCACAGCATGTGGGATCTTCCCAGCCCAGGGATCGAACCCGTGTTCCCTGCATTGGCAGGTGGATTCTTAACTACTGCGCCACCAGAGAAGTCCCTCCATCAGTGTTTTTTTTTTTTTGATTTCCATTTGCATGGAATATCTTTTTCCATCCCCTCACTTTCAGTCTGTATGTGTCCCTAGGTCTGAAGTGGGTCTCTTGTAGACAGCATATATATGGGTCTTGTTTTTGTATCCATTCAGCCAGTCTATGTCTTTTGGTTGGGGCATTTAATCCATTCACGTTTAAGGTAATTATCGATATGTATGTTCCTATGACCATTTTCTTAATTGTTTTGGGTTTGTTTTTGTAGGTCCTTTTCTTCTCTTGTGTTTCCCACTTAGAGAAGTTCCTTTAGCATTTGTTGTAGAGCTGGTTTGGTGGTGCTGAATTCTCTTAGCTTTTGCTTGTCTGTAAAGCTTTTGATTTCTCCATCAAATCTAAATGAGATCCTTGCTGGGTAGAGTAATCTTGGTTGTAGGTTCTTCCCTTTCATCACTTTAAGTATTTCATGCCACTCCCTTCTGGCTTGCAGAGTTTCTGCTGAGAAATCAGCTGTTAACCTTATGGGGGTTCCCTTGTATGTTATTTGTCGTTTTTCCCTTGCTGCTTTCAATAATTTTTCTTTGTCTTTAATTTTTGCCACTTTGATTACTATGTGTCTCGGCGTGTTTCTCCTTGGGTTTATTCTGTATGGGACTCTCTGCGCTTCCTGGACTTGGGTGGCTATTTCCTTTCCCATGTTAGGGAAGTTTTCGATTATAATCTCTTCAAATATTTTCTCTGGTCCTTTCTCTCTCTCTTCTCCTTCTGGGACCCCTATAATGCGAATGTTGTTGCGTTTAATGTTGTCCCAGAGGTCTCTTAGGCTGTCTTCATTTCTTTTTATTCTTTTTTCTTTAGTCTGTTCCGCAGCAGTGAATTCCACCATTCTGTCTTCCAGGTCACTTATCCGTTCTTCTGCCTCAGTTATTCTGCTATTGATTCCTTCTAGTGTAGTTTTCATTTCAGTTATTGTATTGGTCATCTCTGTTTGTTTGTTCTTTAATTCTTCTAGGTCTTTGTTAATCATTTCTTGCATCTTCTCAATCTTTGCCTCCATTCTTATTCCGAGGTCCTGGATCATCTTCACTATCATTATTCTGAATTCTTTTTCTGGAAGGTTGCCTATCTCCACTTCATTTAGTTGTTTTTCTGGGGTTTTTTCTTGTTCCTTCATCTGGTACATAGCCCTCTGCCTTTTCATCTTCTCTGTCTTTCTGTAACTGTGGTTTTTGGTCCACAGGCTGCAGGATTGTAGTTTTTCTTGCTTCTGTTGTCTGCCCTCTGGTGGTTGAGGCTATCTAAGAGGCTTGATGGGAGGCTCTGGTGGTGGGTAGAGATGACTGTTGCTGTGGCGGTCAGAGCTCAGTAAAACCTTAATCCACTTGACTGTTGATGGTTGGGGCTGGGTTCCCTCCCTGTTGCTGTGGCGATCAGAGCCCAGTAAAACCTTAATCCACTTGACTGTTGATGGGTGGGGCTGGGTTCCCTCCCTGTTGGTTGTTTTGCCTGAGGCAACCCAACACTGGAGCCTACCCGTGCTCTTTGGTGGGGTTAATGGCAGACTCTGGGAGGGCTCACGCCAAGGAGAACTTCCCAGGACCTCTGCTGCCAGTGTCCTTATCCCCACGGTGAAACAGAGCCACCACTCGCCTCTGCAGGAGACCCCCCAACACCAGCAGGTACGTCTGGTTCAGTCTCCCCCAGGGTCACTGCTCCTTCCCCTGGGTCCCGATGCACACATTACTTTGTGTGTGCCCTCCAAGAGTGGGGTCTCTGTTTCCCCCAGTCCTGTCACAGTCCTACAATCAATTCCCACTAGACTTCAAAGTCTGATTCTCTAGGAATTCCTCCTCCCTTTGCCGGACCCCCAGGTTGGGAAGCCTGAGGTGGGGCTCAGAACCTTCACTCCAGTGGGTGGACTTCTGTGGTATAAGTGTTCGCCAGTCTGTGAGTCACCCACCCAGCAGTTATGGGATTTGATTTTACTCTGATTGCGCCCCTCCTACCGTCTCACTGTGGCTTCTCCTCTGTCCTTGGACGTGGGGTGTCCTCCTTGGTGAAGTCCAGGGTCTTCCTGTCAATGATTGTCCAGCAGCCAGTTGTGATTCTGGTGCTCTCGCAAGAGGGAGTGAGAGCACGTCCTTCTACTCCGCCATCTTGGTTAATCTCTCCATCAGTGTTTTTGTTTGCTTGTTTTTTAAGTCCTTCTATTAATTCTAATGTACAAAAAGGGCTGAGAACCATGAGCTGGACTTTGCCTTCTAATTGTTCATAATTTGATACACATAAGCACCATTAAAAAAACATTTGATTACCTGCATTAACGAAGGCAAAATACTAAAAAAGCCATAAATTATTTATACTCTGAGTGTTCAGTCAGTAATTCTTGAGCAGCCAAGGAAGCAGGAAGGACTAGAAGAGATGTGTATGGCTTTGTTTCAAAATATTTTTATCTAGCTAGATAACAGTAGTAACACACCTGAAGGAACCAGGGAACACCATCGGAGGTAATGCCCAACTTCTAAGACAGTTCCGGAACCCTCTCACGGACAGGAAGGCACTGTTGGGTGCTGGGCACACTATTTTGAAGAAAGTGAAGTTTATGGTTTAGTGAGGGAGGCGGCTACAATGATAACCAAAACATGCACCAAAGAATTAGTCCAGTTCTTATGTAGTCACACTTCCCATCATCAAGTTCTAATTTATGTGGTATTGTTTAGAAGTGCAGGAAGCGTTTAGAGGTGAAATTGATGGCTGGGATTTACTGCGTCTGGGCAGTTTCTGAAGAGACTCAATCTGGGTTTTCAGGAAGGGGAAAGGGCAATGCAAGTCTGTAAAGCAACCTGAACCATGGCATGGAGTCATCAAGGATTTTCAGGAAGACAGTGACAGGCTGAAAAAGCACAGAACTCAGAGATCAAGGCTGTAGCCACTGGGAGTGTGCAGGTCGAGACAGGCCTTCATAACAAACTGGGAAAAGAGCGTAGAAGTGAGGGAGTTTAGGGTGTCTGAACTTCTTCCTAAGAGATGAGAATAATGGTGATGTCACTGACTTAGATGGCAAAGCTTAAGGGGCAACCACGTTTGGAACTGGGGTTTCAGACGAAGGTAGGACATCTAAGGATCAATCATCAGGAGGCAGATGGGTCTGGATTGGAGCTCCAAGACCACAACCCAGGTGAGTGACCTGGTTATCCACACTCCATATTCCAGGTGTATCCACATTCTTGTAGAATAGTAATAAAACAGAAAATGTACCAGTATTCTCAGGTTCTGGAAGAATAGGAAGCAGTAGACATTGCCTCTCCTCAGCTGGCCCCTCATTAGCCCAAGGCAACTTTGCTCTCCTGCCCACCAGAAATCAGGACAGATGTCCAAACATGGTCTCTTTTGAACCCACCTTGGTTCATCCTCCAGGAAGCTTATCTTTTCATGGTTTCCAAGTACTACAGAGGGCGGAGCTGAGGGACAGCAATTGACTCTTGACACACGCGTATCTGAGCACGCTGCTCCAGGTAGGTATGGCGGAAGGCAGGAGATGGTCAGCTGGTCCTTATACCGCCGTCTCTGGGAGAACTGATGCTTACGATTTATAAGAACAAAGTCATTACAAAAAGGCCCCTGGGGTTCTCTGGGGGAATTGCACGTGAGTTAGAATAAGCAGAGCCCATACAGACTGACTTCAGGTCTGGACAGGCATTTCCATTTTACACAGTGAGAATGATGGTGGTGGTAGTTCTTAAACGTATATCACTTGGGTGTTTCTGGACTTGCCCATATTCAGTGTGGAATGAAGACACACATGCTTGTCATAGTGATTGTTTCAAGGCATAGAAGCCCGCTAAAAGCAGTGTAAGCAAAAAAGGTTAGGGTCTTACTGTAAAGGTACAGGGCTCGCAAGGGGAGGAATTCTAGGGCAGGAGCTAGAAGTGGGAAAGGGAAAGTCAGCCTTCAAGGAAAGTTTGCTGGTGCGTGGCAACTATACAGTTCCTCGTCCTTGCTTCTTGGTGTGCCTGCACCATCCTTTCCTTTCCCACTGGCTTTCTCTTCTTCCTTCTCTTACACGTGGCCCAACATGGCCACCCCAGCTCAAACTCTACAGGACCCTTTTGCTCAAACACCTACCACACTTCACTGGTTTCTCTCTCTTCCTTCAACCCTCCCTGTCCCAATTCTAACTGGCCCAGCTCATGTATTTAAAGAGGTGGCTGGAGAGGAGGCCGTGGGGGCAGGGGTTGCACCCCATGGCCAGCCACACGTATCTACCTATCTGCAGGCATCTTAACATCCACCAACAAGTAACAGAGAGTGAAAACCTAACAAGTTCAACCCTACTTCGGCATCAAGTGATTTAGGCAAAAACGTATCTGCTTTGAATGTAACCAAAGAGCAACTCAGACGTTAAGCACAGCAAATTCATCTCTTTGTTCTGCGTTTGTGGTTTCTCTGAAAACAGAATTAAACCAGGCCAAAGAACACAGCCACCTGTGACAGGAGCTAGTCTTTCTAGTGTGCTTAGAACACCCGGGGGCAATGCCATTACAGTGGTCATTTGATGTTTCAAAATTATTTTTTGTTTAGGTTTAAATAGTTTGTTATAAAGATTTTGGAACTAGGCTGCCTCAGTTTGTAGCCTAGCTCTCTACTCCTCATCAGCTGTGGGACCTTAGACAAGGGGCTTCCCCAATCTGTGCCTCAGTTTTCTCATCTGTAACTTGAGGTTAATAACAGTACCAGCCCCATAGAGTGATTAGGAGGACTAAGTGTATTAATATTTGTAAAGAGCTTGGAATGATGCCCAGCAAATAGTATGTGTTCCATAAATGATACTTATTACTGGCATATTCATTAAGCAAAAACCCACACAATCTTTAAGAGAAGCACTTGATAAAATACTTTAAAAATAAGTTTATTATAACTAATGAATATAAAATCTGACAGATGTTTTCAAATATTTTTGCAAAAAAAGTAAATCCCTCCCTTGTTCCCCCTCCCCACAAGATACAGAGTTAGAACTTGGACAGAGTTTTACATGAAACCTAAACATGAGATTCTCATTTATCAGTTGATCCTTAAAGGCTCCAACACATTATATTCTAAGTAAAGGTCCATTAAAATTAAGGAATCAACAAACCACTGGACACTTGCTTTCTACTGTCATTATGATGCTCATTCAAAATGCTGAAGAACAAGAACAGGTAACACAGGATTGCATGTGACAGATATTCAAAGTGCATGGATCTATGAGATCACAAAATGGAGATGAGAATACTGGGGCTAGAATTAAACACTGACTTAAAAAAGCAATCCAAGGAAATCTATGTACATTGTAGCCTTTGGCATCTGGTCTAACATCTTTCTTCTTTATAGAGACAGCATTTTGTCCAATCTATTAACCAGATTAAATCAACCTTAACACATGTCTCATCTGACACAGATTGTCCACAGCCAATTTCATATGAGGTAGTTGGGCTGTTTACTGACATTCTAGTGAAATTGTCATGACACAAAGGGATTCATGCATCAAACATGCCAGGAGACTGGCTCATTAGCCTTCTGGGGAGCAACAGAATTACTTCTAGATCACCCTTCTTGTCACCACTGACTCCATATACACCTATAAACAGACAGATACACAGGAGTCTGTGGATGAGATCAGCTCTGCAAGGGGTATCAACCATTTCAGGGTGGTTTCTGTTTACAAAGTACAGGGAAGAAATACTGATCACACTTTAAAATATATAAAATAGAATGGACAGTGCTTAAAACAAGCAAGATCTGTTGTGTTCTCACATAGCTTAGCTGAAAACATTTGTTCACGCTGAAAGAGAAGTGATTAAAAAGGGTAACCGAAGAATTTTGAAAACTTTTGCTTTGCAGAGTAGTGGTATGTTTTTTCCTTTTAATGAAAACCTATATAGAAACAGTGGAGAAGAAAGATCAATGCCGGCATCAACCGTACCGCTGAGGATCGCTTCCAAGTGCCCTGATGCAGCAGCTCAACAAGAAATCATGCAAATGGCTTCTGTACACAGGCTACTGCCTGCGCCAGGATAGGACTGGGGACATTTCCAGAGGAGGTCTAGTGAACAGTATGTTCATGGAATTGCTGAAAGGACCCTAACACCCTTGTAATAGATAAGCAGTCTTAAAATACTATTAGACAGCTAGTGGGTATTTTTGTCATTCTTATGAACCCCTGAGTAAGCAACTGCAGACCACAAAGGGCCGCCCAGAAGCAGAGTGTATTTCTAAGTAAAGCACTCTATGTGCATGTCACAGGGACACGGGTTGCCGTAGACACTGAAGCTCATGTACAGGCTCCACGAGATCACAAACGGCACGGAAGTCAGCCCCTCCAAGACCAAACACGTTAGCTCAGCTAACAGAACAATGGCTTAAAATGTACTGTACTTATAAATTCTAAATCTAAAAAAATTTTTAAAGGTTGATAGTTCACCTTAAAAAAAGAAATGAAACACAAGGGCAGGGAAGCTGAAGAGTTATAAAACCCATGACTAATATCAGAAGCAACTGATTTTAATCGATGATTCAGAAATGCACCATCATGTAACCAACTTCTTATAGGACATGGTTGTTTAGTAGAGAAAAACATAAAAAGTGTTGTTTCAGGAAGTTTCCAAAATCACATCGTCTTGTATTGCTCACGACACTTTGACTCTTCCTATTGACGTAAATGATATTTCTTCATACATATGACTTTCACAATCAGATTAAGTTTCCTTAATAAGACACCTCTTCCTTCAGCTCTTTTACTTACTTCAAATTTAATAAAGAAGAGTATAATTTATTTACTGGTCCCTACCACATATTTTTCTTAATTAAAAACACTTTCCCGAAAATATAAAGTTGAAAGCATTAACTTTTGATTAATTAATAATCAAAAAAGAGAAGACTGCAAACCTTTCCAGCAGCACTCATCTAATAACAGATCACCTTTCCTAGATGCTACACACCATGTGGTCACCTGCTTTACAGCTACACATGGGAACAGGGGTTCTTTAAGAAGCTCTTGCAGTCTGGGAGGGGAAGAAAATGCCCACTGACTGGGCACCTGACCCTGGCTAGGTCTGTGCCAGAGGCTCCACATACGTGCTAGAAGCTGCTGCTGAGGAATGGAGCAGAACAGCTAAGAAAGGGGATGGATTTGGTGCTCTGATGGGCACTGTTCGCAATCATTAGTAACAGAAGAGGAGAGAGAAGCAGCAGGGCTGAACTATGGAGTTCAGATACCCCTCAGCATGGAATATGACATTTGGGGAGGATTTATGTTCAGAATGACATGCAAATAATGATGACAAGGCACCTGAAGCCACTACTTAACACAGCCTAACAAACATTGCCTTTCAAAGTCAATTCCCTGGGGACTGATGTGCTCAACATTCCAAGAGCCCCAATTCTAGAACTAACTACCTGAGGAGCTGGATCAAGAGGTGATGAGAAAATCATCTCTACCTCACAGTCACAAGTTGGTTCTTCCCCAAAAGGTATCCCTCTAACTTAACATTTTTGTCAAGATTAGCTATAATGAATCAAATCTGCTTTCAAGCACAAAAAAATTTGCCATCATTGAAAGGATTTTGTTCAGTTAGACAAATATACATTAATCCCTCCTAAGTGTAAGGGCTGGCTTCTGCTGTGGGGAGAAGTGCAGACATGATGAAATGATGTGTATGGAAGTGCCTTATAAGAGGTCGTCCAAATGCTACTTATTAGCTTCTAATGATACTTAGAAGACACATTACCTTTTCTTTTCCTTCAGGATCTCTCTAAAGGTTACTCTAGAAAGGGAATCCTAAAAACGTTTGAGCAACCAACAAACATACTAGCGTTTTCCCATCTCCTCTCATTGTCAGAGAAAGAAAGCTTAGAGGTCCCAGGAATCTTAGAGGATGATGGAGAGAAAGCCTTATCTTTTCTCTTTGTCCTCGTCTTAGATAGTAAATGCCAATTAGCACACATTATGCCTTTAAATAAAATGGAGAAGCAAATACTGCAGGTCCAGGAGGAAGCTCTGACTGTGCCAAGCGTCAGGTCAAGTTGAATTTGTCATCTAATATGAAGTTCAATTTCCAGAGCTTTACGCATCTTAGGTAAACTTAGTATGCTCCAGTGAGGAAAATACCTATCAAAAAACATTACCTCCTTTCTGTAGGGTTGGAAAAGTGTTGAGTAGGTAATGCAACTTATTCAAGTTAGTCAAGTTACTCTGATCTGGGTTCTCAAAGATCCCGGATAATATGAAACCCTTCTTTCCCAGAAAACTGGGTCATATACACCAAGGCAGTACCTATAGAAACGCGAAATGGCCATGCTGAGCAGCTTTCTTTTTGTGTGGATTCAAAGCCTCGGTGGAAAATCTGAGGTATTTTCAGTGTGCCCACCTCTCTCCCAGAGACCACACCAGTTCTCCTGAGGTGACGAGGAGCACCAGCATTTGCTCTGAACGGTCATGCTTCACAACACTTACAATCTCCTGGTAGCGTCCCCACCCAATGGCGCAATGTCTAATGTGCATTCATTCAAGGAAAAGCAAAGGCTGGTGGCTTTTTCTTTTTCCCTTTTAGGAGGCTCCGTAAGGGCAGGAAGTCTAAATTATCCCCTAGTCCTGCCATCATGTTCACACTAGCCAGAGATGGAGGTCCGCACTAATTACTCGTGGGAATGGGAGAAGACAACACACACACCTTAGCAGCTGCTAACAGCAAGCGCTAAGATACAAAAGAATCAACATCACTTTAGCACCCTTTTTCTCCCTAGCCTTAAAATATTTGATGTTGTTTTTCTAAAGTTTAAGCATTTTCCAGAAGTCCCTACTGAGCACACAGTATCTGCTTTGTTAATTTGAGCTACACAAATGCCCATTTGTTTAAACACAGACAAAAAAAATCAATACCCCTCCCTACATTAACCTCTCACCTAAGGAGAGAGTTCTCTTTACCCTCGGGACAGCATCACCTGTGCCCCTCAAAGGAACTCACCTTCTACCTGGGGAACTTCCCTTCCAGCTACTTTAAGCGAGTAGCCCCTGACAGGGAAGGCACCCATGGCCTCTCCCCCCCGCCCACTCTTGGCAGCCTGGCCTACTGAGAGACTAGGGCCACAGTCCTGGCGTCACACTCTTCAGGAGAACGCCTACACAAGGTTGTTTTGTGAAAGGCTTAAATCCCACCTTTAAACTGTGACACAGTCCCAGAGCTTTTAAGATAGATAAGCAGCTGCATTTAGCTTACTCTGCACCATTGGTGATAAAGCCAAGATTGATCAGAGAGCACATTCAGAACCGTGGTCCCTGAAGGCCTGCTGGCTCAATTAAGAAACCTGCTGAGTAAACTTGCTCCACTTCTCACTCTCCCTTTAACTACTTCATTTCAATGATAGCCTCTTCCTCTTTGAAAAAAAGGACACATCATTTAGTTCATGCAGAAGACTGGGAATTCTGTAAACTAGAATTTAATCTTGTAGCTCTTCAACCCTGTGTGCACAAGAATAACTTGGAAAGTTTATTCAAATTCAAGGTTTATTATCCTGAGTCCCAATCCCACAATTCTGGTTCTTCAGGTCAAGGTAAGGCCTGGGAATTTGCTTTTCAAACAAGCACTCCATGTGATTTTGATGCAGAGGTGGTCCAGATCACACAGGGAAATCACGTGGTTCTTCTATTTAGTGGCTGTGTGACTGAGCAAATCCCTCGACCTTTAAACCTTCCTTTTGAAGTTTAATAATAATCCCTGAATGTCACGGTTTTGCTGTGATGTCCAACTGAGATGATGCCGGGGAAAGCAGGCTGGCAAAGGGTGTGCACTGCACGGGGTCACCTCAGATGACCTGTCCCACCCCTCCCATACTGTCCTCCAGCTCGGGGCTAGGACACACCACTCATCTCTTCAGAGCCAGTCTCCTGGCCCATAAACAGGGATGGCACTGCTTGGTCACACCAACGCCCCGGACACGCTGACTACACAGGCTCTTCTGGCCCACAGAGCCACAGAGAAGAGGATTCTTTGCAGAACGTCTAGGAATAGCGAACTCTACATTTCAATAGCTTCAACAAAGGGGCTGAGCTCCCTCTAAATTTTTAGTCTAATTCTAAATTGATTGCAACACTGGCTATGAGTTACAGTCCTTGATAAAGAAATTGCTCAATTTCAGCTTGGGTTTGGGTGGCCCATTAAAACTAAAAGCAAAACACAATACTAACAAATTCATTTGTCAAATCTGCTCTTATAACTCGCCGTTCACGTCTGTGTAACAGCTATGATTTGGTTTCCAGGAGGCCCTTTGAACTGAATATATAGCACCTTGATTTTTAAACACACAAAACATATATGCATTTTAAAAATTATACATAAAAGCACTAGGCTTTGCCTCCTCCTCTCCATCCCCCCAAGTAAGGGATTGGAGAGGACTGAAGCTGCTGCTGGAAATTAAGTAGGGCAACGAAACACTTTAGCGAACTTTATTCCCTGAAGTTAGGAGGCGGCGCTGCCCTGCAGACATCATACCACCTCGTCAGACTCCAGTCCGTGGACCTCATATAAAGTGTCCAGTATCGCCAGCTGCTTTTCCATGGCGGGGAGGTAAAGGCTGAGGTCCCTCTGCATCCCAACACTGAAAGCTGCTTTCTGGTGGTCGCCTTCCTTAATGGTTAATGCAGCCACAAAATCTTCATAGGATGGAGCTGCCCTCAGAGCTAACTGCAAAAGAATTGCCCATGAGAAGCTGCACCACGGCTTGCTCTCTTGCACATTATACTCATGCACAAGCGCATGCGTGCACACACACTCACACACATACAGAGCTGAGGGGAGCAAGAGTGAAAAAAAAAGGCATACACCCTTTCAGTTCATGGACTCTAAAATTATGTTTCAAGCACCAAATCACTTTAAGGCTAGAAGAAGCAAGTATGTTCTTGGGCCATCTTGAGGATGCATAATCCCATCAAGTCAGGGAATGCTGAGAGAAAAACAGTTTGAGGAAAGCTCCTTTCTCATTCACAGTGATCCAGCCTCTTCCGGTTGAGTGCTCAGGTTGACCTGCATGCATGCTGCTACCATAGTCTTTGTCGGCACATGGCCAGCCTGGCAGGGCGTCTCACCATCCTATTTGTATCTCATCTCCACGTACTTTCTTTGCATGTCTCCTATTTCCCCCTACATGGATATTTCCTTTGTAGTCTTGAATATTTTCTAAAAAGGAAGGGGGTTAACATTTGTTGTCTGCTTGTACACTGATGCTTTAACATATTTTATCCCAGTTAATCTTTGTAAGAACCCTGTACAATTTACATTCCTATTTGACAGATAGACATCACACAGTTAGTGAGCGCCAGGGCCGGGATCTGAACTTAGAATCGTCTCTATGCTTTTTCAACTACACCTCCAACCACACTGCTTCCCTGATGTAAGATTTCCTAAGCTCCTTATAGCTCCCCTCCCTTTGCAGGCCAACTGTTCCCTAAGCTTGCTAAAATCTGCTATCTGGCACCTACTGGTTTGGCTCTGCTGAGTTCTCTGGAGACTTTCTGGAATCTTGGATAATCATTCTGCAGTTGCTTTCTTGAGCTTCCTTATATTTAAAGTCTTTTGAGAATCAACCCTCTCCTTTTTTGCAACTGAAAGTGACTGGCATTATGCAGTGGTTAAAGCACAGGCGTGGGTGAGGAGACCTGGACTTGAATCCCCAATCTTTTACATATTAGCTTGAGGAATTTAAGTAAGGTGATTAAACTCCTAGAACCTCAGTTTCCTCATCTATAGAAGATGACTGATAGCACTTTCCTTATTTGAGGGATTAATGGGACATGTAGGATGTGTTTATTCCACTGCCTGGCACATAATAAATACTCAAATAATGATAGGGGTACAGGGAGAGCAGAGAATGAAGGGAAGGCAACTGTCCAAAAATATAATGTGAGAAAATCTCCCAGAACTGAAGGATATGAGTCTCCAGATTTAAAGACCTATCCAAGTGCTCAGCAGAATGAATGATAAAGACCAAAAGGAGAACACGGTGAAATTTTAGAATGTGGGCACAAAGAACAGATCCTAAAAGCATCTAGAAGGAGGTGAGGAACAGTTTATACAGAGTGGCACATTAGATTTTACAATAGTAACATTGGAAGCTGGAGGACATCGGAGGAATGTCTTAAAAGTACTGACAGAAAATTACTATTAACTTAGAATTCTAAACCAGCCAAAGCAACACTCTAGGAAAAAGGGGCAGAATAAAGATAGTTTCAGGAACTCAAAAATTTAGCTCCCTTGCACCCTTTCTTAGGAAGCTACTAGAGTTTGCATACCATCAAAAAAAGGGATTGGAACAAGAAATAGGAAGTCATAGGACTTGGGAAATGGAATTAGGATGAGGTGGGGATGCCTTATAGGAAAACCTGTGAAGAAAAGTCCTAGGGCAATAGCAGTACAACAATTTAGACTGGAAGAAGAGTTTAGAAAGTTCTGGAAGGGCACACTCCAAGAAAAAAAAATACAGATAATCTGATACATTCGTGAGTTCAGAATGATGGTGATCTGAGAAATCCAATGGTACAGGGAAAAATGTAAAACTCATGTAAGAAAGAATGAAAAAAATCATAGAATTTTGGCTCATCATCATCATGTTACCTTGTGATATAATTATATAGGGAAGGTGGAGGCAGGGGAGGTGAGGTAGTGACAGTAAGGTCTAAGAGAGCTAATTTCTAATCTATAACAGAAATCAACAGTAATTAAAATTGATAAGGCCACAAAGAACAGTAAATAGTTTTAGAATTATGGAGGTATTGGAAGAAATGGTCAAAGCAGTTGAAAGTGGCAGCCTCTTTTAGTGAGTCTGAGAAGTATGGAACAAACTGCTATTTTTTGTTATAACCTTTTTGGACTCTGTGATAAAAAACAAAACAAAACTCTATGTACATATATTTAAGTACAATAAAAAATTTTTAAAGTTTCTCCAGAGTGGAACCCAGGACTACAGATTTCTCAAAGGCTCCTAGTGGACTGTGGTGCAGCCGGGTCTATTTGGGAAACAATGACAGAACTCAACTGAAGATGAAGCCAAAACAGGGAGCCACAGAAAGAGGCAGAGCCTAGACTGGGCATCAGTTCCACAGACAGTAACTGTCTGAAGATAAACGTTCACTACTTGTCTGGTAAATGAGTCAAATTCCTTGAGCATAAAAGCCATTTCCCTGAGCAACCAGGATTAGTTAAATGAATTTGCCCCTGATAATTTTAATTAGCACATTAGAAAACTCAATAAACTTTCCAAAGTAGGGATGACTTAGAGAATAACAGGAGAGAGACTGAAAGGTAGCTCCTCTACTGATAAGGCTGTTGCCAAATGCTCAACATAATCTATTTTCTTAAAAACCAGCAACTTTAAAAACTATTGGCAATAATATCAAGTCTTCAAAATGTTCTTACTCTATAACTTTGGGTGTATTACCTCACCTCTATGTGTTTCAGGTTTCTTTGTCTATGAGCAGGGAAAATAAGAGAACCTACCTTAGAGTTATGAGATTAATAACTTTATGTAAGTAAAGCACTTAAAACAACATCTAGTGCATGGTAAGTGCTCCAATTCTAAGTTGTGGCTGTAGTTTCTCGGTATTAGAGCAATTCTACTTCTAGGAACCTATTTTGAGGAAATAACAGTTTTAGTCAAAAATGCATAAAAACATGCATAAAAAATGCATAAAATGCTGTTCTGTCTGTAAAAACAAACTTAGAAGCAGCTGAAATTTCCAACACAGAGATTTGGGCAAATAAATTATGGTACCTCCATACTCGGGAAATATTATGCAGTCCCTAAAAATAAGTGGGGAAGACTATGGCTAACACTGCTGTTGGATACACAGCAAACTTGTTCCAAGAGTAAATTCTAAGAGTTCCCATCACAAGGAGAAAAATATTTTCCTTTCTTTTTTTTAAATTGTATCTATATGAGAAGATGGATGTTAGCTGAAGCTATTGTGGTAATCATTTCACAATACATGTAAATCAAACCATCATGCTGTGCACCTTAAACATACAGTACTGTATGTCAATTATTTCTCAATAAAACTAGAAAATATAAAAAATTAAAAAGTGGAGAAAAAGAATACAAAATTATACAACCAGCTAAATGTCAAAAAAATTTATATGCATATACAGAGTAGGTATACAAAATAAAGATAATTATACACATAGAATAAACATGTAAATATAAAAATATAAGTATAAGTAGACATTTATATAAATATATGAAATGAAATAGAACAATATTGAAAAGAATATGTAAAAATATATGAAAATAAGAGCTAAGAAGGTAAAACACAAAAATGTTAAAAATCCCTATTATAGAGTGGTGAGATTATGGACAATTTTAATTTTTCCCCTTTCTATTCTTCCATAATTAAAAAAAAATTTTTTTTTTACAATGAGTCTAAATTACTATATATTGAGAAAAATCCTGTAAGTTAAAATGTTCTTTTAAAGACTCATGCTTATGATAAATTTTGTGCTATAGCTTCATTCTTGTTGGCAACATCTCAGATCATCAATAATATTTCAGGATTAAACTCTGCCCTCTATACTGAAAAAAAAAAAAAACCCAAACCACATTTATGTTTCTTATAAATGGTGCAACTCAGTGTTTTTATGCTTTGTCATCTCACCAAGGGAACTCAGGTGTCAGGCACCTGCAGGCAATCACAGTATTTACTCAGGGAGACCGATGCATGCAGCAGCATCCTTTGCCTAATTTCTCACTCGCAGTTTCTCAGTTATTCTGTCTTCACTGTGGAGAGCTGTGATGGGTGGGATGAGCACCGGCCTTGGAGACAGCAGGTCTGGGTTTAGACCTGAACTCTGCCACTGCCTCACTCTGGGACGGGAACAAACAGTTTCGAACTTGTACAATACTGGGAGTTAATCCTGAGGATTACCAAAGATAAATGAACACAGAAGTACCTGGCACAGTGCCTGATACACAGTAAGTGTCCAACAGCCAAATGGTAACTATTATTATGTTATTAAACATGCACTGAAGGTAAGTGTGAGCAGTCTGTGGCTGCAACTGGTCTGGCTCCTATTCCAATGAACAGCAGGACATAGAGCTAGTCATCTCTATGCTTTCAGAAATGTTTCATTTTCACTAAAATTTGATTTCTTCCACGGTAAATTCTTCCCATTTTCTTTACCTGCCTCCTAGTAAATCATGACCTGAACAGTTCTTACCTTAGGCAAATGATGTCTCCCATGCTTTAAATTAGTAAAAGACCATCATCTGCAAGGCTATTTTTAATCCCCCGACCTTCCAAACAACACTCATATTCTATGACATTTCCTACTGTACCACTACATGAGACTCCGCCTTTTCATGGCCGCACCTGACTAAGGCTGACCTCTCCCCAGATGGGAGAATAACAGAGTATTACTGCTGACATAAAGGGGCCATCTTCTCCTTCTATTTTACAAAGCAGGCTAAGTGATTTGTCCAGGGCACTATGATTCTCAGGTGCGTGTTCTTCCTAGGTCATGCAAGGAAGGAAGGAGCGGTAGCTAACAGGAGCCAAAACATATGAATACAAACACCTCCATAAAGAAAATAACTGGGTAAGAAGAGATATCTAGTCCTAGCCACTGGCAACCCAGGTCAGTTAATATTCAAGACAAAATTCAATTTAGGGGGAAAAAAACTGACTAAAATCTGAGAATTAACAGGATTGACTTTAACAGGCAGCAGAGGGAGCTATGGGCTTGAAACCACCAGTCGTTTCCCCTCAATGGTGAGCATTTGACAGCTTCCTGCCTATCTCTACACTGACACTCTTTACTACCGCATCAGAAGGCAACCACTTCTGAGACAAATCTTCTCAGAGTCACTGGAACTAGATAAGGTGAAGCACATTCTAATAGTCTTTTCTTACTTTTTATTGCCAACATTTCCACACAACAAAGACCTATAGACTTAAATGAAACAAGCAATATTTTGTTCTTATTCTCAAAAACAAACAGAAACACCACACACACAAAGCAAAACAAAACACCTTGCTGTGACCATCAGAACATTAGGAGGCAGAAGGATTACTTACCGCAAAAACCCCTCGAACTACCCAGCCATGGTGTTGCCGTAATGTTTTACCATATGCATTATCTTGAAAAGAAGAAAAACTCCATGAGGAACAATTTCATCAGAATTTGATGTGCTATTTGTATCATGTCCTTTCTAATGTATGTAGTAGCACATTCCTATTGGTATTAGAAACTGATAAAAAAAAAGCTGAATTATGAGATTATGTACCCCAAAAGTCTTGAGTAGGAAAAAAGCCTACAGAGATTTTTTTTTTAAAGAAAAATTGGTATATCCACTCTTACTCTGTGTCGTATCTGAACTTCAGCTTATTATCATGGTTGGAAAATTCAATACATAGAAGGAAGTAAAGAGGGAGGAAAATATATTGTAATATAGAGCCTAAATACAATTTAAAATACACTATAAAAATATAAAAATGCAGTTCTTTGAAATGTTGTGTGATCCTGAGCCAGTCCCTTAGCTGATCTCTCTAACCACCTGTTTCCCCCTTTGTAAAATGACCTCCAAGGTTCTCTTAAATTCTAACATTCTATTCTGGGATGTCAAATGCTTGTCCTAGATGTCCCTATGACCCTGGATATACAGTTTTAAAGCTAGAAACCTTTAAAACTATTATGGAAAGAACAGCTTGAAGTTATTAAGGTAGATATAAAGTAATTGCTGAGGCCTATTGATAGAAGTCATTCACATTCTAGACTTTAAAGATAAAAACCTATTATTTTTGTCCCAATGAGTTTTTTAAAAGGAGATTTAAAAACTGCTATATAATAATTTTAATTACCCCCCAAAAATCTCAAGAACAAGATGACTGCATTTTATGCAAGGGATGTGTTCCTGAAGGCTTTGAATAATTCAATATATGCAAAATTCAAAACTGATTTTTCCACAGGAATAAATGCGCTCTCAGGAGGGCACAGCTCTACCTCACCACAGTGCATTTTTATTTCAATGCTCCATTTTATTTTCTCAGCATCATCTCCAGGGGTCTACAGAGTCCTCACACTCCTAAATTACAGCACAGAGTATCATGGGGGTTGTTTGACCTTCTTTATCATGTTTTACCACATCTAAATTTTATTCCAAACATTTATTTTCATGGGCTAGTTTCAACACTAGTACAAGCACCACCATCAACCATTTAATCAATGCTTGGGCGACACTGTAATAGGATATAAAAACATTTTAAATTATAACAAGAGCAGATGTTAAAATAACAAAAAAAAGACACCAAAACCACAACCACAAGCTCCTATGCAGTAAAAAGCAGTGCGGTTCACAGAATACTGCCAAAGAACATCAGGTATCTGCATTTTACTGGGCAAAACAGCACTGCCATGTGGCTGTAGCTTGAACACAGTTTACTATTTATGCAAGCTCTCTAGCTTTGAAATGATGTAATTCTTGTCAATTTCTATTTTTAAAATTTGGGTGAGGCTTTATTAATACTTTTAGCATACCATGTATCAATTTTACATAATTCAGGTTTGCATAAAATACATTATATTTTGTATAAAAGAAGACTGTACGTCTGAATTCTAACAGCAGATTTTGCTGGCTATCTAAAGTTTTAGGAATGGGTTGAAATGCCAGCATCCAGTGTGGTGAAGCTAAAGCAAAAATGATAAAAATCAATAAATTCAAGTGCAGAAAGGACTCTTAGAAATAGCCTAAAGGAGAACTCAAGATTAAATTCAATCTTTTTCTTAGGAGAACAGTCTGTAGGCTAGGACAGTGTCAAAGATACAAGTCTTCAATGTAAGCCACACTTAAAACCTATCTGATTCTCTAAGGGGACAGATGTTTTCAGGGACATTTTGGATGGTATCTAAGACCTTAGCGAAGAAAGGGTTGCTAGCACACAAAGCATATAGGTGCAGACGGGCAGGAAATACTAGGCACAGCCTCTGTGGTAAATCAGCAAGACAGTCAACTTTCTAACCGTCTAAGGAGCCATCTGGGCTGGTAAGAAGGTGTACAGGTCCATGGAAAACATCCTGAGGTGAGTCACAGAGGTATACTGGGAACACTTTCTTTCTTGTGATCTTAATCCATGTAAGGTATTAAATGCCATTAAAAATCAGTAGATGAAATTTAGTGCCATTACGATCTGCGCGTAGACATCTGTGATGGAACAGCTGCTCCATTCAACAAGAAGTTAGTGCGAGTCTACCACTGCCCCTTACTAAGTGCAAGGCAGCAGGGATCACTGGGTGATTTAAACTCAGTCCCTTGCCCTCAGGAAGTTCATGGGTTTATAAGAGAGCCAGCCTTTAACAAATCATTGCTATGCAAATTGCCAACTGCTAAAACAGAGGTCTCTATCCAGTGCTACAGGAAAAGAAAGAGAGATGAATCCAGCCTGGGAGCAAGTGGACAGAAAGAATTCTCCAAAGGAGTCTCAAAGGCTGGGTAGGGCAGAGAGTAGGGTGGTACCTGGGGCTGCAGATAGAGAAAGCTACATGGAGTTGTGAGAGATGGTGGCATGAAGGGGGAACAGTCCACTAGGGCTGCAGATCACTGGGGCTGGGGCCAAACTGTGAGGACCTTTTTTATGCCATGTCAAGGATTCTGAACTTCCCACCTGAGGCACAGTGGTAGTTTAAAATAACACTTACTGCTTTTTTTCTGATTTCACAAATAATACATGCTCATTGTTAAAAATATGGAAAATGCAAAAAGGGAAGAACTAAAGAAACCTATAATCATGCCTCCCAGAGGTAACCACAGAGGGCATTCTGGAGGTATATTCTCTTAAGTCTTTTTTCCTATACAGATAGTATTATTTTCTTCCACTAACAGTCATGATCATTCTGATTTGGAATTGTGGTAGGGAGGTAAAAGGAGATCAGTATTTCTTTACGGTATGCAGCAAACGCAGCTGACCGCTGTCCTGATCCCTGAGCCTTCGGCTCCAGAGTTCATCTGGCAGACAAACTGCCTGCTTACAAGGGCTCTGGGTCCAGTGCTACTCCAACCTCAGGGACCTTATACCTTTCCTACACTTTGCCTGTGAAGTCAACCACTCAAAAAAGCCCAGAAACCCTTCTCCATGCTCCCTTCTATGGGACAGCAAGAAAACAAGGATGCTGTGAGTCCAAGTAAGAGGGGCAGCCTGGTCTAAGGAAGAGAGAGTGTTTGTACAGCACCACGATCTGTGTCTCCCCCCAGCCCTTCTAGAGAAGGCAGTTGTTCCTTGCTGTGCCTGCATCTTGCCAGAGAAGAGTCCCACTGGGCAAAATGTGGGCCAAGTAAGTCTAATGCGAGAAGAGGGAGGCAGAGAATTTAGGCTAGGTCCTGACTCAGGCCTAGGAAGACCACCTCTGCAATTGAAAACCAACAAATAAAATAAAACTCATAAAAGAAAAAGACTTGCCCCAAGTCTTTAGCTGACTTCTAGGGCTGCAAATATCCCTGCCATGTGAGGCTGCATTAAATTAGGATGAAGTCTAAGCATTGACCTATTTTGGTTACCTAGAGAAGATTAGATAATGAAATACATTAATCTTCACTATAATACCCATTCATTATCATAATGCATGTTCTATAATCTGGAAGTATTTTTGGCCTCTGAAAGACATAAATGATTCCCTTCTCCCAGTTCTCTGAAATGTGTCAGTTCCTTAGAAATTGAGTCAGAATTTCTAAGTAGGAAGCGTTGACAATCACCTTGCCCAATTCTCTTCCTCTTACAGATGAAAAAAACAGAAGACCCAGAGAGACAGTTACCTGCCCAAGGTCACAAAGCTAAAAGCAATGAGAACTTGGGGCATTCTTGTCACATTAAACCATTTTGACAAAACTAATGTTTATTCTCTGTGATAAAACAAAATAATGAAAATGAAAAACGTGCCTTTTCCCAGCCATATCTTGAAAAAATTGGAACCTTATTCTATTTATAAAAATGCAGATTTGATTTCTTTAATGGTTAGTCAAAAACTTTCTATGAGGTATTTAGAGATTATGCCTCAACCTATCATAGCATCTGAACAAGAACTACCTTTCCATTACTGTTGGTGGATAGCTATTCTGTCCAGGAACAGAATATATGAGAGTGTTTCTCTATTGTAAATCTATAATTGGTGAGAATTCGCAAAGTTACTTTGGGTTGTAGAGAGGGCAAAGGAGAAATGCAAATCTAAGCTTTAGGAGACAGCTGGAGAAGTAGACAAGCAAAGCCAGAAAAGGTGAAATCAATCATTCACTGAGCTCAGGAAGTGACAATCATCTCAGTTCTGCAAATGAGCTAAACTAGGAAGTCCTTAGGCAAGAATCACGAACAAAGAAAGGTTTGAAAGTGAATAAGCAGTGAATAAATGTGAAAATATCGAGAGAAAAAGGAAGAATGTGTACACCATGTACATGAGTTTAAAACATGCAATACATTACTAGATACTGTTTGTGGACACATAAATATATAGTAAAAGTATAAAAACATTCATTATATAATGATAAACTACAAATTCTGGATGAAGATCTTCTCTGGGAGTAATGGGGTCATGAGGTAGTAGATGGTATTGTATTTACATATTTGGTCAAATGATAAATACTTGATATAATTTTAAAAACCTACTACTAGGAAAGTACCCCCAAATTCTTTACAGTGACTAAGCTTTGGGCAAAATGAATTGTATGGAGAAAAGCCAACTCAATAACCCGTTGACAGAGATGGAACAAGTACCCAGAGATATCCTTTGTTACCTTCAGGCACCATCGAGATGAAAACTTGTACCGTAAGCCAATTCTGCCATTAGAAGCACATGCTGTTAATAGTTCTGGAAAGGGCATGACTTGATTCACATTCCCCGGTACTTTCAGAATAATTAGTCAAGTTATGATTTGATGTCAAATATCTGATTATGAGTTCTAACTTCATCTCTCTCATATAGCTCTCCTTGTTTGTGAAAGCCTTTCATATTAAATGCATAAGTAGCCTCCTCTACATTTTTTTTTCTCCTATTCTGTGCTAGAGATCTTGGTTAGGTTAATGTTTACCTGACATTTATGGAATCATTCAGAGGTGAGGGATGTGGCAATATGCTATCCCACTGAGGGAATAGTGCAGAACACATAATATTTAGTACAATGGTGCATGAAATGGCAGAGCAACTTTTCTTCCTTTCACTTACAAAGATGCTTTCCAAAGCCTCTTCTTGATGTGGCATCTGTGAATGGAGGGGCTCAGCTACAGGGTGGACCATTAAACACATTTGCCTTGTGTACCCAACTCTTTCCTTAGAGTGATCTCTAGAGAATGCCAGAGGACACTAGAGTTCAGAGCAGCTCTTGGCATGAGACCACCCAAAATATTCCACTCTGATCATCATTATGGGGAATTCAAGTGATGGCTCAACTGCAAAAGGGGGCAGTGTAAAGCCCAAGGCCTCCTTCCGATTGCTGACAACTCATTCTAGGTCACAGAACTGCGGCAATACAATGACTATACATGCATTTTTCCAGAGAGTTAATAGATGTCAAGGCTTCCATTGTGTCATTTAGGACTGTTACATATCACCTCCCATTTTCACAGCCACTAAGACTATCCAAAATTATGAGCAGTTACCTCAAAACCTTTCTTAAGCAGTGTTTTCAAATTTGGGAGTGTCATCCAAGGTTTATCCTTAATTTATCCCTACTAATTGTCTTGCTGTTCCTACGTTAGGAAAAGTTTTCAGCCATTGGGTAACCAGCCAATTATCATGAAAAGGAGGCAAAAGTAACTGATGCTATGGGTAACTAATTTCAGTACTTTTATTCCTGCTTATTTAATAATTACTTAGATGCAGTCAAAATTCCCAAATAACCAAATGTAGCCTAGTGACGGGTGAGCTTCAACATCCCAGCTCTAGATGAACGGGTCTCAAACTTGAGCATGGATTAGAATCACTTGCATGACTTGTGAACACACGCGTTGCTGGGTCCCACCTCGGGAGTTTCTGAGTCAGCAGGTGTCAGGTGGGACCCAGTAGTCTGCCTTTCTAATAAGTCTCCAGGTGATGAAGATGCTGCTGTCCTTGGACCACTTTGAGAACCACTGATCTAGATCTGAGACCCTAGGGAAAGTACTTATCCTCTCTAAACCTCAGTTTACTTGCTGTAAAAGGGGAGTACTCAGAAGATTAAATGTTTATGGAGAACCTAGTGTTATGCCAACACTGGGTGCTCTATAAATGGTAGCTGTTATTACAATAACTCAAATTCAATTTTAGAATAAAAAATGCAAGCTAATTTGCCTATATGTGGCATATAAATTGCACATACCCACTCTTTTACTTACATACCCAAACTATCTCATTTTGGACAAGATATCAGTCTGCTTATAAAGCCTGTGATTTCAAAATGAGAAAAAAGAAGCCAGCAATCCAGAAGAAACAGGCAACAAGCAGCCTATGGGTTCTGAATAGTTAATGTGTAAACATTTCTCATAAATCTCTGATTTGTTTGCACAGAACTTGTTGTGCCTGTGTTTAGAGGGAAGGGGGCTGGTTAGGGGAGCTTTATCTCTCCACATTGAACAGCAGCAGGAAACTAGGTATCCCTATAAGCAGAGATGATTTAAATCATGAAAACCTCTGAAATAATCCTGAGCATCAGGATGAAAATCTCAAATTTATGGTCCCTTTTCCTTTCCACTGAAAACAGTCCAGCGGGGAAGAAAGGGAAGGAAAAGCTGAGATTGGCTGTGATTATTTCAGTTTTGAAGCAGCATTTACCCTTCAAGTCTCCTCTCTCTTCATAAAGTCAACATCTCTAGGCCCAGCTTTCAAATCAAGTAAAAGATAGGGGAGGAAAGGGGGCAGAATTAGGGATGGGGGCAGGGCAGAAAGGGTATATCCTCAACTATCTCTCCACCTCCAAGGGGCAAAGCTTTTCTTTTCACTTGCTGTGTCCGGTAAGCAGCTGGGTTCTCCTCCATCCCAGCTCCAGCAGAGGGGTAATGAGATTAGCATCCCCCACTTGCCCTCACACAGCCAGCCATCTGAAAGCAGTAGCATCCTGTGACATGTGGAGTCCACCACGCACACAGTGCTGAATCCCATATCTTCTGCGTTTCCTGCAGGTGGTGGAGTCTTCCTCCCAGTGTGAAACTTCCATACTAAGAAGTCAGTCTGGAGAGAAATTTCAGGCTTGGCAACTGAGCTTGGTAACTTTCCATTTGTGATTTGGGACAAATAAGTCCCATTTTCTGGTAGGTTATCAACTTTTTATGTGTCATGATGATGAGAATATAAACAACAGTAGAAGCTAACCTCTATTAAGTGCTTATTATGTACCAAATTTCTAATCTTTTCACATGCATAAACCTATTTAATCTTTACAACAATCTTATTAGGGAAATCAAATCATCATTCCCATTTTACAGATGAGGAAACTGAGGCACAGAAAGGCTAAGTAAATTGCCTAAGGGCACAACACTACCCAGAAAGCCCATGATCTTAATCACTCCACAAAGTCATCAAGTTTGATAGATACTGGTTAGGGAGTCCTAATAGTCATGGTGAATGTATTTTTAGTACTGAAATCAGGACACTTAGGGGAGGACATAACTGAGACAGTCCTGGAAATTCAAGGATGTATGAGAAACCCCAAAATGCAGGTAGCTCAGGGATGGTGGAGAAGACCTTCGGTGGGAGAAATGAGGACCTTAGAGCTGGGGATCCCAAAACGACCCTGCTTCAGATCCTTTGTGGTCTTAGCGTGTCTTTTAATCTTTCAGAATTTCAGTTACCTAACCCGTAAAAGTGGATTGATGTGAGGACTAGGTTGTCCAAATTTTTTATACAGTGTTACAGAAATACCAGCTTTTATTGTTTCATGGCACATCAGCAAGTTTCTAGACAGGGAGGCCTGGGAAGATCACACGGGGGCAGGGTCCCTCAAGACTCAGGACCCAAAGGAGGACTAACAAAAGGAAGAACTCACCCCTGACACTGACAAAATGCTGTGTGAACACTGGCTCCTCCTCCCCGGCAGAAGCATCTAATTCATTCGTTTCATTATTTATAATCATGACTGCCTAGAGCCTGACCATGTGCTTCTCTACATCATAATAATACAGGGCTTCAAAGTAATATGGAATCTCACTCCCGCCTGCTCACCTCAATGCCCATCCTGGAAGGATTTCCTAGAGACCAAGACTGAGAGTTTAGCCAGTCTGTTCGTAGCACTATGAGGATGCTTCCAAGTCTTCAGTGTTTTCCAAAAGTGGTCCGATAGGTGCGTTGATCCATCCATCTATCCACCCACCCACCCAATGTTTATTAAGTGCCTACAATGTTCCAGTCACTGCATTAAGATGCTGGAGATAACGGACGATCTCCTTTGACCAAGGCCTTCATCCGAGTCTCAACTACCACCACAAAAATGGGGCACGTAGGGTACTTGAGGAATACAAGACGATGACCAGCCCTTCATCTCACTTCAGAGCAAATTCCTAGGGTTCCCCACACCCTCCCTTTTATGGTCTCCAAAACTAGCTTCTCTCTGGATACGGATTTTAGAAAACTATACAGTTATCTCAAGATTCATTTAGGAAGAACTGACTTCTTAAAAATATTAGCTTTTCCTATTAAGATTAAAAGATGGCTCTCTATTAATTTAGCTCTTCTTTAAGATATACTGATTTTTAATAAGTTAGATCTAGATTACCAGGTCACTATCTCATGAGTTCTTTTTTAACAAAGCATATAAGAAACAAACAATTAATAATAATGAAATAGAAAAAAAACAAAATCAGATCTTGAAAAGCACACCCTATCTCCTCCTCCAGGGGTCTCCATTCCACATCTTATTCAATTGATCAACCAAAATGTAAATAACACTTACTCAGGGCTGTCTGGATGTCCTTTTCTCCATTTTTCACTTCTGTCAAAAATCCCTTCAAAAATTTGAGACCTCTAAAACAAAAAAGAGGAAGAAATATTATTTTCAAAGTTCATTTATGTTGAATGGGTATGAATAAATGGCAGACATCAGCTTCTTTTTCAGTAGTGTCTTGGGCGTAGCAATAAACAAGTCAAGTCACATGGCAGCCCTTCCTAAGTTTCCTCCCTGTGACTTCCCTTTAGCTTGCTCTAGACGATTCTTATCTGAAATACCTACACAGTGGTTTTCAAAATGTGGTCCCAGGACCAGCAGCTTTAGCATCACCTGGGAACTTGTTAGAAATGCAAATTCTGGAGCTCCACTCCAGACTTACTGCATCAGAAATTGGGTTTTGGGTGGAGCAATCTGCGTTTTTTAAAAAGCCCTCCTACTACAAATAGAACTACCATACGACCCAGCAATCCCACTACTGGGCATATACCCTGAGAAAACCATAGGTCAAAAAGAGTCATGTACCAAAATGTTCATTGCAGCTCTATTTACAATAGCCAGGACATGGAAGCAACCTAAATGTCCATCGACAGATGAATGGATAAAGAAGATGTGGCACATATATACAATGGAATATTACTCAGCCATAAAAAGAAATGAAATGGAGGTATTTGTAATGAGGTGGATGGAGTTAGAGTCTGTCATACAGAGTGAAGTAAGTCAGAAAGAGAAAAACAAATACAGTATGCTAACACATATATACGGAATCTAAGGGAAAAAAAAAAAAAAAAGGCCATGAAGAACCTAGTGGCAAGACGGGAATAAAGACACAGACCTACTAGAGAATGGACTTGAGGATATGGGGAGGGGGTGGGGTGAGATGTGACAGGGTAAGAGAGTGTCATGGACATATATACACTACCAAATGTAAAATAGATAACTAGTGGGAAGCAGCTGCATAGCACAGGGAGATCAGCTCGGTGCTCTGTGACCACCTAGAGGGGTGGGATGGGGAGGGTGGGAGGGAGGGAGATGCAAGAGGGAAGAGAAATGGGAACATATTGTATATGTATAACTGATTCACTTTGTTATAAAGCAGAAGCTAACACACCATTGTAAGGCAATTATACTTCAATAAAGATGTTTAAAAAAAAAAAAAAAGCCCTCCAGGTGATTCTGATGCCATTACAGTTTGTGATCCACTGACTTAAAGACAAACCAATCAGCTTTACTGTCCTTTATGATTCCTATCTTATACATTCTATTAATATTAACAATGTTTATCACTATCAAGACAGAGGCAAAAAAAAGTTGATATTCTATTCTTCAGGCCTTCTAGAAAAGGCTATACATGGGTTACAGCTTTCACTCAGAAGTAGCCTCTTTTGCATAACAATTTTTTTTGGGGGGTAACGTTTCAACTAAGCTGGATTTCAACTGCTGCCCCACCCCAGCTGCCTCACCTCTTCAGCCACAGGAGGGCTTCTGTAGCTGAATTCCTAACCTGGGCTACATCGGCCTCCACTTCGTGCAGCACTATCTTCTGGAGTGTGGTAAACTCTTCTTTGTTGGTTATATACTTCTGATTTACTTTCTGCAGGAGAAGCAGGGAAATAACCTAAGTTAAAAGCGCTAAAGCTATCAAGCAAGTCAGTTTACTGTTGAGACATAAGTTTGTCAACCAGGCCTCTAAGAAATCAAAATGAATTAATCCTCTCTTACCTTCTTCCTTATGCTTTCCAAGTAATCTGTTATATTTGTTTGAGGATTCTTATTAGGCTTAAGCTAGAATTAAATAGTTCGAGGGTTTTAAAGTACTGTTTTTAAAGTATTTTTTCCTCTGAGAAAGGTTCTTACAGCTGGCCTATACTTTTCATCCCGAGTATAAAACTCAACAATCATTTGTTTCTGAATGAAATTTCATGCAACTACTCCCTCCAAATATACAGTCTCCACAGAGACAAGCCAGTATATTCACCTTAATATTTCCAACTAGATCCATTTTAACAGGAGCAAACACTGTAGGGCCAAGTTTGTCTAGAAGAAAAGATTGAAAACATCTTTGAAAAAGCAATTTTTTCAAGTGGAAAATATTTTTTATAGTAGCAATGAATTTAACAGGCCCCCCCGACCCCCCGCCAAACTTTTATTTTTTGCTTTTAGATCATTTTCTAAACATAAGCTTCAAAGGTCCCTGGCACACTGTCATTGCTTTTTTCTACTGCACTGCTCTGAAGTGAGTAACTATAATAAGGGCCTAAGGGCAGGTGAGGATAACCTTATAAGTTTAGAATGCGCACTGTAATCCTTAGGGCTGCACTGTCCGATACGGTAGCCAGTAGATGTGTGGCTACTGAGCTCTTGCAATGTACCTATTCCAAACTGAAATATGCCGTAAGTATAAATATATACCAGATTTCAAAGACTTAGTACCAAAAAAAGAATGCCAAATATCTCATTAATGATTCTTTTATATTGATTCCACGTTCAGATGATATATTGTATATACCAAGTTAGATAAAATACAATATTAAAATTAGTTTTATCTGTTTTGCTTTACAATTTTAATATGCCTGCCAGAAAATTTTAAATTATATATGTAGTCTGAATATTTTTGTTGGATAAGAGCAACTAAAAAAAGTAACACAAAGGGGTATAGCCAAAAAGCCAAAAGAGAAAATATAATAAAATTCTAAAAAATACTTGACTCATCCAAAAGAAAGGCAGGAACAAAGATAGGTAGCTAAAAAGCTAAAAGAGGAAATAAAACAGAATACAAAAAATAATTGATTAACTGGGCAGAAATCAAGAAAGGAGTAAACAAGGAAGAACACATGAGACAAACAGACAATAAGTAGCAAGATGGTAGAAACAGACAGCAAGATAGCCGGCTTAAATTCATCCAAACAATGTAATTTATTACATTAAGTACAGGAAAAAAACATGATAACTTCAATAAACACAGAAAATACATGTTATAAATTAACTCATTCATGATTATAAAAAACAACTCAATGTACAAGTCAATTGTATCTATATGCTATTAATAAAAAATTGGAAAATGAAATACTTTTCACAATAGCATAAAAACACATAAAATTCTAAAATTTATTCCTAACAAAAGATGTGTAAGACCTTTACACGATACAAAACACTGTGAAAATAAAGAAGACCTAAGTAAATGAGAGATACAGCACATTCATGGATTAGAAGACTCAATGTTGTTTAAGATGTCAATTTCCTACTAATTGGTTCACAGATTCAATGTAATCCTAATCAAAATCCCAACAGGCTTTTTAATAGAAACTGAAAAGCTAAAATTTATATGGACATGCAAAGGACCTAGAATTGCCAAAACATCTTGAAAAAGAAGAACAAAACTGGAAGACTTACATTATCTGATTTCAAGCCTTACACAGTAATTAAGATACTGTAATACTACCATGAGGAAAAACAACAGATTGTTGAAACAAAAGAGAGTCCAGAAATAGACCCACACTTACAGGGTCAACTGGTTTTCAAAGCACTACCAAGGTAATATAAAAGGGAAAAAAGATGCTTTTTCAACAAATGGTTCTTGAATAACCAGATAAAGGAAAAAAAAAAAAAAGAAGGAATCTCAACCCTTACCTCACACCACATAAAAAACTGATTCCAAGATGGATCACACATGTAAACTTAAAATCAAAAATAAAAAGTGTAGAAGACAACACAGAAAACTATCTTCATGACCTTGGGGATAAGCAAAGATTTTTTAGGATACTGAAAGCACTAACTATAAAAGAAGAAAACATAGATAAATTGGATTTAATGAAAATTAAAAACACTGCTCTTCAAAAGGCATCATTAAGAAAAGAAATGAACAAGTCATAGTCTGGGGGAAAATATTCATAATGAGTATGTCTACAATGAAACGTTATTCAGAACATACATAGAACTCTTTCAATTCAATAATAAAAAGAAAATTAACCAACTTTTAAAAATAGGTTAAAGATTTGAACAGACTTCACAATGGAAAAGATAGCAATGGTCGATAACCGTATGAAAAAGTGCTCAACATCATTAGTCATCAGAGAAATACAGATTAAAGCCACAAGATACCACCAAACACTCACAGAAATGGCTAAAACCAAAAATACTGACACCACCAAGTGCTAGTGAGGATGTGAAGCAACCAGAATACTCATATATTGCTATTGGAAGTATACAACGGTACAACCACTCTTTATGAAATTACATGTATAAACCCTATGAATCAGTAATTCCACCCCTAGGTATTTACTCAAAAATGAAAACATGTGCCCACAGACACAAAAACGTTCAGAGCAATTTCACTTATAATAGCCCCAAAGAAGAAACTACCCAAATGTTTATCAGTAGGAGAATGAATAAACAAATTGGGGTAGAGTCACTTAATAGAATACTATTAAGCAATAAAAAGCAATGAGCTACTAATACATGTAACAACAAAGGTGAAAACATTATACCAAGAGTATAATGCAAGAGTACGTAACATGATTCCATTTATATGAAACTTTAGAACACGCAAAACTAATCTATGGTGACAGAAATCAGTATGGTTGCCTTGGGCTGGGTGACAGGTTGTGGACTGACTGGCATAGGGAACATTCTGGGGTGATGAAAACATTCTCTGTCTTGATAAAGGTGTGGATTACATAGGTAGATGTATTTGTCAAAACTCACTGAATTATAACAGTTAAGTTCTATGCAAGATATACCTTGATTTAAAAAAGAGATACAGAGTTCAATGGATTATATAGCAAATTTCAACACATTAGCAATTCCTGGTACTACTGGCTCTATAAAAAGTAAATGTAATTTAAACTTAAATAAAGTTATATATATAATTTTTTTAATCTGAAAAAAGTTTTAGCTGGTAAAATGTTTTTTCATAGTATCAACAGATTTGAAGATCTGTTCCTCAACTACTTTCACTTTTGCTCTTAAGTATGATTTCTAGAAAACAGAATTCCCTTTTTTCATTACACAACTCTAAGATCAATATTAATCATAATTAGAAATGAAATGGAAATATGTAATAATGCTTAAGGTCACACAGTTTTAACTATATGTGGCTAGTGATATGAAGAGGTAGATAAGAAGGGTCATCTCACTGTAAACATAGTTCAGCATATTTCTACTACAAAATAACTGCAGTGAAACAGATTCTAGAGACTGTGAATTTAAGGCAAATCCAGCAATCTTACCTAATACTGGAACCACAGCATAACATGATGCTAAGAACGCTTCTGTGGGAATGCCACTGTCTTCCAGAAGTTCAATGTCACTAAAGCTAAACAATTTGGTGATACAGAGGAGGAAAGATTGAAAATACATTAGCATGCTCTGCAGTTCAGAGGCAGTCATGAAAACAGCTGCCCCTCTGTAGGTCAAATCATTTAGCTTCGTCTCACAAATACGCCCCCGTGACTGTTCTTCTATTATAACACAGTCTAATAAAATCACTTTCCAAAGATAATCCACCAAAGCAAGCTAAAACTTGTTGACAGAGTATACTCTCACAATCCAATTCCTTCTTATCCACTGCTTTAGGCAAGGTGAACAGTAAAGCAGATGCTTGGTATGCCACATTCTCTATTCTGTTAGGATACGCCATCCCCTGAAAGGAACACCAAGACTGACTTTCCAGAAGGAAAGCTGGTATCCAACTGTCAGTGAGTTTAGAGAGTACCGAATACCTGGCGTTCATGGTACTAAAGAAAGTTGGGATGACTTCCTGGCCTTCCTCCCAGTGGGCTTCTGGAGAGCTGCTTGAGGAGTGTGATTCAGACTGTGCCAAGTGGCTGTCATGATTTCCCAGGTTTTCCTCTCCATCTTCCTTTATCATTTCACTTTGGACTGTAAGGCAGGAGATACCTATTACTAACCTTTTATTTATGTATTATAAGGTTAATATATATATATTCATTGTTGAACATTTCTAACACAGAAAAGTATACAGAAAGAAAAATCAGGGAAATACTACACATACACACACAAACAAAACTGAGTTTAAATACATGTAGATTTTCATCTAGCCTGTTTTCACTGAACAGTATATCATGAATATTTTCATTATCATTCAATACTCTTCAAAACATGGTTTTAATGACCATGTAATATTGAATCATGTTTATGTGGAGGGCATTTACATGGTTTCTAAAATTTCAGTATTATAGAGTTGAACCTCATTATTAGTGTATTCTGTCTTTGCGGATTTGCCTACTTGCTGAAGTTTATTTGTAATACTAAAACCAACGCTCATGGCACTCTTGCAGTCATTTTGGATATGCGCAGAGTGGTGAAAAAATTTGAGTTACCTGACACGCATGTTCCCAGCTGAGGTCGAACAAGGTGACATTCTGCCTTCTTGTTTCACCTTTCATACTGCACGCAAATGTGTTTATTTAGTGCCATTTTTTTTTTGCATTCTTGTGCATTTTGTTGTTGGTTTTGCTGTTTAAAAGGACCCCCAAGTGTAGTGCTGCCTAGTGTTCCTAAGCACAAGAAGGCTTATGGAAAAACACGTGTTATATAAGCTTATATAAGATAAGCCTCGTTCAGGCATGAGTTATAGTGCTGTTGGCTGTGGGTTCAATGTTAATGAGTCAACAATATATATAAACAAGGTATCTTTTTTTTTTTCCTTTAGGAGGAGGGACTCTTTTCTTTTTAATTTTTATTGGAATACAGTTGATTTACAATGTTGTGTTAGTTTCAGGTGTACAGCAAAGTGAATCAGTTATACATATACATATATCCACTCTTTTTTAGATTCTTTTCCCATAGAGGCCATTACAGAGTATTGAGTAGAGTTCCCTGTGCTATACAGTAGTTCCTTATTAGTTACCTATTTTATATATAGTAGTATGTATATGTCAATCCCAATCTTCCAATTTATCCCTCTCCCCAACAAAGTGTCTTTAAACAGAAACACACAAAACAACAATATGTTCTGATCAGTTGATGAAAATGTGAAAAGAGGCTTGCAGGAACCTAACCATGTATTTCCCCTAGGAGCAATCATTCAGTATTTGCTAATTCAGTGTTTGCAGTGACTTTATAGAACAAAACTACCATGAGTAATGAGAATTAACTGTAATGTCATAAAGGACATCCCTGTCCATATATATTTGTCTTTAAATCTGACTATTCCCTGAGGACAAATTCCTAGAAAAAAATTATTGGGTCAAATAAATAATAGTACTGTTTTAATAGAAATTCTCCTGTCTACTATTTACTCAAGGGATAAGACTTCAGTGATGTATGGATTGCTTGCTGCAGGTTAACAGCTATGAAAATGCATCTTTTCTTCCCCCCACTCACCAGAGGAGATGAGGAGGAAACTTTTAAAAAAATTTTATTTTCAAACTATTTAATACACACTTAGAACACAATTAAAAACTCTAAGATGGTTGTCATGGACTGATCTGAAGTTGGTTTTAGTAGTTAGAGCCAATGAAATTAGTAAATCGAAAAGGGCAGCACTTTCAACTACAGATTATTACCTAAAACTTGGGAATTTGGCTTGATGAACACAGAGACGGCCAGGCGAAAATCTGATGGTACTTGGTGAATCCGGACATCCTCAGGCCTCACCAGAAACCAGGAGGATGGAAAACTGAACTGCCATAACTCTGCAGACTCTTAAGTCTCACATCATAGTCTATGTTCAATGGACTTTGAAATTCTGAGCAGAAGACCCTAATACTCATACTCTCTAAAAAGTCAGCACAGACAGCTACAGCTCACTGAAGCCCATGAACATCACAGCTAAGAACAGTGAGTGGGAAACTCCTCTTCATTCTGCCTTTTCAATAGGGGGGTCAGGTGGGATGGCAGAACGTTTTCAAGTGAACTCTGTTATCTTACGAACATCTGCCTCGGGAGCTACCTAGCACGCTGTCTTGAGGTCAATCCCTATCAAGTGTCTCATCATGGATAATGAATCAAAGCCCCATGATCCTTTTATTCAATGGTCTGCCTCACATCTTTTTTGTTTTTACCTGTTATATTATCATCTGTATTTTCTTCACTTGATATGCTGCGATCTGTCTCTGCAGGTTTCAAACATAAGGAGCTCTTCTTTTTCATTAGGATTTCTTCATCATCATTTATTTCCATACTTAAAGATCCATTCTCACAACTGTTTAACTCTGTTTGCCTAAAATTTTTTTAAAAGGAAAAAAGCCAAAAAGTCCAATTATTTGGTCATAAATAGACTGCACAGATAGATCCTATTCTGAGGGATGGGGAAGGGTCCACAACCACAATTACCAACTCCTTTTAACACTAATTAAAAAACAGAATTGTTAAATCAAGCCAAATCTCTCACCCCACCCTCCTGCCTCCAAGGCAGGTATCCTCCTGTGCTGGGAGCAGGCCTGTCTCCAGGCTCAAGTTCAGAGACCAAAGAGCCATTCATGGCTCTTCACGCACCCTCAGCTGACTCAAACTTCCTGCTCCCCACCAGCAATAGGAAATATTCATTGATAGCACTTTGGTTTTCAATCAGCTTTTCTACAGGTACCACATTCAACACTTTTTCTCACTTTCCTCAGCTTCTCCCTGGAAGGTTTTTTCTCTCTCCTCACCTCTCAAATCACTGGCCACTTCCATTTGTTTGCCTAGCAGTTAACTGTCTAGAAGCCACAAGCTGTGGTCAAGGAAGACAAAAAGAAACCCAGGAGGACACAATACATCCTGAGGATCTGTTGCTCTTTAGGGTAACATAAAAGGCTATTTAACATGCAAGTGAAATAACTGATTCTGTTAAAGGGACAATCATAACATCTTATTATAAATAACTAGGCTCGGCCAAATTAGAACAAAACCATTTTCTTCTAATAAGAATAAAGGGAAAAGGTCCAAGCTACATGTTGACTCCAGGAAAAGCATTTGTTTTTCTAAAAAAATACCGTATTTCAACTTGGCAATTAAAAATATAGGAGTATATTGATGAAATACCTCAAAAGAAAAAAAAATCTACAAATATGTTCCTAGTAGAAATATTTACATCAGGAGAAAATTATTAACCAAATTGGGGAATAATCCTTGTACTAAAGAAACAAACAACAGTATATAAAGAGATGAAAATATTAAATAATAACTTGAAAGGACAAATACATGGCCAATGTCAAAACACAGGAATGCTTATATGAAATAATAACTGAATAAAGACCCTAAATAATAGGAACACAACTGTGTAAACGTGTACTTTTTTTCAGTAGTTCAGATTTTGATATTACGTTCTTTTTCCAACCTGTAAAGCTACCTAAGATTTTTATTTTTAAACAAAACAAAATAGCACTGTCTTTTCTGATAAAACCACACTTAAATCAATGCTCGGCTCCTTCACAAGAGAGGAGGTTCCAATACTCAGTACAACAGAGAAATGAAAAGTTATTAGATGTGGTGGGTGAGATCCATATCCTGGGGAAATGCAAACATCTTCCCTAGTAGTCAGTGCTGAATGAAAGATCTGCAGTGCTTCAGGTTCACCTCTGGTATCATCTCAAATGATGAGAAAAACCACCACATGATTTCTTTTCTTTTTTTTTTTTTAATTTATTTATTTTAATTTATTTATTAATTTTGGCTGTGTTGGGTCATCGTTGCTGCACATGGGCTTTCTCTAGTTGCGGCGAGCAGGGGCTACTCTTCGTAGCTGTGCATGGGCTTCTCAATGCGGTGGCTTCTCTTGTTGTGGAGCACGGGCTCTAGAGCACGTGGGCTTCAGTAGATGCGGCGCGTGGGCTCTAGAGCGCAGGCTCAGTAGTTGTGGCGCACGGGCTTAGTTGCTCCATGGCATGTGGGATCTTACCGGACTAGGGCTCGAACCCATGTCCCCTGCATTGGCGGGTAGATTCTTAACCACTGCACCAACAGGGAAGTCCACCACATAATTTCTTAAAAAAAAAAACAAGGAATACCAATATCCTTATTTTTATATTTTTAGAAAGAAGAAAAAACAAAAAATGTTACTGTACCTTTCCAATGAATTATGAATTGGTACAATAGGATGTTTCATCTTTAAAAGAAGCAAAGAAAAGAAAATTCACATGTTAAACTCCCAACAGAATATTTTAGAGTTTTATCACATACGAAAGTGGTAAATATGATCATAACACACACTGCCCCACTCAAGAGGAATAATTTTAGGTCTTCCCAAAAGAAAGGAGTCATTGATCCCAACCAGTCTTTAATAGTTATTCAAATAAGGGTACCCAAATTTCTAAGAAAAAGGAAGATAGTCTTTTGAAGGGCCTAATTACCATATTTATACCCTTGGTGGTTAGCTTTCTTGTAATTACTATTACACTCATTAAATATTATTAAATACCAAACTATGATACAGCATTGTATCAAACACTGGAAGCATAAAGGTAAACAGTATGGGGTTCTTGCCCTTAAGGTAATTTCAATATAGAATAAGGCTAAAATAGGGGTATGCGTAGAGGAGGAACTCTTAGCCCAACTAAGGGATTCAGGGAAAGAGAGATTAAATTTTGAAAGATGAATAAGAGCTAACCAGGGAAAGACAGGTGAGAAGGGCATTCTTGGTACTAGGAAATGGCCCAAAGAAGCGGGGGAGCTACAAGCAGTTAATATGTTCAAGCCAGGTTATGAAAAAGAAAGAGGTTGGCGATGTGGGAAGGGGCTAAGATGTTTTGACTTTAACCTGTAGGCAATGAGGGAGCCACTAAAAGGTTTAGGTAAAGTGGCCCAATTTACACTGCATGAACAGAAACACCATAGGCTGCCTGGAAGAGTTGAGCTGAAGGCAACTAGTTAGAAGGCTATCACCAATCTCAGCAAGACTCCCTGGACAAGAAGGCTGGAGAGAAGAAACTAGCTACATCAGAGAGAGACATGTTCAGGTGGTAAAACTGCCAACATTAACTGACTGGATACAAGGGACTAAAGGCATATATAATAGTGGACATAAAGGAAAGTCCACTACAAAAATGTCTTTATCAGTTGCCAAAGGGTGATGGAGAACTTAGCTCAGTATATCACTTTCTTAACTTTTCATCATGCCCTACTGCAGCCAAGCTGACCTGGTCTGTTACCTTGTTGGACTTGAGCATGGCCAGCTGAGGTGATCCTGGGGGAGTGCGATAGAGCAGCTCAGAAGTGAAGGCTGCGTTTGCGATCTGCATGCATTCTTCCAAAGTCTTCAGAAAAGTATTGCAGGTTGATTTCAGCAGAGTTCCCACATCAATTCCCTCCTACAAAACAACCAGAGTGAAGACTCCTTTACCTTGCCAAAAAGGAAAAAGCCCAGTTGTGGAATGTCCTTAGAGGTTTTATCCATCTAATAATGGGTAATAACAATAATCATGTACCCGTCTATTTTGCTGGACAAATATGTGTATCAGTTATAAAAGAAAAAGACTGAGCAAGTCCAACTTATCTATTAATCATACTCAAGCCTTACCCTCAATCTGCCCTTCATGCTCACCCACCACTCCAACCGAAGGCAACGACTTCTCTCAACTCAACAACACTATATGACAGCAGTATGTCAGGTGCTAGGCGCTGAGCCCTTGTGGAGTTTGCAGTCTATAAGGGATGGCAGACACCAAACAGAATCACATGGACTGAAGGCCAGTGGGATCAATGGAAAAATGTCTCCCACTGTCTGAGTAAAAATGAAGTTCTAGAATAGAAGCATTAGAAACCACAAATCAGGGGCTTCCCTGGTGGTGCAGTGGTTTAGAATCCGCCTGCCAATGCAGGGGACACGGGTTCGAGCCCTGGTCTGGGAGGATCCCACATGCCGCGGAGCAACTGGGCCCGTGAGCCACAACTGCTGAGCCTGCGCGTCTGGAGCCTGTGCTCCGCAACAGGAGAGGCCGCGATAGTGAGAGGCCCGCGCACCGCGATGAGGAGTGGCCCCCGCTTGCCGCGACTGGAGAAAGCCCTTGCACAGAAACAAAGACCCAACACAGTCAAAAATAAATAAATAAATTAACTAATTAAAAAAAATTAGCCAAAATGGAATAATTAAAAAAAAAAAAAAAAAAAAGAAACCACAAATCACACATTGTTTGCTCTCAGAATGAGTTTTTGGCTTTCAGTACAGAGGAGTCTAAGAGGTTTCAGCAACTGGAACTATTTTGAATATCTAATCATGTTTTTCTCCAAGTTATTTCACTTGCTCAGGTTGTTTTTCCTCTGGATATTGATATTAATAAGTTGTTCAGGAAACTGAGGCTACCCCCTGACTAGAGAGTTTGGTAACCACATCTTAGTGGTATTAAAGTTACCAGACTGGGCCCAAGATGGAGTCACTCATGCTAAGTCTCACATCAGCAAACCAAAAACTTATCCAAGTTTCTATGCCGGGCTCTCCCAGAAAAGGCAGGCCTAGGTCAACCAATCAGTGCTTGCCTGCTCAGCGCAAGTTACTGTACTGACCTGGCTCCAAGACTTCCCTTTGCTCCATATAAGAAAAGTAACCCTGCTTTAACCATTCAGCAAATGCCCAGTATAACTTCCTTGTTCCTGCTCACTTTGGTCCATAAAGATCTCTAGCCTGGTACAGCTCTTCACAGCTACTTTCTATCTGCTAGACTGGATGCTGCCCGATTTATGAATTGCTGAATAAAGCTAATAAGATCTTTAAATTTTACTCAGTTGAATTTTGTTCTTTAACCATAGCCTCTATATTTTCCTCAATTTTGTTTTTCTAACAAGCTAGATGTTACTGGTCGTGAACCACTATTTTTCAGACAACAATTACAATGTGTGGTTTTTTTCCACACCACCAAGAAATTCTTGGACACCAGCCGGGTGTCTTACAATTCTGACACAATTTACCTGGAAATAGTGTCAGATCTCACAGGTTAAGCGCTCAGTCTTACAAGATTGCTCCCCACTTCAGACACCAAAAGTTCAGGGTGTCACTTGTGCTACTGACTGACCCACTCTAGACTGAAGATTCCAACAACCCCCTCCCTGTGTTTAATTACTTTGCCAGAGCAGCTCACAGAACTAAAAGAAACATTTAACTATTAGATTGCCAGTATATTATAAAAGGATATAACTCAGGAACAGCCAGATGGAAGAGATGCATAGGGCAAGGCATGTGGGAAGAGGCTTGGCGCTTCCATGCTCCCTGAGTATGCCACTCTCCCCAGTCAACACATATTCACCAACTCGGGAGCTCTCCAAACCCCATGCTGTGGGTTATGGAAGCTTCGTTAAATGGTCACGATTGATTAAATCATTGACCAAGGGTGACTGAAGTCAATCTTCAGTTCCTTTCCCCTCCCAGAAGGTAAGGGGGTAGGAATGAAAGTTCCAACCCTCTAATCACTTGCTTGGGTCTACAGTCAACCAGAGCCTCCATCCTTAGTATTTTCCAATAGTCACCTCATTAACATAACAAAAGACACTTTTATCACCTGGAAATTCCAAGGGTTTTTTTTTTTGGAGCTCTGTGCCAAAAACTAGACAAAGACCAAACATATATTTCTTATTATAAATCACAATATCACAACCACAGTTTCATTAGCAAGTTCCCAAGGCACTTACTATAAACACTTCCTAGAATTAAAAATTGCTGTGTTCACTTTTTCCCTTCCCACTAGACCAGGGCTTCTCTACCTTGGCATCACTGGCATTTGGGGCTGGCTTATTGGAGCAGGGGATATAGGGGCAGTGGCTCTCCTATCCATTGCAGATATTAAGCAGCATCTGGCCTCTACCCCTTAGATGCCAACAGCACTCCCCCAGTAGTGACAACCAAAAATGTCTCAGACATTGCCCAGTGTCTCCTGAGGAGCAAAACTGCTCTGGGTTGAGAATCATTGCTCTAGGCTCTAACATCCCAAAAGCAGGACTGAAGTGTTTTGGTACCCCTCCCATCTCCCTCCCCCAGCACAGTATCTTGTACACAATAGGCAGTTGCTGAATGAGTAAGAGAGACCCCTAAAAAGTGAATGAAAGTGAGTTAAACCACCTTTATTAGAAAAACTTAGAGCACACATATTACTAGTAGCATAGTGATTACCTAAGAAAAGTAATTTAAAACCATTAATTATAATCTGCAGATTCTTCATTTTGTGGGCACTGTTTTTCAGATAACTTCTCTGAGAGCAAAGCAGAGACCCCTCTCTGGTTAATGTGAACCATTCAATACATAGCTTAACACCAGATAGATCTTTTAATATATGTTTTAGAATGAGTAAATAACAATTTCATTAATAAATGATAAAAATCGCAATCTTTGCTGATGATGGAGAGAAATAAAGCTGTGTCTCTATCTGTGAAAGCACTAGTCTCTACTCAAGCAGAACATCTATTACGGTGCAATGAAATCCTGTTACAGTCTCATCAGAGCTGACAGATACATATTACTGACACACATGATGCCGTCACCTTAGGAGCCACATGAGTAGTATAGAAATGGCTCTGCTAGACAGCTAAGGCTATATTTTAGAAAGTTATGCAAACTGGGGAGCCACATATTTTAGTACATCAGTACTAAAGTTAAAAGTTCCAAAATTATCAATTAATTAATCCTGAATTCATCCCAGGAAGGAAAACTATATGCTTCCATATGCTGAAATGCACACACTTCTTCTCTTTGTTGAAGTCTGTCACTTTTTTCCTCTGAAAAGCAGTAAATTCCAAGGTAGGGATTATGTGAGAATAAGTAGCACCTGTAAGCAACATCTGGTGCTACTTGTCATGTGGCTAAGAAGAATGGCATCTTACCTCAGAATTGGACACACCAGTTGCGGTCACTTCTTTTGTTTTATCTACTTGCTGAACAAGAAGATCACAGTAGAGTCTTAGTTCCGACATTTTGGTTTTCAAGTTTTCAGTGTTTTCAGCAAACTCTAAATAACAAAATGATGAAAACGTAATTTAATTCCCAGAATAAATAACTGATATACTAGTTAGCATACTATACAGATAAGTGAAATATAATCTATGCCTAAAGTCAGATGTTTATAGTATGAGTTACAGATATGACATAATTGAAGTTATGGGAGCAAGAAAAAGAGAAAAAGGAGATTTCTAGCCTTCTGAAGTAATCTACATTATTTCTTTTTTTTTTTTTTTTTTAAATCTATTTATTTATTTATTTATGGCTGTGTTGGGTCTTCGTTTCTGTGCGAGGGCTTTCTCTAGTTGTGGCAAGTGGGGGCCACTCTTCATCACGGTGCGCGGGCCTCTCACTATCGCGGCCTCTCTTGTTGCGGAGCACAGGCTCCAGACGCGCAGGCTCAGTAATTGTGGCTCACGGGCCTAGTTGCTCCGCGGCATGTGGGATCTTCCCAGACCAGGGCTCGAACCCGTGTGCCCTGCATTGGCAGGCAGATTCTCAACCACTGCGCCACCAGGGAAGCCCTACATTATTTCTTGAGCCAACATATTTAATGATCACCAGTACAGGAAGAAGGAGACAGTATACCTCTGATCCACTTGTGTCAGAACTGGGAACAGTCAAGGGTTCAGGGTTTTGGTCTCAGTTCTGCCACAGTTTTCCTATCTGTAAAATGGGGTCACAGCTATCTATCCAGTGCTCAAAACTGGGAAACAGTGTTCTGTAACATGCAATTACCACTAATAAGACAGCTCGTGAATTCAGAGGACTGGTCCAGCATGCTGCCTGGCAAGGAGAACGGCACCCTCTGCACACCTGCTGCTCCTTCATTAGCACGGCACTCCAGCCATCCTGGCGCTGAGGGCTCGGCTACAATCATAACTGCCTCTGCTTTCTTCTCCATGAAAAAGCTGCACATTACCACCTGATCTGAGTCAGAGCTGACAGTGTCTAGAATTTGCTCTCAACTTAGCATTGAAAAAACAACCAACAAATAGGTCATTTTACTGTGTCTACTTGAAGAGTTAAGCACATCTGCCATACGTGTCATGAGAAAGGTCCCCTGAAACACTTGTTCCCAGAGGCCCCTCTCTCCCACCAATCTTTTCAGGTGTACATTCGAGGCTGGGGGGCTGGGAAGGCAGAGCTCAGGCAGTAAGCCCTGGCACTCGTGACCCAGGCAAAATAGAAAGTTATGCCATGGTTCTCAAGAGACTTAATGATGTTGAGTTAATGAGCATTAAGCAGCAGCAACCTGACAATTAAGTATCCATCTACCCCAGGAACAGGGAGGGGAAAGCGGGGTGTTACTGCAGGAAATACCCAGATCCAAGGCTTCTCTGGCTCAGCTACTCTTTACCAAAAGTCAGCTTTGTGCCAGGCGAGGTACCTCATGGTAATCCTTCTAAGATAGGTAATTACCTCTTTTTAAAATATAAGGAAACTGAAGATTAGAGAGGCTAAGTGACCTATGTCAAGGTCACAAAGCCAGTACCCTACAAAGCCATGATTTGAACCCAGTTGTATCTGGCTCCAAAACCTGCATTCTTTCTACTATGACACGCTAAGAAAGAAGAGTCAGGTATAGACTGTTTAAGGTCCACTGAGATATACAGCACTTGCATGATATAAAAAGCTGGCTATGGCTAGGTGGTCAGAAGCAAGATAACAAATATGGGAACCCAGAGATGCCATTAGGTGATTCCAAGGGTTCCCAGTGCAGAGGACAATCAATACTTGCCTTTTTCTTTCTGGGTCCTACTGTCTGTCAGGCAAGCCTTGGCTGACCCCAAGGCTACCAGCCACCGTTGTCTCTCAGCCACACTTCTGGCCTTCAGGTAGAAATATTGTTCCCCAGGGATTATCAGGTCCATGCGTGTGTTATCTACAGAATGAACTGGGAGCAAGGCATAGGAAGGTCAGAAACCCAGAAAAGCCCTGTCTGGGTAGCCTCCACTCCACCCAAATTCTTGAGATTAACTGGCACGCCAGTCACTGAGAGCTTCTTCCAAGAGAGGATGTCAGCCCTTACTACTTCTCCTGGCTTATTTATCTCTTCCTAGAGGTCTCTGCTAATGGAGAGGGAAAACTGCAATTGGCTCCAAGGTCTCACCAGGACTTTGGCCTAAAAAAGAATCACCTAAATCTCCTTAGGATCGTTTGTAAGAGGAGAGAGGAAAAATCTCTCTTCTGGTGTGTGTGTGTAAAGTATGCTGCTCTGCGGCCAAAAAGGCTTGATGCAAACAAGTAAGGATGTGCTCTTTATCTCCATGGGTTATTGAAAAGCAATCAAGAACACAATATTTTTCCTTTCTACTTTCCTTCACTAGTCTTATCAAAAATGTGAGAATTCCCTTAGAACACTTTAGGAGAAGAAACAAGCAAGCCACACTCTCCTTCACCCCCCGAGCCCCAAGCCCCAAATTCCCTTCTAGTCGGTTTCTGAGCCACATCCTCTCAGCATGTCTCAAGATTCTCAAAACCAAGAAGAAAAGGCTATTTGTAGGTCTGTTAGGTGTTTGCTTGTTTAGTTTTGAGCATGATGGTGGTGGTGAGAAGGTGTGTACGTGTCGTGATTTAAACATAGAAGTGTTTGATGTTGCAATAAAAAGACAAATAATCTTAGCCAACTGCCACAAGCCCGAGGTAAGCAGGTGACTAAGGAATGAGCACTAGATGTGTGGTTGATAAGCACATTGCTCTCATTTATTCTGACTACCTCTTAACCAACCTCCTTGTAAAAACTCACTGCAGTTTTAGGTCTTACTTGTAAGACTTTTTCTGGGACATAACATTATATATCTTTATACTATGGGAGCAGCAGAGAAAGGCACACAGAAGCCAGTGTTTTTATATTTTGGGGGAGAAACAGAAAGAAAAATAAAGCCTGCAAGTGTCTTGGCTTCTCACCTTGAATTTCACACACCGCCATCTGGATGCTCCCTTTGCAACCTTTCCAAGCATCTTCAGGAGAATCATAATAAGATAATATTCCCCCACAGAGAAGGAACCACCGAGGCTGCCAACCTGAAAACAGAAGCAAGAGCATGGTCTCAATTACTGCTTCCCAGGACATAGGAATAGGACCTAACAAAGGATGCTGGATTCTAGCTCCAAGGAACTCACATTCTGGGGGAAAATTCTAAGGGAAAGAAATAAGTTAGAAAAGATCTGTATGTTTGATCTCATTTTTGCATAGAAGTCTGGAAGGATCAGCAATAAATATGGTGATGATTCTCTAGGTAATGGGATTACTTATGATTTTTATTCCTTTTCCCCCCTAATATAGTACTAGTAATCTTTGGTTTTACTTTTTCTAAGATAAAAGATTATTATTTTCCAAAGATTATTGTTAACATACTTGCTCTCCTCCCCTCTGGTTAAGAAAAATTATTCCAATTATTCCAATTATTCCATTATTCTAGAAATGAGATAAAAGATTATGTTGCCCTTTCAACATCATACGAAGTGCTGTCTAATAAGCCTGCCTAGGGTCATATGTTCCCTAAAGAAAGATAACTTTAACTTACTATTTGGTATTGATCCATTGAAATGGAATAATCTTAAAACATTCAAGGGCTTAACTACTTTTACTTCACAGCATTTCAGGGGACGAACCATATTCAGTGGAAACACACATCTTGTCTAGTCCTCTTACACAACCTATGTTCTAGTCAAACCAAACTTACTTGCTGCATGCCTGCCTCAGGGCTTTTGCTCAAATTGGATCTTCTTCCTAAAATGTCATCCCTGACTACCTCTGCACAAGCCTTGTTAGTCTCCTCATCAGATGTATTTTTTCCTTCTCTGAAATGCCATAGCCTTTTAAGGATACATTTCTCTCACTACACTCTTCTACAGCTCAGAGAGCTGGAGTGAAGGCTGGTAGGCGCTTTGCGCAGAGCCCCAAGGGCTGCTCAGGTACATACCTGATGGGCCCTTGGGAATTGAGTCACACCAGCTAAATGCATAAGTCACCAATTGATGTCAAAGTAGTATTGTTAGGGAACCACTAACTGAAACCGCCCACCTTGGCCAGGCAGAATAATAACTGCTTGCATGAGTTATCTCACAACAGGAGGTCTCAATAAGAAACATGGAACTGACCAGCTACCACCAGCTGGCAGAAATCGGGAGGGGTCAAGAGGAGGGAGGAGATGCCAGCCATAATATGTCCTGCCGACGTCCCAGAAACTGTGACGCTGGAAACCACCTTGACTGAGAGATGCGTGCGTCACTAGGAATTGGACCAAATATGGGCACAAGCAAGATGACTGGCCAGACACAACCCGGGAAGCTAACCCCATTCCCATAAAACCTGAGATGTGAGCTACATGGCAGAGCAGTTCTCCTGGGTTTCCTTTCCCTGCTGCTCTCCCCCCGGGGGGCCCCTTCCCAATAAAGTCTTTTGCTTTGTCAGCATGTGTGTCTCCTCGGACAATTCATTCCCAGGTGTTAGACAAGAGCCCACTCTTGGGTCCTGGAAGGGGTCCCCCTTCTGGTAACAGCATCAATTTATTACGTTATAACAGAAGATTAGTACACTTCCTGGAGCACCCATAGCCTAAGGTCATAGTTCAGGGAAACTTACATTTTTAATCAGGAGGCTGAATGGTCAGCACTAAATCTAAGCTCAGGCACAGGAGTTAGATGGCAGGCAAGATGTTTCACTCATCATTTACTTCATCAGGGTCTGCTTTCTAGGAACCAGAACACTCAGGCCTGCTCAGGTACCACATCTCTCACTTCCTTAAACAAAATTGGATAAAGACCAATTCTCAATATCCACCCTCATACCAGTCACTGAAATATCCTTCCCTAAAAGCCTTCTCAACCAAAGATGAGTAATGTATTCTACAACCATGGCTTATGTTCCTCTTATTCCATCTTATACTGGGGACTTCCTTCCCAGCGATGAACCTAGACCCTTTACTGGACATCAGGAGCCCCATGGCCTTATCTCAACACCCCCACAAGCTGATTACTGGCTAGAAAACCTCTTGAGGTGAACTTGAAAATTTTATTTCAGAAGGTGATGCTTCCTGACCTTGGCTTCAAATTCTATGGAAACACAAACCCGAAGGCTACTATTCTTGGCACAAACATTACAATCCAGGAAATCAAACTGATCATCAGATTGCCTTGTTGAGTAGATAATCAACACTCCTGGAGTCAGATATTATTAGTGATATTTTAGCCCTTTGCAAGAGAGTCATTATTTATACCTTATGCCATCTCCCCTCACTGAAACAGAAGAATCAATTCCTAAGAATCTGAGAAACGGAAAGGGCCTTTGAAATCACCTAGCCCAACCAGCTCATTTTACAGAGAAGGAAACCAATCCCATGTAGATTAAGTGACCTATCTAAGGTCACACAGGAAGTACACAACAGAGTTGGGAAGAAAACTATGTCTTTCTAATACTGTCCCTCCTGGCATAACAACCCCCAAACCCTAACTCCCCACTGCTAGAAGGCTATCCTGGTATAGAACAGTAGCATCTTCTCCCTTACAGCTCAACTCCCATGGTTATGTTTGGTGTGAACACTCTCCAAATCCACCATGACTCTCAAGTACAGGGAGTTCAGCATACCCTCAATTATCATATTTTATCAAATTTAGGACCCCATCTGTATTAGTCTTGGTTCTCCAAAGAAACAGAACCAATAATATGTATGTATATCTATATATAATTTATCATAAGGAATTGGCTCATGCAATTATAGAGGCTGCAAAATTCCAAGATCTGCAGTCAGCAAGCTAGAGAATCAGGAGAGCCAATTTGTAATTCCAGTCCAAAAGTCATCAGGCTTGAGACCCAAGAAGAGCCAGTGTTTCAGTGAGACTGAGAAAACAGGAAAAGACCAGTATCCCAGCTCAACAATCAAGCAGGAAGAGTTACCCCTCACTCAGCCGTTTTGTTCTATTTAGGTCTTTGACTGACTGGATGAGACCCACTCACATTAGGGAAAGCGATTTACTTTACTCAGTCTGTCAGTTCAAATGTTAATCTCATCCAGAAACACCCTCAGACACACCCAGAATGATGTTAGGTCAAATGTCTGGGCACCCCATGGCCCAGGCAAGTTGACACAAAAAATTAACCATCACATACCATTAATTTGAAGATAAACTAAAATATTTGCATGTGATGTGACCGACAAGGCTTAATTTCCAAAATACACAAATAGCTCATACAACTCAATAACAAAAAACAAACAACCCAATCAAAAAATGGGCAGAAGACCTAAACAGTCATTTCTCCAAAGAAGACATACAGATGACCAATAGGCACATGAAAAGATGCTCAACATCGCTAATTATCAGAGAAATACAAATCAAAACTACCATGAGTTATCACCTCACACCGGTCAGAATGGCCATCATTAAAAAGTCTACAAATAATAAATGCTGGAGAGGGTGTGGAGAAAAGGGAACCCTGCTACACTGATGGTGGGAATGTAAATTGGTGCAGCCACTATGGAAAACAGTATGGAGGTTTCTTAAAAAACTAAAAACAGAATTACCGTATGATCCAGCAATCCCACTCCTGGGCATATATCTGGAAAAAACTCTAATTCAAAAAGCTACATGCACTCCTATGTTCACAGCAGCACTATTTACAATAGCCAAGACATGGAAGCAACCTAAATGTCCATCGACAGATGAATGGATAAAGAAGATGTGGTGTGTACACACACACACACACACACACACACACACACACACACACTGGAATACTACTCAGTCATAAAAAAGAATGAAAAAATTCCATTTACAGCTACACGGATGGACCTAGAGATTATCATACTAAGTGAAGTAAATCAGACAGAGAAAGACAAATATCATATGATATCACTTATGTGTGAAATCTAAAATAAGACACAAATGAACTTACAAAACAGAAACAGACTCACAGACATAGAAAACAAACTTATAGTTATCAAAGGGGAAAGGGGGTGGGGGAGGGATAAATTAGGAGTTTGGGATTAGCAGATGCAAACTACTGTATAGAAAATAGATAAACAACAAGGTCCTAATGTATAGCACAGGGAACTGTATTCAATATCTCTTCTAACAACCTATAATGGAAAAGAATATGAAAAAGAAAAAAAAATATATAACTGAATCACTTTGCTGTATACCAGAAACTAACACACTGTAAATCAATTATACTTCAATTAAAAAAAAAACAGGGCTTCCCTGGTGGCGCAGTGGTTGCGAATCTGCCTGCCAATGCAGGGGACACGGGTTCGAGCCCTGGTCTGGGAAGATCACACATGCCGCGGAGCAACTAGGCCCGTGAGCCACAACTACTGAGCCTGCGCGTCTGGAGCTTGTGCTCTGCAACGGGAGAGGCCGCGATAGTGAGAAGCCCGCGCACCGCGATGAAGAGTGGCCCCTGCTCGCCACAACTAGAGAAAGCCCACGCACAGAAATGAAGACCCAACACAGCCAAAAATAAATAAATAAATAAATAAATAAATAAATACAAATTAAAAAACAAAAAAACCAAAAAATAACCTGCCCATTAAGCAATGACATGATACTCATTCTCAGATGCTTCCTGACTTCAGAGCTGTTGGAATGTGAAAAAAAATGCCTAAAAATTGAAAAAATGTGGTATAAACTAGGTTTATCTTACAGGAATCTGAAAAATGTTAAATAACCCAAACACACACACACACACACACAAACGCACACAGCACAGCTGCAATATATTTTAAAAGTAGCTTGTAAATGATAATAGTAACTGAAATAACACCTTCTCTGTAATAGGTTCTGTATTTATCTAGGAAAAGTTATAATGACACTAGAAGAGTTTCAATTATTTTATTCTGTAGTTTGTAACTATAAAAACTATGACCAAGAAAAACTTTTCCTTAAAGCATAAAGTTCCTAGAATTTCAAAAGGCATGTTAAGAGCCCACAGAAGTCTCATTCCCATTATCTGAGATTTAATGGCAGAGCAATGGAGAGTCCAGAGTAATGTAGAGACACACTGCTCTTTCACGATGTACAGTCCTGGGAAGCTCAGATACAGCTCAGGAATGATGGATGAATTGCATGAGAAAAGAGGCATGCATGATGAAGAGGCCATTAATGCACTTCCTGTTTTAAATTAATATGCTGTTACCTTGGTTTGGGTGATGGCTAATTTTATGTATGAACTTGACTGGTCTACCAGATGCTCAGATAGCTGGTAAACCATTATTTCTGGGTGTGTCTGTGAGGGGGTCTCTGGGAGATATTAGCATTTGGATCAGCAGACTGAGTAAAGATTGCCATCACCAATGCGGGTGGACATCATCCAATCTAATGAGGGCCTGAGCTGAACAGAAAGGCAGAGGAAGGGTGAATCCCCTCTCTTTGCCTGAGCTGCAACATCCATCTTCTCCTGCCCTGGGACACTGGTGCTCCTCATTCTTGGGCTTTTAGACTCAGACCAGGACTTGAACCATCCACCACCCTCGATTCTCAGGCCTGTAAACTCAGACTGAATTGTGTTACCAGCCTTCCTGGTTCTCCAGCTTGCAGAGAAAAGACTGTAGGACTTCATAATCTCCATAACTGCATGAGCCAATTCCTATCATAAATCTCCTCATATGTATACATATGGTTCTGTTTCTCTGGAGAACCCTAATACAATTGAAAATGATAAAATATTCAAGGTAACAAAAGAGCAGATGAAAACTGTGGGTCTATACCAGTCCCTGATCCATTCAATTACCATTAGACTATCTTCCTGTCCAACCCTACTCCCTTTTTTTTTGCCATCTCTTACTAGAGATGGAAAGTGGCATCAGCCAAACTCCCTGCTTAGAAGATTAGACAAGAAACTTCCATGAGCAGGGAAAAGTTTTAGCTCATATAAGCTACTGCTGCCAGGGATGGGCTAGGGGGATAAAGTATTTAAATGCCAATATCACATATTTTGTATTATCTTGGATTATTTCACTATAGAAGGTACAGTGGACATTTATTTTTGGCAACCCAGCATCCACCTCCCACATTTCTGTTCCTGAAAACCCCCTTCTCCACACTCTATCCATGTAGTTTGGGTTGGGCTGACTAGCCCCAGGGTGGGCCTGTGATTCAGGCTTAAATGGAGCTTCACATCCCCTTTCCTCAATGATATGTTCCAAGACAGGCAAGGGACCCAACCAGAAATAATTCTGGGACTTTTGCTGGGACTGGGGAAAGGTGGAAAGAAATGGAGACTGTCTCTCTTTTTTCTTTGGTCTCAAAGATGTTTACCTGGAGCTGCTGGAAGTCATTTTGCCATCACATGGACCTAAACATGATTTACACATACAAGGAAAGCGGGTGGGAGTATTTGAGGGAGGCAGGGAAAGGAAGCAAATCTAGATGACATTTTTTGAACACTTCGATCAGACTGTGTAATACCTATAGATAAGATACCCTCTGGACTTTTCAGTTACATGGACTAATAGATGTCCATTTTTCACTTCAACCCTGAGTTGAGTTTTTCTGTAATATTTCTAAGGTATCACATGATTATCTCACTAAATGTATAAAAAACATTTGACAGAATCTAATACCCTTTCATAATAAAAACTCTTAACAAACTAGGTACAGAAGGGAACTTCTTCAACCTGACAAAGGCATCTACAAAAAACCCACAGCTAACATCATACTCAATGACAAAAGACTGGATGTTTTTCCCCTGAGATCAGGAATAAGATAAAGATGCTTGCTTTCACCACTTCTATTCAACACTGCATTGGAGGTTCTAGCCAGGGCAATTAGACTACAAAAGGCATCCAGATAGGAAGGGAAGAAGCAAATCTACCTCTATTCACAGACATGCTCCTGTATATTAAAAAAAAAAAGAAAAGAAAAAAAAAGGAATCCACTTAAAAAACTATTAGAATAAATGAGTTCAGCAAAGTTGCAAGATATAAGACCAATACACGAGGAAGACCTTCAAGATGGCAAAGGAGTAAGACGTGCAGATCACCTTCCTCCTCACAAATACATCAAAAATACATCTACATGTGGAACAGCTCCTACAGAACACCTACTGAACGCTGGCAGGAGACCTCAGACTTCCCAAAAGGCAAGAAGCTCAGCACGTAACTGGGTAGGGCAAAAAAAAAAAAGGAAAAACAGAGACAAAAGAATAGGCATGGGACCTGCATGTCTGGGAGGGAGCTGTGAAGGAGGAAAACTTTCCACACACTAGGAGGCCCCCACACTGGTGGAGACAAGAGGTGGTGGTGGGGGAGGCTTTGGAGCCATGGAGGAAAGCACAGTAACAGGGGTGCAGAGGGCAAAGCGGAGAGATTCCCGCACAGAGGATCGGTGCTGACCAGCACTCACCAGCCTGAGGCTTGTCTGCTCACCCGCCGGGGCGGCTGGGGGCTGGGAGCTGAGGCTCGGGCTTCGGAAGTCAGACCCCAGGGAGAGGACTGGGGTTGGCTGCGTGAACACAGCCTAAAGGGGGCTGGTGTGCCACAGCTAGCCGCGAGGGAGTCCAGGAAAAAGTTTCAAACTGCCTAAGAGGCAAGAGACCATTGTTTCGGGGTGCGCGAGGAGAGGGGATTCAGAGCACCACCTAAACGAGCTCAAGAGACAGGCGCGAGCTGCGTCTATCTATGTGGACCCCAGAGACAGGCGTGAGACGCTAAGGCTGCTGCTGCAGCCACCAAGAAGCCTGTGTGCAAGCACAGGTCACTATCCGCACCTCCCTTCCCGGGAGCCTGTGCAGCCCGACACTGCCAGGGTCCTGTGACCCAGGTACAACTTCCCTGGGAGAACACACGGCACGTCGCAGGCTGGTGCAACGTCACGCTGCCCTCTACCGCCACAGGGTTGCCCCGCATTCCGTACCCTGCCCTCCACCCAGCCTGAGTGAGGCAGAGCCCCCTAATCAGCCGCTCTTTTAACCCCGTGCTGTCTGAGCGAAGAACAGACACACTTAGGAGACCTACACGCAGAGGCAGGTCCAAAACCAAAGCAGAACCCCGGGAGCTGTGCGAACAAAGAAGAGAAAGGGAAATCTCTCCCGGCAGCCTCGGGAGCAGCGTATTAAATCTCCACAATCAACTTGATGTACCTGCATCTGTGGAATACCTGAATAGACAACGAATCATCCCAAATTGAGGAGGTGGACTTTGGGAGCAACTGTAGACTTCGGGTTTGCTTTCTGCATCTAATTTGTTTCTGGTTTTATGTTTATCTTAGTTTAGTATTTAGAGCTTATTATCATTAGTAGATGTGTTTATTGATTTGGTTTCTCTCTTCCTCTTATATATATATATATATTTTTTTTTCTCTTTTTGTGAGTGTGTATGTGCATGCTTCTTTGTGTGACTCTGTCTGTATAGGTTTGCTTTTACCATTTGTCCTAGGGTTCTGTCTGTCCGTTTTCTTTTAGTATAGTTTTTAGCACTTGTTATCACTGGTGGATTTGTTTATTGGTTTGGCTGCTCTCTTCTTCTTCTTTTTTTTTTAATTCCTTTTTTAAATTTTAATCATTTAAAAAATTTTTTGACTTTAATAACTTTATTTATTTCTTTTTCTTTTTTTTTTCTTTTTTTTTTCTCCCTTTTTTTCTGAGCCATGTGGCTGACAGAGTCTTGGTGCTTTGGCCGGGTGTCAGGCCTGAGCCTCTGAGGTGGGAGAGCCGAGTTCAGGACACTGGTCCACCAGAGACCTCCTGGCCCCTCATAATATCAATCGGCGAAAGCTCTCCCAGAGACCTCAATCTCAACACTAAGACCCAGCTCCACTCAACAACCAGCAATCTCCACTGCAGGACACCCCAGGCCAAACAACTAGCAAGACAGGAACACAACCCCACCCATTGGCAGAGAGGCTGCCTAAAATCATACTAAGTTCACAGACACCCAAAAAACACATGACCGGATGCAGTCCTGCCCACCAGAAAGACAAGTACCAGCCTCATCCACCAGAACACAGGCACAAGTCCCATCCACCAGGAAGCCTACACAATGCACTGAACCAACCTTACCCACTGGGGGCAGACACCAAAAACAATGGGAACTACGAACCTGCAGCCTGAGAAAAGGAGACCCCAAACACAGTAACTTAAGCAAAATGAGAAGACAGAGAAATACACAGCAGATGAAGGAGCAAGGTGAAAACCCACCAGACCAAATGAAGAGGAAATGGGCAGTCTACCTGAAAAAGAATTCAGAGTAATGAGAGTAAAGATGATCCAAAATCTTGGAAATAGAATGGAGAAAATACAAGAAACGTTTAACAAGGACCTAGAAGAACTAAAGAGCAAACAAAGAATGATGAATGAAACAACATGAAACAACACAATAAATGAAATTAAAAATGCTCTACAAGGAATCAATAACAGAATAACTGAGGCAGAGAACGGATAAGTGACGTGGAAGATAAAATAGTGGAAATAACTACTGCAGAGCAGAATAAAGGAAAAAGAATGAAAAGAATTGAAGACAGTCTCAGAGACCTCTGGGACAACATTAAACGCACCAGCATTCGAATTATAGGGGCCCCAGAAGAAGAAGAGAAAAAGAAAGGGACTGAGAAAATATTTGAAGAGATTATAGTTGAAAACTTCCCTAATATGGGAAAGGAAATAGTTAATCAAGTCCAGGAAGCACAGAGAGTCCCATACAGGATAAATCCAAGGAGAAACAAGCCAAGACACATATTAATCAAACTATCAAAAAGTAAATACAAAGAAAAAATATTAAAAGCAGCAAGGGAAAAACAACAAATAACGTACAAGGGAATCCCCATAAGGTTCACAGCTGATCTTTCAGCAGAAACTCTGCAAGCCACAAGGGAGCGGCAGGACACATTTAAAGTGATGAAAGGCAAAAACCTACAACCAAGATTACTCTACCTAGCAAGGATCTCATTCAGATTCGATGGAGAAATTAAAATCTTTACAGACAAGCAAAAGCTAATATAATTCAACACTACCAGACCAGCTTTACAACAAATGCTAAAGGAACTTCTCTAGGCAGGAAACACAAGGAAAAGACCTACAATAACAAACCCAAAACAATTAAGAAAATGGTAATTGGAACATACATATTGATAATTACCTTAAATGTAAATGGATTAAATGCTCCAACCAAAAGACATAGACTGGCTGAATGGATACAAAAACAAGACCTGTATATATGCTGTCTACAAGAAACCAACTTCAGACCTAGGGACACATACAGACTGAAAGTGAGGGGATGGAAAAAGATATTCCATGCAAATGGAAATCAAAAGAAAGCTGGAGTAGCAATTCTTATATCAGACAAAATAGACTTTAAAATAATACTATTACAAGAGACAAAGAAGGACACTACATAATGATCAAGGGATCAATCCAAGAAGAAGATATAAGAATTGTAAATATTTATGCACCCAACATAGAAGCACCTCAATACATAGGACAAATGCTAACAACCATTAAAGAGGAAATCGACAGTAACACACTAATAGAAGGGGACTTTAACAGCCCACTTTCACCCATGGACAGATCATCCAAAATGAAAATAAATAAGGAAACAAGCTTTAAATGACACATTAAACAAGATGAACTTAAGTGATATTTATAGGACATTCCATCCAAAAACAACAGAATACACTTTCTTCTCAAGTGCTCATGGAACATTCTCCAGGATAGATCATATCTTGGATCACAAATCAAGCTTTGGTAAATTTACGAAAACCAAAATCATATCAAGTTTCTTTTCCGACCACAATGCTATGAGACTAGACATCAATTAGAGGAAAAAAACTGTAAAAATACAAACACATGGAGGTTAAACAATACATTACTTAATAACCAAGAGTTCACTGAAGAAATCAAAGAGGAAATAAAAAATACCTAAAAACAAATGATAATGAAAACATGATGGTCCAACACCTATGGGATGCAGCAAAAGCAGTTCTAAGAGGGAAGTTTATAGCAATACAATCCTACCGCAAAAAACAAGAAACGTCTTAAATAAAAAACCAAGCCTTACACCTAAACCAATTAGAGAAAGAAAAAAAAAAAAAACCAAAGTTAGCAGAAGGAAAGAAATCATAAAGATCAGATCAGAAATAAATGAAAAAGAAATGAAGGAAATGATAGCAAAGATCAATAAAACTAAAAGCTGGTTCTTTGAGAAGATAAACAAAATTGATAAACAATTAGCCAGACTCATCAAGTAAAAAGGGAGAAGACTCAGTAGAATTAGAAATGAAAAAGGAGAAGTAACAACTGACACTGCAGAAATACAAAGGATCATGAGACATTACTACAAGCAACTGCATGCCAATAAAATGGACAACCTGGAAGAAATGGACAAATTCTTAGAAATGCACAACCTTCCGAGACTGAACCAGGAAGAAATAGAAAATACAAACAGACCAATCACAAGCACTGAAATTGAAACTGTGATTAAAAATCTTCCAACAAACAAAAGCCCAGGACCAGATGGCTTCACAGGGGAATTCTATCAAACATTTAGAGAAGAGCTAACACCTACCCTTCTCAAACTTCCAAAATACAGCAGAGGGAGGAACACTCCCAAACTCATTCTACAAGGCCACCATCACCCTGATACCAAAACCAGACAAAGATGTCACAAAGAAAGAAAACTACAGGCCAATATCACTGATGAACATAGATGCAAAAATCCTCAACAAAACACTAGCAAACAGAATCCAACAACACATTAAAAGGATCAAGTAGGGTTTAGCCCAGGAATGCAAGGATTCTTCAATATATGCAAATCAATCAATGTGCTAAACCATATTAACAAAATGAAGGATAAAAACCATATGATAATCTCAATAGATGCAGAAAAAGCTTTCAACAAAATTCAACACCCATTTATGATAAAAAACCCAGAAAGTAGGCACAGAGGGAACTTACCTCAACATAATAAAGGCCATATATGACAAACCCACAGCCAACATACTTCTCAATGGTGAAAAACTGAAACCATTTCCACTAAGATCAGGAACAAGACAAGGTTGCCCACTCTCACCACTATTATTCAATACAGTTTTGGAAGTCTTAGCCACAGCAATCAGAGAAGAAAAAGAAATAAAAGGAATCCAAATCGGAAAAGAAGAACTAAAACTGTCACTGTTTGCAGATGACATGATACTATACGTAGAGAATCCTAAAGATGCTACCAGAAAACTACTAGAGCTAATCAATGAATTTGGTAAAGTAGCAGGATACAAAATTAATGCACAGAAATCTCTTGCATTCCTGTACACTAATGATGAAAAATCTGAAAGTGAAATTAAGAAAACACTCCCATTTACCATTGCAACGAAATGAATAAGATACCTAGGAATAAACCTACCTAAGGAGACAAAAGACCTGTATGTGGAAAACTATAAGACATTGATGAAAGAAATTAAAGATGATACAAATAGATGGAGAGATACACCATGTTCTTGGATTGGAAGAATCAACATTGTGAAAATGAATATACTACCCAAAGCAATCTAAGATTCAATGCAATCCCTATCAAACTACCACTGGCATTTTTCACAGAACTAGAACAAAAAATTTCACAATTTGTATGGAAACACAAAAGACCCCGAATAGCCAAAGCAATCTTGAGAAAGAAAAACGGACCTGGAGGAATCAGGCTCCCTGACTTCAGACTATACTACAAAGTTACAGTAATCAAGACAATATGGTACTGGCACAAAAATAGAAATATAGATCAATGGAACAGGATAGAAAGCCCAGAGATAAAGCCACACACATATAGTCACCTTATCTTTGATAAAGGAGGCAAGAATATACAATGGAGAAAAGACAGCCTCTTCAATAAGTAGTGCTGGGAAAACTGGACAGCTGCATGTAAAAGAATGAAACTAGAACACTCCCTAACACCATACACAAAAATAAACTCAAAATGGATTAAAGACCTAAATGTAAGGCCAGACACCATCAAACTCTTAGAGGAAAACATAGGCAGAACACTCTATGACATAAATCACAGCAAGATCCTTTTTGACCCACCTCCTAGAGAAAGGGAAATAAAAACAAAAGTAAATAAATGGGACCTAATGAAACTTAAAAGGTTTTGCACAGCAAAGGAAACCATAAACAAGACGAAAAGACTACCCTCAGAATGGGAGAAAATATTTGCAAATGAAGCAACTGATATAGGATTTATCTCCAAATATACAAGCAGCTCATGCAGCTCAATATCAAAAAAACAAACAACCCAATCCAAAAATGGGCAGAAGACCTAAATAGACATTTCTCCAAAGAAGATATACAGAGTGCCAACAAACACATGAAAGGATGCTCAACAAAAACTAATCATTAGAGAAATGCAAATCAAAACTGCAATGATGTATCACCTCACACCGGTCAGAACGGCCATCATCAAAAAGTCTACAAACAATAAATGCTGGAGAGGGTGTGGAGAAAAGGGAAACCTCTTGCACTGTTGGTGGGAATGTAAATTGATACAGCCATTATGGAGAACAGTATGGAGGTTCCTTAAAAAACTACAAATAGAACTACCATATGACCCACCAATTCCACTACTGGGCATATACCCTGAGAAAACCATAATTCAAAAAGAGTCATGTACCATAATGGTCATTGCAGCACTATTTACAATAGCCAGGACATGGAAGCAACCTAAGTGTCCACTGACAGATGAATGGATAAAGAATGGCACATATATACAATGCAATATTACTGAGCCATAAAAGGAAACGAAATTGAGTTATTTGTAGTGAGGCGAATGGACCTAGAGTCTGTCATACAGAGTGAAGTAAGTCAGAAAAAGAAAAACAAATGCTGTATGCTAACACATATATATGGAATCTAAAAAAAATGGTTCTGAAAAACCTAGGGGCAGGACAGGAAGAAACACGCAGACGTGGAGAGTGGACTTGAGGACATGGGGAGGGGGAAGTGTGGGCTGGGACGAGGTGAGAGAGTGGCATGGACATATATACACTATCAAATGTAGAATGGATGGCTGGTGGGAAGCAGCTGCATAGCACAGGGAGATCAGCTCGGTGCTTTGTGACCACCTAGAGGGGTGGGATGGGGAGGTTGGGAGGGAGACTCAAGAGGGAGGGGATATGGGGATATGTGTATATGTATGGCTGATTCACTTTGTTATACAGCAGAAGCTAACGCACCATGGTAGAGCAATTACACTCCAATAAAGATATTGGGGGGAAAAAAAGACCAATATACACAAATCAGTTGTACTTCTATACAGTTGCAATGAACAATCTGAAAATGAAATTAAGAAAATAATTTCAGGACTTCCCTTGCGGCACAGTGGTTAAGAATCCGCCTGCCAATGCAGGGGACACGGGTTTGATCCTTGGTCGGGGAAGATCCCACATGCCATGGAGCAACTAAGCCCATGCGCCACATCTACTGAGCCTGCACTCTAGAGCCTGCGAGCCACAACTACTGAAGCCTGCGTGCCTAGAGCCCGTGCTCCGCAACAATAGAAGCCACCACAATGAGAAGCCCGCGCACTACAATGAAGAGTACCCCGCTCTGCACAATTAGAGAAAGCCCATGCCCGGCAACGAAGACCCAACACAGCCCAAAATAAACAAAATTTAAAAAATTTTTAAAAAGAAAATAATTTCATTTACAATATCAAAAATAACAAAACAGGAATAAACTTAATAAAAGAAGTGTAAAACTTATACTCTGATAACTACAAAACATTATTCAAAGAAATTAAAGATTTGAAGATCATTATTCTGAAACTGTTAACAGCTTGCTTTTTTCTCACGTAGTGCAAGTGTCTTTTTATACTTAATTGACAGCAATTGTCTGCAAGTCATTTTTCAGTTCAAGTAATGTCAAACAGTATGTATTTTTTCAATGAGCACAATTTTCTTTAAAAAATGCACTTATATTTGGATCTAAAATGGCATAGCTCATGTTGGTTTTGCACTATATTTTCTTCCTTTTTTATTTCACAACAGTCACCATTTTTAAATCAAAATCTCTAAATAGAGATGCCCTTATTTCTTTAAAGATCCAAACCAAAAAAAGTGATTACTTGTGAGTCATACCCATGTCTGACTGTAGCTTTCCTTATTTTTTACTCAGCAGCCTTGTGACAAGTAGCTCATCCAAACACATCACTTAAAAAAAAAATAAAAAACTATTCCATTTAAAAGACACTTAAATTTTTTAGTATTTATTTTAAAATTTATGCATAGTGAAATTTCTTCTTTGGTTAACAGTTCTGTGTTTTGATAAATTCATAGTTCTCTAACAAGTACCATAATAATCAAGATACAGAAAAACTCCATTATCCTCCCCTTAAAATTCCTTTGTGCTATCCCTTTGTAGCCAAGCCCTCCCCCCACACTTTACCCCTGCCCAACCACTGTTATGTTTTCAATTTAAGTTGAAAATATTTTCTCATTTTCTTGGAGACTTCTTCTTTGACCCACAGGTTACTTAGAAGTGTACTGTTTAATTTCCTAATGTTTGGGGATTTCCTACATCTTTCTCTTATTGATTTCTAGTTTACTTTTTGTTAAGACACAGAACATTCTTTTAAATTTGGTAAGGTTTCTACTATGCCCGGAATATGGTCAGTTTTAGTGAATATTCCATGTGCATTTGAAAAAATGCAGTATTCTGCTGTTGTGAGACTCTTCTATATTGTCAATTAGGTCAAGTTGGTTGACAGTGTTCTGATCTTCTATATCTTTGTGTGACTTACTGTCTACTTGTTCTATGGATTACTCAAAGAAGAATGCTGAAGTTTCCAAGTTTAATTGTGGATCTATTTCTGCTTTCAGTTCTATCAGTTTTTGCTTCATATATTTTGACAATATGCTTTTAGTTGGATACACATTTAGGATTCCTGTCTTTTTGATGAATTGATCCTTTTATAATTATGCAATGTCTTCTTTATCCCTTGCAATTTTCCCTGTTTTGAGGTCTACTTTGTCTATGTTAATATTGTCAATTCAACTTTCTTTTGATTAGTGTTTGCATGGTATACCTTTTCCTATTTTTTTAAAACTTTTTAAGAAGACTTACAATTTTTAGAGCAGTTACAGGTTTAAAACAAAATTGAGAGGGAGGCAGAAATTCCCAACATGTCCCCTGCCTCCACATGTGCATAGTCTTCCCCATTATCAACATCACTCACTAGAACGGTACATTTTTTTACCATTTACATTGACACACCATAATTTACCTTAGTCCATGGTTTACCTTAGTGTTCATTCTTGGTGTTGTACATTCTATGGATGTGGAAAAATGTATGATAATATATACCCATCTTATTCATCTCCCACAACAATCACCCCCCTCCCTCTGGCAACCATTTATCTTTTTACTGTCTCCATAGTTTTGCCTTTTCCAGAATGTCACGTAATTGGAATCATTCAGTATATAGCCTTTTCAGATTGACTTCTTTCACTTAGTAATATTTAAGGTTCATCCAGGTCTTTTCATGGCTCAATAGCTCATGTCTTTTAAGCGTTTAATAATATTCCATTTTCTGGATGTACCACAGTTTGTTTATACATTCACCTACTAAAAGATATCTTGCTTGCTTCCAAGTTTTAGTAACTATGAATAAAGCTGCTATAAAGATCCCTGTGCAGGTTTTTGTGTGAACATAAGTTTTTGTGTAGACCTAAGTTTTTGATTCCTTTGGATAAATACCAAGGAGTGCTTTCACTGAATCATATGGTAGGAGTATGTTTAGTTTTGTAAGAAACCACCAAACTGTTCTAAAGTGGCTAACACCACTTTGCATTCCCATCAGCAATGTTTGAGAGTTCCTGTTGCTTCACATCCTTGTCAGCATTTGCTGTTGTCAGTGTTCTGGATTTTGTCCATTCTAACAGGTGTGTAGTGGTATCTCATCGTTGCTTTAATTTGCATTTCCTTGATGACATATGATGTGGAGCTACTTTTCCTATGCTTATTTGCCATCTGTATATCTTTTTGGTGAGGTGTCTGTTAGGGTGTTTCATCCATTTTTAGATTGGGTTCTTTGTTATCTTACTGTTGAGTTTTAAGAGTTTTTTGTGTATTTTGGGTAACAGTCCTTTTATCCAATGTCTTTTACAAATACTTTCTCTTAGTCTGTGATTTGTCTTCTAATTCTCCTGATATTGTCTTTAACAGAGCAAAAGTTTTTAACTTTAATGAAGTCCAGCTTATCAATTATTTATTTCATGGATTGTGTCTTTGGGATTTTATCTAAAAAGGCATCAAAATACCCAAGGTCATCTAGGTTTTCTCCAACACTATCTTCTAAGAGTTTCATAGTTTTGCATTTTACAATTAGATCTGTGATCCATTTTGAATTAATTTTGATGAAGGGTGTAAGGTCTGTGTCTAGATTCATTTTTTTTCATATAAAAGTCCAGTTGTTCCAGTACCATTTGTTGAAGACACTATCTTTGCTCCATTGTACTGCCTTTGCTCCTTTGTCAAAGATCAGTTGATTGTATTTATGTGGGTGTACTTCAGGGCTTTCTATTTTGTTACACGGATCTATTTGTCTATTATTTCACCAGTACCACACAATACTGACTACTGTAGCTTTATAGTAAGTCTTGAAGCCAGGTAGCGTCAGTCTTTCAACCTTGTTCTTCTCCTTCAATACTGTGTTAGCTATTCTGGGTCTTTTACCCGCCCCCACCCCTCCAAATAAACTTTAGAATCAGTTTGTTGGCATCCATAAAATAACTTTCTGGGATTTTTCATTGGGATTGCATTGAATTTATAGATCAAGTTGGGAAGAACTGAAATCTTGACAACACTGAGTCTTTCTATTCATGAACATGGAATAGCTCTCCATTTATTTAAAGCTTCTTTGATTTCATTCACCAGTTTTGTAGTTTTCCTCATATAGATCTTGCCTATATTTTGTTAGATTTATACCTAAGTCTTTTATTTTTAGGGGTTTTAATGTAAAGATACTGTGTTTTGAATTTCAAATTCCGTTTGTTCATAGTTAGTATACAGGAAAGCAACTGACTTTTGCACATTAACCTTGTACCCTGCAACCTTGCTATAATCACTTATTAGTACCAGTTTTTTGGTCAGTTCTTTCAGATTTTCTACATAGGCGATCATATCATTGGTGAACAAAGACAGTTTTATGTCTTCCTTCAGAATCTGTATACTTGTTTGTTTGGTCACTCCGTGCGGCATGCAGGATCTTAGTTCCCTGACCAGGGATCTAACCTGTGCCCCCTGCATTGGGAGTGTGGAGTCTTAACCACTGGACCGCCAGGGAAGTCCTCTGAATCTGTATAGTTTTAATTTCCTTTTCTTGCCTTACTGTATTAGAAAGGACTTCCAGTATGAGGTTAAAAAGGAGTGATGAGGGGGACATCCTTGCTTTGTACCTGATCTTAGTGGCAAAGTTTCTAGGGTCTCACCATTAAGTATGATGTCAGCTGTAGGTTTTTTGTAGCTAGTCTTTATCAAGTTGAGAAAGTTCTCCTCTATCCCTATTTTACTGAGTTTTTATCATGAGTGGGTGATTTGCCAAATGCCTTTTCTGCATCTATTGATACGATTGTGTGGTTTTTCTTTTTTAGTCTGTTGATGTGATAGATTAATTGATTTTTAAATGTTGAACCAGCCTTGCACATCCTGGATCAATTCTAATTGGTCATGGTGTACAATTCTTTTTATATTTTTTGGACTCAATTTGCTAATATTTTGCTGAGAATTTTTACATCTGTTCATATATACTTTTACTTTCAATCTTTCTTGATCTCTAAAATAGGCTTCTCATAGACAGCATATAGTTCGGTCTTCTTTTTTTCCCCTGACAATCTGTATCTTTTACTTCATCTGTTTAGACCACTTGCACTTAATAGATATAGACCTAGATATCAATATGGTTGGAATTAGGGACAATATTTTATAATTTTTGATTGTTTCCTGTTTTTTTGGGGGGGGGAGGTGCAGGGTTACTTTGTTCTTCCCTTTTCTGCCTTCTTTCAGATTGTATGAATCCATTTTAATTTATCTATTGGAGTTTTTGCTGTATCTCTTGGTATTTTTTCATTACTTGCTCTAGGACTTATGAAATACATATCTAACTTTCAGCCTATTTACTGTTGTTTTATCATTGCAAGTAAAACATACAAACCTAAAACCATATAAGTACTTTCAGCCTTCCCACTTAATTATAGTTATCATATATATTACATATATATACAATGAACACTATACCCCCAATGACAATGTTACAGTTTTTGCTTCCAATAGTCATACACATTTTAAAGAATTAAAAGGAGAAAAAGTCTATTTACCCAGATATTTATCATTTCTGTTGCTCTTCCTTTAATCCTGATGTTCTAACTTCCCCCGTTACCACTTCCCCTCAGCTTAAAGAACTGCCTGTAGCATTTCCTTATTACAATTTTCCTTCATCTAAGGATATTTTTATTTTGCCTTAACCCTTGAATACTATTTCATTGGATATAGAATGCTGTGTTGACAATTCCTTTCTTTCAGCACTTTAAAGATGTTGTTCCACTTTCTTCTAGCCTCTATGCTTTCTGAAAAGAAATCCCAGATATTGAAATTGTTGTTTCCCTATATGTATTGTGTCTTTCTACTCTTGCTGCTTTTAAGATTTTTTTCTTAGCTTTCAGCAGTTTCATTATGTTGTGTGTGGGTATGTCTTTCTTTGAGTTTATACGGCTTGGAGTTTGCTGAGCTTCTTGAATCTGTAAATTTGTAGCTTTTACCTAATTGGGGAAATTTTCAGTTATTATTTTTTCAAACCCCTTTTCTTCACCAATTTCTTTCTCCTTTCCCTTTCTCCCTTCTCCAGTGCCAGAATGTTAGACCTTTTGTTATTGTCCCACAAGTCCCTGAGATTTTATTCATTTTTTTCCCAATCTTTTTTCTCTCTGTTCTTCAGACTAGATACTTTCTATTGATTTATTCAAGTTCACTGATTCTTTCCTGTGTCATCTGCATTCTACTAAGCCCATCTACTGAATGATTTAAAAAATTTTTCAGATATTGTATTTTTTAGTTCAAAAATGTCCTTTTAGTCCTATTTTTTTATAAATTTATTTATTTTATTATTTTATTTTATTTTTTTTTGGATGCATTGGTCTTCATTGCTGTGCGTGGGCTTTTCTCTGGTTGTGGCGAGCAGGCTTCTCATTGCTGTGGTTTCTCCTGTTGCGGAGCATGGGCTCTAGGCACGTGGGCTTCCGTAGTTGTGGCACGTGGGCTCAGCAGTTGTGGGTCACGGGCTCTAGAGCGCAGGCTCAGTAGTTGTGGCGCACAGGCTTAGCTGCTCCGCGGCATGTGGGATCCTCCCGGACCAGGGCTCGAACCCATGTCCCCTGCATTGGCAGGCAGATTCTCAACCACTGTGCCACCAGGGAAGCCACCTTTTAGTCCTTTTTAATAGTTTATATTTCTCTGCCAAGAATCTCTGCCTTTCTGTTTGTTTCAAGAGTGTTGATCTTTATCATCTTGATCATTCAAGTTTTGTCTTCCCTCCCCAGTCTGCCTGTTGTTATACTTTTCAGAGTCCTCAAGTACTTGCTTTTAGTACTTTGTTCTGAGCTTTTAATCGTAATCAGTGGGAGAGAGGCTACAGTGGGCTTACTCTATGTTGGCCCAAAAACAACACTCAAACAGAACAAGTAGTGGGATGCCCACTTAGTGAAACGTCAGCCTCATGTTAGGGTACATCATTCTGCCTATAAACCCATCATAGCTTTTTCAGAACTTTTGCTGATTAGGTGTTATGAGAAACCAGAAGTTTACAATCTTACTGTTAAACAGAAAAAGAAAACACAGATAAAAATAAAACATTTACACACTGTAAATTTTAAAAAATCCATAATGAAATGTTGCCATGTAGAAATGCAGAAAAACATGAGAAGGAGCTATTTGAATCCATTACATGGGACTTCCCTGGCAGTTCAGTAGTTAAGACTCCACGCTTCCACTGCAGTGGGCACGGGTTTGATCCATGGTCGGGGAACTAAGATCCCTCATGCCATGCGGTGTGGCCAAAAAATAAAAAATTTTAAAAAATCCATTACAGAAACTTAGGCCAAAAGTAAAGAAAAAAGTGAAGGAAAGGTGCTTTTTCATCAGCCATAAGAAGAAAAAACTAGTGACTATAATTAAGCAGGTATAGAAAAAGAGAAGCAAAAGGGTTGAATAAGTCCCTAACTTATTTTGGCTTTAGTTTCCTTTTCTACAGAATTAAAGCATGAGTTTAATAGTCTCTAGTAGTCTCCTTCAGCTTTCAAAACCTGTAAACCTCTATCTTAATACAGAGTAACAGGAAACAATTCTTTCTTATAATCAGGAGAAAATAACTAATGTCAAGCAAACAAAGGAAGATTAAATTTCTTGATAGGATTGACAATCTTTCTCAAGTGGTGAGTCAAGACTTAATTTATTCACCACAAATTATGGTTGCTGTGTTCATAATCCATATAATTAAATGATGATTATAACTCACATATTATGAATGTTATATCTATATGTTAAAGGTGAAAAAAATCTACCATTTTAAAATTGAAACAAAGCTCAGTTATTGACCTTTGATCTCCATGGCCTTGGTGCTGTCCACTGTCCAGCCCTGGGTGTTCAGCTATACTCTACCTCATCAGAGCCCTCCATCATGACTAAGCTTCCCTCGGGGAGCTCCAGACAGGACAGCAGATAACAAAGTTTTGGGTTTCTCTGTCAGGTCAGTCAGGAAGAGTTTTGCTACAGCTGGGGAGGAAAGAAGAAGAGGCACCCCTAATAGTAACAGATAATAACTAAGCATTAGCTAAATTATAGGCTCCTTAATTTACCATTAATTAGTTCAAAAAGCATTTTTTTGAGCACTTATAATTTTCCAGGCATGGAGATTTAGAAAAAAGAAAATCCCAGCCCTCAAAGAGTGACAGTCTTCTGGAGAGTCAGGCATGCAGGTGGTGAGGAGACTATAACTGCAATATATGATACCAAATTCTCTTTAAAATCTTCTGTTAGTCACCTCTTCTGTGTGAGCTTTGGGCTACCAAACTAGATATTTGTTTTATTTATTTGTTCTAGGCAATGCCCTCTAATATGTCCCACCATCACCTTACTCAAAAAAATAGAGTCAGGAAACTTTGTTTCAAGTTCAGACTCATAACATCCAGATGTGCCATCTTTTTTTAACATCTTTATTTGAGAATAATTGCTTAACAGTGGTGTGTTAGTTTCTGCTTTATAACAAAGTGAATCAGCTATACATATACATGTATCCCCATATCTCTTCCCTCTTGTGTCCCACTCCCTCCCACCCTCCCTATTTCACGCCTCTAGGTGGTCACAAAGCACTGAGCTGATCTCCCTGTGCTGTGCGGCTGCTTCCCACTAGCTATCTATTTTACATTTGGTAGTGTATATATGTCCATGCCACTCTCTCACTTCGTCCCAGCTTACTGTTCCCCCTCCCCATGTCCTCAAGTCCATTCTCTAGTAGGTCTGCATCTTTATTCCCGTCTTGCCCTTAGGTTCTTCATGACCTTTTTTTTTTTTTTTTTTTTAGATTCCATATATATATATGTGTTAGCATACTGTATTTGTTTTTCTCTTTCTGACTTACTTCACTCTGTATGGCAGACTCTAGGTCCATCCACCTCACTACAAATAACTCAATTTCATTTCTTTTTTTTTTTTAACATCTTTATTGAAGTATAATTGCCTTACAATAGTGCGTTAGCATCTGCTTTATAACAAAGTGAATCAGTTATACATATACAATATGTTCCCATTTCTCTTCCCTCTTGCATCTCCCTCCCTCCCACCCTCCCCATCCCACCCCTCTAGGTGGTCACAAAGCACCGAGCTGATCTCCCTGTGCTATGCGGCTGCTTCCCACTAGCTATCTATTTTACATTTGGTAGTGTATATATGTCCATGACACTCTCTTACCCTGTCACATCTCACCCCACCCCCTCCCCATATCCTCAAGTCCATTCTCTAGTAGGTCTGTGTCTTTATTCCCATCTTGCCACTAGGTTCTTCATGGCCTTTTTTTTTTTTTCCCTTAGATTCCATATATATGTGTTAGCATACTGTATTTGTTTTTCTCTTTCTGACTTACTTCACTCTGTATGATAGACTCTAACTCCATCCACCTCATTACAAATACCTCCATTTCATTTCTTTTTATGGCTGAGTAATATTCCATTGTATATATGTGCCACATCTTCTTTATCCATTCATCTGTCGATGGACATTTAGGGTGCTTCCATGTCCTGGCTATTGTAAATAGAGCTGCAATGAACATTGTGGGGCATGACTCTTTTTGAATTATGGTTTTCTCAGGGTATATGCCCAGTAGTGGGATGCTGGGTCGTATGGTAGTTCTATTTGTAGTTTCTTAAGGAACCTCCATACTGTTCTCCATAGTGGCTGTATCAATTTACATTCCCACCAACAGTGCAAGAGGTTTCCCTTTTCTCCACACCCTCTCCAGCATTTATTGTTTGTAAATTTTTTGATTATGGCCATTCTGACTGGTGTGAGGTGATACCTCAATGTAGTTTTGATTTGCATTTCTCTAATGATTAATGATGTTGAGCATCCTTTCAGGTGTTTGTTGGCAATCTGTATACTTTCTTTGGAGAAACGTCTATTTAAGTCTTCTGCCCATTTTTGGATTGGGTTGTGTTTTTGATACTGAGCTGCATGAGCTGCTTGTAAATTTTGGAGATTAACCATTTGTCAGTTGCCTCATTTGCAAATATTTTCTCCCATTCTGAGGGTAGTCTTTTCGTCTTGTTTATGGTTTCCTTTGCTTTGCAAAACCTTTTAAGTTTTTAGGTCCAATTTGTTTATTTTTGTTTTTATTTCCCTTTCTCTAGGAGGTGGGTCAAAAAGGATCTTGCTGTGATTTATGTCATAGAGTGTTCTGCCTATGTTTTCCTCTAAGAGTTTGATAGTGTCTGGCCTTACATTTAGGTCTTTAATCCATTTTGAGTTTATTTTTGTGTATGGTGTTAGGGAGTGTTCTAGTTTCATTCTTTTACATGTAGCTGTCCAGTTTTCCCAGCACCACTTATTGAAGAGGCTGTCTTTTCTCCACTGTATATGCTTGCCTCCTTTATCAAAGATAAGGTGACTATATGTGTGTGGCTTTATCTCTGGGCTTTCTATCCTGTTCCATTGATCTATATTTCTGTTTTTGTGCCAGTACCATACTCTCCTGATTACTGTAGCTTTGTACTATAGTCTGAAGTCAGGGAGCCTGATTCCTCCAGGTCCGTTTTTCTTTCTCAAGATTGCTTTGGCTATTCGGGGTCTTTTGTGTTTCCATACAAATTGTGAAATTTTTTGTTCTAGTTCTGTGAAAAATGCCATTGGTAGTTTGATAGGGATTGCATTGAATCTGTAGATTGCTTTGGGTAGTATAGTCATTCTCACAATGTTGATTCTTCCAATCCAAGAACATGGTGTATCTCTCCATCTATTTGTATCATCTTTGACTTCTTTCATCAGTGTCTTATAATCTTCTGCATACAGGTCTTTTGTCTCCTTAGGTAGGTTTATTCCTAGGTATCTTATTCTTTTCGTTGCAATGGTAAATGGGAGTGTTTTCTTAATTTCACTTTCAGATTTTTCATCATTAGTGTACAAGAATGCAAGAGATTTCTGTGCATTAATTTTGTATCCTGCTACTTTACCAAATTCATTGATTAGCTCTAGTAGTGTTCTGCTAGCATCTCTAGGATTCTTTATGTATAGTATCATGTCATCTGCAAACAGTGACAGCTTTACTTCTTCTTTTCTGATTTGGATTCCTTTTATTTCTTTTTCTTCTCTGATTGCCGTGGCTAAAACTTCCAAAACTATGTTGAATAATAGTGGTGAGAGTGGGCAACCTTGTCTTCTTCCTGATCTTAGTGGAAATGGTTTCAGTTTTTCACCATTGAGGATGATGTTGGCTGTGGGTTTGTCATATATGGCCTTTATTATGTTGAGGTAAGTTCCCTTTATGCCTACTTTCTGGAAGGTTTTTATCATAAATGGGTGTTGAATTTTGTCGAAGGCTTTCTCTGCATTTATTGAGATTATCATGTGGTTTTTCTCCTTCAATTTGTTAATACGGTGTATCACATTGATTGATCTGCGTATATTGAAGAATCCTTGCATTCCTGGGCTAAACCCCACTTGATCATGGTGTATGATCCTTTTAATGTGCTGTTGGATTCTGTTTGCTAGTATTTTGTTGAGGAGTTTTGCATCTATGTTCATCAGTAATATTGGCCTGTAGTTTTCTTTCTTTGTGACATCTTTGTCTGGTTTTGGTATCAGGGTGATGGTGGCCTCGTAGAATGAGTTTGGGAGTGTTCCTCTCTCTGCTATATTTTGGAAGAGTTTGAGAATGATAAGTGTTAGCTCTTCTCTAAATGTATGATAGAATTCACCTGTGAAGCCATCTCATCCTGGGCTTTTTTTGTTGGAAGATTTTTAATCACAGTTTCAATTTCAGTGCTTGTGATTGGTCTGTTCATATTTTCTATTTCTTCCTGGTTCAGTCTCAGAAGGTTGTGCATTTCTAAGAATTTGTCCATTTCTTCCAGGTTGTCCATTTTATTGGCATATAGTTGCTTGTAGTAATGTCTCATGATCCTTTGTATTTCTGCAGTGTCAGTTATTACTTCTCCTTTTTCATTTCTAATTCTATTGATTTGAGTCTTCTCCCTCTTTTTCTTGATGAGTCTGGCTAATGGTTTATCAATTTTGTTTATCTTCTCAAAGAACCAGCTTTTAGTTTTATTGATCTTTGATATCGTTTCCTTCATCTCTTTTTCATTTATTTCTGATCTGATCTTTATGATTTCTTTCCTTCTGCTAACTTCGGGGTTTTTTTGTTCTTCTTTCTCTAATTGCTTTAGGTGTAAGGTTAGGTTGTTTATTTGAGATGTTTCTTGTTTCTTAAGGTAGGATTCTATTGCTATAAACTTCCCTCTTAGAACTGCTTTTGCTGTATCCCATAGGTTTTGGCTCGTCGTGTTTTCATTGTCATTTGTTTCTAGGTATTTTTTGATTTCTTCAGTGATTTCTTCGTTATTAAGTAGTGTATTGTTTAGCCTCTATGTGTTTGTATGTTTTACAGATTTTTTCCTGTAATTTATATCTAGTCTCATAGCGTTGTGGTCAGAAAAGATACTTGATACGATTTAATTTTCTTAAATTTACCAAGGCTTGATTTGTGACCCAAGATATGATCTATCCTGAAGAATGTTCCATGAGCACTTGAGAAGAAAGTTTATTCTGTTGTTTTTGGATGGAATGTCCTATAAATATCAATTAAGTCCGTCTTGTTTAATGTATCACTTAAAGCTTGTGTTTCCTTATTTATTTTCATTTTGGATGATCTGTCCATTGGTGAAAGTGGGGTGTTAAAGTCCCCTACTATGATTGTGTTCCTGTCGATTTCCTCTTTTATGGCTGTTAGTATTTGCCTTATGTATTGAGGTGCTCCTATGTTGGGTGCATAAATATTACAATTCTTATATCTTCTTCTTGGATTGATCCCTTGATCATTATGTAGTGTCCTTCTTTGTCTTTTGTAATAGTCTTTGTTTTAAAATCTATTTTGTCTGATATGAAAATTGCTACTCCAGCTTTCTTTTGATTTCCATTTGCATGGAATATCTTTTTCCATCCCCTCACTTTCAGTCTGTATGTGTCCCTAGGTCTGAAGTGGGTGTCTTGTAGACAACATATATATGGGTCTTGTTTTTGTATCCATTCAGCCAGTCTATGTCTTTTGGTTGGAGCATTTAATCCATTTACATTTAAGGTAATTATCAATATGCATGTTCCTATCACCATTTTCTTAATTGTTTTGGGTTTGTTATTGTAGGTCTTTTCTTTCTCTTGTGTTTCCTGCCTAGAGAAGTTCCTTTAGCATTTGTTGTAAAGCTGGTCTGGTAGTGTTGAATTATATTAGCTTTTGCTTGTCTGTAAAGATTTTAATTTCTCCATCGAATCTGAATGAGATCCTTGCTAGGTAGAGTAATCTTGGTTGTAGGTTTTTGCCTTTCATCACTTTAAATATGTCCTGCCGCTCCCTTGTGGCTTGCAGAGTTTCTGCTGAAAGATCAGCTGTTAACCTTATGGGGATTCCCTTGTACGTTATTTGTTGTTTTTCCCTTGCTGCTTTTAATATTTGTTTTTTGTATTTAACTTTTGATAGTTTGATTAATATGTGTCTTGGCTTGTTTCTCCTTGGATTTATCCTGTATGGGACTCTCTGTGCTTCCTGGACTTGATTAACCATTTCCTTTCCCATATTAGGGAAGTTTTCTACTATAATCTCTTCAAATATTTTCTCAGTCCCTTTCTTTTTCTCTTCTTCTTCTGGGGCCCCTATAATTCGAATGCTGGTGCATTTAATGTTGTCCCAGAGGTCTCTGAGACTGTCTTCAATTCTTTTCATTCTTTTTTCTTTATTCTGCTCTGCAGTAGTTATTTCCACTATTTTATCTTCCAGGTCACTTATCCATTCTTCTGCCTCAGTTATTCTGCTATTGATTCCTTCTAGAGAATTTTAAATTTCATTTATTGTGTTGTTCATCATTGTTTGTTTGCTCTTTAGTTCTTCTAGGTCCTTGTTAAACGTTTCTTGTATTTTCTCCATTCTATTTCCAAGATTTTGGATCATATTTACTCTCATTATTCTGAATTCTTTTTCAGGTAGACTGCCTATTTCCTCTTCATTTGTTAGGTCTGGTGGGTTTTCACCTTGCTCCTTCATCTGCTGTGTGTTTCTCTGTCTTCTCATTTTGCTTAAGTTACTGTGTTTGGGGTCTCCTTTTCACAGGCTGCAGGTTCGTAGTTCCCGTTGTTTTTGGTGTCTGCCCCCAGTGGGTAAGGTTGGTTCAGTGTGTTGTGTAGGCTTCCTGCTGGAGGGGACCAGTGCCTGTGTTCTGGTGGATGAGGCTGGTACTTGTCTTTCTGGTGGGCAGGTCCACGTCTGGTGGTGTGTTTTGGGGTGTCTGACCTTATTATGATTTTAGGCAGCCTCTCTGCTAATCGGTGGGGCTGTGTTTCTGTCTTGCTAGTTGTTTGGCATAGGGTGTCCAGCACTGTAGCCTGCTGGTCGTTGAGTGGAGCTGGGTCTTCGCTTTGAGATGGAGTTCTCTGGGAGATTTTCGCCGTTTGATACTGCGTGTAGCTGGGAGGTCTCTGGTGAACCAATGTCCTGAACTTGGCTCTGCCACCTCAGAGGCACAGCCCTGATGCCTGGCTGGAGCACCAAGAGCCTGTCATCCACATGGCTCAGAATAAAAGGGAGAAAAAAAGAAAGAATGAAAAAGATAAAATAAAATGAAACGAAATAAAAGAAAGTTATTACAATAATAAATAATTATTTAAAAAATTTTTTAATTAAAAAGAAAAGAAAGAAGAAAGCAACCAAACCGAAAAACAAATCCACCAATGATAACAAGCGCAAAAAACTATACTAAAAAAAAGAAAAAAAGAAAAAAAGAAAAAAAAAGGACAGAGAGAACCCTAGGACAAATGGTAAAAGCAAAGTTATACAGAGAAAATCACACACAGAAGCATACACATAACACTCAGAAAAAGAGAAAAATGGAAAAATATATATATATCTTTGCTCCCAAAGTCCACCTCCTCAATTTGGGATGCTTCGTTGTCTATTCAAATATTCCAGAGATGCAGGGTACATCAAGTTGATGGTGGAGATTTAATCCGCTGCTCCTGAGGCTGCTGGGAGAGATTTCCCTTTCTCTTCTTTGTTTGAACAGCTCCTGGGGTTCAGCTTTGGATTTGGTCCTGCCTCTGCGTGTAGGTCGCCTGAGGGCGTCTGTTCTTCGCTCAGACAGCACAGGGTTAAAGTAGCAGCTTATTAGGGGGCTCTGGCTCACTCATGCTGGGGGGAGGGAGGGATACGGAGTGCAGGGCGAGCCTGCAGCGGCAGAGACCGGCGTGATGTTGCACCAGCCTGAGGCGCGCCGTGCATTCTCCTGGGGAAGTTGTCCCTGGATCACGGGACCCTGGCAGTGGCCAGCTGCACAGACTCCTGGGAGGGTAGGTGTGGATAGTGGCCTGTGCTTGCACACAGGCTTCTCGGTGGCTGCAGCAGCAGCCTAGCATCTCATGCCCGTCTCTGGGGTCTGCACTGTTAGCCGTGCCTCGCGTCCATCTCTGGAGCTCATTTAGGCGGTGCTCTGAATCCCCTCTCCTCGCACACCCTGAAACAATGGTCTCTTGCCTCTTAGGCAGGTCCAGACTGTTTCTCGGACTCCCTTCCGGCTAGCTGTGGCGCACTAGCCCCCTTTAGGCTGTGTTCACGCAGCCAACCCCAGTCCTCTCCCTGGGGTCTGACCTCCGAAGCCCGAGCCTCAGCTCCCAGCCCCCACCCGCCCCGGCAGCTTAGCAGACAAGCCTCTCGGGCGGGTGAGTGCTGGTCGCAGATGTGCCATCTTGAGCACATCATTTAAGTCCTTTGGGCATTATTTTCCAGTTTACAAACAGAGAGAGATGGACTAAACTGAGTATCCAAGGTTTAATATGTCATCTTCCTTCAGACTACACTGTCTCTCTTAACAAACCCAGCATTCTCTTACCATCCTAGCTCCAAGCCTGAGGGTCACTTCTGCCCCATTCCTCCAGGTCAATCGCTAAATCCTACCCAATCACCCTCATTTCTACTTCCGGCTTCAAATGTTCCACCGTGCCCACACCAGGGCATGAAGTCACGGAAAGGACGCGGAGTCAGGCAGACCTGGCTCAAGACTTATTTGCAGTAGTGTTCTAAGTGAAGTATTTAGCACGTGACCTTGGTTTATTCATCTGTGAAATGGGGAACAATGCCTCCCCTCTTGCCTTCCCACATCATCTTGCCCTTGTATTTCAACCTTCCCTCTTCCCTTATCATGTTTCAGACGGCTGAATCTTCCTGAAGTACTGTTTCTACCTGTCCTTTCCTCCTATTTAGAAACCCCTAGAGATTCCCTACAATACTAACTCGAAACTCTCAGGCTTGGCTTGGTTTAATAATCTAATCCCATCCTAACAACACCCCAGTATATCCTCCTGCTCTCAGAAAAGAATCCTCCTTTTTAGTCCTGCTGGTTTCTTCATTGAGGGTTCCTTCTGTTCCCTCACACATTACTCTTTCTGTCCAGGCCAATCCCACCCACCCTTTGGTCCCTCCTTTTCCATGAAGTCTTCCCTGACCACTCCTGAAAAAGGATTCTCTACATTTTTCTTGACAAAGGTATGCCTGTCTCCTCAAGTTTTACACCTTCCTCACTTTCTTACTTTCTTCTCTCTTAATCTTTGGTGTCTTATACTGGCCTCAGAAGTTGAAGGGCTGGACTCCATCCAAGTTGTAAATACTGCCCAGCAGAGGCAGAAAAGCAACAGGACATCTGTGGTGTCAACCTGGATGACCAAAGACTAACATTACAGCTGCTCAGGGGTGCCTCAAATTTGCCTTTAACATTCCAGTAAAGACACCAGAGGGTGATAGGTAACATCTAACTACAACTAGGGACCAGCTATATGCAACGTGGTCCCTCTAAGCCTTGTCAAGCCACAGTCTCAGAACAACCACATAAAAGCTTCAAGGTCAAAATCACAAATTTATCTGGAAGGGCATTTTTGTAGTTGAGAAAGATGGTCACTGGACTATGACCTCCTTGAGAACAAGGATCATGTCATACTCAAAACAGTATTCCCAACAACCCACATAGGGTCTGGTAAGAAGTTGAGAAGCAGTGTTTTTTTATCATTTATTCTCAGTAAATGAAAGATTGATTGACTGGGGGCTATTAGACCATGTTAAAAGTAGGTTGCTGAAACAATTTCTCTGATATCTAAAAATCAAAACAGAGTCATCCTTGTCTTGGACTATATAGGAACTGAAGGACATGGAATAGATTCTCAAGCCAATGGTATTTTGCTTCCTCTGATGTGATAGGAATACTGAGAACGGTCAGCCCTCTCTCTGGCTAACTCTGTATTATCCATTTCTCCTTCTCTCCTGGTACTTTTATACCCTCCAAGGCCAACTTGAAAATGGATCTGGGGAGAAAAATGCCTAACCATCATGGTAATTTTTGGACTCACCTTCCCTATTATCTCATTCATCTGTCTTGTATACAAAAATAGCTCCACTGCTGGTTTTTTTGGTCTGTCTCAAATCTATTCCTAATGGAATTTAACTAGCTTTTTTGCTCAATTCTAAATAAGATGAAAGTAATGGTAACAAGAAGTGGTGAGGATTAAACACTGAGAGTACAGTCCGAGAACAATGGTACCCAGGCTTCTTCCATCCACAGACCACTTCAATCACATAATACTCCATAGATCACTCCTAGTACCTCCAGTCACATCACACATCAGAATCAAGGGGAAGACGGGTATTGCTTTTGATGCAGTGGCAATGAGGCAATGGTTTCACATCTCTTATGTTCCTTAACAAATTATTAATAAATTTTTGCTGGGAGCAAAAGTACATACCAGTGGTACACAGAATTACATGATCTGTAACCACCATTAATCCACAAGGATGACTGTCATAGGACTGCAGAGTCAATTCCAAAATTCTGATGGTTTATTTGAATCTTTTCCTTTATAATTTATACCCCTCCAACTTCCAAAAGGACGATTTAAGGAATTCAGGATACATATACTCTCAGAAACCGTAAGGAGCCACAATTCACACACAGGCAATACAAACTGATTTTTTCCCTGGTATCATTAACCAGGAAAACCTAACCTGAAGTGAATTATGTACAAGGCACATTCATATATGCTATCCATTTCACCTTTATAACAAACCTAGTATGGCTATTATTCTTGTTGTCACAAAACTGAGGCTCAGGGAGATTAAGTAAGAGCTAAAACTACAAAAAAACTTTTAGAAAAAAAAATAGGACCTAGGGTTAGGCAAAGGTTTAAGATTTGACACTAAAAGCACAAGCAATAAGAGGAAAAGATTGATAAACTAGACGTCAAAATTTAAAACTTTTGTGCTGCAAATGATACCATAAGAAAGTGAAAGACAATCTACAGAACAGGAAAATATATGTGCAAATAATATATATGATATGGAACTTGTATCTAGAATAAAGAGCCCTAACAATTCTATAATGAAAAAATAAATAACCCAATTAACAAATGGGCAAAGGATGTGAATAGACATTTCTCCAAAGAAGATGTACAAATGGCTAAATAAGCGCATGAAACGATGAACAACATCATTAGTCACTAGGGAAATATAAACCACACTGAGCTACCACTTCACACTCACGAGGATAGATATAATAAAAGAGACAGACAATAACCAATGTTGGTGAGGATGTGAAGAAACAGGAAACTTCTTTCATTACTAACAATAATGTAAAATGGTGTAGCCACTTTGGAAAAGTTTAGCAGTTCCCCAAACTGTTAAAGAGTTACCACATGACCCCACAATTCTACTCCTAGGTTTATAGTCAAGAGAAATGAAAACACGTCCACACAAAAATGTGACACAAATGTTCACAGCACCATTACTCATAATAACCAAAAAAATGGAGCAACGCAAATGTTCATCAGTTGATGAACAGACAATCAAAATGATATAGCCATACAATAGAAAATTATTTGTTAATAAAAAGGAATGAAGTACTGATACATGCTACAACACTGATGAATCCAAAAAAACATCACGCTAGGTAAAAGAAGCCAGTCACAAAAGACCACATAACGTACAATTCCATTTATATGAAATGTCTGGAATAGGCAAATTTATACAGACAGATTAGTGGTTGCCATGGGCAAGAGGGGGTGGGGGGAATGGTTGATAACGGGTATTTCTTTTTAGGATAATGCAAATGTTTTAAAATTGATTGTGGTGATGGTTATACACTGTAAATATATTAAAAACCATTGACTAGTATACTTTAAATGGGTGAAATTCATGAGAGGTTAACTCATATCTCAGTAAAGATGTTAAAAAAAAAAAAACAACAAAAAAGGTTGCCTAGTGGTTGTGAGACCATGAGAATCTTGCTCTGAATCACTCACATTCCAGATGGCCTCTTGGCACTGTTTACACAGTACAAACATATATGGACAAGCATTACCTTCTTCCACCTGCGGGGGTAAGCAAAATTACAGCACCTCCTCAGACAACCATCTGGTGAGCATGATGCATGCTTTTGTTATTTTTGGAATGCAGTGCTGCAATGTGCTTGTGTTTTAATGCACTGGAAGGGCCCAAGAAGCCTGCAACTGGCTAGAGCTCATGGCAGCAGCCCTCCTGTGTGCTGAGTGGGCAGGAAAGGGACCTAAAACTGAAAGTAGAAAGCTCAGAGCACAGCTCAGAAAATTTCCTTGTGACAAAACATATGCACAACACTAGAAAAGTCCTCCGTACTCCTGAATTCCTCCCCACCTCCCACCCCCAAATAAAGTCCGCTATTCTAGGTCGACATACTTTAAATATAGACACATTATGAATCAGCTAGAATTATATAACGATCAAGCAGGAAGGACCTTTACAAGTATTATGTAATGAATGGAACACAGACACTGGAGCCACTTACTAACTGTGTAACCTTGGGCTAGTTCCTTCCTCCACCTTTCTGTGCCTCAATGTCTTCATCTGGAAAATGGGAATAATAAAGGCAACTGCTTCCTAAAATTGCTGCAAAGATTAAATGAGTTAATCTATGTAAAATATTTAGAATAGGGCCTGGAACATTAGAAGTGTTAAGTTTTTTTTTGTTTTTTTACTATTCTTACAATTATTAATGGGTAAATCTCATCACTTTTATGGAGGAAGATACTAAAGCTCAGAATGATAAAGTGACTCTGCAGCTGGCAGTGACAGAGCCGGCACTAGACTTTAGGACTCTTTGACTCAACTAGTGTTCTACTATAGAGCATTAATGTATAACCAAGCAGGTATAATACCCCTTAACTAACTTTTAGGGCTTGAAAGATACAAATAACAAACTTACAGTGCCTAGTGTTATGTCTCATACAATGTAGGTGTTTATGAAATGTTTAATCCATCCCCTTTCCATTCCGGGCTTAATCTTCTAATATGTGAAGAGAGGGCTGGACACTAAATCCCAGAATATCCAATGTTCTACTGCACAAAAGGCAGGATGGCTCAGAATGTTGAAGAAAATACACAGAAGCTCTTTTTCCTTTTTCCTTTTCCTCTGATGGACCACAGGGTACCTGAGTTTGCCTAATATATTAGGGAAAAGAGACTTTTCTTCCTTTCTCTTTCTGTATTTTAGCAGTACACTCATGCAAGCAATTTAGATACTGCTATTCTCAGGGCTTGATGGATGTTTCCAACTTTCAGTAACTGATACCTAACAGTTTAACTCAAGAGGCAAGAGAAGCTCACAAAATAACTACAGTATTTGGCAAAATACAATAAATGTAGCCAAAATGAGCTTTTAAACAATCTCACCATTTCTCTCTTCCACACACACAAACACATGCACGTTCATGCACAATCACTCCGCAGTGTTTAAACCAGCCTATGGGGTCCTGCAATTTCAGGCCTGCCCTCCATCCCTGCAGTCTTGTTGGAGCCTGTTCTCAGCTCTCCAGCCATGTGGGTCTTCTTTCCTTTCCTTACACTTACCAGTTTTTTTCCTGCTTTAGGGCCTTCACACTGACATTCCCTGAGCCTAAAAAGATTTTCCTTACAGCCTCCAACTGCACCTCTGCTATGGCCTCACCACCTACCCAGCTTCTGTTTATCCTTCAGGCTCTGCTTAAATCTTTTCCTCAGTGAAGCCTTCCCCAACGACCCAGACTAGCCTCTCCCATCCTCTCCCCTCAAATCATACACGCTTGGAACTTGCTTCCAACCATGTATCCAATGAATGTCTGTCTCCCCCATCAGACTGTAAGCTCAAGAAAGGCAGGAGCAGTGTTTGTCTTGTTTAACACTGCTTGCCCTGTACCTAGCACGGAGCCCAGCACACCAGTAGCTGGTGAATGAAATTGACAACATCCACCAAGGATTCAAAGGATCAGCTGATAAACTGTTTCCCTAACCTCTCCACTCAAATTTGGACATAAGGCATCCCATATCAAGCTGTGGACATGACGGAAATAAACTACACAAATGGGTTAGGTACTCCCTTCGGAGAAAAATTCAAAATGAACAAAAACTTAGACTGATATTACATGTATTTTTAAATTACTATGTGCAAAACCATAAGAAAAAAATGTTACTTTTAAAAACCAGCTTCAGGAGAAGAAAATTAGTGATGTCTTCATCAAAGCTTGTCATTAACACTCACACTATGCTCTTTTGGGGAGACTAACTTGCATAGAAGGGTGGAAGAAACAAAAATGCATTTGCTCCTCCTAGGCTATTACCATTCCTTTCCAAAGTAAATGTATCTCCTAAGGAAAGAGAATGTGCTGAACCGTAATTCTAAGTGTACCCAGTGTGATGGGCTTCTATGAACAGTTTGTCCACAATGAGGTGGCTTGTGGGCCATGGGAACAAGCAGCATGATGTAAGGACAGTCATCTCTGGCAATGGCTCCAGCGCCCCTTTTCTTTAGGGCTTCCACTATGGCATCACTCACAAAATTAACTTATCTTACTTGGGGCAGAAAAAAGTAGACTCTTTTCCAACAGAACAGATGGTACAGCCACCACATGATAAAGATTCCAAAAGATCCTTCTAGAGAAATTTTGCTTTATTGAAGGATACATAAAAACAGTTAGGGGGAAAAAAAGGTATTTCATGACCAGGAAGTAGGTACAGTACCAAGAGACTAAACCTTGTATATAAAGGAGGAGGAGAAGAAGAAGAAAGAAGAGGCAAAAAAAAAAAAGGAGGGGGGGAGATGGAACAAAAGAAGGAAGAGTGTTGAGGATGAAAGAAAACAAGTTACAAGGTGTGTGTGATGGAAAGGGGGGAAGGACCAAGACCAGCGACTAAATTTCACTCAAGGGCATAAGATTATTCATCTTAGAGCTTAGACATACCTCAAAAGCAAATTACTTGATCAAGCACCCTCCCTTTAGGTTAGGAGAACGTTAGCCTCTGACATTCACCGGAGCCCAGCCATGAGGTATCCACATCTAATACAATCTCTTGACATCAAATGAAGGTCCCTGAAGCAAAGGGCAAGTCTTCTAAAACACCCCTCCTCACTCAGTTTCTACTAATGATCACAAGAAAAACAAACAGAACTCATTTGTAACCACACTATGCATAGGGAAGAGGTTCTGGGTATACCCACCAGGTGCACTTTTAGCTGTGCTCTATAACCTCATCAGTCACTATGCCAACTGCTCCTCCCAGACACAAATGTCCTTAAAACACCTCCAGAGAATCACACTACAACCTTAAAAAAAACTGTCCTATGGTCCCCTGGGATGGGAAAATACATCTCCGCCACTCTAAGAGATACTGGGAATATTTTTCATTTCAAATACATTGCTATTAAAATGTTAAGTGCCCACCTCATTTCTCATAATAAAAAGTTTAATTTCAAAAATGTGCCTAGCACAGTTTCCAGAACACATAAGGCTTTTATTTATATACTCATTTATGAAAATGCTCGTCCTGAATCATATTCGCAGCTGAAAAATAGCTGACCTTCTCAAAATATGAAGTACTTCCACAAATTGGAAAGGGGGTGGGGTACTATTTTTAAGCCATTCTGCTCAGCAGGGCAAGAAAAGAGTTGCTAATGCTTGCATTCTATTTTACGGTAATTTCTGAGTCTGTAAAACAAAAAGAAATGCTCAGTGAGAAAACCAAAAACCTTGTGCATACTTTGGAACTGAGACGCAACTCTGATACCTTGGTCTGCACTCGGATGACTCTGCAGGTGACAAAGGGAAAGTGCTTGCTCTGGGGACTTTGTTTGAAAAAGGACCTTTCACCTCTGGGATTCCAGGTTACTGCTGGCATTTATTTGAAACCTTCCGAGACCAGCTCCTTCGCCAGAATTCGAGACTCCCAGAGGACCCCACTGCGGGAATCAGCGCCTCCCTCCCGCTGCCACCGAGGGCATCGTGCCTTTCAAGTCACCCCATATCTCAGGATTTCTTAGCTTTCCTCGAAGTGAGGAAAGCTACGGCCCTCACCCAGCCCCTACAGGGGGCCGTGTCTGTACAGCACGGGAGACATAAAACTGCTGTGGGGAAACATTCCCGGTCCGCGCAGGCCTCTCTGGTCTCAGGAGGGACCGTGACCCCGACCCCCAGAAGGCGCGTCCCGACGCCACCCTCCCGCGGCTCAGACAAAGGACCAGAACCCGGGCACGCCTCCCACTCACCGCTCAGATAGTTGGTCCACTTGTACAGCACCCCCTCCATGGCGCCCGCGGCCACCTTGCCCTCGCCCGCCGGCCCCCTCACTGCCCCAGGCCCCAGGAGGCGAGGAGCACCGGCAGCAGGGCCATCGCCCGGCGCTGCCGAGCCGGCCACTCCCGGCGCCTAGGCCCGGTGCGGGGACACCCCGCGGGCCTCACATCCCGGGCCCGGGGGCGGGGTCACTGTGGCGGCCTCCGCACGTGAGGACGCAGCCGGCCGGTAGCCCGGCGCGGCAGGCCCGGCGCGCTGTCCTCAAGGAGGTAAAGGCACTGGGTGGGTCCGAGGGTCGGCTGAAGCCACCCAAGTGTCCCGAGTGAAGGAGCTGGTTGCTGGCGGCGCCACGGCGCGCTACCTGAGCCCTCGACCCACGGAGCTCGGGGCCCGCTCGCGCATGCCCAGTGCACCGCTTGCGCGCATGTTCCCAAAATCCACCCCGGGGTTTAGAGGCGCCGGCGCCATGGCTGATGTAGTGAGAGAGGCCCGCGGGGAAAATGAGTCCTGGGAGGCAGGCTTGGGACTAAAGGGAGGGTGAGACGGGAGGAGGGAGGCCTCTGGGACAATGGTGGAACACAGTCCTGACTCAATGGTGCGGTAGATGGGTTCCATCTCCAGATGTTTGGGAGCCACCGTGGCCCCTTAGGGTGCCCCCTGGATCCTAGTCTTCAGGATTCAATTCTTATTTCAAGGCTAATTAGTCCTACGGACTTTAAGGCTATTGAGGTACCCAACAATAAGGCGTACGGAGATGATGGGAATTTCACGATAGAATACTGTGTGTGGCCAGCGAGCGTAAACAGATGTTGTCTAAACTGTAAAACCTCGTTACAGGAAGTGTGGTCCGCGGACGGCAGCACTGACATCACCTAGGAGCTTCTTGGAATTGTAGGATCTCGCCACAAGCCCGGAAACTCCCGAATCGAACTTTGCATTTTAACAAGATCTCTCGGGGGATTCCTATGCATATGAAAGTGTGAGAAAGGACTGTGCTAAGGATATTTGACTGGGAAAATGTTAACTATAGATTCAGTGGTAAAAGCAGGTTACGAAACACAGTATACAATAGGATCCTAATTGTTTTAGGCATATGTCACAAAACCATGCACCAAAATGTTAAGATGATTATTTCTGGATGGTGGCGTTACAGGAGATCCTTTTTCTTTCTTTTTCTTTAGTGTAAGGTTACCAGATTTAGCAAATAAAAACACAGAACAATTAATTCTTTGTTTATCTGAAATTCAAATTTAATTCGGCTCCTTTATTTTAACTGGAATCTCGAGTGCTTTCCAGTTTCTTCCAAATCGACTACAATGAACACGTATTGCTTTTGAAATTACGCGAAAAATGTAAAATTAAAAATTTTAAAGACAGATGAGCCTGTGTAACTCGTAACTGTGATTACTACTTCTTGAAAGCGGAGGTCTGCACGTCCTTATCCTTGATAGAGGCTATTATTGACCCTCTACACTAAGGTCCTCTAAAATTATTAGCAGCCATAATGTTGTGCGGCGTTGTAGAATGAATCAGAAGATGGTTTGATGGCGGAGCTCAGTTGCTTTTGGGGCTGAACAACCTTAAGCAGGACGCTTAACCTCTCCTAGCCAAAATATACTTATCTTTTAATGGGATAAAAGAATCTGCCTTACCGGCAGTGTAGAGAGGTTCACGAAGAAGGCACTTTGTGAAACCTAAACCACTGTTAAAGTCTTTATCGTTCATATCCTAAGTTAAATAATAAGCAGTTAGTATTGGGCGGCCTCTCACCAACGGTGAGGGTAAACGAGTCTTTCCTGAGACCTGGACTTCACACCCTGGCCGGGTTCTTTACAGCTGTGAATCTGTCGAAGTTTCCGGTTAGCTCCGCGTTCCACCCCTCTCTCAAAGTCCGAGGTTGTGGAATTCTGTAATCCTCCGGGCTCCAGGACCTCAACGGGTGGTTCGCCTCTGGGCTTACCGCCCTGCTCGGCCGGGTGGTAAATTACACTGTTGTAGAGTCATTGGCTTGAGAGGCTCCTGAGGGACAGCACCGCAAGCCAACGGGAGCTCGCGCTTTCCAGGGGGCCGTGTTGTAAGAGCCAGTCAAGGGCCGGGTTTGGGTTTAACTCTTTAGAGGTGAGTTCGCAGTGCGTGGGAAAGTTGTCGGCGGTGAATGTGCCACGTCTGCTAGGAAGGGGGAGTCATGAACTTGCCAGAGGCTGTTGTCTTTAAGTCTTCAACTACATCCTTAACTCTATGAGGTCGGGGGGCCCTTTTTGTGTTTTTGTAGCAACTTGTTTCCCGCCCTGGCAACATGAGGCTTTTCTTGTGGAACGCGGTCCTGACGCTTTTAGTCACTTCTCTGAGTGGGGCTCTGATCCCTGAACCAGAAGTGAAGATTGAAGTGCTCCAGAAGCCGTTCATCTGCCATCGCAAGACCAAAGGAGGGGATTTGATGTTGGTCCACTATGAAGGCTACTTAGAAAAGGACGGCTCCTTATTTCACTCCACGTGAGTAATTATACCCTGCAGGTAAAATAGTAAAGAACCCGCCCACGTATGCCAGCTCTTGGGCAGGAACAGTGGCGTGTACCAGCTTTATCTCTATTGAAAAAAACTGAAATATCTAATTTCTTAGTTTGGGGAAATGAAATTGTTTAAAGTCAATCTTATATAACAAGGCCTTTGAAGGTCTTATTGGAAACATGTGGTCAGGATAAAGCAGTAATTTTTTTAATTATAAAAATTAGAACTAGAATTTCTGAAGTGCTGTAGAAATATCTAGGTGTATAATTAGGCAATAAGTAGAAAAGCCTTAAAGGAATTCTCATTTCTCAAACTTTGTCCCTGAGGGAAAATAACTCAATTCCATTTTTATTTTGGTGTAGGTGAAATTTACTTAAACTTTTCATAGCAACTTCATGAGCAGAATATACAATCATTTATTTGCTTGTTGTAGGTTATGTTAATGCTAGTCCATTGACCTAACTTTTGTTCTGATAGATGACACTTTGGTCAAGGCACAGGACCACGATTTGTTTCATTATTTGTTTCTTTCTAGAAATTCAAAGACTTCATTGATGGGTGTGGGTGTGGTTATGGAAGATTAATTCAATACCTACAGTGAAGGATTTTCAGGTGGTTACACTATCACTATTTCTGTTTTATAAAGAAAGAAATTGCAACATGGAAAACTTTTACAAGTGTAATGATTTCCAATTAGGCATTGATTCTCCAATTCCATTCCAAAAGTATTTACTGAACATTTCTTTATGTTAGGCCCTTTGTTTGATACTAGGGAGATTTTTAAAATCTGGCTTCTCTCCATCCTCATCCATTCATTCATCTATTCATCAATCAAATCCTTAATGAGTCAGGCCCTGGGGATGCAAAGATGACTAAGAGTGGGTTCTTCTCCTCTAGAAGAACACTGTCTACGGGGGGGAGGAAGACAACTCATGATGTAAAGTACAGAATGTTCGGGCTTCCCTGGTGGCGCAGTGGTTGAGAATCTGCCTGCCAGTGCAGGGCACACGGGTTCGAGCCCTGGTCTGGGAAGATCCCACATGCCGCGGAGCAACTAGGCCCGTGAGCCACAACTACTGAGCCTGCGCGTCTGGAGCCTGTGCTCCGCAGCAAGAGAGGCCGCGACAGTGAGAGGCCCGTGCACCGTGATGAAGAGTGGCCCCCACTTGCCACAACTAGAGAAAGCCCTCGCACAGAAACGAAGACCCAACACAGCCAAAATAAATAAATAAATAAATAAATAAATAAAGTACAGAATGTTCAAAGTGCTCACAAAGCATAATGAACTCTGGACATAATCATGCTCTGAGAGATGGGGAAAGGGAACGACTTCCCAGAGATCATAATTGAGATGGGCCTTGAAAGATGGGTGGAGGTTTCTCGGTGGAGAATGAGGATGGGAGGACATCCCAGGTAGGGGGAATGGCGTGAACTAAAGCAGTGAAGCTTCGTGGCCTTTCCTAGACCTCGTTTTCTGATAAACTGCCTTTACTGGGCATTCCGATCTGGTCTCTCATGAGGTTCTGAAGTCAGTGGCACTCTTCTCTGAACTCTGTTAGCCTTTGCAAAAAGTTCCAAGATGAGGGCATGCCATAGAATTCTCAACAGCCCTATCTTTTTTATCAACAAGGCCGGTGCCACAGTGGACAGTAAACAATATTAGGATTTGCATTTGAAACTTCCAATTACATTTTTTATTTTTAGTCTGATCTTTTTTAGACCCAGCCTGCTTTCTTTCAGGTCTCAGAACCAAAAGCCTGTGTGGACCCTGGTGGTAACCGCTTGACATTATTTAGCACTTTGCTACTAAAGTTCTAGTACCTGAAGAGGGGAATATTGTCATGCAGCCTCCATGTAAATGGCCAAAACCTGCTAACTCTCAGTATTATAAAGAAGTACCATCAAATGATCAGTTTATAAAGCATGTTCATTATTTCGAGACCCGTAGCCTATGTGGTAAATAGCCTAAGTCCTTTACCATGACAAGAAATGTTCCAAAACTGTAGGCAGTGCTGGGTGGTAGATTCTTTCTTCTTTCTTTATTCTTTTCTAGCCTTCCCCTATTTTCTATGGTTGCCATTTTGCTACTTTGATCGTGGGGGAAATTAAGGAAAAGAAGTGATGGCCTTTACCTAGATTTAGTAACCATGGTACCTGTGAAGCCTAGTAGAGTGACTTCGTTTCTCAACTACAAGATATCCTTGAATAGGACACTTTCCTTATTGCACTAAGAGGGAGCTAACTGGGGCTTAGATACTACTCAGCCCACAAGCCCCTCCAGTAGCTCAGCAGGTTGGTTTTCTTAGGCTGGCCTCTCTCCAACTCATGAGTCAGGATATCTTGACCATTTCCTTCTTCCCCAGTCCTTGAGGGGCCACTCCTCCAGACTTCCTTGCATAGCCCCACAATAAACTCCTGGGAGAGAACTCGGCCAGGGTCTAAGTGGGGATTCAGGGTTGAAGAGCAGCCTCTTGCACCTATCAGAGCCATCAGCAGGCTATACATCAGGAAAGGTTGTAGGCAGGATATAAGACACTGAGCTCCTGACTCCACTGTGCAAGTGGGCATGGACCCGTGAGCGCTCGCAGTAAATTCTTAGCTTCTCATTCTCCTTCCCAAACTCATCCATTTTCCATTATTTTATCCCTTTTCTGCATCCTAGTGGTCTTCCTGGGACAGCATCACTTTGTGATTAAGACTTTGCACTTTGGAGTTGGGTCAGATACTGGCACACTCCTCTGTACAATGGGGTAATAATGGTACTTATATTATCATTGTTAAACTTAAAAGAAGCAAAGCATTTAGGATAATACCTATAAACAGTAAATGCTAAGAGTTGTTTTTATTATTATTCCCTCTGCCAGCTCTAGCAAATTCAGCTATGTGAAATTTGCATCAAGAAAGGTAGGAAGTGAAATGAATTACTATAAAGTTTGATATGTGCATGTGTGCTATTTTCATTAATTTCCAAACTAATAAAATTAATCAATCATGGGTGGAAATGTTATACCACAGCAATAAAAAAATAATGATAGTTACTAAGGAGTTCTAATGTGTTTTCTTTCTACTGTAGTTACAAACATAACAATGGTCAGCCTGTTTGGTTTACCCTGGGCATCCTGGAGGCTCTCAAAGGTTGGGACCAGGGCTTGAAGGGAATGTGTGTAGGAGAGAAGAGAAAGCTCATCATTCCTCCTGCCTTGGGCTATGGAAAAGAAGGAAAAGGTAATAACAATCCTACATTTTTACTACAGCATTAGAATTCTTCTCTGGATTAGGGATAGAAGTTAGTAACTACTATGTATTTTTTTCTAGAAGTAAATAGAGGACTTGTATATCTTAGGAAAATATAATTGTCTTGATTAGCATTTGAAATGGCCAATTAAGGCCATAATATGTAAATGGTCAACTGAGCCAATAAGGAAAAACGTTATGTAATCTCAACTCTATTATTAATATTGCTCACCAATATGGCGGGTTTTGTTTGTTTGTTTGTTTTTGGCCGCACCACCTGACATGTGGGATCTTAGTTCCCCAACCAGGGATCGAACCCATGCCCTCTGCAGTGGAAGCACAGAGTCTTAACCACTAAACCGCCAGGGAAGTCCCTGGTGGTTTTTTTTTTAATGGTGGTATTATTTCCATAACATGATGTTTACCATTTTAACCATTTTTAAGTGTACAGTTCAGTGGCATTAAGTACATTAACATTGTTGTGCCAGTGTCACCACTATCCATCTCTAAGACTTTTTTATCCTCCCCAGTTGAAACTTACAATTTGTTTTCACAATGCAAAAAGAAAGACTACTCAACATAATTGTTTTGATGACTCAAACATTTGAAATATAGATTATTAAGGCAATAAATGCAGTTTTAGATGTGGGCTGTGTGTGACTCACAAATGAAGTCTCCCACGACAGAGCTCTTATGGGAGTTAATTTTCGTCTTTGTTTTAAAGTTGTTTTATAAAGTTTTTGATAATTTATTTAAATAAATAATGGAGTGACATGAAATGAGTTTAATAAAGCAGAAGCAAGTGGGCTAGTTGGTCCAGGGAGCCTTTGTGCTAGAGGTTCTAGGGCAGCCAATAACACCTGTTGTTTAGGTGGGAACCCATGCAGTTTTCCAAAGGGCTATTTACAAGAAGCCTGAAGATGTTTACATGCATGTATCCTGTAATTCTTTTATTAGAATCTTACCTAAGGGAATAGTCTGGTATTGGGAGAAAGGTTCATAAACAGGGATGTCCATCACTTGTTATTTCTAATAGCAAAAAGATTGGAACCAACTTAAGTGTATAATGAAAAGGGTGTATATAAATAAAATATGGCCCAGTTATTTTAAAATGGCATTTTAAAGATTTTAAAAATTACATCTAAAATATGTATAATGTTATATTTATAAAGGTAGAAAATGAAGATATATATATTATGATAGTAAGTATTAGGAAAAAATATATACACATACAAAGTGAATCACAAGGAAATAAATAAGAATGTTAATAATGGACAGTGGTTCTGGGAGTTATTTTTATTTCTGGTTCTGTCTCTTCCACATTCTCTACAATGGGCACATATTATATAATGAGGAAGAAAAAAAATTTTAAGAAGTCATCAGAACTAGACAGAAAACCACTCTGAGGTAGTAGAAATACAGACTTCACAGCATCCTGAAGTCCAAGCTTAACCATTTACAAGGTGGGGATTATGATTTCCTAGCCCCAGTGTACTGAGAAGAAAATAGGTGTCATATGTGAAGTATCACATATTCTAAATGGATCTTGCTATGTAAATCTTATGCATAGAATAGGATTTACTAACAAAATTCAATTCTTATTTTAATAATGATCCTTTTAGAGAAGTCAAGTATCTAGAAAATGTTTCTCTGATGTTTAAACATTTCTTTCACTTTCCTGTATCTTTGTCTCACCTTTAATATTTATGTATATAGTATTAGTCCATTTCTCTTTCTCCATACGCTATTTGACTTGATTTTATTTTATAACAAGTAGAGATCTGAATTTGAGTCATTTCCTTCAAACAGAATACCATGAAACTAATTCTGCTAATACGTATTAAAACACTAATTTTGTAGTTTTTTAGTACCATGTTTGCATGCCTCCTTTTGGAAAGATACCAGTTTTATCGATGACCTCTAGTGCATGCCCTTCTCTGTCTAGATCTGGAATGGTAAGCTTCGGCACACAGTGTAAGTTTTGTTCTTTTGGTGCTTACAGATGCTCTTTAATGGGATGAGGGGGTGGGGCACTGAGAAATATTTGTAATGTTTACCCGGACCTGTATGTTAAATATAGTTATAAAGAAACATGTTGAAAAAAAATTGTCCATGTGTCCCAGAAGTTTTTTGTTTGTTTTGGTTTTGGTTTGGTTTTTTTTAAGGTCCCTGGGGCTTTAACCAAGCTCTTTTCACTTTAAAAGATTTTTATCTCCCTTCTCAGAAATTTGCTTTAATGTCTCCCCTCCCATGGAACTTCCTCAACATGTGTTAAATTTGCTTCCAGATGAGAAAACTGAGGCTTTAAAGAGGGGCAGGTGTGAGCCTCAATCCCAGTGTGAAACCAGAGCTCATTCAGTTATATACTGCCTCCCAGTGGTGGAAATGGCAGTACTATATGTATTTCTAGGCCAGGACTTTTTGACCCAAAAGTTAGTAAATCATTTGTACTATATTTAACTCTGAATTATCTAAAGCCTTACATTAAGTCATTCTTGACATATAATATGTAACCTCTTAATTATATTTGAAATTTAATACTCAGACCATGAGGCATATCTGTGTGTGTGTGTAAAACAATTTTTAATTGCAAAGCCAAAAACACATTGTTTTTGATCTAATAGTTTGGATTGTTCCTTCTTTATTTTGTTTGAATAAACTATAAGTAATTTCTATATATGGGACAATCTTAGAAAGGCTCTTTATTTAATTCAATTAAAACAGTATTTTGTTCAGTACCACAAATTTTCTACCATCAAAACTTTGGGATCTATTTAATAAAACTTAACCCCTCTCTCTCTTCATGTCAGGTAAAATTCCCCCAGAGAGTACACTGATATTCAACATCGATCTCCTAGAGATTCGAAATGGACCAAGATCCCATGAATCATTCCAAGAAATGGATCTTAATGATGACTGGAAACTCTCTAAAGATGAGGTGATCTTTCCTTTTTCTTTCTTCCTTTCTTCCTTTCTCTCTTCCCTTCTCTCTCCCCCACTTCCTTTTTTCCTCCCTTCCTCCCTCCCTCCCTCCCTTTCTTTTAGTTTACTTTTTAAGAAATATATTTTAAAATAAAATATATTTTTATTTGTGTGAAATGTTATTTATAAGTTTTCTTAAACACTGATGCTTTGAAAATTGACTTTTTTTCATAGGAAATCATTGTTTTGGAGAGAAATATATTGAGACTTTTCATTTTTTGCTTTTTTTCTCCTTAATGCTTAGGGTTCAGTGTATCTTGCTCTCGCCCTGAGTTTTTGAAGATCTGTTTTGCCAAGACAATTCCCGTTTTGGAGCTACGATATAAGAAATGTAGATGTCCTGCAAAATATCTCACGTGGACAGTTTCTGTTTAAAACTTTAGACTGGTTGTTAAATGAGTTGCATAGTGATTTTCTAGCAGTTAGCATCAGCAAGCAGATCACATGCTCAGTTTTGCTCAGGTTAGGAGACCCCAGTCTGGATTTTCCACAGTAGGAGACCTTTCCTAGCCCGCACAGGGTCCTGGTGCTGAGTAAGGAGAAAGGAAGAAGACTTCTCTTTATAATTTATTTAGGTGTTTGCAGCCATTGCTACACATACCTGTCTTAGTCTGGCTTCTGTGGGGAAAGAAGTGGAGGTAGATATCTAGCCCTATGTTTTTTGTCTACCCGTATTCTCCATTCTGGCTTGGCTGGTCAGAAATCAAGTCCCTTTTTATGCTTTCATCAATTTCATTCTAATGGCTAGGAAATGATTGTCTTTTTTTTTATATATAAATTTATTTATTTATTTTTGGCTGTGTTGGGTCTTTGTTGCTGCACGCGGGCTTTCTCTAGTTGCAGCGAGGGGGGCTACTCTTCGTTGTGGTGCGCGGGCTTCTCACTGCAGTGGCTTCTCTTGTTGTGGAGCATGGGCTCTAGGCACGTGGGCTTCAGTAGTTGTGGCTCGTGAGCTCTAGAGCACACACTCAGTAGTGGTGGCGTATGGGGCTTAGTTGCTCCGCAGCATGTGGGATCTTCCCAGACCGGGGATCGAACCCGTGTCCCCTGCGTTGGCAGGCGGATTCTTATCCAGTGCGCCACCAGGGAAGTCCCAATGATTAAGTCTTAAGACATGTTGTTATAAACCGCAGGGTCATGATCCACAGCTACTAAATTCATAACACCTCAGAGTGTTATCAGTCATGGACTTTTTTCTATCCAAGATAAATTTGAATTCCCTTTCATTAAAAAAATCTTGAAGAAAAAACATTCACATGGTTCAAAAAAATCAATTCAGTATAAAAAGATTTATTAAGAAGTCATTTTCCCACCCACATCCTCTTCTACCATGTGACCTCCCCCTTCATATCCAGTTTTACTAGTTTCTAACAAACCCTTCCAGTGTTTCTTTATGCAAATACTAGCAAGCATGAATATATATTCTTATTTCCCCCTTGCTTACACAAGAAGTAGCATACTATACATACTGTTTGACATCTCACTTTATTCACACAATATACCCTGGAGACATGTTCTACATTAGTCCATAGAGTTTCATTATTACTGCCCCCCACCCCTTTTTAACAACTGCATTAAATCCCCTTAATCTTAAAAATAAATATACACTATATGTTTGCATGTTGGTGGTAGGGGGAAGAGAGAAGATTTGAAAGTGCTGATCTAACAGGAATAATAGGGATATGATTCAAAATGAAAATATAGGTTGAATTGCATTATGGTGAATCTAGTAGGTAATTGGGGGCAATATTTTGTTTATATATTTAAATATCTGTATAAAAATGGAAACTTTTAGTCTAAATACTCATCAGGCTGGATTTTGCTTTAATTTCTGAGATCGGAAGGTCATGTGGCGTGATTACAGCCAGTCCACAGCAGGTACTATTCCCAGACGCCTACTTAAAATTGAAAAAGGCCATCATTTAATCTGATTTTAAGAGAAATATCTGGAATTCTGACCCTTCTTAGAAACAAGATCTGGATAATTCGGTGGATTGAAAGATAGCAGTCTTTCAAATGCTTGGCTTTATTTAGACTCGGATTAACACATAATATGCTTTCACTGTGTGTTTTTCCCATGATATAAGCCATATATTTGCCTCTGAGCAATATTTTGTGTCTCTACTGTAGCACTATAGCAACAGCTTTTAAGGGGAAAAATTCCTTATAATTCTTTTACTATCATTAGAAATATATCATAAGGTAGTTGTTTAGTAGTTGTTATATATAACTAAATGCACTGCCCGTCCAGTCTGTGATATTGATTGGCTCGATGTGGGTGTCCTAAGAATTATAATTATTAATGTGACCCATTATTTTGTAGGTTAAAGTGTATTTAAAGAAGGAGTTTGAAAAGCATGGTGCAGTGGTGAATGAAAGTCATCATGATGTTTTGGTGGAGGATATTTTTGATAAAGAAGATGAAGACAAAGATGGATTTATATCTGCCAGAGAATTTACATATAAACATGATGAATTATAGACACGTCTGCCCATTTTATATAGCATCCATCCTTAAAAGAGAGGGTAACCATCTTGAAAGAAAGTCTTACTTGTTAACTATGTTCTGTTCATGCTTTGGTTTTTATTTTTATATATTTTTCTGAATATTATTAGAAGAACCCCTTAGGGCTTCTAAGTACCCATTTCTTTCTGGTAGGTTATTAGGAAGAAAAAATTGATTTGTCTTTGAATAGAGACTTCTGGACCATTTTCCACTTTTACATATGAAGCCTTATGTTTTACTTGCTTACTTGTGATTTTAAAATATTGCCACTGGGTGCATGCCCAACATAAGACCAGGTTATAGCACAAATCAGCACCCTCTGTTTCTTCTTCCCTCTATTTTCTCCAAGTTAGATGCTGATATTTGAAAAGCCTTTTGCAATAGCCCAAGGCTTATTATTTTCATGTTGTAATGAAACAGTGTGTCTGTAACTGCCTTTGAGTCTCTGCTTGAGGAAAAAGGGAAAATGGTTGTTGAGCTCTACGTTTAAGAGTTACTGCTTTACTGAGGAGATGTGCAAAGCTGAAATGAGGAAAGTTAATAATTTATAAATATGTTTACATTGAAATATTCTGCCTGGGATTTAAGCTACGTAAGGTTGGGTTCCTAGTGATGAATGACCTATTGTGATTAATAGAACAAATTATTTATGTGTTTATTTCTTCATAATAAAATGTGTCAAAGTATTGTAGAGGAGGTAAAGAGTTGTATTGAGTCAGTGTTTACTTTTTAAGGCTGGAAGATCACCCTTCCTGGTTCTTTAATTAATAAAGTCTATAACTAATGTATTATACTACAGTAACATTGTCTTATAAGAGAAATTAGTAATACAATAAAAATTTTCCTGTTTCTGCCTCATCAAAAAAATGAGGCAGACCCACAGCAGCTACTATTGAATACAGGTCTATCCTGGATCAAAAAGTTGATGATTTTATAATTTTATCTTAAATTGGAATTTTTCCTGAACACTTTAAAAAAGTGCCCAAATCTCCATTTGCTAAGAAGAATCCTTTATAAGTTTACAAAGTGATCTCAAGTGCATCATTGTCTGATTCTCATTAGTCTGAAGCCTATGGAAAAAAGAGGGTAGATCTTAATGTACCTATTTTATAGATGAGGGAATTGTCATTAAGAGAGACTTGTGCCCAAGGTCAACAACTAACTTATAGAACCAGATTTCAGTCCCCAAGTTAAGTATGTTTCTACTGCCCTCTACTATTGAAAAAGTAAAATTTTTCTTTGAATTCATTGGGCCTAATTCTCTCTTCAGTTTGCTCTCCTAGCAGTCAACTCTGTTTTTTGTCTTTGGGTCCTTATCCTTTGAAGATAGTTAACTGGCTGTTTATGGCGCTTTTGAATTCCCATGATCCAGAAATGGCTCTGGTTTCATTGAATAATCTTGGGGTGAACACTGAATTGCCTCAAAAACCTAGGGGTGAGAGGGTCCAGGTGTGTGTCTTAGTCCTTTCATTCCTGTTTACCTCTAGGTTTTTTGGTTTTTTTTTTAATACTTATGAACAATTACTACATCATGTATAGACTACTTTCACCAATTGTATATTGACATTTTCGCCACTAAGACGTAAAGTTCTTGAGAAGAACATATATAACACCTTTGTCTGATGAAATCACCTATATTTAGAAAAGTCTTAAGTTGTCACTGCTGTTTTCCTCAACCTGAAGGTGTTATAAGCCACAATACAGAAAGCTTTGGTCTGTATTATTGGGGGAAAGAAAGTAGCTTGTCATAGGGTGCTACTTTGTATAAACATTACTGATAATGCTATCTGTGGTAGAGCAAGTAAAGTAAAAAGAATTTTGGTTATTCAGGTAGCATATTTCTTTATCTTGTGTGAATTTGGATCAATTCCCACCTAAATAGGTAGACACCAGTATGAAATGACAATATATAAATAGGTTATGGTTGTTTTTATGTTACCTGCCTTTTTAGTTTAGCTGCATCTTGGCACCTTTTCATTCGTAAGAATAATCAGACATGAACTGTGACTTCACTTGTATATAATTTGACTCAGTAATACTGCTAAGATGTGTCATATTTAAATTTATACAACTCTGTTGTGGTATTCTTTTCAAAATAAAGTTTATTTGGGAAATAATTGGTTTTGTGAAAAATTCTTCAAGTCCCAGTTTCCTCAGCAGCTTTATTGATTTTCTTAACTGTTACTCTAGGTTTTATGTTGAAATTAAGTGAGGAAAATGGACAGGTAATGAGAGGAGAGGGGTATGGTGACATTTTGAATGTGTCTCTGGTTATTCACTCTGTTTAGATATATTTGTAAGGAAAGCTGTGGTGTGGTTTAAATTGTTTTTAAATAAGCATCAAACCTTGAACATTGAGGGCAATAGTTAATGGTGAATTTTTTGGTAGTGGAGAAGTGTATGTGGTGTTTTGCTTTGTTTTGGTGGTAATTATCATTATTGTTTTGGTTTAGGAGTTTATGATGTGTCACAGGTGGACATTATGACGATTAATGCCTACTGAGTAAATTAGTGCTATAAAATACCTTATGTAATTAAGTGAAATTCTGGGTTGCCATAAAAATAACAGGAAACAATGATTTCTGATTCAGATGGGTGACTAGCCATTTGAATCTTTCCTTGTGGAAATGAATTTGTACCTCTTATCTTATTTGATATACGATATTGCTTATACCTGTAATGCTATTTAGATATCAGTATGCTGTCTCTCCACTGAATTGAGGATATGGGTGATTTCCCAGTGTTGTTTGGAAACTACAAGAGAAGAAGGAACGTGGTGAAATGTTATGGGAAAAAATAACACCTTCTCACCTCTTGTTAAAAAAGCAAATTGTCTGGATGAACCTAGAGATTATCATACTGAGACAGAGAAAGACAAATATTATATGGTATCATTTATATGTGGAATCTAAAAAATAATAAGAATGAATCTACATACAAAACAGAAACAGCCTCACAGACAGAAAACAAAGTTGTAGTTACCAGAGGGGAAGGCAGGGAGGGATAAATTAGGAGTATGGGATTAACAGATACACACCACTACATATAAAACAGATAAACAAGGAATTACTGTATAGCACAGGGAACTATACTCACTATCTTGTAATAACCCTATAATGAAAAATAAAGAATAAGAAAATATATATGTGTATAACTAAATCACTTAGCTGTACACCTGAAACTAACACAATATTCTAAATCTATACTTCAATTAAAAAACAAAAGCAAATTGTCATTATAATAATAACTCTGGGAAAAAATAACAAGGGACTTATTTTCCAGAGATGCAAAACACTTGGACGTAAGAGTTTTGTTTTGTTTTGGTTTTGTTTCTTACCCACTTTAGTTTGAAATGAAATCTAAAATGTCAATCATGAATATAAATTAATATGCCCATTTGAAAACATTAAAATTATAGTACTTCTGTTTCTTAGTATCTATAGCAGTCTTTTTAGTAGGATTTGCACATTCCCTTTTAGTACAATGAAACTCATACATTCTTACATATGGGTTTGGAGTCTTTATGTGAAGGTAAATTCTTTTCTCTCTTTAAAATATTATTTTGCCTCTGCTTTCAGCTTTGCCTCTGCAACCTCCCTCTCCTTGCTCCAGACTAATAGGAGAAAGAGACCTTAACAAACATTGGATTCATAGCTCAGTCTTCTTCAAATACAGTGAGAGGCATGCTTTGGTTCCTAAAGGCTACAGAAATGTAGTAGTGATTCAAATTTCGTGTACACTACAATCATGTGGGATATGTGTTAAAACTGCAGATTCCTAACCCTTTCCCCAGAAATTCTGATTAATTTGTGGATTGGGCTCATGAATCTGCATTTTAACCCACTTGATAGATGATACCGATGCAGGTGGTCTAAAACCTTAATTTGAGAGACAATTAACTTCACTAATTCTCTGCCCTTGAATATACAGTCTCCTATGTTTTTCTCTTCTACGAATATTCTTTTTTGCATTCTGGAAAACATTGGGCATTGGGACAACTAATTGTGCCTAAAAATGAACATACAGTTAAAGGATAAGTTGTGTGTAGAAACCATTTTCCCCAGGGTTAGAAATTTTTTATGACTATGAATTCTTACAGCAGAAAGTTAGATGGTCAGTAAATCTATTTTGTGAACATATTCTCTATGAGAAACGAGAAAAGAGCTCCAGACTTTCCCCAAATTATTCTTCTATATTATTTTTTCAGAATTATCTACAACCCACCCCTTTAGAAGAATATACAGTTGAGATTTAGAAAAAATAAAACTATTCTCTTAAAAATATATAGATGTGTATATGTGTATATATATATATAGTGCAAACTATATACTGTATATAAACGATAAACTGTATGTATAAAGTATGTGTATGTATATAGTATGTGTGTGTATATATGTGTGTGTGTGTGTGTGTGTGTGTGTGTGTGTGTGTGTATAGTTTTGTACCAAACATAGCCATTGAAATGCTCTCTCTAGTACATGATTTCCTCTCTCTGGAAACTTCTTTACTGTGGAAGAAGTCAAACTTCCTTTTTGTCAATTTGGGGTCTGTCATCCTCTACTTTGCTCAATTTTCTGTGTTTCACTTATAATTTAGGTAAAATTTCCTAGTAGTTCTCCATGTAAAACCAACAATAATCTTTTTTTTTTTACCCCTTTAGCTTGAGGGTTGCCAAGGGGTTAAGTGGCTCCTTTTGATATGCATAGATTATTTTTAGGGAAATGATAAAAACTGTTGGAAGTTTCCCGGAGATCTGCAACATGCAGCATGGTGTCTGTGGATTCCTTTGTTTACCAGTTCTTTGTGTCCCTGGACTGCTAATAAAGCCTCTGGCATAAAATGGATGCCTTTAGTGAGTATGAGTCAGCCAATAATTTACAAAGCCAATCTAAGTGCCTGTGAGCTAGACTACCATCCATTTTATTTTATGATCTAAAAGCAAATGACATGAGATGTTAGCTGAGGTCTTATTTTAAAAATCCAGAGTAAAATGAATGCTGTCCCCTTGGCCCCTAATAACAGGTAAATTATATCCCACTTGGGGATTTCTGGGAATTTACAAGTCGTTTTATTAATTTAGAATTCCAGGCGGCAGTAGGATAAAGATAATTTCCTCTTCGGTAAACAGTTACAGTAAAAACAGTTCCATGCACAATGTAAATTGAGGTATTGAGGGATAGTTTTCATTATTATAAAGAATGAAGTAAGGGTAGGGAGATCCGTTGGGGCTTAGTTCCAATTTCTTATAGCATTTTCTCATTCATTTGTTGGACTTAACTCTGCCGGAGTGCATTTTGTGTTAATATAACTCTGAATTTAATTTTTACCTCTGGGTAGGAGAGTAGGACATTATAACATTCAACCATGTATTGTTGGCTCTTTGCCCTTGTGATCACGTCTCCTGGAATTGTTGTGCAGCTATTTTGTGCAGCATACGTTCTCTTTGAGACATCCTAGATTTTTAAAAGTTGGTTCTTAAGTTAATAGCTAAATTTTTTTTTTTTAATAGCTAAATTTAATGAAATGGGTAATTATAATTGTGTAGAATAACCAAGAAGAGGAGTAGTACCAGTACGGGAGATTTGCCCTAAAATAAGAGACAGCATTTTACTTGTGGGAAAATAGGGAAGAACTTAAAGAGGATCTTGCAATGAAATTAAAGTTCTTGCAATGAAAAGGAGGATCTTGCAATGAAATCCTCATTTGAATAGCCAAATTTCCTCCCAGCATAATTGTTCTCTCCTGTTATCTTTATACCAATGGTTCCTTGGGACTAATCACAAGTTTTTCCTTGCACTATTTTGGCTACATTTTATAATATATAATCTTTTACAAAATGTCATGCCACATACAGTAGTATTCCAGGTTTTCTGTTTTGAATCATAGTCTTTAAAGAAAATTAAACAGCCTACTAAAGTTAATTGATTCTCACATTAAGACTGAACAGTAAATCAACTCTACGCCCTGGAATTTTTTTCAAACATTTTACTACTATGGCAATAATTCTTTAAAACTATTAACTCTTATCATTCACCTATTTCCCCTGAACTGGGCAATGTTCTTTGGTTTTCAAAAAATTTTTTTTGACGTGGGGTATTTTATTTCATTTTTTATAAGAATTAATTTTTAGTACAGATTTTTTTTACAGTTCAATAAATCTTAGGACATTCGCAGAGTTATGCATCCATTACCACAATTTTAGAATATTTTCATCATCCCCCAGAGAAACCCCCATACCCACTGGCAGTTACTGCCCACTTTCCCCCCATCCCCTAAGCTACCAGTCTACATTCTCTATGTATTTGGCTATTCTGGAAATTTTCTAATAATTTTTAAAGCTCAATCCTTTCTTTATATTCAGGGTAAAGAAAAATCAATGATCTGATAAATTCATATCATGGTAAAATAATCTCTGCTTTCAATTTTTGTTTCAAAAAATATGAAAAGTGTGGGGACTTCCCTGGTGGCGCAGTGGTTAAGAATCTGCCTGCCAATGCAGGGGACATGGTTTCAATCCCTGGTCCAGTAGGATCCCACATGCCGCGGAACAACTAGGCCCTTGCGCCACAACTACTGAGCCTGCGCTCTAGAGCCCGAGAGCCACAACTACTGAAGCCCACGCCCCTTAGGGCCCGCATGCCGCAACTACTGAGCCCACGCACTGCAACTATTGAAGCTCACGCGCCTAGAGCCTGTGCTCCGCAACAAGGGAAGCCACCGCAATGAGAAGCCCGCGCACTGCATTGAGGAGTAGCCCCCGCTCGCCACAACTAGAGAAAGCCTGTGCACAGCAACGAAGACCCAGTGCAGCCAAAAATAAATTTAAAAAAAAATATGAGAAGTGCTTTTTGAAATTCAAGTAGAACCAAACGCAGATTCCAGGTCTAAGGAATAAATCACTCTACATATGCAAAAAGTCAAATCCTTTGCAAATGTAAGAGCTAGAACCAATGGTATAAGAGATTTATTAAGAATAGTAAAAACCTAGGACTTGGTTTATGATTAAGGTAGAAAGTCAGTGGAAAGGAGGGTAAAGAATAATCAAGAATTTAAAAACTAAAATATCTCTCTATATCTAGATTATTCTCAATTCTCTGAAATTAATCCAACAAGAAACGAAATAATGCCAGTTTTTTGGTCTTTTATAGAACACAGAAGAGCACCCAAAACGAAATACTCTTTCTCTAGAGTCAGAAACTTCACACATTCTCTCAATAGGTGAAATCATTTTATAATCACTTATAGCATGAAGGAAGTCTTCCTTTAATTGAAACTAAAATTCCTACAGCAATTTAGACAGAGCTTGTTTTTTCTGAAGAATTGGAAAATGACTAATAGTAACTTCTGATAAAGTCATATATTATCTCAAGTGAGCAGTGGTGTTAAAATTGTCAACATAAAAGGCTCAACATTTACAATTCAAAATAAGCTTTCATCTATTAAAAGGTGGCCTCAGGTGTCACTAGAATATTAAAAGCAAGCCCTATTTTAAAACCATACATAGCATAAGGTGAACCTTTCCTACACATGTAAACTAGGAAAACATATCAGCAAGAAAGGATTAGGTTGAAACTACTAAGTCCGATCAGAGAATCTTCTAGTCTGCCCTCTGATGATCATAAGACGAAGTTTTAGCAATTGTCCTTTAAATTATCTGTACAGTTGGCTAAACGCATGAATGAATCCTAGAGGTGCAGCAATGAATGTAAAGCATATATGATAATTTGTTTCTGAAACCAGGTCCAGAACATTCATCAACTGTTATTTAAAATTAAATAGGAGCCACTCATTGAAACGACACATTCGAATAACTGAACTGATAAACCCATCACCTAATTATATGAGTAGGATTTTACACCTTTTTGCTAAAATACAATTTATGGTTGTCTAAATTACATACCTAAAGGACTTGATTGATTATTTAAATTCTAAAAATAATTTTTAAATAGATTTGAATACTTACAATCTCTCCGTGTTGCCTATACTCAATATGCACAATAATTCTGTAAATTGTTTTAAGGGCATTTTAAAGGTTTGTTACCATGGTAACCAAATTCAGAAAACTAACCTCTTAAACATGGTTGTCATAGGATTAAGGCAGATGGCTGACTAATCTTAACTAGTGCTTTTCTTTCTCATTTTCCCATGGCTTCCTGTCAGCTTTCTTTGGTTCTCATAAGATTACATACAAGGCAATTACATAGGCTTTCTTGCCCATACATAAGTGTCTCATTCACATAATATTGTCTGTCATTCATCCCCATGAGAGTTGCCCAATGACAGATCCTTTTCCTCCTGCTATAATTACACGCTAAAAGAAGTACTAAGTGGAAAATATCTCTATATGCAATGTGTTAAAGGCATTTCTCAATTACACATGTACTTCGGCTCCTCAAAATCACTGCATGGGGTTCTCTAGATAATCAATAACACTGGTTAGAAGAAAAGGCAAAATCATCATCAATGTATTTTTTTAAGTGGTCTAGGTTTGGGTAACCCTCATTTATGATCATCTTTTAAACTTGTTTATATTTCCCAACATGCTAGATTAATGTATTTATCTATGCATAACTCTTATGTTACCCTGACAGCAACATACAATATATGCATATATTACTTCTTTTTTTTTTTTTTTTTTTTTTTTTTTGTTAGAATTTTTAATTAGCTGCACTTTGAACTCCTAGTACCACTGTTTTTTTTTTGTTTTTTTTGTTTTTTTTTTTTTTTTTAATGAGGATCTTGAATCAGATGCGTATGTTTGATTGATTGATTGATTGATTGATTTTGGCTGTGTTGGGTCTTCGTTTCTGTGCGAGGGCTTTCTCCAGTTGTGGCAAGCGGGGGCCACTCTTCATCGCGATGCGCGGGCCTCTCTCGTTGCGGAGCACAGGCTCCAGACGCGCAGGCTCAGCAGTTGTGGCTCACGGGCCCAGCCGCTCTGCGGCATGTGGGATCTTCCCAGGCCAGGGCTCGAACCCGTGTCCCCTGCATTAGCAGGCAGATTCTCAACCACTGCGCCACCAGGGAAGCCCGCATATATTACTTCTATACTTAATTAATTTCCCTGCTTGCCCCTGACTTCTTGAGAGGTAGGACTGATATGCCTTCTTCACCTTTGTAGCAATAGTGCAATTGCTGGTACAGGTGTCCAATAAATGTTTCTTGTTATATCAGTATGTTGAAGAAGTTCCATAAGTAAACTATGCATTTTCAGTTCTTAAAATAATGACTCTAGTTGTATCAGGACATTTGGTTCCTTAGGGGCATTAAGATTAGTGTTCCTTGCCTTCCACATCTGCCCATGAAGGAAGAATTGCTATGGGACTTGCTCTCCTATTGTGAACGACTAGAAAACTGGGCAAAATATATGAAACTAATTTTGTCAGACATTGGACAACCAATGAGCAACTGGCAGAGCAGGAATGTGATTCTCAAGAGAAAGGAAACAAATGAGATAAGAGCTACAATTATCCCAGTTTTCTGCTTGGAGGCAATTCCTGAACTATACATGGTAAAAAGGAGGGAAACAAAACAGAGCCCAGTTCTCTTGTGGGGTTGAGGAAACAGAGATCAGAGTTCAGGGAGGTCAAAACAGCTAGAATTTGTGGGGCAGAGCTCTGGATAAGAGAAAACTAAGCAGAAAAAAACTTCAGAAACTTGCATAAAGGTTTCCTTGAGTCATTGAGTGAATACCAATTGCTGCAGGCATATGGTGAATCACCATAAGGTTGGGCAAAGAATAATTCCTGAGGAAAGAACAACTACTGGGCAGCTGTGCACAAAAAAATTCCCAGAGCTTACACAAAACTGGGAATTGTCCAAGTTCCTACTAGCCAGAATCACCTTACTGATTACATGGAACATTCATTAGAACCCATATGTGAGTCATACCTTAGTAAAGAGTTAAAGTAGTCGTAGAGTTAAAGTTACCCTAGAGCTGTGGTAAACAGTTTATAAACAAGTCTCAAATGGGTGAAGCCGATTCTTAAGAACAAAGTTTACAACCTTTCTTTAAAAGAAATATTTTAAAAAATTCATTACTCAACAACATAAAATTCACTAAGTCTGATATCCAATGAAAAATTATGAGAGAGACAAAGAAGCAGGAGATAAAACAACCAATAAAAGACTAAAAATAGAAATGATAGAAGTAGCATACAAAGACTTTAAAACAGCTATTAAAATATAAATATGATCTGAGATTTAAAGGAAAAGGTGTATGAGAAATGGATGGTATAAAAGAACCAAGTAGAACTTAAAGAGATAAAGCATAAAATATCTGATATAAAACGTTCATCAACAGGCAGTGGCAGTTAATTCCTTTTACCGTGCAGCTTTGCTTCACTCCATCTGGACTTTTCTGAAGCTGTGGGAGATGGTCAGGTCCAGATCTCGACCAGGCCAGGTGAGGTCTGTGGACCTGATGCGTCCACTGTTAAGGATGGAGAGGGACTGAGGGAGTCCTCGGGCCAGGAGAACTGCGAAACCCCCTTTGAAAAAATTAAAACAAAGACAATGCTGCCACATTAAAAATGCTGGGAGAGGAGATGGGGGGGGGGGCACCAAAAAAAGAGAGGAAAAAAAAAACCTTTCATTGACAGTATTAACCATTAGTAGATTAGATTAGAGACTGCAGAAGAAAAGATAAGAAAACTTGAAGAAATATCAAGAGAAATTCAAAATGAAGAGAGAAAAAAGAGTGGTGGGTGGGGAGGGAAAGAATAGATTCTCAGTGATCTGGGGGACAATATCAAGTGGTCTAATATATGTATAACTGGAGTCTCTGAACTTGGGAGGGATGGGGTACAATGGGTAAAATATTTAAAGATGTAATGGCCAAAATTTTTCCTAATTTGATGAAAACTATAAATGTACAGATCCAAGAAGCTTAGTAAGCCCCAATGGGATAAAAATAGGAAAAAACAAACAAACAAACAAAAGAATAGATTCTCAGTGATCTGTGTGACAATATCAAGTGGTCTAATATATATATAACGGGAGTCTCTGAATTTGGGAGGGACGGGGTACAGTGGGTAAAATATTTAAAGATGTAATGGCCAAAATTTTTCCTAATTTGATGAAAACTATAAACGTACAGATCCAAGAAGCTTAGTTAGCCCCAATGGGATAAAAATAGGAAAAAAAAACCCCAAAACAGAACAAAGTGCTTTATAATCATATTGCTCAAAATCTGTGTTAAGGAGAAAACTCTTAAAAGCAGCCATAGGAGAAAAAAGGACATATTACGTACAGGGGAAGAAATAATCAAACACAGACTCTTCTTCAGAAACTTTGCAAGTCTTGTGACAATGTCTTATGACAATAGAATGGTACTTTTAAAGTGCTGAAAGAAATGAAGCTCTCAACCAAAAATTATGTATCCAATAAAAATGTTTCAAAAATGAAAGTGAAGTAATGACTTTTTCAGACAAAACTTGAAAGAGCTCATTATCATCTAACTAGCACCTACAACAAATGACAGCAATATCAATAAAGATGGGGTGGGGGATAGAAGTATCCTGCTGAAAGTGTTTTGCATTATATCTGAAATTATATTATTTGAAGGTAGACAGTGATAAGTTTAAGATGCATATTGTAAATCCTAGGGTAATCAACAAATAAAACAAGAAGTATGGCTAATAAACCAATAATGGGTATAAGATGGAATATGAACATTACTCAGTTCTTCAAAAAAAGGCAAGAGCAAAAAAACACAAAAAACAAAAAAAGAACAGAACAAATAGAAGTAGCAAGATGTTACATTTAAAACCCATCATATTGATAATTACGTTAAATATAAAAGGTCTACACCAGAGTTTCTCAACCCCAATGCTACTGATATTTAGGGACAGATAATTCTTAGTTGTGGGGACTTGTACTTTGCACTGTAGGATGTATAACAGCATCCCTGGCCTCTATGTGCTAGATGCCAGTAGCGGCCTCCCTCACCTCTGCCATTGTGACAACAAAAATGTCTCCAGACATTGCCAAATATCCCCTGGGGGCAAAACTGCTCCCGTTTAAGAGCCACTGATCTAAGAACTCCAATTAAAAGGCAAAGAGTATCTGACTGAATGAAAAGCAAGATCCAATTATATTCTGTCCAAACAAAGACAATCTACTATAATATAAAGATAAAGGCTAAAAGTAAAAGGACAGTTTCCTTGGTTGGCCTTAAATGCAGTCAGGTCCCTTTGTGCTCCAAGAGTCTATGACCACTACTGCTCTATCCTGCAGTAACTGCACTGATTCCCCCAGCCCTCTCCTACTATCCATTCACTCCTGGCAAACCACAAGCACAGGCATAACATTCAAAGACGTAAAAAAAGTCTCCTTCCTTGCCCTGCATTGTCACCCAGTTCTCCTCCCTGGTGGCATCTACTATTTCAGTTTCTTAGGTATCCTTCCAAAGATAGTCCACGCATTTGCAAATGAGTACAGGCATATTTTTTCCCTCACAAATGATAACACATTTACACAATGTTTTTCACATGGCTCCCCCCACCCTTAGTATAGGTTGGAAATCTTTCATATCAGTACATAGAAATAGATCTTCCTCATTTTTTCAACAGCTGGATAGCATACCATTGTGCTGATGTGCTGTAATTTATTTGAACAGTTCTCTATTGATGGGCATACGCTTCTAATCTTTGCTAGCACAAATAATGTAGCAATGGATAACCTTGTACACATATCATTTCACACCTGTGTTGGTGTATCTGTAGGATAAATTCCAGAAATGGAATCTTTAGGTCAAAGACTATATATGTATTTGTTATTTGGGGAGATATTGCCGAGTTGTCCTCTACGGACTTTATAAAACTTTGATTTTTGCTAATCTGACAGGTGGAAATGCTACTTTGTATATGTATTCGATTTGCAGTTAAGTGAGCTTGCATATTTTTTCACGTGCCTAAGTGGTACTGCATTTTCTTTTCCTCTATACTATCTCTTCATATCCTTTGAGATGGTCTTTTCTTATTAGTTTATAAAAGGTAGAGTCTGTGTTCCGGTAACAGACGGATGGTCATGTCCTGACCAATGACCTTGACGCCAGCATCAACACACCTGTCACCTGTCTGTGGATTTATTAACCCAGGTTTGGAATCTTGGCTTTGCTACTTGCTGCGTGATCTTGGGCGAGTTGCTTAACCTCTTTGAGCTTTAGCGTCTAAGTATCGGGCATAGAGTCTGGCTTGTCAATATGGCGCAGAACCGTACCTTTAAACCCAGGCAGGGAGTTGGCTTGGACTTGTGAGTCAACAAAGTACCGGACACGTTTCTCCGCGGGGAAAGCTTGCTTAGGCACAGAGGCCCGCACGTAGCAACCCAGACGGCGGAGTCCGGGAGAGGCGCTGGAGAAAGCGTCGCCTGACTCCTTGAAGCCCGAGTTCTCCCTTTCCAGAAAGCCGCAACCCCGCTGTGACCAACAAATAAAAATCGCGCAAAGAGCGAGCCACGTTCCACGGGGAGATTCGTCTTCTCAGCCGCCCTTTCTGCCCCCAGGCGCCCCCCCGGACCAGGCAGAGCGCGGGTGCGGCGCGGCGCGGCCCGAGTCCGGCGTGGGGCGGAGGCGGGGGCGGGCCCCGCGGTCACGTGAGCCCGGCCAGCTGTTCGCTGGGGGCGGCGGGCCAGAGCGCGGGGAGTCTGGGGAGGGGGAAGCGCCCGACGGCCGCCTCCGCCACTGCAGCTGCAGCCCTCGATGTCGCCACACTGATCTCAGCCGCGGCACCACCCGCACCCTCGCCGGCCGCAGCCTCAGCAACGCAGAGCCGAGCCCGGAGCCCGCAGCCCCGCAGGTGAGCTGTGGCGGGCACCCCTGGGAGCGCAGGGAATCTGCAGCTGCTTCCCCCGGCGGGTTTCACCCGGATCCGCCATCGCCGTCCCCTGTGCCTCGTCGCCTCCGGCTGTCCCTCCAAACCTGCGGGTGGGAATCCCGCGGATGCTGGCTTGGGCTGTCTGGGGTCTCTAGGGGATCAGGAGAGAGGGGGCCTCCGCCCGGGGTTGGGGTGGGGGACTCCGGCTACAGGCTGCGGGGGCGCAGGAGAGGGCTGCCCCACCCCAGGGCGCGGGCGCTGCAGCCTGGTTGGAACCTGTCCCCGCTCTCCACCCCCCCAACCCCATCCTTCCCACCACCTCTTTTGAACTCTCCTCACTCCCCCAGGCCGCTTTTCCTGTGTTTCCATTGCTTGGTATCCCAGTTGCTGGCCCGCTGGGGTGTGTGCCCAGTGCGGCCCCCGCCTTCCCCCCCCCCCCCCCAGACCGCTCCGGGGGTTCCCGGCTCGTACGGGCACACAGCTGGTGGCGGAGCGGGCCTGGCACCTTCCCGGTCGCACCTGCCGCGCGGGCGGGCTCGCGGGAACATGGCTGCCTGGCGGGCCCGCTGCCCTTGGCCCGGCTCTGCCCCCGCGTCCGCCGGTTCTGCGGTTGCGGTTGCCGAGTCGTGTCCGGAGGACTACCCTCCCCCTAAGGGCAAACGCGTCGGCTCTTGCTGTTGTCTGCGAGGGCCGAAGGACTTGACATAACACCGCCCGCCTCCTCAAGCCACACCCGGGGCGGATCTTGGGGATGGGGGGTGTCGGGGCAAGTTAAGGCGGTGGCGCCGGGGCACTTATTGGTAAAAGGCACTCGTATTTCTGAGATGATTATCCACTTCAGATTGCCTTTGCGCCCTCGGTTCGCTTGTCTGTCTGGGCACGGATTATTGGGCGACATCACTCGTTGAGGTCTGAGACGCGTGTGATCTGCAAAGCAGGAGGGACACTTGAACTTTAGAGAATTGACGAGAACTAAGATTGAGGGTTTAAAGATGTGCATTCAACTCAAACGCAGAAGCAGTCATTTTCTGTGGCTCCAAACTGTCCTGGTAGTGTTCCGTTAAATAATACGGTCTTTCTGGATTTGCTGTTTAATTCTGGCTTGCAAGTGTCTTGGATTACGCTTGTAGTCCAGCTTCCCGATGGGTGTGTGCGTGTGTGTGTGCCTACTGTGCTCCAAGCCTGACTAGAAGATGCATCAGTTGCAGAGGAAACCTATGTTAATTCAAAATGGCAGCATGAAAAATCAGGCCAGGCGGAAGCAACACAGACCAGAGCTAACATCAGCTGCCCCCTGACTGAAGCATTGATGGGGGGATCTACGGGAGGGAAGGCCCTCCTGGGTGTTGCTGCAGCTGGCCCTAAGGGATAGGAAGTGATTCTTGCAGCAGGCTAGATTTTAGGGTGCTGCAAGGTTCTGGGGAGGTTATGTGGGAAATTTGGGGAGTTGTAATTATCTTCAGGTGCAAAGACCTGATTAAAACTCTCTGTGATTTTGATCTGATTTTCTACAGGCTGCACTAAAGTTGATGTATCTAGCTGCCAATATCTGTTTGATAACTTCTGTGCTGTTTTGTACCTACAAGTGGCTCTTAAAAGAGATGAGTGTCTGGTATAAACATCATCCAAGAACAGTACATATAACAAATACCAGGTTCTTAGAGCAAGTTTCATTGGAAGAACTGATTTAACATCACGAGCAAGCACTCAGGCACCAGAGGATGGTAAATTCTTGAAAGGTGACTCATTTTAGGTTTTTTTTTTTAACAGCCTTTTTTTCCCCATTTCACTGCTGTGCTGCCAGCCATCTTCTCTTTTAGCAAGGAGGAAATGCATGAGGAGGCAAATGTTTCAGGGATAATGGGATAGAGGGAGATTAGTGCAAAGGTCAGGAATGGTGAGCTGGAAGCAGCCTGAGAAAGCGCTGTGCTGTCAACCCCTCTTTACAGCCCAGGAGGCTGAATCCAGCGGGGTGAATGGACTGCACCCAAGGTCATATAGCTGGTTGGCAGCTGGCAGTGAGAACTAATATCCAGGTGTTGTAACTCCCCATTTTAGGGTTCCACATGCCACCTATCAAAGCCTGGGGGAAAAGAGCAAACCTATTATTATTAGCGTAGCAAACTCTTCATGAAACCAAACTTTAACATGATTTAAAAATCTGTAGTATTTAAAGTAAGTGCTCACACCTTAGTTTCCTAACTTAAGCCCATTTAACTTCTTAAGCTGTGTCCACCTCATGTTCCCATTTTCCAGGGACTAGACTGCTTCTATATTTAAGCACCAAAACCATAATTTTATGGTTTTTACATTTTAGGATATGTCAGAATCTTTGAGGCGAGAAGTGCATTCTTTGATTAAAAAATTAGTTGCTTGTATTGCTTGTCTGGTTTTGTAAAGAAACCAAGGTGGGACATATAATAGCTTTTGAATATCTCTAACTTTAAGTAATAGTAAATAACAAACCTATTTTAAAATAACTTTGAAGCAGCACTGAAGACAGAGTCTTTTTCTAGAATTCGAATTTGAGTTCTCTGAGTCATATACCAGTGTCCCTAGCTCTACTAAAGCAGAACTAGAGATTGTGTGTGGGTTAGTAAATATATGTGCAGAGGTGGTGAGAACAGGGGAAATATTTCTTCTGAGCTTTCTGTACCGTCAACCCGGTGATCTGCAGAAGGAGAAGGTGGGTGCGCTACAAGGAACTGAGAGAATAATTGATGATGGTGAAGCAGATAGGAACTAGGTATGGATTGACAGATAATGTTGAAATGAAGACAGATGCTGATGCCACATGTGCCATTAAAACAATAACTTGCATTAGAGCATGAATGTGAAGGTTCATTCATTGAAATTCTCCCAATATGTCAAAGATATTTAAAATCACAAGTTTTAAAAAAAAGTAAACACGTGCAATCTGTGTTTGTTGGAAAACAATAAAAATACAAATAAGCCAAGGTTATTTTTAAAAAGCCACCCATGATCCCTTTATTCAGCAATAATCACTCATTCTGAAAGTTTGGGTATTTTCATTGGAGTGAGAGCCTAGGTTTGTGCTGTCTAATTCAGTAGCCACTAGCCACCGACCACATGTGGCTATTGAGCACTTGAAACATGGAGAGTCTGAATTGTGATGTGTTGTGAATGTAAAATATACATCAGATTTCAAAAATTTGTAGGAAACATTTGAAATATTGTGAGAATTACCAAAATGTGACACAGACATTTCAAACATTTAAAACACTTCATTAATAATTTTATTTATTTATTTTTATTACAGTATAGTTGATTTATAGTATTATGTTAGTGTCAGGTATACAACATAGTGATTCAAAATTTTATAGATTATACTCCGTTTTAAGTTATTATAAAATAATGGCTATGTTCCCTGTGTTGTACAATATATCCTTGTAGGTTATTTTTAAATACATAGTAGTTTGTACCTCTTAATCCCCATACCCTTATCTGGTTCCTCCTTCCTTCGCTCTCCCCACTGATAACCACTAGTTTGTTCTCTATATCTGTGAGTCTCTTTCTGTTTTATACTCATTTGTTTGCTTTATTTTTTAGATTCTCATGTAAGTCGTAACATACAGTATCTGTCTTTGTCTAACTTATTTCACTAAGCATAATACCCTCTAGGTACATCCATATTGTTGCAAATGGCAGGATTTCAGATACAGTTCATTAATGATTTTTATGTTGATTATGCAGGCATACCTTGGAGATAATGCGAATTGGGTTCCAGACCACTGCAATAAAGCAAATATCAAAATAAAGCAAGTCACATGAATTATTTGGTTTCCCAGGGCATATAAAACTTAGGTTTATAGTGTAGTTTGTTAAGTGTGCAATAGCATTATGTCTAAAAAAATGTATATACCTTAATTTAAAAATACTTTATTGCTAAAAAATGCTATCATGTGAGTCTTCAGTGAGTTCTCTTTTCTGTATGCTAACATCAAAGGACACTGATCACAGATCACCATGACAGATATAACAATAATGAAAAACCTTGAAATATTGTGAGAATTACCAAAATGTGACACAGACAGGAAGTGAGCAAATGCTATTGGGAAAATGGCGCCCATAGTCTTGCTTCACTCAGGGTTGCCACTAATCTTCAACTTGTAAAAAATGCAATTATCTGTGAAGCACAATAAAGCAAAGCACAATTAAATGAGGCATGCCTGTATTTTGAATTAATATTTTGGACATATTGGATTTAAACAAAATATGTTATTAAAAGTAATTTCACCAGTTTCCCTTTACTTTTTTAGATGTGGGTCCTGGAAAACATAAAATTACATATGTGATTCACATCTGTCTTCCATTATATTTCTATTAGGCTGCATCGGTCTAGGTCATTAGCAGAAAGTGGAGGTTGGTTGCGGTGTGTGATACTGTTCATAGAAATGGATGCGGGAGGTGAGAGAAGTTTGAATAGACACTGGAGGGGAGGAGATGGGGTGAGTGGAGAATGACTGACGTGATGTACATGTCAATCACACCCACCTGTCCTCTCACCCCCAGAAACTCCCAGCATCCTCAGGGCCTCCACCCAGTCTGGGATGGCGATGAACTGAACTGGGTGAGTGACTGAAAGGGGAGGAAGTTGGGGGCCTCCCAGCTTGAGCCTCATTGGAAGCAGAGTGAGGGAGCTTGAGATGGTTAATGTTCCCTTCTCCTTCTCTTCTTTATGGTTATATATTTAACCTAAATCTCCCAGTGCTTAATCTACTACCCTAACGTGAGCTAGGTGTTCTTGAAGGCTCCCATAAGCATTTCTGATCATTGTTTTAAGTTGTATTGTTGCCCTCCTCTCTTGGTTGTATACATGAGTGCCTCTTCTTCTAGTTGATGAAGGCCTTGAGGAGATCTTTTTAGCTCCATTTTCCCTTAGGTTGCACATGGTGCTTGTAGGTGGTTAGGGGCTCAAATTACATACCGGTAATTCATATGACTTCTTAAAAGTCCTAGTTAAAATGATGTAGTGATCAAAGGCTCTTCTGAATATCTTTTTCTCCTCTCAAAATGAAACCTTAGTGTATTTTAAAGTTGCACTTAGCAGTGCCTAGCGACCTGAAAGAATTAAATGAAATGTCTTAAAATGTCCTTTCTTGAGCACTGAAGTAATCAGATTTTTAAAAATAATTAAAAATCCAATAAAGTAATATGAGCTTGTTATAAAGAAATTTTAAATGACATAAGTAGATGAAATGTGAAGTTTCTTTCTCTATAGCCCACATTTAGTCCCACTTCCAACTCTCAGTTAGATATTAATCCTTCCAGGTCCTTTTTTTTTCCTTCCTCCGTTCCTCCCTCCCTCCCTTCCTTCCTTCCCTCCCTCCCTCCCTTCCTTCCTTCCCTCCCTCCCTCCTATCTATCTATAGTATATACTTATAAATATTTGCATAAGTGGGGATATTCACACCCATATATATATGTATTTACATACACCCACTAATATGTTCATATACATGTATATACGTTCCTTTTTGATAATAAAATGGGATAAATTTCCTAATGGTAAAAACATAGTGAATGAGTCTAGCATTAATGGGCATTTACAAAGTAGTTTTTAAGTCCATTTTGCTAGATGTAAAGTAACCCTATGGTTTCATACTAGCAAGATTTAAATTTCTTCTGTAGGAAATGAATGTTTAGCTGATTTTTTTACAGGGACAGAGTGTAAACCACTGTTTTAAGAGTGATTGGGAAGATTTTTTAAAATCCCAATTTACAGCATTAACAGGTACATATCAAATCATATTACTGGGAAAAGATGAGAATAGACAATCCATTATTTATATGGGAGAGGAAAACAGATGGTGGGAATAGGAAGGTCATCATTCAAAGCAACCTTGCCAAATTAGTGGACACAATGGCAGCAATGTCAGAAATGAGAACACAAGGAAATGAAAGAACCCTAGATGTGGCTTGTTCAGTAGCTCTCAGGTCTTTCCCACAGGGAATGCTTTTGGCAGCTAACCACATACCTGCCTATTTCAAACACATTCTTCTTCCTTTATCTCCATAATCATTACATTCCCGGAACCCTAATCTTTAAGAACAAACCTTTCTTGAATGTTTCTCTATTCCAGATACTCTGCATCTATTACCTCATTTAATCCCCATAACAGTACATAGTAGACATCATGGCCATGTTTTATAGATCAAGAACTTAGTAGTTTGAGGAGCTACACCTGGAATCTGGGTCTATCTGACTCTTTCTTAAACAGCCATAATGTAACCTCTTGGATAGATTATTCTGACTGCACAGGTCTAGTGTATACTATTAATGTGATGTAAGTCGTTTTCTTTCTTTCTTTATGTTACTGTAAAAGATGGAAAACTGTCTTTCAACCTGCCATGTATTGGAAAACATCTTCCTTATAGTGAACTTGATCTGACTATATTTTTCTAATTTGGCTAGCTTGAATGAAAAATGAATCCCACTTGTACTATTTATCTACTCCTTCCTACATTAAAAAAACAGTTGTATCTATGAGAAATGGATGCCATTCAACTAATCCCTTCTCTTCCCCTCACTCTAAAATTCCTAAGAGCTCTGCCAAAAGTGATACTCACGCAGCCTGAGTTTTCTTTTAAGTGGTACCATATTTTAAATGCACCAGAGTGATGAACAGATCACTGGGTGTAGTGGAGTTTTTGAAGGGGGGCCTTGAATTCACGTGTGTCCCAACATTGAATGGACACAGAAAAAATAATGAGCCATATATATCTTCAGCATTATTTTTCAGATGTGTAAGGATTCTATTACCAGTTAGTACATACAAATGCATTGAAAGTGTTACTAAATTCATAACATATATTCATTACATATTTTTCCCAACCAACTACAATCACTCTTATGTGGGGTGTCTATGAAAATTTTTTGATGTTAAAAAGTTGGGAAACATGTTAGAATATTTCACATTATAGAGAAATTCTGGAGTGATTTGAAGAATACTTTTGTTAAGTGACCAGTTACCCCCTAATTTATCCTATGAAGCAATGTAGATTTTGAAGCACAACATTCCACTTGACTATAGAAAAGTCTATGTTTCCTTAGTTATTAAGCTGTCACGTGAATCATTCATTAAGTTGGACGTTTTGCTTTATTCATATTTCTCATTGTCACCATACCTTGAAAATGAGGCAGAATCAGATGTGACCAAAAGATAAAATGAATTCATTTGCCATGACTGAGCTGTGGGGTTCTCCTTAATCCCCGAGTCTCTGCCTTATTGCAAGGCCATATTTATTAGCGGCAATATATTGTGAAAATAGATTATTTCTATTGCAACTCTTCCTTTTCTTCTTTTTTTAAAGTATTTTCATTACAAATTCTGTATTTTCATGTGGGAAGTTTGAAAATGCCTGAATATATATAGGTTAAGAAATTGCCTGTGATTCTGCAACCCAGCAATACTATTACTCTTAAAAATTTTGTTGCATTTCCTTATGAACTTTTTGCATCATCTATCTATGTAATATACATAATTTGAATGATACCGTATATAATTTATGTGACCTCTTTTTATTTCACCAGCTTGTTCTTGTGTATTGATATATTTCCCAGCTTTCCATGATACATATAGATAGCAAATTACATATCATACATTTGTTTTGTTTTGTTTCTGGATTCTTATGATCATCTAAGTGGCTATATTTTGGGAGAGGGTGATGCACCAGCAGTGGTCCATCAAATTATCAGGGGTTATGGTGAAGTTGAGTAGTTGTTAATTACCTGGAATTTTGGTTTTACAAATTTGAAATAGCACTCTTTTCATTTCCTCTAGCTAATCACCTAAATTGCAGTAGTTTTGGAATGGAAGAGCAAATCAGTTTGTGATCATTTCAGTCATTAAGAAAAAAGCATCCAAAGGATATTTCTTAGCAGGTCCTACTGATTTAGAAATATTCAGCTACATGAAATGATATCTAGCTCTTCTTTTTTCTGGCTTAACTTCTTATTTTCTATCCAAGGCAGAGGAGTCATGGTCATTACTAAATGATTTACCTTGCATCTATGTTAAATGAAGAACGCTTTTTTTAAAAAAAAGGTATTTTTAAAGATTTGGGTGAGACTTTATTTCTTTAAAATAGTGAAAACTGCAAAACATTTAAGTAACAATTAACAATCCAAATCTTCCTGATTATCATGTAGTGTGATTAGTCTGATTTCCCAGTTTTAAAGCCAAAGACCAAGAAAACACAGCCTCCTACATCTTTATTTGTCATACTTCTCTCAAGTTACCCAGGGATGGGTTTCACCCACCTTCATCTCGAAGGCAGAGAGTATTGCTGCCAATGCTGTTGCTGAATTCAGCAACATTCAATTAAAATTAAATGGTTTCCTTAGAAATAAAATTGAGAAGCAAGATGGCAGAAAGTTGATGGCCCTTGCCTTAAGGGAGCTTATTGTACTCTTGTATGTGTGTGTTGAAAGTTTCCACACTCAAAAAAAAAAAAAAGCTGGGCAGAAAAAAATGAATACTACTTTAGAGAAGCAAAGAGGTTTAATAACCTATAACAGTGGATATTCCACACCAGTCTGAACTGACTGCATCAGAATCACCTGGGCATTTGTTAAAAATATCCTTCCTGGGAACTCAGCTCAGACCCACTGAATCAGAATCTCCAAGGAGGGGGTGTCTAGGAATCTGCCCCTCAGACCATCATTTTGATGTGTGGTCAAATGTGAATCCCGTGTACTGAACCACAGCTTGGGAGCACCTTGTCAGAATCAGATTTTCCTGCTCTTTTTCTCTCATTGAAGATGAAATATCGATACCCCTTCCCCTTCATTTGTTCAACAAACATTTGTTGAGGTCTTATTATGTGCCAGTCTTTGCGCGAGGTGTCGGGGAAATGAGGATTTACCTACGTGTCCTTGCCCTCATGGGGCTGATAGTCTAAAGAGCAGAGATAGGCGTTTTAAAACTTGAGGGAAAGAGATATAGCAAGGTAGAGGAAACCAGGGACTTGCCTCTTCCCCCAGTGTGCTAATATACCAAGCCAACTGAAATCCCTCCCCATCCTCCCTGCCCCCAGTAATCCTTCCTCAAAGAGATATCTGAGCCCCCACATAACTTACTCATAAGTTATGACTCCAAGAAAGCATTTCCTGTATTAGATCAGTCCAGTGCTATTTCTAACCTTAAAAGAATTTTAAACATCTTATCATATGCATTACTTCTTAAGTAAAGAGAACAGTATGATAAACCTCTATGTACCCATCACTCAGCTTCAGTCATTTTTATAACCTAGAGAATCTCGTCTCATCCGAATTTCTCACCCTTTCTCCTCACCCTAGATTACTTTCATTATATCATTTCACATGGAAGTATTTCAGTATGTATTTCTAAAAATATAGGCTCCTTTTTTCGGACATAAATACAATATCATTGTATCTAAGAAATTAACAATAATTCCTTAGTATCATCAAATATTCAATGTGTTCATATTTTCCCAACTGTCTTTTGTTTTAAATTTACTTTTTGGCCGCACTGCGCGGCGTTCAGGATCTCAGTTCCCCAACTAGGTATTGCACCTGGGCCACAGCAGTGAAAGCCTGGAATCCTAACCACTAGGCCACCAGGGAACTCCAAATATTAGGAATATTATAGTTTTGTTTTTTTTTTTGGCCACGCAGCATGTCTCACAGGATCCTAGTTCCCCGACCAGGGATTGAACCCAGGGCCTTGGCAGCAAAAGCACAGAATCGTCACCACTGGACCGCCAGGGAATTCCCCTCAACTGTCATAAAATTTTTGTACAGTTTGTTTAAATCAGGATCTAAATAAGTTCCACTCATTGCAGTTGGTTGATACATCTCTTAAGTAACTTTGCCTCTTCATCTTTTTTTTCTTGCAGTTTTTGTTGAAGAAATCAGATTTGTCCTATAGAGTTTCTCATAGTCTGGATTTTGCTGATTTCATCCCCATGGTGTCATTTGTATTCTCTGTAAACTGATGGTTCAATCTAGAGGCTCCATCATTCCCGTCTGATCCTTTAAGCACATTTTAGTTACACATTGGAACGTGAGTGTGTCTGATGAGCCAGGGGCAAACCGTTGGTGAGATGGTGAACGAGCATAGTAGGGATTGGTGCAAAAGTGGCAAACCCATCCCCAGTGAGTAGTAGGAGGGAGGAAAAGGAACATTTATTGAGCATCCCACTGTATACGGCCACAGGACTGGGTACTTTCCATATGATCTCAGATAAACACATGTGCTGTGTTGTGTATGGAGGATCAGTCCCATTTTCACATGCGGAAACTCTGGCTCAGAGAGAGTTCATAACCTGCCTGTTTCCCACGGTTAGTGGGTGGAGTCAGGATATGAACAAGAGTCTGTTTGTCTCTAAAGTATGTCCTTCTCTTGCCCCTGTACACATGGGGCTACAGGGCCAACCAGGCATTGTAAATGAGCACAATTGACCTGACACTGAAAAAAGAAAGAACAAAAAAAGCAATAGCCCAAGGGTGATGATAGGCAGCGCTTCCAGTGGCCTCAGTGTTGGGAAGTGGAGAGGACTGTGGCAGGAGCCCCCCTCAGCTCCAATCCTGCCGTCATGCAAGAATGTGGATCCAGTGTTGCTAGGTCTTTTGAGTTTCCGAGAGACGCTAAGCATCTGAATTTCTGTGGAAAATCTCTAGGTTTAAAAATGTTAGCTGCTAATTCTGATTTAAAAAAAAAACCCCACACTGTTTAGGCCAGTGCTCTGGACCAAACCAAACGAATGTGCAGCCTGCCAACCCCGTACCTCCCCATGCTGCTAGGAAGTATGTCTGCAGAAGAGTGGCATTGAAGACTGCCTGAGTCAACTGTCAGAGGTAGGTGTTGCCCTTGGCCTTAGAGAAAGGGAATAGTAAGCAGCTCTTAAAAGACATCAGGTGACAATAGAGCACATCTTCAAAAGGTGAGAGAGCCTTTAGATACTGTAAAGAAAAAGCCAAGTTTCTGAAGTCTCATCTGTTCAGATCAGACCTTGACAAAGGAACAGCCTTCATCATGTACCTTTTTTCACCCTCACGGTGATGCGTCCTTACTGTGTCCCAGACAGCATTCTGAGCACTTTATGTTTCAGCTCATTTGAACCTCACCACAACCCTGTCGTTATCCCTGTTACAGAACGGTAACACGGGGCTGAGATTCGAACCCAGGTTGCCTCCAAAACCTGCTTCCTTACTTAATACCCTATGTAGTCTTTCTTCCATTAGGTAGTTCCTCATTCAAGGCATAGACTGTTAGAAGCTGGAAATCACTGGCTGTGGAGTCCTAAAGCTTTATGCTCTACTGTCTTGAGCTTTCAGTGAAACAGAAGAATCTTTCTTTTTTTCAGGGAGAGCTTGATGAGTCTGAGCTAATTTATGTACCTTTTATCAGCTGGCGTTTACATCTCAGTTCAGGTAGATAATTCCTTTCCCAAACACCTATTTATTCTTTACTATCTCAATAGCAGATATAGGACAGGAAAATAAATTTATAAGTGAGTATCATTTGTCGTGTTTTCAGTTCAGTGGGAATGTCAACAATTTAAAAAATGACTTTATCGATAAGTAATATAATATAATATAATATAATATAATATAATATAATATAATACATTCTTCTTTGCTTTTCTGGAAGGAGGTAATTCATAGACGTTGGCTTTAAACTTACCCAATCTTCTCAGTGAAGCTGGGAGCTTGGAGAGTAAGGACATTTGGGTTTCATTTCTTTGTGCAAGTAAAGGTACTTTGTCACAGTTATTTGCAAGAGAGTTAATAAGCCTATAGCTTATATAGACAGTCATTTTCTTCCTCTCAGGCAACTCAAGGCTTCCTTATTACTGGGTATGGTGACTAATGAGGCCCTCTGCAGCTTCACTGAGATAAAAGGGCAGGGCAGTTTGGCATTCAGGCGAAGAAAACCCCTACTTGGCTTGGAGCATTCATGCCCTTCAATAACTACTCACTGAACTTGAGGACAAAGACCTTCTTTCCCATGCAGCTTCCCCCCTCCTTGTCTAGACATTCTGTAAGCAGTCTCCTAGTTACAGGGGTGGAGTGCTGCAGCCCCCCAAGCCTGTACCCAGCCTCCTGTCACCAGTCGGAGGGTGTATGTTGGGAGACGCAGCTCCTGTGCTGTGAGCTCCAGGGCCTCTGGAGTTATAATTCCCAAGAGGAAGTCATGAATCCTGAAAGGACTTTGGTAAGGACAATGATGGTTAGAAATTGAGCTTAGGGGTACTTTACCACAGCTGATAGCACGATATCTAAAGCTGCCCAGTCCAGTATTGTAGCCTTGAGCCACATGTGGCTACTTGATTTTTAAAAAATGTTAATTGTGGTAAAAATACACATAACATAAGATTTACTGTCTTAACCATTTTTAAGTGTACAGTTTAGTTGTGTTAAGAATATTCATATTGTTGTGCAACCCATCCCCAGAAATTTTTCATCCTGCAAAACTGACACTGTGTACCCATTAAACAGCTAACTCTCTGTCCTCCTCCCCACTCCCACCCCTGCCTGGTCCAGCCCCTGGTAACCACCATTCTACTTTCTGTCTCTATGAATTTGACTACTCTAGGGACCTCATATAAGTGAAATTACACAGTATTTGCGTTTTTGGGACTGGCTTATTCTACTTAGCATAAAGTACAGATAAATGTACTTTGAAATATTCTTAACAAATACTTCCTAGGAAATACCTGTAAGTTTAATTGTCTATGGGGGTTAAATTGGAGTGTTTCATTAATTGGAACTGTTAGTTTATCGCTAACCTGGCAAGAATCCTAATTGGTATTTACCACAAAGAAGCCTATTCAGTAAACTTGCTCTTTAAGCCTGTGCTTTTAAAGATTTTTACTTGAAACCCATAGTAAGAGAGAAATGTTGTATTGCAACCCAGTACATACATATACTTATACGTGTATATCTGAACTTAAAGTTTCTTGTACCAGCGCTTACTCTTACTATGTGAGATGCACATGTTCTTTTCTCAAAAATGCTGATCTTGTCCACTATATTGAGTTCATAACCCACAAAAGGGCCACAACATGCAGTTTGGAAAACACTGCTTTAGATATTCCTGGGTTCAGTTTTAGGCCTGTAGTATAACCCTGTACCCACATCCCCAGCTCTGGATCCCCATGGCTCAGAAGACAGCTTCAGAATTGTGCCTCAAAGCAAGCAAGTTAAGAAAAAAGCCATCAATCATGGCTTTATTTCCAAGTAAGCTTTGTTCACTGATTTTAATGCTGGTTTAAGTAGAGTGTAGTTATAGAAAATTCATTATTGAATGGTTATACTGTTTTCCAAAGCTGAATATAAATGATAAAAAAATCTATGCAATACATTTCTGCATTAGCTTGTGTGATTGGGAGTTAATTAAATTTTATTTTATTTTTCTTTGTGGAAGAGATTATGACATTTCATAATGCTGTATAAGATTATAGAGGGAAAGGGAGAAAAATGGTAAAGTTGGTTTTTTTGTGTCATACATGAATGATTTAACAGTTTATAAAAATCCTGTAAACAGATTTCAAAATGCATGTTTTATACAGTATATAGATGAGTTAACTTTTCAGATTTTTTAATCTGGTATGTTAGCCAGTATTTTGACAAATAATGGGAAAAAAATTGAGATTCCTGGAATTAGTTTCAAAAGAATTTCATCTCAGGGTGAGCAGAAAATTGGCTTTCTGATGGGCCAGTTTTTCTTTTCCTGTTTAAGGAGGCGAGTGCAGGAGGCCTGCCCGCTATTTGTGTAAATAATAGTAATGAAAATTTGTGTGCTCCCTGAGTAACTCTGAATTGGGCAGGCTGTAAAGAAAGAAAAAAAAAGGAAAACAAAGTACTAGAGAATAACTATAATAATGCTGAATAAAAAACTTGTCCTAGGGCTTCCCTGGTGGCGCAGTGGTTGAGAGTCTGCCTGCTAATGCAGGGGACACGGGTTCGAGCCCTGGTCTGGGAAGATCCCACATGCCACGGAGCAGCTGGGCCCGTGAGCCACAATTGCTGAGCCTGCGCGTCTGGAGCCTGTGCCCCGCGACGGGAGGGGCCGCGATAGAGAAAGGCCCGCGCACCGCGATGAAGAGCGGTCCCCGCACCGCGATGAAGAGTGGCCCCCGCTTGCCGCAACTGGAGAAAGCCCTCGCACGAACCGAAGACCCAACACAGCCAAAAATAAATAAATAAATAAATAAATAAATAAGAAAATCCTTTAAAAAAAAAAAAAAAAAAAAAAACTTGTCCTAACTATAACTCAAATAAGAATTTGCCAGTTTTGAAATTTTAGATGTTGGGACATAGAAATAGAGCCAAATTTTTTATTTAAAATAAAATTCCTGGGCTTCCCTGGTGGCGCAGCGGTTGAGAATCTGCCTGCCAATGCAGGGAACACGGGTTCGAGCCCTGGTCTGGGAAGATCCCACATGCCGCAGAGCAACTAGGCCCGTGAGCCACAATTACTGAGCCTGCGCGTCTGGAGCTTGTGCTCCGCAACAAGAGAGGCCACGACAGTGAGAGGCCCGCGCACCGCGATGAAGAGTGGCCCCCGCTTGCCGCAACTAGATGAAAGCCCTCGCACAGAAACGAAGACCCAACACAGCCAAAAATAAATATAAATAAATAAAAATTAAAAAAAAAGAAAAAAATAAATAAATAAAATAAAATAAAATTCCTAAATTGGTAATATCCCCTGGGTTTATTTATTTTTTAATCTTTTGTGTGTGATTATATAAGTATAAATACTTGTAGGAAAATTGAAAACAAAGGAAAATATAAAAAACCAGAAAGAATTTAGTGGTCAGGCTACCACTTCTGGTCTTTTTCCATGCATATTTTCACGTAGTTAAGATAATTTTATTTTTTAATAAATTTATTTATTTTATTTATTTATTTTTGGCTACATCGGGTCTTCGTTGCTACTCGCGGGCTCTCTCTAGTTACGGTGAACAGGGACCACTCTTCGTCACTGTGGGCAGGCCTCTCACTGCGGTGGCCTCTCCCGCTGCGGAGCACGGGCTCTAGGCACACGGGCTCCAGCAATTGCAGCACGCGGGCTCAGTAGTTGTGGCTCTCGGGCGCCAGAGCACAGGCTCAGCAGCCGTGGCGCACGGGCCCAGCTGCTCCGCGGCATGTGGGATTTTCCTGGACCAGGGCTTGAACCCACGTCGCCTGCATCAGCAGGCGGGCCCTCAACCACTGCGCCACCAGGGAGGCCCTAAGATAATTTATTTTGGACACCCCCCCACCTCCCCAAACCATTTCTCCATGCAATTTAAAACTCCTCACAAACATTTTAATGGTTTTATAGTATTCTACCATATAGATGTAGCATAAATTTTTAGCCACTTCTCTGATGCTGGACAGTTAAGTTTCCATCAGTTTTTCACCTGTATAAATACCTCTGTAATGCACACTTTTGTGCATAAATCTTGTCCATACTCCTGATCATTTCCTTAGAGTAGATACACAGAAATGGAATTCCCTTCCAGCTACTGCTCTGTCTCCTCCCTATCACAGCCAACTTCTTTAAAGCTATCTGTGTGCACTGGCTCCACTTCCTTCCTAAAACCTGGCTTAAAAGCCTTCGGTGGCTTTAGTGTTTACTATGGGACAGACACTAAAGTCCCTGCCGTTGCCTTCAAGACCCAGCATGAGCTAGCCTCTCTCCCTGCGTCTCCAGCCTCTTCCCCGTTGCCTCTGGCTCAGCCACACTGGCTATTTGATGTAATGGCTCCTTCCCCTTTCTCCAGCCACAGGGCCTTCAAACCTGCATAGCCTCCCTCTGGAATAGTCTCACTTCCCCCGCCCATCTGTCCTTTGTCGACTATGAAGTGAGATATCTACTTAGAGGAAGTGGTTGGAAGTTTGAAGAGAAGTGAAAGTCTCAAAAGTTCATTTAGGAGTTAAAGAGAGGAATTGACCAGACAAAGTACACAAGGGGTTTCCAGGTGGCAATGAGGGCCACTTTCTGGGTATATTCAGAGTCAGGAATGTGAGATTCACATCAAGGGAAATGGAATTGTCCTCTAGGGCCATGATCACCTTTAGCTTCTGGAGAAAAGAGCTTGCTTAAACTCAATTCACCTGATGAGTTCAGTATCCACTTCCTGTGTTTATTTTTCTCAGTCTTGTAGCATTGTCCTACCTCCTCTTGACTAATTCAATGTATGTGGGTGATAGCACGATTTGTCATAGAATAAGTGGAGGACTTTACAAATAAATACTTTTGGGGTCATTGGAAACCTCAATGTGAAGGTCTTCATTTCTGGGTTTATTGGGAAGTTGTAAAGTTGCTCTGTTCAGTAGGATTTCTACTACCCACCTGTGGCTATTTAAATTTAAATGAATTAAAATTTGTAATAAAATTAAAAATTTAATCCCTTAATTACACTAACTACACGCCATTAGCCACTTGATGCTGGTGGCCACCGTATTACACAGTGGAGATGGAACATTTTCGTCATTGTAGAAAGTTCTGAACAGCACTGATCTAGAGAGCAGACAAGGATCCAGCTAAGTCATCTCTGAGGCTAGTCATTGTGTAGAATGGTGATCCAGGAAAAGTAATGGACAATTAGCTTTGGCTAGTTTGCTACAGGTTGTGATACACAGTTTATGGGTTCATCTAACATTAAAAAAAAATGACATAAAAATTCTGCTCCCTTCTGGCATTCCCAATCATTCCCAAAATTCAGCAGAAAAGCCAGCCTCTCTGGGCCCACATATCCCTGGGCTTCCTTTGCCTATGTATTCATCATGGTCAAGTGACTCAGATGACCTGCTGACCAAGCAGATGTCCAAGCTGAAGAATAAGTACTTGTCAAAAACTCCTAGCGGCAGGACAGGAATAAAGACAGACATAGAGAATGGACTTGAGGACACGGGGAGGGGGAAGGGTAAGCTGGGACGAAGTGAGAGAGTGTCATGGACATATATACACTACCAAATGTAAAATAGATAGCTAGTGGGAAGCAGCTGCATAGCACAGGGAGATCAGCTCGGTGCTTTGTGACCACCTAGAGGGGTGGGATAGGGAGGGTGACAGGGAGACGCAAGAGGGAAGGGATATGGGGATATATGTATACGTATAGCTGATTCACTTCGTTATAAAGCAGAAACTCACACACCATTGTAAAGCAATTATACTCCAATAAAGATGTTAAAAAAATGCATGCGCGTTGTTTATTTTCTGTAGATATATCTTGTAAATGCAAGACCAGTGGATTTTTACTATTTTTGAAAAAAGATTTATCTGTTATTTACTTATTTATTTAATTTATTTTTGGCTGTGTCGGGTCTTAGTTGCAGCATGTGGGATCCTGGTTGAGGCATGCAGGATCTTTTGTTGCGACGTGCAGGCTCCTCGTTGTGGTGTGTGGCCTTCTCTCTTGCTGTGGTGTGCGGGTTTTTCTCTTCTTTCGTTGCGGCGCGCAGGCTCCAGGGTGCGTGGGCTCTGTAGTTGTGGCTCGCGGGCTCAGTTGCCCCACAGCATGTGGGATCTTAGTTCCCCGACCAGGGATCAAACCTGCGTCCCCCACATCACAAGGTGGACTCTTCACCACTGGACCACCAGGGAAGTCCCAGATTTTTACTGTTTTTAAGGATCAAGTAAAGTAAGGTTCTGCTCATAGATCAGACACCAGCACTTTTGACATGGCCCAGCAATGGGGGCAGAAGGGAAGTGCTATTACATACGAGAGTCATACAAACACAGGAAAACGTGTTCTTTCCCGATCTTACCTTCTTCTGGGTCTGTTTCACTTTATTTGTCTCAGCCAGCAATTCTTCCCACCTCCAAATTCTTGGAATCCTCTATAAAGGCGTTTTATCTTATAATTATTGTAGGTCTTCCTTACACATACAGAGTCTTGGTTTATTCCTCTCTACCCCTCAAGTTTGAAGATAATGTAGTTTAGTGAAAATGGGAAAGGTTAAGAGGAAGAAGAACTGGAGTCTCTTTATCTTCTTGCCTTTTCTTTCCCCCAAAGGGGCTAGGGGCTATTTTCCTGAGCTAGGAGGAAATTATTTTCAGAGTTATGGACTACCTACTTCTCTGTGCCCTGGGGAGGGACCTGTCATAAGCACTGCCAGGAAGAATTCTGACAGCCCGGGGTATGTGTACACAGACTACCCTGAAGTAGCCTGGATGCAGACGTAGCAATATGGTCCCTCACAAAGATGTTTCTAAACATAGAATGTTGCTGACTCTGTGACTTGATAACTGGTCCAGTAATGAGTGAGGGGAGTTGAGTTTGATTGGCTTGCTCAACAGAAATTTTGAGACGCTGCTCTATTTGAGTGGTCAAAACCCAAAGAAAATATCTCGTATACTCATGTAGCCTCTACAAGTTGCAAAATATGTTCTCAAGAATCATTTCATTTGATGCTCATGATACATCAGTGGGCTGGGGCAAAACATGAGGCTCAGAGTGGTAAAGTGATTTGCTCAAGGTCACACAGCTAGTAGGTGACGAGGCTGAGTTTTGAATCCCAGTTGCTTTTCTGAGAATATTGCTTTACTTCTCATTTATATTTTAATGGAGAAGCAGATGGTAAGGATAGTTCCTGATGCTCCAGTGGGATGGATGATGAAGCTGGCTGCTGAGACAGGGAACCTTAGGAAGGGATCCAGTTTAGGCAAGATGATGAAATCAGCTTTGGATATCAGGTAGGCTGGGTCTGTGGGTCAGGAGCTCAAGGAGAGAACTGAGCTGGAATTATATATGTAGGTCACTGGTTCGTAAATGACAAGCGAAGCTCTGGGCATGGATGAGTTTTCCCAGATAGAAAAGAGCATTAAATGAGGAAGGAAGGGCCAAGAAGTGAGGTTGCTCAGTGGCCAAGTAGAAGAGAACTAGCCAGCCCAGGAGCAGCTGGAGAGGCGGGAGGAAAGCCAAAAGGTGCTTGAGTGTCATGTCATTGAGGGAGAGAAAGATATATGTAAAAGAGGGGGGTATCTTTCAGTTTATTTCCAGACCCATTTCCCCATGACCACCCCAAAAACTATCATATGGCAGCCATGCATCTCTAGATCAGAGGCACTTCTGTAGTGCACTGTTACAAGGTATATTTATTTATTTTTGTATTGCTGTGGCAGATGGCAGCGTGTGTGTTTTCCGCCTGGAACAATAACCTCCTTTCCGTTCTCCTGCGTCCTTGCACTTTTGGCTGTCACTGCGGTCTGTTGCGAATCTGAGATCCTTTAATCCCACAGAGTACTAAACAATATCTGGTGGCAGTGGTTCTGTGATTCTACTCCAGACACCCCACCTTCATTTGCCAGCTGGGCTCTCTTAATGAGCTCGCTGCACACAGTTCAATACTAGAACTCTCTTAGTGGGTGAAATATGTTTGAAGAACTCACCAGTGGAATGTTCCATGTTAGGCCTGCTTCCATTCTCTCTCTGGCATCTCTCTCTTTTCAGGATGGCTTTAGCTCCTCCAAGTTACTGTTTTGTGGCCTTCCCACCACGTGCTAAGGACGGTCTGGTAGTATTTGGGAAAAATTCAGCTCGGCCCAGGGATGAAGTGCAAGAGATTGTGTATTTCTCGGCAGCTGATCATGAACCCGAGAGCAAGGCTGAGGTAAGTCACGTGTTACCGTCTCTCAGTTAACATGTATTCTCTTTCTCTGGCTTTGCCCAGCACCTTGATGTCTTAACCTGGAAGCCTGCTCACAAGTCAGAACTGTCATGTGGGTTCTGTTGATTCCTGTTTCCATTCAGGTTTGTTCGTAGCCTTAAAAGCAGGGTCACATGGAGAATTCTACATTCGTTGCTATGGCCCATGTTTTATACTTAAGTAAAATATTTACACAATTCCAAAGTCAAATCTATGAAATAAGATATATTCATAGAAGTCTAGCTTCTACCTTTGTATCATTCACTCCATTTCCTTTTTCTCCTATAGGTTATCATGTTTTGGAAGTTTGGGGGTTTATCCTTCCATTTAAAAAGTTACATATTAATATATGGAATAAACTACACACATACACATACATACCCATATGAATATTTATCCCAGTCCCTTTCCTCCCTTCTTAGATGAATGGTAGCATGCTATATACACTTTTTTCCACTTTGCTCTTTTCAACTAAAACTGTATCTTGCAGGTCACTCCATCTGCTCTCTAAAGAGATTCTTCATTCCTCATTTACAGCTGTGTAGTGTTTCATTCTGTGGATGTAATCAGACTTTAATCAGTCCCATATTGCTGGACATTTGGGTTGTTTTCCAGTCTTTTGCTATTACAAATAGTGCTGAAGTGAATAATAGCCTTGTGCATCTGTCACAGTATCTGGTCTTGGTTTATATATTTTTATCATGTTAAAAATTATCCACCAGTTCTTATTTTGAGTGCTTAAAGAACTGTTTAGTCAGTATTTCTTTGGAATAAGTGCCTAGAAATGGGATTTCTGAGTCACAGGGTATGTAAGTATGTAATCTTGTTAGATATGATCAAATTTCCTTCCATAGTTGGTGTACCACTTTGCGTTCCCACCAGCAATGTAAGACAATGCCTGTTTGTTCATATTCCCAGAGTGTGTTGTCAAACTCTCATGATGGCTATTTCATGTTAGTTTTACATTCTGCTCTTTTACTAAATTATTTTATTGGTTGTGTCAGCTTTTATTATTGATTCTCTTGGGTTTTCCAGGTATGTTGTTATAAAACCTGCAAATAGTGATAGTTTGATTGTTCTTACATCTCTAATTATTTTCTTATTTGTTTGGCTTATAGCTTGGATTCAGTATTAATAGTGATGGAGATAATGGGTATCTTTGCCTTTGTTCCTGACCTGAGGGGGGACAGCCTCTAGTGCTTCCACATTCAGTAAGATGCTGGCTTTGGAACAGAGATTTATATAGTTTTGTCATGTTAAAAAAGTATACATCAATTCATACTTTGATTGCTTTTAAATCCTCAAGAATAGGTGTTACATTTTGTTAGAGATCTTTCCAGTGATTATGGAGATAATCCCCTGATTTTTTTCTTCCTATTTAATGATAAGTTGAACCATCTTTGCATTCATGGAATAAACTTCTTGGTTATGGTATATTTAGTTGTATGTGTTTAAATGGTAATTGTTTGTTGAAGGATGGAGAATTTGGATGAAAAAAATGGGGGCTAGTAGATTAACAAACTCTTGCCCCCGACATAATTTGTATTCTCTGATGTTCTATGCTTTACAAAATAAACTGATTTTTCTGGTGATTGTGCTAGGTTTTAAGTGGGTATTCATCAGTGTGTATTTCATTTTCTTATCTGAATCTTTATCTGTTTCGATCCTTTAAAAGCATTAAGCATCACCAGAGCAACAGAACTCTACAAGGAGCTGCTTATGCGAGGTGAATTTAACAGAGACAATGAGACGAACAGTCAGAGTGCATGAGTCTGTGGTCGAGGCGGTGGCAGACTGGCTCCCACAGGATTTTCGCCAGAACCACTTGCCTCTCGTGTTGCACCACTAACTTGGTCCAAGCCCCTAAACTTCAGTGGGACCTTCCTTTCATACAGGCAGAAAAGAGTGCTAGGTTCTCTGGCGCTCATGCTAGCTTTTAAATGGGTATTCATTAATGTTTGAATGTCCATGTTGTTTGGATCTGAATGTTTCTTTCTGTTCCTGGAACAGAGTGGACTTGGTATGGATGAAGTTGGCTTGGTTTGCGTTGTTACTGACCTTCCCTGTCTGTCTTCCCTAAATGTTTCTTTTTCCCAGAGAGTCATGCAAACTGAAACAACACTTTGATTTTCACGTGGGCAGATTTAATTTCCCAAAGATGGCTATACCAAATCCCATTCCACATGTACTTCCCACAGTGTGATAGACACACCTCCACGGAGTGGAGGGTTTATGCCCCCCACCCCTGCCACGAATCTTGGTGAGGGCTTCCGATGGCATCATGCAGTGAAGCATGACGGAGGTGATGCTGTGTGACCTCCAGGGCTGGGTCATAAAAGGATTCAGCTTCCGCTCGTCTCCCTCTTTTGGAACTCTAGCCCTAAGATCCCAGGCACCATGCTGGGGGGAACCCAAACTAGCCCACGTACAGAGACCATGGGGTGGGACCCACATGGAGAGCCTACAGCTGGTGTCAGCTGCCAGATGTGTGAGTGAATGACCTTTCAGTGATTCCAGACCTCAGACTCTATGGAGTAGAGACACACCATCCCTTCTGTGCCCCGTCCAGATTCCTGACTCATCAAATTCACGAACATAATAAACCGTTGTTTTACACCACTAAATTTGGGGTCATTTTTTAGTAGCCATAGTAACTACAATATTGCACAAAGCCTTTTATAAATATGGCTGAAATAAATATTTTAGAAAAAATTTGTTTTCTTTTTTGGGGAATAGGTTAAATAAGTCTGTATTTTATTCTCATGGTTACAATCATTTTAGGAAATAGACTAGATTCCTTTCACTAGTTAACCTATGGTATGTTAATGCTCAAATACACCATAGGTTACATCATGTCCCCTTGCATAAATAAGTGCAGCTTGATACATACCAGAGTTTGTCCCCAAGGCAGCCCTGACCTTTTTTCTGAGTTGCCTCTGCACGTTTCCACATCCATACTCTGCAGGTAAAATAACTCTACGGATCCAAAACCAAATTCACTTTCCCCGTCTCATCTGTTCCTCTAACAGCGCTATTGTCTGCCGCATCGTTTAATCTAGAAACCAGACAGAAGCGTTGACCCCCGTTTTCCCACTCCTCTGTGGATGCACGGGGGTGGCTGTCACTGAGTCTTGCTGCTTCCTCTCCTGTGTCCCCATCTCCACTCCACGGCCCCCAGCTCATTCTCACCCACCCCCATCTCCCTTCTGCTTTAATCTGCTTATTGGTGCCCAGGTCTCTTTCTCCTGAATTCTGTTCCCTGCAGTGTCACCGGAATTTTCTTTCCAGATCACAGCTTTGTCATTGCCTTGTTTAAAAATGTTTGGTTGTTTATAGGACGAGAGTCCAGGCTGATTTGTAGGCCATTCACAACTCTTCCTGATTGGCACCCTGCTCACTTTTCTTTCTTTTCTTTTAAATTAATAGACAGTTTCAGAGCAGATTTAAGTTTCTAGAAAAATGAGTATAAGTACAGAGAGTTCTCATATAACCCCTCAACTCCCCCCAACCCCCTGCCTCCCAGTTTCCCCTACTATTAACATTTTGCCCTAATATGGTGCATTTGTTACAATTGATGAGGCTGTATTGATATATTATTATTAACAAAGGCAATAGTTTACATTAAAGTTCACTCTTTGTGTTATATATTCTATGGGTTTTGACAATTTCTCATATCATGTATCTGTCGTACAGAGTAGTTCCACTGCCCTAAACATCCTCCGTGTTCTGCCTGGTCATTTCTCCCTTCCCCTAACCCCTGGCAACCGCTGATCTTTTCACTGTCTCCATAGTTTTCCCTTTTCTAGAAGGTTATGTAGTTGGAATCATATAGTATGTAGCCTTTTCAGATTGGCTTCTTTCAGTTAGTAATATACATTTAAGATTCATTCATGTCTCTTCCAGGCTTGATAGAATGTTTCTTTTTAGCTCTGAATAATATTCCATTGTCTGGGTGTACCATAATTTATTTTTCCATTCACCTATTGAAGGACATCTTGGTTGCATCCAAGTTTTGGCAATTTTGAATAAAGTTGCTGTAAAATTTATGTGTAGGTTTTTGTATGGGCATAAATTTTCAACTGATTTGGGTAAAGATACTTTTTAATGTAATTTTACGTTTTGAATAGGTGATATATTGGTGTGGTTCAAAGATTTAATAACATTAAAAGGTTTACAGTAAGCAGTCTTAATCTCCCCTTATTCCTGTCTACCCTGATTCCCATCTTTTATTTATTTGTTTGTTTGTTTGTTTATTTATTTATGTATTTATTTTTGGCTGTGTTGGGTCTTCGTTGCTGCGCGCGGGCTTTCTCTAGTTGCAGCGAGTGGGGGCTACTTGTGGTTGCGGTGCGCGGGCTTCTCACTGTGGTGACTTCTCTTGTTGCGGAGCACGGGCTCTAGGTGTGTGGGCTTCAGTAGTTGTGGCAAGTGGGCTCAGTAGTTGTGGCTCGCGGGCTCTAGAATGCAGGCTCAGTAGTTGTGGTGCACAGGCTTAGTTGTTCCGTGGCATGTGAGATCTTCCCGGACCAGGGCTCAAACCCGTGCCCCCTGCATTGGCAGGTGGATTCTTAACCACTGCACCACCAGGGAAGCCCCTGATTCACATCTTATGTAATCCCTTCTATTATCTTCTTGCCCATTTTTCCTTGTTTTGTGCAAACTACTGCAAATCAATATGGATATGTAGCCTTTTTTTTCTTTTTTCATGAAAGTAGCACATTATATACACTATTCTGAGACTTGATTTTTTTTAATGTATAATTTCAAACTTACAAAAAGGTCTACAATTTGCTTTTTTTGTTTAGTAACATTTTCTGAAGAGTTTTCTATTGCTGAACATAGAGATTATTATTATTTTTCTTACAGCTGATAGTAGTCTATTGTGGAGATACTCCAAAATTTATTGAATCAGTCCCCTCTTGGTGGATACTTGGACTTTTGGCTGGTCTAGAAAGTACAGCCGTGAAGAACATTGTACATAAATCTTTCTGTACTTGTGTAGGTACAGTCACTAGATACACTTCCAGATGCAGGATCACTGGGTCTTAGGATAAATTTTTTGTAATAATTGATCTCCATAAGGGTTGTACAATTTCCTGCTTTCTTTTTTATCCTCATACTTAGTTTTCCTCTCCTCACTTACACGATAGGCCTCAGCTATATTGAGCTGCTTGTCATTTCTTGAACAAACAGCGCTCTTGCATTTCTCTGTACTTTTGCTCTTTCTATCCCTTGCTGAGAATGTCCTTCCTCTCCACTCTTGTCATCTACTTGGTAGACTCCTATGCATGCTTCAAGGCCCCAGCACCAATATCCCCTCCTCCCTCTAGCCTGCCACCCTTCTATGAACATGTAGCATTTTAAGCATGTTCTATCATTATAAATCAATTGAAATTTACAGTCACCTGAAACTAGGGGGATGAGTTCTGGCTCAGGAGGCAGGGTCCTGGGTTCTAGTCCTGCCTTCTCCATTTAGTGCATCTTGGGCCTTTGAGCCTCTGAGACTCAGTTTCCTCATTTGCCAGAAGGAGATCACAGCACCCTCTGTGTCTGCCTTCCTGGGTTCTTGTAAAGCACGTGTGAGCTAACATGTGAAAGCACTTTGTAAACTCCAAGGAGAACACTGTGCAGAGAGAGGTTTTTTCTTCTTTTGAAAAAACAATCGACCAGTGTTTAGAGTTTCTGTAACTCCAGGTGTCAGTTCCCAAACTCCTATCTTTAGCACGTGCTAAATCTGCTTTTCAAACTTACTCTTATCCCTTTAATTCCCGAACAGTTACACCTGTCTCCCTCCGCTGTTTTTGCCCCAAGTACAGAATGACAGGTTCTTTTCCATATTTGGGCCTATGAGCTACAATAACTATAATGTAACTTTCATAATAGTCCTCATTAGCATACAGAAAAAGTTTAACTATGAAGAGTGAGAACTTCTCATAAAAACCCATCTATTCCTCAGCCATTTCATGACATTTTAAACATACATAGTCTGCAGTTTCCCTAGAAATCTCATACATGAGTGTTGCAGCCTCTGGAGTCCATTTTCTGAGAATAACCGTGTGCAAAAAGTCACTGTGGGACTTCCCTGGTGGTCCAGTGGTTAAGACTCCATGCTTCCACTGCAGGGGGCATGGGTTCAACCCCTGGTCGGGGAACTAGGATCCTGCATGCCGTGCGGCGCAGCCAAAAGAAAAATAAAATAAAATAAAATTGTGGGTTTTTTTTTTTTTAATGGAGGTTTCATTTAAAAAAAGAGTCACTGTGATTGCTCATCTGCCCACCTACCCACCCTTCCAGCTGGTCCATCCTACCAAGCGGTCTTCTCTTCCAGTTCGTCCCCTTTCTTACCCTTCATCTTTCACTCAGTCTCTCCATCGGTCTGCTTGTCCATCTGTCATCTACTCTATGTCCAGTTCACTTTGCTTGAGATGGAGGAATAAGAAATGGGGTCCTCCAAGCACAGAGTTCCTCAGTTTCTAAAATTACACTGCACATTTTTGTTCAGCTGCACAGCTGGCAGATTGGAACATTTTATTTTGTGTCCTTTAGTCTTTCTTCTGTGGATTCTGGGTTTTTAACAACTCCTCTTTTGGTTGAAGAGTAGGATGGATAAGTATGTATCAATCTGTGAGAGCCCCTGTGTCCTCTCTGAGGGTGCTGTACACTGTGCGTCACAGAACTCATCTCCCTTTGCCTCAGGCCCTGCTTCTCCCTGTGGGTAGGGGTGTTGAAGAATCAGATGAATAACCTCCTGGATCCTGATGTTCTGTGTGTGCATGGGTGCATTTGTGTGTGTGTGGATGTGCATCTGTGCTCATGGATGGGTATAGGTCTATTCTTAAATGGTTAAACCTTCTAGTTAAGAAAAAAATGGATCCAACATTAGAATATTTTCCTGGAAAAACAATGGATTTCAACTACAGTTTACATGAGTCATACTTGGTGCCCAAGAGAGTAATTATACCACAATTTATGGAGACAGAATTCTTGATAGGCAAGTCAGGTTTGATACATAATGTTTTTTGAAAGATTCTCTTATTATTATATATTAAACCTCACCTCCATTTTTCTCTCCTTTAGAATTCATTGTTTCCTTTTCTTTGAAAGTTAGTTTTAATTTATTTTTATTTTCTATTGTATGAAGTTCAGTGTGGGATTAGTATCCTCAGCAAGGTTATACAACTTTCACAATTGGGGTGGGTTTTTAGTAGATCATTTCCCTTTTCTTCCCCAATGAAAATATTTGCGAGAAGAATAGAAAATTACCAATTAGTGATAGCTGGTGGTGTTGTTAGTAGCATTGTTTGGGTGGTGGCGGTATTTGTGGTGTGTGGAGTATGTGTGTACATGGTGGGCAGGGGGTGGGTCCTGAATGTTAATTCTGAAGATTATCCCCTACAGCAGGAGAGCACAAGTCATTCTGGAATCAAAGAAATCTGACCAGAGCTCCATGGCCACTAAGTAGATTGTGTGTCTTTCTTCCTGTTTCCCTGTTTTCGTCTCTTCAGCCCCAGGAGCAGGAGTCCCCAGCCTTCTGTGGGGTCAGGGCATCTCCCTTGCTCCGTGGGAGAGTGGCTCGGCAGGGGGCTTCCTTCCATCACGTCCCCTTTCCCAATCCTGTTTCTGACGCCAGGCCTTTGCATTGTCCATCCTCAAAGATCTTACAGCTTCGGGGCAATAAAAAGCAGCTCTTCTAAAGTGTGGTCAACATCTTCTTTTGTCTTTGTTTAGACTCATATGAGCCTTAAGGGCACATTTTCAAAAACCAGTCAAGTAGCAGGCAGGACACTGAAATAAAAAAAATTAAAAAACGAACAACCTCAGTGATAATTAGCAGTGCTGCTTTAGAGTCACAGATTTTCTGAACCTAAAACTATTTCCCTGAAGCATCCCATTTTCCCTACCTTTGTTTCCCACCCTAAGAAGTCTGGCTGACTCATCAACTCATTTCACAGTGGTTTTCGCTGGTGGTGCCAGGGTTATGTTCACCATCTGAGTACAGTAGGAAAGGCACAATGATTGCGTTTCATTAATTGAAACGTCTATTGTGTGAGTGTCTCTATTCCCCTTTCACTGGGTGATATCCAGAAATAGTGTGTGCAGGAATGTGCAAGGGGTAGGCGACAGCATGACGCTGATTTTGCTTTTTCATTTTGGACACCATCACACAAAATAATAAAGGGTTTGCCCTGAAGAAGAATTGTCATTTGTTTTTGTCTCCGGGGCCTTGTCAAGGTTTATCTTTCCGTCCTCCAACCTGGCATGTGTCCCCAGGAGCCAGCTGAGAGCGACAAGCTCAGTGCAGGTAATACCTTTAAAACCTCAGTGATTAGCATTAGGCAAGGCTGACATTTAGAAGTGTGCCTCACCACGCCCCCTGCCCTGGGCATTCTTATGTTGTTGTGTGGCCTTGGCCCCCAGAAGTCACACTAGCTGACAGATTTGTTTTATTAAAGGCTGGGTGGGTGTGGCCATGGGGCAGCAAGACAAACTGCTCCTCTTTTTCTGAAGCCCCCTCGAACAGCTTAATCACCGAAGTGAGGCCAGAACTATCCCCGTAAAGACTGATCTTCTGAGTGGTGAACATTTTCTCTCATAGAAACTTGGCTAGGACTTTTGACTTTAGAACTAAATTGTTTTTCCAGGCTGAAAGAAAATTTCAGGTACTTTTGGATTTTTTTCCCCAGAGAAACCTTTCCTGCTACCTCAAATCCCACTTTTTCTCTGCCTTGTTAATAATGTGGAAATTGTGAGCGTCAGTGAATTTTACTTAAGAAAATGACTGCCTGCGGAGTTCATGTTCTAGATGGCTGACTTTACAAAGTTTAACTCGTTACATCTTGTGTAAATGTTCCTTATTTGTGAGGTTTGCTCCCAAACTGGGATTTTAAATAACCGATCTCTATGAGACAAGTGTGTCCATCCTCCCCACTCCCTCCCACACCTGGGTGTGATTAGACAGATTTCAAACCCAGTGGACCATGTGTGAATTGCAGCCACAGAAGGGCCCTTGTGAGGCCCAGACTTCTGTGGTCCATGACAAAGATGCCCCGAGGGGCATGTGTTACAGGCTCACTAAGGCTGGGGTGCACACACACCCACCTCCCGCTCCCCGACCCTGTGGCCTGTGAGGAGATCTGGGGAATCAGCTTTCAGCCTGGTGCTTGGGAGGTGCTGATGTAGCCCATCTGGCTAGTTGGGGATCTCCTTCCTTCCTCATGATTCTAAGTTTGGCCTGAAAAGTGTCAGGTTGGCTGCATGTATTTTGGACTCCCACAGAGACCATATGGTCTTTTGGATTCCGTGTTCAACATTTTTATCTGTCAGTACTTATTGAGCTTTTGCAGTCCTGTGACTCAATGCCATCATAGCTCCCCTAAGTGGCAGGGTGGAGGACCTCCCTGAACCGTGAACACATTTTTGACATCCCCACCTTTCTCTTCTCAGGCTCTTACCTCTGTCTGGAATACCTCGATGTCTGGCCTACTTTTCAAGATCAACCCAAATGTCACTCACTTGATAAAACCTCTGCCCACTTGGTTGTGTTCCCTTTCCTTTGAACCTCTATTATGCTCCCTCCGACCTTTGTTATTCATTCGTTCACTCATTTATCCATTCATTCATTCAAAAAAAGGTTTATTGATGCCTACTATATACCAGATTTGGGATATATCATGAACTAAACAGCAAATATCTCTTCCTCCTTCCCTTCTGTAATTTCTCAATAGAGCTTACATTCTAGCTGGTGGAGATAGCATACATAAACAGCACGTGCAATACATAAGTCAATTATATAGTATTTTGGAAGGGTCAAAATGGCATGGAATGGGGAAAGGAAAAGGAAGAGCAGGATGGTGTCGATCAGAGCACAAGGTGGGAGGAGGGGACGAGATGCAGTGCATATTAAGCAGACAGGCCTCAGTGACACTTACTGAAGTTGGCCTGTGGTCATAGTCTGCGTATGTGCCTTCTCCTTCTTTCCCAACTGAAGGGACAGAGGCTGGGCCTCCTAACTGATTTATCTGCCAGCAGCACTTAGCACGAAATGCCTTGTGTGTGGTCGGTGCTCTGTAGATAATTGGTGAAATGGGAACGAATGTGTAAAAATGAATTTGAGGGCAAATAAAAAGCTCATTTCCTATTTTGCTTTTTTCCTGTCCTTATAAAAAAAACCTTATGATAAATCTGTGCTTAAGAATCTGAGATTCCTTCCCTATTTACTTAGTCTTTTCAAGATAGAGTTTGTCACTGGACCTCAGTGGGTACAGGGGTTTTGGAAAGTATTGATCAATGCTGCTTTTTGCATGAAATAGTACAATTCTAACATATAAACTTCAATTCCATTTAGAAGAGCACAGAGGACCGTAGTCTGTTTACTGCTTTGGCCAGCTTTTTGCTGTAAAAGAATCATTTTTTTTAAACAATAAATAACTTTCGGGAACTGAATAGGGGAAAACATTTCAAGAGTATATTTTATTATCAGTTTGCCATGAAAAACTCAAAGGTCTCTTGACAACCTCCGGGTTTAATTAGCTTTCAGTTTACAAATACTTATCAAATGAAATAACATTATCCCAGTGCAGAGCAATACCTAACGTGGATTGTGAAGATACAGATGTCACGTGACCAGTGAGTGTGCATTTCCGCTCTTACCTGAGGTTTAGAGATTATGGAAAATCAATGCAGAGTAGCTTTCTGGGCTGCATTCAGTCCATATAAGTGGGTCTTGAATCAAAAAAAAGATCTGAGGCTGCAGTTGATCCAGTGCTTTCAGGTGCCCAATTTAAAATGCAAATGGCTGCTGTGGCTGATAAAATTCTCCCCTGAGAGCTAAAAAGCTCTGTGTAATTTAGAGCCCCGAGTTCCATACTGCAACTTCCACGGGAAGAGTATGTGTGTCATAGACTGCTAGCATGTCAGCGTCAGGAGGCTCCTGTGGACAGCCTAGTTTAGTGCTTTTCCAACTGCTCTAGCCGAGTCCTCCCAGGGGCCCGGTATGGGGAGGGGAAAGGCTCTGAGTTATCTATCCCCAGTCCCATGCCTGTTCTTCCATTCACCTCAGTACACTTTGACCAGTTTTATTGTCTTTATGCTTTTATGTAAGAGTTTGTATGGAGGAAGTGTTCTGAGGCTAAAAGTATCAATACTTGGAAAGAAGTAGCTTGATCTAGATTAGCTCATTCATTTTCCAGGTAAAGACACAGCAGCCTGGAGAAGGTAAGACACAGCTCTAAGTGGTTATGTACTGCAGTTGTGACAGCAGTTAGGAATATGCCTCTCTGGGACTGTTTCCTTATATGTCCACCTCATGGGCTTAGTGTGGGAATCAAATGGGACAGACCAGGAAGCACAATGGATAAGAGAGTGTACATTTAATGCATTAGTTAAATGTAAAGTATCACTGTCATTTTCTCTTTTCTACCACTAGAGCAGTCATGTGGGTTGTCAAACTGTGTTCCAGGGAGCCCTAGGGATCACTGCAGGAAGCTTAGGGGACCTCTTTTCTTCAGACAAAGCATCTTTCCTTTTATCTGCTTTCTATGTTAGGCATCTAGGTAAAGTTTCTTTTATAGATAGGACTCTATAACTTTTAAAAAGTTTGAAAACCACTGATCTAGAAGGAGTTTTGCAAATAAATAGCTATGCTTGTTTAAAATGCTGGTGGCCATCTGTGCCCATTGAAATGGCTAGATACAGAATATTCAGGGCAGAGATTCCTTGAATACCTGGTTCAAGAAGATGGACTGCTGTAGATGTAAACATTATTCACAGATTGGCCCGAACCAAAGAGACAGAAAACTGAGTGAGTGACAAGACTGAAACTCACTGTGGAAACCTTAGAGCTGCTTTGAGACGTGTGGTGTTTTTTAAGTCTGGGTGTTCGCAAGGCCTTTTATTTCTCGGCTCTGTTTGTAACCGATGTGGTGGTTTAATGTAAGTACCAAGGTGAAAACTAAGTGGTACCTGACAGGTGATGGCCTTTTCTTTCCTGTCTTCATTTTTTAGTGCACTTACATTTCAATCGACCAAGTTCCCAGGACCCATGCCATCGTGATAAGCAGACCTGCCTGGCTTTGGGGGGCAGAAATGGGAGCCAATGAACATGGAGTGTGCATAGCCAATGAAGCCATCAATGCCAGAGAACCAGCCGCTGAAACGGAAGCCTTACTGGGGATGGATCTGGTCAGGTACTGCCTGGTGATTCTTTGAAACAACTGCCCAGAACAGGTGGGGTGTGGGGATGGGATTTATCTGCCTCCAAACCTCATACTTCGTAACGCAGTCCTTCCAAAGATGACTTGTGCCTTTTGATATAAACTTGGAGGTGATGGAAAAAAGAATAGATTACAATGGAGTATTATTCAGCAATAAAAAAATTAAGTACTGATACCTGCTATAACATGATGAATCTTGAAAACATTATACTAAGTGAAAGAAGCCAGACACAAAAGGTCATTATTGTATGATTCCATTTACATGAAATATCCAGAATAAGCAAATTCATAGAAGCAGAAAGTAGATTAGTGGTTGCCTGGGGTTGGAGTGGAGGATGGGGAGTGATTCCTAATGGATATGGTGCTTCTTTTTGGGGTGTTGAAATGTTCTAAATTTAGATTATGGTGATAGTTGCACAACTTTATGAATATACTAAAGACCACTGAACTACACTTTTAAGTTTATGGTCTTTGAACTGTATCTATCTAATAATATATAAAAATAAAAAGAATACATAAAAAATACATAAAAGATAAAGGAAAAAAGAACAGAAATCACTTCCCTCCTTTCCCCTCTATGTCTTGGTCATCTTTTCTTCCTTTCCCTCCCCTTCCAGCCACAGTGTAACAGAGGGAAGCGGACGTGTAAGCTCGGCAGGATGGGGGTTCTCTGTTGCCTTGTTCACTACTGTGTCACAAGCACTAGGGGCTGTGTGCCTGGCACGTAGCGGCTGATCAACGACTGAGTTTGGAAAGAATGACTAAAGTAGACAGTGGGTGGGAATGAAACAACGTTCTGAAATGGCTTCCTTTTTTCTGAAATACTGAAATGCAATAGAGTAATGGCATGATTGAAAGAGGATTGGGCTGGGAGCTGGAGGTCTTGGTTTTCAGTGTGGATACTTGTCCCTTGTCCGATGTGAGGCCTCGATTGGGTGACCTCCAGAGAGCGTCCCACATGTAACATCCTATAAAAAGGAATAGAGGTTTTTACATTTTGTAGGTTTTGTAGGGAGAAATTGCACATCTACACAGAGACCTCCGTGGCCCACAGCTTCTTCCAGCTGATGGACAGGTCTGTTTGTGACACCCCTTTGATGCCATATTGCCTTTATACCTTCCTCACCCTTCCTTATGCTTCCTGGTTATTATAAAGTCAGAAGGAGCAGATTCCCTGAGCTGGAGAAAAGGAGGGAAAAGCCTTATATTTATAATCAGTTTTCTCTTGATCAACAGAATGAAATGGATAGAATAACAACAAGTTTTGAGCTTATGTTTTGACAGTTGTCCCAGTATTTTTACCTCCATGCTTAATAGAAATCCTAAAAATGAAGAGTTAACAATGAAAAATAATGTCCCCTTTATGCCTCATTCATAGCCTTGCATTTTGAGTTATTATTGACTTTATGGCAGGGGATTTATAGAACTGGCAAATACCACCGTTTAAACAGTTGATTTCTAAGGGACGACAGAAAAGAATTTTTTTTTAAATTTCTTCGAAGCCTCTGATGTATCTTCTCAAGTTCATCAACCTATAAGGCAACGAGAGTTACTGAATATCTGCTTTGTGGTAGACTCTGTGGGCACATGAAGAAGCTCAAAAACTTCAAAGAGAGTTTAGTCTGGTTGCTGGGAGAAGACAGAAAATTGAGCAATGCAAGATTTTAAGACCAATTTAAGATGACAGAAGGAGAGACGTGTCTCAAGGCAATCTGAGATTTGTAGCCACATGAATGACACAGAACCCCAGGCCCTCAGCAAACACCCCTGGATGTCCAGAGATGATAATGGACTGAGTCTGTTTAGGAATGCTTCGAGAAGAAGATACCTTTGACCTGGGTCTACAACGCTGCGGGATGTAGACCGAGAAGATACACTTGGCACATAATTGGGGTTGTGATAGTTACCAAGGTCTGGACAGTAACAAGTGTCAGGCATAGATTATAGGGTGAACTTAATGATAGTCATTTAACCTTAACGCCTTCCCTGGCCACCCATGTCCAGTTATGACAAGAAAAAAGCAGGTGTGCGAAGAGGACCCTGCCGCAGGTGTCTGCACCTTGAGTGGCTCTTTGTGAGTTCAGGGTCTCAGCTTTATACAAGCGATGATCAGTTCAGCCAAGCCCAGTCAGATAGTGAGGGGTCAGTTCATACTAACCGAATGCTAAAAGTGACCGCTGAGCCAGAAGTCCTCCTAGATCAATGTCTCAGAGGCTCCCAGGAGATGGGTGCTGAAGCACCACAGAGCACTGTTTGAGTAGCAAGGCTCCGGAGCAGTGGGTCTCAGAGTGTGGTTGGTGACCCAGTAGCTCTGGCATCACCTGGAAAGTTGTTTGAAATGTAGATTCTGGGTCCCCACCACAGACCTCCTGAATCAGCAGCTCTGGGGGGTGGGACCAGCAATCCGTGCTTGAACGCGCCCTCCAGGTGCTTCCGAAACACACGAAGCGTTGAGAACCAGCGTGCTAGAGGAAACTTGCAGTCCGTGAGCTGTGTTCTCTCAGTTTGGGCTCAGTGTCTCCAAGGTATTGCTGTTGGAGGGATCACTACTTCCTCTGTCCGTGCTTGTCTGCTATGCTTGGATGCCAGTTCTTTCCTGGACAACTCCTGGGAGAGCAAGCTCTTTGCGTTTTACACTCTATTTCTAGTGCTTGCTAGACCTGGGGTTGATTATTCAAAGATTATATAGGGCCAGCTGCCCCTCTATGGATTCTGATCTTTTGTGCTTTCCAACAGCACGTCAAATCCAGCCTCAGTCCAAAGGGACGTTAAGTGAACGTGGGTAGCACTTTATTGGGCACTGAGTTTAAGATAAAAGTATAATTTGTATGTGTTTCCTAGAGGTTTGCTGTGTGAATTCAAGCATTAGGCAATACTGTTTTTATATTTCATTTTCAGTTTATGATGTTAAGTAACATCTGCTACTTTCGATACACTGATCTCTGTGAGAATCTGTCAACGAATCCCTTTCTCCCGGGAAGAGGCACATAAACACATATACTCCACTTTTGCATGTTTCAGAAGGTTGGTACCAAGTAACAAGAAGCTGAATGGAGCTAGCCTAAAAAATGGGAATTTATTTTCTGCAGGTCAGGGTTCTCTTACAATCCAAGGTCTGTCTCTCATGATAATGCATCTTGGCCTCTTGGATGAGAACTAGAAAGCCCTTAGAACTCATTCATCAGTGGCATTCTGGTAAATGTTTAATAACCAGACTGGGGCGGGGTGGTGGGGGGCAGCTCTGATTTGTAGCCTTTTCCAGTTTCCATGGCGTAAATACTCCCACGATGACTGATGTCAGGCTACCAATGGTTTAACAACTAGATCGGAATTCTTGACGTAGAGCCGGCTGCTCCGAGCCGGCACAGCTGGCCCCCGGGCGTCACTGCAATCGTTCAGGTTTCACGCCTCTTCTTCCCTTTGCATGACTGCTCTATTCTCTTCTTTTTCTGCAGACTGACTTTTGCTGCTCCGTTTGGGTTTAACTTTGTCACTAAAACCCAGTCCATCCCAGTATCTTAGAGCATCTTATAATTCTGGACACTTTCCATCAGACCCTCAGCATGTAAAAAGACACAAAAGTCCTTGAAAAGAGGCCAGTGTAATCACTGGAAAGGGCCAAGGGTTTTCTTTAGGTTGTGGAGAGTGTGAGGACTCACAGGTGACCTGAAAGGGGGCCCAGCCAATGTCTGTAGGAGGAAAGAACCTGTGGATTAGAGTTAGTATTTCGCAAACACTATTGTACGATGCATTTTGGATAGAATATTTCATTTAACTTTGACAACAATCCAGTGAAGTGGGTCTGATTACTTCTGTTTGGTAGACAGGAAATTGAGGTTAAGGGACTTGCCCGAGGCTTCGACAGAGCCTGGTGTACCGGGGCCCGCTCCCCTCAGGGAGGCGACCCCTGTCTGTACTAGATCGCAGGTTACTTCTCCTTTCCAGGAGCCAGGAAGCTCTGGATACCAAGAGATGGAGGTTAGTCAAAAGGTTTCTCACATCCTTCTTCCAAATCAGTGCAGCCCTTAGCATCCGCTTTTTCCCCCTCCTGCTTCTATCCCTCTGGCTAGAGGCTGGGAATCATTCAATGTCCAAAAAATCATGAACCAAGAGGGGCCTTGCAGACCCCTGGATTTGTGGGGGAGAAGGAGGGTTATTTGCATCTACATCCCTATAGGAACACCAAGCTCATCCCTAAAAGGGGAGGGGAGTTGACTATTTTTATGACTTTCCCCAGGGCAGTGATTATATATCCACGGTAAATCTAGTTATAACTTGGTTTTACCTAATTGGGATTCAAAGGCACAGGGGTCTCCCTAATTAATGGAGACATAGGTGTCAGAAAGACAAGCAAGGGCTTCCCTGGTGGCGCAGTGGTTGAGAATCTGCCTGCCAATGCAGGGGACACGGGTTCGAGCCCTGGTCTGGGAAGATCCCACATGCTGTGGAGCAACCGGACCCGTGAGCCACAACTACTGAGCCTGCACGTCTGGAGCCTGTGCTCCGCAACAAGAGAGGCCGCAACAGTGAGAGGCCCGCGCAACGCGATGAAGAGTGGCCCCCGCTTGCCGCAGCTGGAGAGAGCCCTCGCACAGAAACGAAGACCCAACACAGCCAAAAATAATAAATAAATAAATAAATAAATAAATAAATAAATAAAAATTAAAAAAAAAAAAAAAAAGACAAGCAAGCCGAGTTTCCAAACACGAGGGCTTGCATTAGGGGAGAACACATGGTGCTCATCTTCCTTAGTGAGCTGTGTTAACCTTTCAGGAATGGGCGCAGTGAGCTTGACATACCAGTGAAAAGGTCACGGGCCCCAAAGAGGGATTTTCTCCAGGATTTCCCATAAAAAATAAGGATCTGAATTTGGGAGCATCTAACTCCAAGACCCAGAAAAACCCGGACCAAGCACGCACTCGGAAGGATTTGAATTGCACTGAAGGTTGATGTCAGAGCGAGACTCTAACATTGGCCCAGTTAATTTCATCCCTTTTCCTGCTCCAGTCAAGCCCATAATGAGGTGTAGCACCCGAAGTGAAAGTAAGCATGGGGGCCAGAAAGGCTCTGTTCTCATTTTGCATCAGATGAATCTGCCTCATCTAGGAGGGGAAACTGTCATGAAAAGCTTTAAAACAGGCCTCAGTGTTGGGAGACTTGTGGCCTGGATCACCAAAGTCTGGTGCATTTGTACCTCTGCGTCTCAGGCGGAGAGGGTGTAACCCGCTGTCATTCACAGCTCTGGCAGTTGTCCTGTTCTCAGCCCATGGCAGAGAGGCCGCAAGGGAGTGGTCAGGTGGGACAAAGGCGTATCTTTTCCCCATGGTCCTGGCATGAGGGGTATAATCAGAATCGTGTCTGTGGATGAGCGCTGAGGCGACCCTGCAGATGCCGTGCAGAGGGCATCAAAGTCAGTGTGGGAGGGCACGTGTGTTGGAATCTCAGCGTGGGACCCAAACAGGCAGAACAGCAGGAGAGTAAGTTAGAAACTGCACAAGAGAAGTCACAGCTTCCAAAGGTGGCACTGTTGCCCAGGCTGGGTATTCACAGGCTCCTAGCACACATTTGCACGGGTAAGTTGGGGCCCTGCAAAGGCCCTGGGCACAGGGTTCTCCCTGGAATACGTACATAAGACGATGTAACCAGGGGCCACCAGGGACCTGTGGAAAGCAGGACCTGTGGAAAGCAGGGGCCCTCCTGTGTGCCCAGCTCTGGGCTGTGAGACGTACTCACAGCACACTTGTTTGCTCTGGATCCTCAAGGTAAGGTGAGCGCTTATTTCCTCCACTCCTTTTTGGAGAAGATGGCACTGACCAACAGAAGAGTCCACTAATTCCATCTTCTAACGAGTTTATTCTTTTATCACTCCCATGAAGTCTCAGGCTTCAGCTTCTCAAAGCATTGCCTTGTCACCAAGCCTCCCTAAGTAAGCTTAAATTAAGAAATGCCAGGGGCTTCCCTGGTGGCGCAGTGGTTGAGAATCTGCCTGCTAATGCAGGGGACACGGGTTCGAGCCCTGGTCTGGGAAGATCCCACATGCCGCAGAGCGGCTGGGCCCGTGAGCCACAATTACTGAGCCTGCGTGTCTGGAGCCTGCGCTCCGCAACAAGAGGGGCCGCGATGGTGAGAGGCCCGCGCACCGTGATGAAGAGTGGCCCCCACTTGCCACAACTAGAGAAAGCCCTAGCACAGAAACGAAGACTCAACATAGCAATCAATCAATCAATCAATTAATCAATAAAAAAAAAAATAAATCTTTAAAAAAAAAAAAAAAAAAAAAGAAATGCCAAATGAATTGATATATAATTACCTATGAAAATAAGCCTCTTGCAAAGATAAGACCAGTTGCATTATCCGGCAGCACGGTGAAACGTCCCTTCAGGAAGAATCAAGCTGGGTGAATTTTAATAATGATTGCATCTCAAGTTGAAAACTCACCCAGGACTGGCCTCTGCTATCATCTTAGCCGGCTCATTGCTCTGTTCTGTGCTTCTGCCACCAGAATTACAAGTTGAATGAAGAGATGAATAAATAGACATTTACCGAGCACCCATTACATGCCATCTTCTTTCAAATCAGCCGGAGAGGGAAGTAGTACTGTTTTCACTTTACAGATGAGAAAATCAAGGTTCGGAAAGTTTACTCCCAGTGGATAGCAGAACCAGAATTAGAACTGAGGTCCCTTTATCTCTGAGTCATTTGTTTTTCTACCATAGTGTGCTATGTCTGGAAACTTACTGATCACGTACTTGGTGCTGGGCCCTAGAGCCATGTATTTTTGTGTTCATTGTCTCATAAAACCCATCCTCATAGTACTCAGTGATGTAGGTATTTATTTTACAGGTGACATAAAACTGAAGTTCAAGTATATTATGGAACTTGCTCAGGGTCACACAGAGGGCAGTCTCTGTGCCTGCTTTAAGGGGTCTATTAATTGGAAGGGCTGGGAGGGGACTGCTGTTTCACTTTGAAAGAAATATGTTCTTTCGGATGACTGAAGCTGTAAGCTACAGCAGTAGAGGTGCGCTGATAGGTAGGAGGAGAATATGTAGAAAAGGACTGATCATGTATGAACCAGCCGCCCATTGCTAATGAGATTGTGAGTGAATCATATGCACAGAGGACAATGGCTGGCTGTGGAGCACTTTTATTACTAATCAAAATATCTGGTGTAGAATAATAGAGGTCAAGGCTGGGCTGGGGAGAGGTTTCCTTTTGCCCAGAGGCAGGAGGAAGAAAAAGCCACAGAGAAGGGGTCCTTGCTAAGGGCTGCAACTGAGCTGACCAGCTCCAGGGGAGTCAGAATTAGAAAAGAGAAAGAGAGGTGGCCGAGCTTCCTTTCAAGAGGGAGAAGCCACTGGGCTCCTGACTCCTGTCTCTCTATGGAAGGGGTGCGTCCAAAGACAGAAAACGCCCCCATGATTTTGAACTGCATGTGTGACAGTTGTGTATCTGAGTTCAAGTGCTGTTTATCTGTTTGCGTATTGGCTTGAGTGCTTAACATAGTTACACACGTTGGTGTTCTTCATAACTCAGCCCCGTCCCAGCCTTTGGTTCCTATGCTGATAATGAGGTGGTGAGAAATGACAGAGGTATGCTTCTGGTTTTCTTACTTCAGGCTTGGTTTAGAGAGAGGGGCAACAGCTAAAGAAGCCTTAGATGTCATCGTCGCCTTGTTGGAAGAACATGGACAAGGCGGGAATTATTATGAAGATGCAAACTCCTACCACAGCTTCCAAAGTGCATATCTGATCGTGGACAGTGGGGAAGCCTGGGTGCTGGAGACCGTGGGGAAGTACTGGGCTGCGGAGAGAATCACAGGTGAGTGGGGTGGCCGGTGGAGAGTTTCGAGGACAGGAAAAGCTGAGGCCATGGTGCCTGGACTTACAGGAGTCATGCTGCTGTTGCAGACACTCTGTGCTTCATGTGTAGGCTCTGGAGTGCCTCTCCTTTCTGGGCTTCTGCTTCTAGAGAGGAACGGGGGTTTCCTGAGCCTGGAGTGAAGGATGTCAGTGCTTGGGAAGCACACTCCTGACATTTCATATTGACTGTTTGCCTGGGGGCAGGTCCCAATTCTTAGTTACAGAAACAAAGTCCCAGAGATTTTTCTCAACCTCATGCACACCCGTGTGCACACACATGCACCCAGACGCATGTATATTTGCACGCACATTCCATTAATTTAAAACAATTCATTATCGGGAATTCCCTGGTAGTCCAGTGGTTAGGACTCCGTGCTCTCACTGCCAGGGGCCCGGGTTCAATCCCTGGTCGGGGAACTAAGATCCCATAAGCCGTGCAGTGTGGCCTAAATAAATAAATAAATAAATACAACAATTCATTATCAGGGCTACTGTGTTTTTCTAAATGTTGGGAACTGAAAAAAATTTGAATGAAGACGTATCATATTTTATTTTATTTTTTAAAAGCTATATATATATTTGAGCAGAGGGCAGTAGTGTAAACTGCTCCTTCAGGTGGGGTGAGACTGAATTGGGGAGGAGGAATCTCCGGAGCTGCAATGTTCGTGAGTCTTGTTAGTAGCACAGTGCCTCTTTCAAAGAACCTTTCACTTCTCTTGTGAGTAGTAAATGCTTGGGGTTTAGTTCGCCAGATCAAGTGACTGTTGCTCATTGAAAATGTGATAAAATGTGTCAGGACTGGTCACACGTTCTGGGAAATCTTAGAACCAAGGATCGTCTGTTTCTCTCTTCAAAAACGGAATCCATTCCTCCCTATAGTTAGAGGCAAGTTGCAGGGGAGAGATGTCTTGTAAATTTCCATTTCGTGACTAAGTCTTTGTAAGTCTATTTCTAAATAACTGGGTTTTGCACTCTCTACAGAGGGAGTCAAGTGCATTTGCAATCAGCTTTCGCTCATGACTAAGATCGACGCAGAGCATCCTGAACTCAGGAGTTACGCTCAGAGTCAAGGCTGGTGGACGGGAGAGGACGAGTTCAATTTTTCTGAAGTTTTTTCTCCAGCTGATGACCATCTAGCCTGCTGTTCAGGCAAAGACAGCTTAGAAAAGCAAGAAGGTGAGTTAGTGTATCCCTTACAATTCTCCCTCTCATACCCTTCGTCTTGCAGCTATTTCAGAGACCTTGTTTGAACTCAGGAGAATGAGCAGAGAGGAAGAGTAGAGAACAGACCTTGTATACAGAGACCGACTTGTGCTAAAGTCCTTGCTGTGCAGGCAAGATGACAACTTGCATTTATGTTTACATGATGCTTTCTCATCCATGGATGTTTCCTTTTCCTATTTCTCCTTTAAATGCTGATGTCATCATGCTTGTCTTTTTGATACTTATTCCAGCCTTGCTTATACCTCAGCATTTGTGTATTTGACTTATCTTCTTCATGTATTTTCCTCTCCCGTTAGCCTGCTGAGTCTTGACATCAGGGGTGTTGTCTTTTACTCATCTTAGGATCCCCTTGTGAGGCTTGTTATAGTCCTTTGTTCCATGAACATTTGTTGAGTCAAATTGTTGAACTGAATTCCTTTCATGAACCCTCTATCTTCCACCCAGTATTGACTTAGTCAGAATCCATGTTTAGGTAAACATGGGTGACTGGATATCTTGTTACTTTTATGCATGAGTGGAAAACCCTTCCACATAAACACAGTGGCCACGTTTTATATTTGCCATTGGTCATTTAGAACAGGAGTTGGCAAACTATAACTTGTTGGCTGCTGCCTGTTTTGTAAATACAATTTCATTAGAACACAGCCACACCCATTTATTTACCTATTGCTTATGGCTACTTCCATGCTACATGGCAGAGTTGAGCAGTTGCGACAAGTAAGTTATGGCAGAGATTATAAGGCCCATAAGCTTAACATATTTCCTATCTGGTTCTTTAAGAAAAAGTTGGCTGACTCAATCTAGAAGAATGCTTTAGGACTTTTGCTATAGAACTTAATTAATATATTCTGGGTAGGAAGGTAAGAAAGTATCCATTTAAAAATGGGAACTTTATAAAAAACCCTAAAAGTTTTTAACTTAAAAAACCTAGCTTGGTAAAAGTATATAATACCAGTTGTAAGGTAGTCCTGCCAAAATATCAAATGTAAATCTGATGAAGCTTCTGGATCTAGCTACTAGTCTACCAGAAATACAGAGAATGGAGGAAAATATTCATAACACCATCTGCAAAGTCCATCTTGCAAAGTCCAGAGTGTGAGAAACTCAGGAGAAATGGCCCAACAAATAAAATGCAAGGGGGAAAAATGAGACGCAGTGATTAAAAGAGTTTTAAGAGACATTATCAACCTGTTGGATCCTGGTTTAAATCAGTAAACTCACTTATGAAACAGTGAGGATGTTTGAACCCTGGATAGTTGAAGAACAGAAGGACTTATACTGTTAATATTTTTAGGTGTGATGTGTTACTCATAGAGATTTACAAAGAAGATGTGAGTCGTGGTAGTGAAGTTTAAGGCACCTTTTCTCTATGTGATGCTCTGATTTGATCTTTGTGAACACACTGAAAAAATAATGTTTCAATGAATTATAAACAGAGGGAGAAAACGTAGAACCAGGATCCTGTGTAGTGAAAGATTTGTTAGTCCTTTTATCTGAAGTCAGAGCCAATAGTCCTCATGGCTCTAAATATTCTAAATACTTCTCTGTGTATATTTCCCACTGCAGGGAGGTCATTCTCCAAATATAGCATTGACTCTAACCAGCAAGATTGTACCAGAGAGCTTGCTTGGTGCACTGCATAGATTGCATACTTTCTTATGAATATCATTCTGTTGTGTACTGTACTAGTTGAGGAATTGCTAAGTGCTGTAACACAGAGACCCCAGAATAATGTGGCTTAAAGAAAATGGAAATTTATTTCTCTCCCATGTTACAATCCAGATGTATATGGACAGTCCAGGGTGGGTGGGTTATTCTGCCTCAACACATGACTTCCTTTTGTGGTCCACTCACTGGCATCTCCCAGCCAGCAGGAAGGGAGGGAAAAAAGTGAAGGGCAAGCATTCCTTTTTATGGATGTAATGGGGAAGTTGCACACATAATTTCTGCTCACCTCCCGTTGGTCAGGATCTATCACGTGACCACATCTAGCCACAAGGGAAGCTGGGAAATATAGTCCCTACTTGGGCAGTTCTGTTCCCAGCTGTAATTTCAGGGGTTCTGTTACTAAAAAGGGAAAGGACTGATGGATTTTGGTTACAGCTTGCCTCCTCTCTCTCTCTTTTCTTTACAGAAAGCATCACTGTGCAGACTATGATTGACATCTTACGGGACAAAGCCAGTGGAGTCTGTATAGACTCCGAGTCTTTCCTTACCACAGCCAGTGTAGTGTCTGTCCTGCCTCAGAACAGAAGCTCGCCATGCATTCACTACTTCACTGGGACCCCAGATCCTTCCAGGTTTGTCTGAGACACAGTCACACAGGTGGCAAGTGTGTGCTTCCTTTGAGAGCTCACCCAGCAATCACACACTGAGTTCCTGCACCTCCTGGTGTATAGCTGAGTCACATTTTTTAGTCATCTCACCATGGCCAGTACAGCACAAAGAGATGTGATGAAGGGAAGTTCTTGGCTTTTGTCACATAGCGTTCATCACAATCATGGAAGCCAACTGTTTTAAATTCAACAAACATTTATTAATATATATTATGGACCAGGCATTGTGTTGTATTTGAGGGATGCAAAGATAAATAAGACCCAGTGAGACAGAAAGATACAGGAATGCCCAAGATTGATCAAAACCACCAGTTCCTATGAGTTAGAGGACAGAATGGTCCAGAGGCAATGCACATTGAAGCCACTTCAAGTGCACTGGCCTCTTCTCTAAGACATTGTGTTTTAGGGTATTGCTTTCTGCCCACACACTTCAGCAAAGGGCTTGCACTGCACAGTGTTTAAGAACACAGCCTCTAGAATAAACTGCCAGGAGTTGAATTCCACCTCTGTCACTTAGTAACTGGTAAGTCTCTTAACCTCTCCAAGCTTGTGTCTGTCCTGTACAATGGACACAATACCAGCCCCTACTGTTATATGCTTTTTGGGAGGATTAAATGAGATAATCCAAGTAAATGCATAGTAGGTTTAACTATTATTTATTAAGACTATCTCTGATCTACCAGGTAGACAGCAGCCCTTCTCCTTGGTAACTTTCAGTCATGCACACCACAAATCATGTCATCAGTGGCTTAGACACAACCATCCAGTGATTTCTAAATTATCAGAATCACTTAGGGGAGTTTTTGAAAAATACAGATGCCTTGACCCAAACCTATTGTATCAGAATCTTTAAGGTGGGCTTAGGAATCTGTCTGGTGAGTCTGATCCTCAGGCTGGAGAGGTCTAGAAGACTGCCCATTCCAGTAGGTTTTCTGGTATTTTTCATGTGCTCCATTGGCTGAAAACCATCATCATTTGAGTATCGGGTATCAAACCTTTGACTCTGCTACCAGGGAATCTGTAGCTGTTTGATTTCATTCCCTTTCCAGCTGAAAGTATTTACTCTCCACTTATTGTTTCAGGAATACAAGACAATGGCAGTGTCCAGCTAGGGACTGTTTGATGACTCAGGGGAGAAGCCAAGTACCTTTCCTGACCCTTTGACCTCACTACTGCCAATATCAATAGATCTTTCTAACAAGACCTATTAAATTCAGTATAAGCTATCCTTAGTTTTTCATTCATTCATTATTCATTCAACAGGCACTTATTAGGCACCTGCTGTGTACCAAATCTTATGCTTGTTGGGTACTAGAGACAAAGTGTGAGCAAGATAAGAGGTGGCACGAAGGAGACAATGAAGGGGGAAACCACAGAGGAAGAACTCTTGAGCACTGGGGGTTGTAGGAAGAGAGGTTTGTTAGGTGCTAAAAGCAGGAATGACATTCTGGGTGGAGGGAACAGCATATGCAAAGGCAGAGAGGCATGAGACAGAATGACACACATTGCAGCTGTGCATCCTCTTGTAGTTTATGTTTCCATCCCTCCTCCACCCGCCCCTCCCTCCCCCAGTACACAAGCCCAGCGTGGGACCTCTGCTGGCCTCTGACAGCGAGCCTCGCCCGCTGGGCAGTATTCCAGGCAACCTCTCAGGGCACGCCTCTTGTTTGACTCCAGCTGCTTTCTCTTGATTTTATCTTCCAGTTCTGAACACTTGGTTCCATGGCCCCACTCCCACCCCCTTTTTGATCCATCAGATCTGGGGCTTGTCTTTCCTCTCCCTGGTGTCTGACTTCCCCTTGTGGACTCTGACCTCGCTTGCTGGTGGCTTTTGTGAGCACTTTGTGCTGGCCCGCAGGGGTACACGTAGGCGTTTAGAGGCTGTCTGGAACACTCTGCCGAGGTATTTAGACATTGTTCTTCAGGGAACAGGAGCCTTTGAAGGAGCAGGTTGAACTGAAGAATGACCACAGCAACCCCCTTGGTTCCTGATGTCTCAGATAGCTGCTCTAACTGTGCTTAGGAGACAGGGCTTTGTGATTGCTGGGATGTGAAGATAAAACAATTCTGTTTCCTAGGGTAAAGTACTCAGCCTAATACAATTCTAAAAATGAGCTGGAAAATAGCTTTCTAATATCTAAAATGGAAAATTTCAAGTAATTTTAAAAGAAAGTTATTCATGGTTAAATTAATTGAAAAGAACTTAAAGGCTATTAAGGGCTTCCCGGAAGACATTCATTTTTATCTTCTCTGGTTAAATGAGCTACATTTCCTACTGTGACTATAGAAATGTCATAGATTTTTTTTCTCCTATTCAACATTTCAATGTTTCTCTGTAATTGGGCATGCTCAACATTTTGTATTTTGTCATCAGGAAGCATAATTACCTACTCTTGGGTTTTTAGGTAATACAATTAGGGAAATTTTAACCGGCTTCTGCTAATGCTAAAAACATTAGAGAGATGTTCGCAGGAAATAGTTTCAGAGCAGTGGACTTGCAAAAGATTATGATCAAAGAAGACTATATTATTTATCTTCCCAATTAATGTTAGAAACCAAAGGACATTATCTTACTATTGGTCTGTCTGCTTCAGAACTTCTTGGCTCTTTGCTCATTGCATTAATTATAGATCCTTTTCTCGATATAGCTTGTTCTCACATTCCCTTTTTTTCTTCCTCCTTCCCTCCCTTCTCTCCTCCCTTCCTCCTAATATGTACCAGGTACTATGTAAGTTGGAGAGTTGGAAGCAGATGCAGAAGTCAGAGTTTGAGAGTGGGTGGGAGATGCAAAAGACCTTTAATTAATTTTATTGAGCAGGCAAATTCCATCATATTAATATTCTGTTGAGTCAGCTGGTGCCTTGGTCATCCATATAGTGACACTCATTGGCTTTAGTGCACCGGTTCTGACCTTTGGAGGCCATTTCTTACGTGGAAGCAGTACTCGCTAAAGCTTCATCGATATGAAGAATTGGAGAGGGAAATAGCAGAGAGGTAGCTTCGCATTTTGAGACAGTGTAAAATTCCGAGTCTCGTGGTGTGCCGGAGTCTGTGGAAGCAGATGCTGTCATCTCTTCCCAACCCTGTGTTCAGTGACATCACATCGGTAGCTTGAAATGGGCCCCAGTGGGCGTGTTTACACCGTGGAAATCGGCAGACATCATGAATTAGGGCTTGTTATTTTCACCACTGAGAGGCCCCCACATCTGAGAAAACACACAAATACTCAAGATACAGGATGGATAAACCAAGAGGGGGAGAGTATTAAAAATTTTCCATTTTAAATATTAGAAGGCTATTTCCCCACCCATTTCTTTAATTGTATTAGGCCGTGTACTTTAGCCTGGGAAACAGAAAATATGCAGGAAGTTCTAGGAAAAAGAGGGTGTTTGACCCACTTTAGTGACAGGGAATGGGGAGATGCAAGGGACATGGTGTGTGCGTGTTTTCTTTGTCTTCTCCCAGGTACTAGGCTTGAGAGGCTACATTGCATCAGCTGAGACTGTCTTGTCTGGTTAATTCAAATGTTAGTGACAAGTGGAACCTTTTCGTTATTGGAGATAATGTTAGGGGCTGTAGACACCGTAGTTTACTATGTAAATACAGTGTGGGGCGCAGCCTGCACAGACAGACACAGAGCTGAGGGCCTTGTGTAAAATAGCACTCCCTCTGATTTCATTCCCAATTCTCCCAACACTGTCTTTTTCCTCTCTCCTACCCCACGGTTTTGACTTTTCAAAACCTCCCAGAGTATCTGGATCCAGCCCTAAGGGTGTCCCATGCTCCAAAAGTACTAGTTCTCTTTCCCTCTAAATGAAAGCACCCTTCATGGATAAGTTCTGCTCTCCACCAGTTGTGGCTTTGACTATATGATTAAAGTGACTCACAGTCAAGCTGGGATGACCCATGGATGAACCATTCAGAGGGACACCTGCAGTTGAGAGAAACTGGTGCTTCCAGGCCCTTTTCAGATTGGTTCAAAGTTAGCAAATTCATCCAAGCAGGAGCCTTTGGGCTGCTATTTTATGCGCCAGCAGATCTGCTGGGGACTCCAGGGCACAGGATAAGCCCAGCTTTATCGCTCAGGGAGTTTCTGCATCTTCCGTATGAACAGAGCCATGTTTGAAGTCAGAAATGTGAGCTGGCCACTGATACTTAAGTTCCAAATCCCAAAGCACAAAAATATTTTGCTTTTCTGCAGTAGCATAATGCGTATATATATATATATATATTTTTTTTTTTTTTAAACCCGCAGAAGGGATATATAAGGGCGAGTGGTAATGGGGGAAAATGACTTTAGATTTAGAAGATCTGAATTTACTTCTCCATCTGGCACGTATTAGGAATGTGCCTGTGGACAAAGCACTTAGCTTCTGTGAGCCTCAGTCATCCCATCTGTGAAATGGTACAGAAGTTTTTGCCCTGCCTTGTTCACTGCTGCAGGGGTCCCCAACCAACCCCTGGTCCGCAGCCTGTTAGGAACCGGGCCGCACAGCAGGAGGTGAGCGGCAGGCGAGTGAGCAAAGCTTCATCTGCCTCTCCCCGTCGCTCGCATTACTGCCTGAGCCATCACCCCACACCCCGCCGTCCGTGGAAAAATTGTCTTCCACGAAGCCAGTCCCTGGTGCCAAAAAGGTTGGGGACCGCTGCCCTGCTGTATCCCCAGTACTTAGAATAGTATCTGGATCTCAGCATTACACACATATTGAATGAATGAATGAATGAAATTCCATGAGAATTGAATGAAAGCACTTTGGAAATTATGATATATTATAAAATGTTAGAGACTTTCATGATAATTCTGTTTTCCTTCCAAAGGAAGGAACAAATGAGAGGAAAACAGATTTTTTTACACTGGCTTGTTGCATCCATCTCAAGGTTTTAGAAAGAAAAAAGGGACAGAGAAGGCAAAGATGCCTCCAGTGAAGTGCCTTTCTTGGCTGTGGCTCAGAGTGTCACCCGGGACTAAAATCCTGCAGACTCTGAGACAGACCTTGCAAGCCCGTGCTGGCTTCGTGTCAGCGGACTGTGTGCTGTGGCCCTTCGGTTTGTCTCAGCGGGAGCTGACGGGTGCAGCGGCGGGGTTCCCTTTCGTGTTGCTCATGGCTTTCTTTGTTTAATTGTCCTGCTCGAGGGTCCCCTTAGCGTAGCTCAGCCACCTTTAAACTTCCTCATTAACCAGCTACTGGGCCGACCTTTGCTGGTGGAAGCACTTCCCCTTTTGGGCCTATCATTCTGTATTCGTGTCACACCACACCGTGGAGGGGCTGGGTGACCAGGGTGAGCTCTGGGTTAGGGGGCTTCTCTGAAGGTCAGTCTGTGAGGCAGCTCTGAGGATGGAGGAGAATGAGCTTCTGGAGCTCCCTCAGCTGTGTCCCACCTGCATCCGAGCCACCCACGGGCTCCTCTGGGGGTTCTCCACATGGCTGATGAAGTGGGCACCGCCCTGGCTGGGTGGGCCGGGAGGGGTGGTCACGACCCAGATGGCAGTTCGGCTTTGCCGCTGGCTGGCTGGCTATGCGGCCTTGGCAAGTCGTTTCCTCTTTCTGGGCCGTTAATTAGCATACATTTACTCAAGTGGCATTTAAGAAGCTACCATCTGAGGTTCAGTGTGAGAAGATGTCAGAGTATCTTCTCACCTATTTGGACTTTCAATGAGATCTTCTGTAAGGATTGGCAGGAAATAAGAACATTTGGAAACGGCTGAGTTATCCACGTTGCCCTTTCCTGGATATGTAGACATAAATTATTAGGACTGAGTTATAGATAATTCCCACACCCTGGTATATTAGTATTATTGCAGTTTCTTATTGGCAGTAATTTTATTTATTCAATCTCAAAAAAAACCTCCTTTAACCACCAGACACATCTATGGTTCATGTTTTTAGCAGCTGAGGATGCTGACTTCCTTACAGACTTTGGAAAAAAACTCTTGGAGAGCTTTGGCTGCCTTAGAATGTTATGGGAACCTCGTCATATTATTTACTTATTTATTTTTAAAGTTAAAATGGATTAAACATATGGTCCCTCCTGTCTTAGAAATGCTACCAGACACTCTCACTGATGTTAAAATGAGCGTGGACTGGTTTGAAGTTCCATCACATAGAGGGTTCTGATTTTTACTCTGCTATTGTCCTGTATATTGGGTGCAGAAGACTATGATTGTTCTTAGCATGAACTTCTTGAAGACACAAGTTCACAGGCCACATGACATAGAAAGAGAAATAACACAATAGCTTTAGAAGTTGAAAGGGACCGTAGAGATCGCTTCAGTCCAGTGAGAGACACAGAGGGAAAATGACGGGCCCCATAGTTGGTCAGAGGTGACGAGGGGACACACCCCCCATTCTGAGTCCCAGCCCAGTTCCCTGCCCCACTGTCATGAGGCAGGCAGACCTGGATGGTCGCTCAGCAAGACCCAGCGCCATCCTTCTCCCTCACAGGGCCAGTGTCGGGATGGTCCTGAGCCGCATGGTAAGAAAAGCACTGAGGTTCCAGAAACTGAATGACAGATTCCCCAATGAAGACATCACTCCCACATGGCCTTTTGAAGGGTGGAGAAAAGAGGCGCTGTGCGGGGGATTGTATGGGGTAGCACCACACGAGTGATCATCACCTGTGGCCTGGGGCCCGTGTAAAATGGGAGGACCCCTGTCCCAAGGAATCTCAGCAGCCCGGGCTCAGCAGCTCTGCTGGACGCTGCAGTTGCCCTGGCTCGCCATGGCTAAGCCTGCACCCACCCCGCCTCCAAGCCCAAGAGCAGGGGATCCCCCGGCTCCGACCCTTTCTGCCTAGCACTGGGCCTGGGGAGCAGGTGTGAACCGTGCAGGTTCTGGGGTGCTTGGCAGGAGCCCGGGCCCAGTGTCCCTCAGGGGGTCTCAGCTCAGGCCAAGGAAGCTGCAGGTCACATCTGCTGGAAGACGGTGTGTGTTGTGTGCACTGACTTTTCAGGAGACCCCGAGTGCTGTCAGGCCCTGAAGGATAGGACACTTGCCTGCTGTGAGGCTGCTGTGTTGTCAGAGACCAGAGGGGCACAGAGGCAGTTAGTTCTGGATGTCTCTATGCTGGACTCTGTCCTCTTCCACCTCTTTCCCTCCCTCCCTCCCTCCCTCCTTCCCTCCCTCCCTTCTCTCTCCCTCCCCATCCATTACCATCTGCCAGTGAACCCTCAAACTGCCCTTTTGCAGAGTCAACCAAATGACCAGTTGGAGAATTCAACTTCATGTAATCAAAATTCTTCAGACGCTTTAAAATTGTGCATTAATTCCTTTCACTTTCAACAGTCACCCATTCAACATTCAGGAGAAGGGAAGAGGAGTGATGTATTTTCAGGAGGCCGTAGGAAGTGGCAATGTGTGTTCCCTCTGTATAAGGTAGCTCCCCTGCATCTTGGGGAGGCAAGTTCCTTGGGAGGACTCGGCCTTGTGGAATTAGGTCCAGCCCACATGCCTGTGTCTTGTGCTTCACGGTGGATGGGCTCAGTCTCCTGCATTTGCATCACCTGCAGAAAACAGCACTTATCCTTAACCTGTACCACCCACTTTGCCAGCTTTGGGTGCAACTGCTTTCAATATTCAAATTAAATTAGGATGAGCCCGATCTTTCATGCTGTGATCTGGGTCTTTCTTCTTCACCTGAGCCCTTTTCCCTTGACAACCTCAGGGAACTAACCCAAGAGAGGTCACTCCTAGTTACTGTGGTCTCTGGTCATGCTCCTCAGACTTGGATGTCATCAATCCCCTGGGGACCTTAACAAGCAGGTTCCATTCAGCAGGACGGGGTTGGGGCCTGAGGGTGATGCTGACGCTCAAGTCCAAGGACACAGTTTGGGTGCAAAGGTCAGGGGTTTCCAGGTCTTTGCAGGTTGCGGCATAGTGAAAATGTTTGTGTGGTACACCGGCAAGGCTGCTCTGGCCGCCTCAAGTCCAGGCATCTCGGGGCTGAGGGAATCCGCCTCCCAGCTCACTTCTCACCCACTGGAGGCACCAGTTAAGAGGAGAGGAAATAACCCAAACCTGAGCCATACACACGGGGTGTGGGTGTGTGTCTCATTCTCTCCAATTGTTATTGCAGGTGCCCGCGTGGTGTGATTGAAAACAGGCCACCCTCGGGGCCCAGAGGTGCCTGTGCTCTGCCAGGAGCACCGCTTTGATCCAGCCGTGTTCTTTCTGGGTGCAGAGCAGGGAGAGTGAGGCTGTCTCCCTCTAGCGTTACTGTCAGCTGTGGTCACCACAGACCCCGCTGGCCTGGGATCCCAAGATGCAGTTTCTTAGACACATGGCTGTTTTGGGGTGTGTGCGCGTCTGGGGGGATGTGTTGAAATGTCCCCAGGTATGCACAGGTGCACACACACACACACACACACACAGCCATGTCCCCTAAGACACCCCTCGTGCCAAAAGAGCTGAATCAAAGAGTTCTTGCGTCAGCCGCCTACTATCCCCTCAGCCACACTCTCACACAGCCAGACTTCTGTCCTCTGTGGCATGCCCTCTCCGGGGCCCCGGGATTCTTTCTTTGTCATCTGTCTTAATCTGTCCCACCTTGAGTCTGTCAGAGATCTTCCAAACATTTTCAAATAAGGTAGAACCTAAAAAAAAAGGATGAGGTCTCAGACCCTGCCTTTCCAGGAGACCCCTTTCCACAGAGCACGGTGGAGAAAGACCCGCTCAAATCAGTGGCCCATTGCACCCTTTCCTCAGAACACTGTGTCTGTTTGCCTTCTTTCATGTGACTGAAAGGGGCTCTTGAATGGCCTTCCCAGAACAAAGCCAGTCTGTTTTGATGTCTCCTCGCTGCAAATAGAAGAATTTGCAGCTTATAAACGGCAGTTAGTTCTACTAAAATAGTTACTAAAATATGCAGTTGGGTCTCTCCCGGCAGGCACCCGCCTGCCACCGTGAGCTGGCCCAGGAGATGTTTGCTGAAGGAAAGGGCAGCCTCTGGTGTCCTCAAGCCCCCAGGCTCGGTTTGGCTGAAGTTCCTCTCCTTTCTCTCCAGGTCCATATTCAAGCCTTTCATCTTTGTCGACGATGTAAAACTCGTCCCCAAAGCACAGTCTCCCTGTTTCGGAGACGACGACCCTGCCAAAAAGGAGCCTCGGTTCCAGGAGAAGCCAGACCGCCGCCACGAGCTGTACAAGGCCCACGAGTGGGCCCGGGCGGTCCTGGAGAGTGACGAGGTGAGCCTGGCTGTGAGCCCCGGGAGCGGGCGGGGTCCCTAGAAAGGAGGCAGGACGGCGGTTAGCAAGCTCGTCATCTTCCTCCTCTCCAGCAAGTCTGCTTCCAGAAACCCAGGCTCCCGAGGCCCCTGCTAGAATGCTGGTGGTAGTTGTTCCTCCCAGCCTCTTGAAAGCCAGTGAAAGCAAGCCTCTGCTTTTGATGGATGTTATTCTAGAACTCAGTGGGCTAAGAATCTCCCTCTTTTACTTACTGTTCACCTGCAAATAACAGAAACGTGCAGTACTAATCAGGAGAACTGCTTTTCTGTTGTCGAGAATTCTTTGTATACTTTTAGGGGTAAAAATGTGTACGTAACGGCAGCACTTTAAAGATGCAATCGTGTTGGTGTTTTGTTTTGTTTTTTTTTTAAAGCTTGATGGTATTCACATTGCTTAATTTGTGTCATGCTTTTACTTATTTATCTATTTATTTATGGCTGTGTTGGGTCTTCGTTTCTGTGCGAGGGCTTTCTCTAGTTGTGGCAAGCGGAGGCCACTCTTCATCGCGGTGCGCGGGCCTCTCACTATCGCGGCCTCTCTTGTTGCGGAGCGCAGGCTCCAGACGTGCAGGCTCAGTAGTTGTGGCTCACGGGCCCAGCTGCTCCGTGGCATGTGGGATCTTCCCAGACCAGGGCTCGAACCCGTGTCCCCTGCATTGGCAGGCAGATTCTCAACCACTGCGCCACCAGGGAAGCCCCTCGTGTTGTTTTTTAACAAAGTTCTGGAGACGGATGGTGGTGATGCTTGCACAGCAATGTGAATGTCTTTATGCCACTGACCTGTACACTTAAAAAAGGTTAAAATGGTAAATTTTGTTATGTATATTTTTTCATACCAAAAAGTTTTTTTTTAAAGTTTCTAGTTTTAAGATAGTTATTCTTCAAAGTGCAGCCCTCCCCCTCCCTCCTCCACCCAAAGTTTTGATTAATAAAGTTACAAGACATCAATTCAAACAAGACAAACACTCAATATATGCCCACAGCAACCCTTAGTGGTGGACTTTAATATAAAATCCAAGCCTCTATTTGTCTGAAGGGAGAAGGAAGGAACATGGTTGTCAGATGCTCACCTGCTTCCCAAGCATTTATTTAACAACTTGCAAAGGTCCGATTTGTCCTGAAGAAAGTGACATCTTATAGGTAAATTGGTGCGTGCATTTTGCGTGGACTGGGTGAGCTTATTTTCTTAACATCCAGCACGGTGGACTCTCTAAAAAGGATAGCAAGAAAGGACAGCAGGAAATCCAAGTGAATTCAGAAAGTATCTCTGAGAAGGGTAGTCTCACTATTTATAGAACTTGCTCTTCTGTGCCCCAGAAATGACCATTCTGACGTGTAAAAGTCGCAGTTGTTTGACATCTGCCCTCCCTGCCAGACATTTCCCTGGAACCATGAATGCTACCGTTGCGTCACACAGAGTTCTGTCCAGGGCTGCCCCCCCTGGTTGCTGACGGTGCATGTTTTCTAGGTGGACGACAGTAAGCCCGAGCAGAGGGGAAATGTCACTCCCCGGTGCACAGTTTTGTGGCTATTTGGCAAACGAGGGCAGGGGTAGAAAGGGCCGTGTGTTCTGCAGTATCCTACACAAAATTTCAAAGAGATGAGGCTGATGAGGCTGGGTGGGCTTTGAAATTTGGCAATGACCATTGGTTTGAGTTAAGGCAGCACTAGGAAGTGGTGGATGGGTGGTGACAGCGGCTTCTCTGTTCTGGGACTAATTGGGCAAATAAAAGCTTCTCATCGTCATCCACTGTAAATGAGCGACTGCCACTTGGAAGAAGAGATGTCACCCCCTCAGAAAAAAAGTAAATCGGGGATAGACATGCCATGTGATTATTCACTGATCCATTTATTCTTTCAAGAGACATTATTGGGAGTGCCTCCTCTGTCCCCAGGCAGGAGGATAGAGATAAGCCCGGGTCTCCCTCCCTGGGAGGTCGTGGTCTAATGGGGGACACAGGTAAGTAGACAGACCATCGCAAGACAGAAAGAGAACAACCATGGCAGAAGGAAAGGCATTGGATGGGGGGAGCCTAGAGGAAAGGCGTTCATGGAAGCCTGAAGGTGGGCGCAAGCTGACCGAGTGTTGAGGGAAGCAGGGTTGCCTGTGCCGTGGCGAGAAGGAGTATCATGGGCTGGAGGAATGCAGCTAATTTTGGTCTGGCTGAAGAGCAAGGAGATGCAGGAGGCGTGGCAAAGGCGAGGCACGCTGGAGCCTCGTATGTTACAAAGGGCCTTACCCAGTGTCACTCAGGAGTCTGGAGTTTTATCCTGAAGGCAAGTACTCCAAGCAGAGCAGTGACCTCACCACACCTGCATTTTAGAACCATCCCCGTGGCAGTCCCGCGGGGAGCAGATTGAATGGGGTGGGGGGCAGGCCCTCTGGGGGGCTTTCAGTGTCCATTGCAATGACCCCCGCTGTTTCTGTCCTTCTCAGGAGCAAGGTCAAAAGCTGAGGAAGACGATGCTGGAACTAGAGAAGCAAGGCCTGGAAGCCATGGAGGAAATCCTGACCAGCAATGACCCCCTGGACCCCACCGAAGTGGGAGATCTCTTCTATGACTGTGTTGACACGGAGATTAAGTTCTTTAAGTGAAGTAAGCATTCCCTTTCCCCTTCTTATTTAAAATTTCCCACCTTACTAAATTACCAGCAAAACAAACCGCTCTCCTGTCCGAGTAAAATGAGAAAGTTCAGATGTGTTAACGTCACACTGTTCCCTAGTGTTCTGCCTCGGATCTCACAACGACCCCTTCTTCTGCAACATAGATCCCCTCCTTCTGCAGTGTAACATGTATCCCATTTGCCTGTTGTGCGATTGTATGACTGATGGTGGATTTTAAGCTGCTCTTACTGTGTTTCAGTGAAAATGGACACATTAGCCTTTTCATGGGAGGACTAGAGTCTATCAAGCCTTGAAAGACAGGCTCCACTGCGCCGAGTTTGAGGGGAAGGCAAAATCTTTTGAAGTCTTACTCTTTCTCTCAGTAGTGGTTTCTTTCTGGTTAACAAAAGGCATTTCTTTGGCCCAGGGCTCTTGTGTGTGTGCTCGAGGGAGGCTTCAGGCCTGGCCTCCCTTCTGCTGAGCGCAGGCCTGTAATGCAGAATGTCTCCAGCTGTGTCTTCTGAGAGACAAAACAAGTGGGAAGGAATAAAGGGGGCTCCTCTCCAGGCCCAGCTCCATCCCGATTCCTGTGATCTGAAAGAACCTGTGCACTGTGCTCGTGTGCGGTGGACCCGCAGACAGCTTCCCAGTGCCGTGCGAGCTGGAAGCTGCCCACTGTAGAGATTCAGAGGCAGCTGTGCGTGACGTCCCTGGATCGCGGCGTGGCTCTCCCACGAGGCACGGGGCTCTCCCCGCACGGCCGCTCACCCACCGCACGGATGTGCTTGTGTCTAGAAATGATTCTGGGCCTGGTTACCGCCATCTAGTTTAGGATTAATTAAATGGCCCTGCGGCAGAAGTTCCACCCCATGAAGCTGCAAATTTCTCAGCTAATGAGGGAAAGAAAAGGAGAAACTCTTGGCTGTTTAGATTCCAGTTGAAGTAGCTGGAATCTGAGCAGCCACTCCATTATCTCAGCAGAGACTTTAATTAAACTGATTTGTTTCCCATGTTGTGGGCGCATGAAGGATTTGACTTACCAGCAGAGCCCAGGAAAGCATGTGAGGAAGACCAGATGGGCCCAGCACGGGGAAGACAGAGGGCAGGAAGGGGACAGATGGATGGAGAAGCATTCGGCTCCACGGTGACAGTCCCACCCCCGCCCTTCCTACCCAGCCTGTTATATCCCCCAAAGCTGTGGAGGAGGCACCTGGCTTTCCCTAATCCTTCCCTTTATTCCTCTTGCCCTGCATGGCCCATTGGCTGCCTTCAGACCGGTAGCTGAAGTGGGCAGGTGCTGGTGGTGGTGGTGGTGGGGCGCTTACTTCCAGCTACTGAAACTCTCCACCACTCTTAACATGGAAGGGGGCAGAGATACTGAGAAGTGTGTGTGTTAATACAGCAGTGGGAGGGAGGACAGTGGCTTCATTATGCAGCCTCACCTGTCTTCATCACTGATAGGCATTTCCAAATGGAAATACTGTGAGTGTCAGTAGTCTTGGAAGTGACTTCGAGTTAGTGACTCCTTGTCAGCTGCAGTGTATCATATGCCGTGAGAGCTGGAAGGGACTTGGGCCCCATACACGGACGTGGACACTGAGGGTCACAGGTTTTACTGGAACAAATCCTTTTTTCTACCAACTCCCCTGTAAGGGTGTAAGCATAAGAGCACCGTGAGCTTTCTGCCCAGCAGTTTTGCAAATTGTGTATGTAAAATCAGTAACTACAAGTGGTGAGAGATGGGAGGAATATTTGTGCTGACAGAGTTAACAGCATCTGTTCACGGTGACTTGCGGTTGCTGAGTTTTGTCGGGGTTTGGCCTGGGCTCTCACTGTGGGTGAACTTAGGGTGTCCTCTTAGGTGGTGCAGCCACTCAGAGCGTCTGTCTACAGCTGCTGAGTGGGGAAGGGTGAGGCTTGGGGGTGACATATGTACCTCATCCCCTCCCAAGCCCACCTGCTGAGTGCTTATTTAAAACAAGATAGTGCAGAAAGCCACTCTAAAATTTCACCATGTGGAATCCTCTCCCCCTATTATGGAAACATTTCATCAGACCTGGCATGTCTGAGATACCCAGGGTGATTAGGGGTTTGACCAAAAGAAGTCTAGTGAGCATAAATTACACAGAGGCCTGCTTTCATTATTATGGGCCAAGCAAAGGTCACGGATAACCCAGCCAGACTTATGCCATTACTCAGCCATTGTGCAGTGGGAAACATAATGGCCACTTCTGTTAGGGACATTGACCTAATTCCAGCAACCCAAAGAAGGGCCAACTGAGAGATGTCTTGGCTGACGCTATACATCACAGTTGTGATGCCACTGTCTTACCACTAGAGGGTGTGGCAGTCCTTTCGTGGCAGAAGTTAAAAGGGGCTGGGATGCTTCCATCAGGCTGTACAGAGATGTTCTCTGTACAGTTAAAACCTGAGTAATAGCGGTGGACAGATTCTTTGTGCATTGGGATGCGAGGGGAAAGACAGGAAGACAGCAAAGAGCCTGCTTATGTGGCTATACTCACTTCTAGTGACATATTAACAGCTTGAAACATGTAGTTGGATTTTGAGTACGCCATTGCTGGGGGGATGTTTGTTTTTAAATGCTCCTAACAGACTCTGCTTTTGAAAAATGCTTATCATTACGTGGACAATTTCTTGACCAGGGATTGCTTTTCTAAAGGCAGTATGGGGAAAATGAATATTCAAGATGAACGATGAAAATAATGTTTAAAGGTTGGCATGTAAATAGCTTCCTAAAATACCATTTGTGTATCCATTAAGACCTGGGGGAGGGGGAGGGGGCTGTGTATGCCTTGTGCAGAAAGAAGACATGGCCGTGAAGGACAGAATCTCTCCCCTATCCCCGCGCCCCATAATCAAACATAAGCTAGTTAGTCTTGGCTAGTAGATGGGATTTACCACTCATCCTCTGAGGAGGGGCAGAAGCTCCAATAAAAGCAAATTAGCAAAGCAGAAGTAGTACTCTTTCATCCTTGGAGGTGGTTTGGAATTTTAGGTAGAGTAAGGATATACTTGAAATTATGGTAATTCTTTAGTGCCCAATAACATAAGACAGTGTTATTGTTAGAAAGAGTCTTTCTTATAAGCTGTCTAATAGAGAAGGTGTATGCCTATTAGATATTAGCAGTGAAGTTCCTTCACTATTGGGTGGATTATTAGGTATAAAAAATAATTATCAACCAGGCAAACTACTTTGCTTCCTGATGTCATCCCACATGGGTCCAGGTGTTACACAGCTCTGCCCAGCCCAGCAGGAAAGCCAGGTGGGACCAGCGTGTCTGTTATGAAACCACTAACAGCATTCTTGACTGAGGAGCAGTCAAGTTATTTCTGGGGAAGGTCTTCAGCTGAGCTTTCAGCTTTTGGGAGGAAGGAGGGAGGGGAACCCACTGAGCTGGCCTTTCTCGTGTGGAAGGGGAGGGGCGGCAGGTCACGTGCACCAGCTGACCCAGCAGTGCCTGTGCTTCCCTGTAGCCCTGGCATTTCATTCCATAGGGTCCTAGGTCCCAACTTCCCCTCCTATGGTTTGTGTCAAATGTGCTTTATCTGATTGAATCCAAACATCCCGAGATGTCACATGCCGATTTCTCGTGGGGATGAATACGTACATGTTTGCAGTCATGTTGTGAGAAGTCAGATGTGTGAGCTGGAAAATGCTGGGGGCAGGGAATAATAAAAAGGAAAACCTTTCTGCTTCCTGCAGTGGGAACTGACCGTGTAGTCTTAATAGCCTTTTGTACACATATCTACAAACCAGATAACTTCCCCAACCAGTGCTTGCCCTTGGAATTGTCTCTAAATACATCAAGCATACAATAAAAAAAAATACTGAAATTAATGTCCCTTGGCCTCTTCTATCTTGTGTTTCATTAATAGATGTGGGCATTGGCCACAACATAGAAAATGTATGAAAGGGGATATATTTTATGACTGGAATCTTCGGAAAACCCAACCGTTCAGCATTTTCTCCATTTACGCATTCTGTGGATAAATTCACTCGTTAAAAATAAACACAAAACCATGATATACCACCTCACACCCCATCAGGATGGTTACTATCAAAAAAAACAGAAAATAAGGGTTGGTGAGGATATGGAGAATTTGTAACCCTTGTGCACTGTCGATGGGAATATGAAATGGTGCAGCTGATATGGAAAACAGTATGGAGGTTCCTCAGAGAATTAAAAATAGAATTAGCATATAAGCCAGCAATTTTACTTTTGAGTATATACCCAAAAGAACTGAAGGCAGAGTCTCAGATATTTTTACACCCATGTTCATACCAGCATTATTTACAATAACCAAAAGGTGGAAGCAAGCCAAGTCTCCGTCAATGAATGAATGGATAAACAAAATGTAGTATATCCAAGCAACGGAATATTCAGCCTTAAAAAGGAAGGAAATTCTGACACATGCTACAACATAAGTGAACCTTGAGGACATTATGCTAAGTGAAATAAGCCACTCTCAAAAAGTCAAATATTATTTGATTCCACTTTTATGGGGTACCCCGAGTAGTCAATCTCATAGAGGCAGAAAGTAGAATGGTGGTTGCCAGGGGCTAGGGGGGAAGGGGAATGGGGAGTTACTGTTTAAGGGGTACAGAGTTTAAGTTTTGCAAGATGATAAGAGTTCTGGAGACTGGTCACACAACACTGTGAAAGTACTTAACACGACTGAACTGTACCCTTAAAAATGGTAAATTTTATGTTTATGTGTATTTTACCAAATTTAAAAAAATCATCAGAATGGCTATGCCGAGCATCTTTATTTTAAAGCCATAGAAGCTCCACTAGAGGAAAGGATGCCCCTTAAGAAAAAAGCCGGCTCTTCCCGCTCTTGTGACCTAGAAATGCCAGATTGCTTCCATGATTTTGTCTCCACGTGACAGGCAAAATGCAACTGGATGTCTGTTCATGAAAATAGGACTTAGTTACCAGCAACGTGACCTGTGTCAAGGTCAGAGTAGATGATGGCCCCATTTACATGACAAGGAATTGCTGACTCTTTAAACTTTATTCTCAGCTCTTTTTCATAAACTGTAAACTCTTGCAAAGCTCCAATGTAACACAGCATGTATCTGTTTGCTAGGGCTGCCATAACAAAGGACCACAAACTGGGTTGCTTAAACAACAGGGATTTATTATCTCACAGTTCTGGAGGCTAGAAGTCCAAGATCAAGGTGTTGGCAGGGTTGGCTCCTCCTGAGGGCTGTGAGGGGGATTCTGTCCCATGCTTCTCACCTAGCTTCTGGTGGTTTGCTGGCAATCTTCTGCATTTCTTGGCTTGCAGAAGCATCACCCTAATCTCTCTTTTCATCTTCATACAGCATCCTCCCTGTGTATGTGTCTGTATCCAAACTTCCCCTTTTTATAAGGACATCAGTCATATAGGGTGGATTAGGGGTCCACCCTACTTCAGTAGGACCTCATCTTAACTTACATCTGCAACTCTATTCCCAAATAAGGCTACTTTCTGAGGTATGGGGTGAGGACTTCAAAATATGAATTTTTGGAGGACACAGTTCAGTTCATAACAGAGCAGGTTCATGAAGGATGCGAAGCCTCCTGGGGCACAGTCTGAGAACCTGGAACATGCTTCTGCAGTCCATAGCCCTTCCCATTAAGTTGCTCCCCTCGCCCCTCCAGGCACCACCTCTCCCACCCGGAACTCCATCAGGGGTGCCTAGAACTATGGCCACTTCACCTACCTCTACAGTCAATGGCTTTAAAGTCCATCCTCCACTTTGTCGATTATCTTGGGCCATTGCTTTTTTTCTCCACTCAGATGGGCCCTTTTGGTCATGAAAAAGCTTATCTGTGCTTCTACTAATAAGACAGCAGATAAAACAAGTCAGGTTCTCAACTAATTCAGATGCAAAGTGTGTAGCAGCTAACTTTGAAATTACTTTCTAGACGAGATTTATTTCAGGAGCATCTGTGAATTTTAATTACTGCTCTCTCCTTTTACCCAACAGCAGAGCTAGTGATTTGAGCAGCTCAGCGAACATCTGAATGGAATGCCTGGAATGCAGCCAGCGAGAGCTCTGTGTGTGACTGGATGTATAATAAGCAAACCGCTTGTACCCTAGAGTGTGTGAGTGTGTGTGTGTGTGTGTGTGTGTGTGTGTGTGTGTGTACGCATGCGTGCACTGGTACCTTGGTCTCCTATGACCCGAGGGTTAAAGGCTAGCCCAGGGGTTATGTTACTCCATCTTCACCAGTATATGCTTAGATACATATCTATGCCCCCATTTTACAGATGAGGAAACTGAGTCATAGACTGGCTAAAATTGTTATTTCCTTAAACTTGTAAGATGCAAAATCGAAATTCAGATCCATGTTTTCCCTTAAGCCAACTTACCTATCAGGTAAACCTCATCTCCCCTGTACCTGAAGACACTGTAATGGAGATGGAGATGATTACTACTCCATATAGGAGATTTTTTGAGGGTTTGCTTATTTGAGGTGGCAGTGCTCAGTGCACTTTAGGTTGAGAGCTATTCCATTTTAACACAAGTCGGCGTAATTTGTAAACAATACTCTGCCCATTTGATATTAATAAAACTGAGTAAATATAGTGTCATCTACTTTTTACAAAATGCATTTGAGAAAGTTTTTCCCTTGGTTGGTTTTCCCAAATGCCCATTTGTTTAGTTAGCTACAAAAGCCAGGAAAACATTCTGTAGTTTAGTTAGAAAGTTCAGCTCCAAAAAGAAAGGCCCCATCTCTAACACAGAATGTTACAGCAAGTGTTGGGTCCTGTGTCAGTACCCTGTATGAGCCCTTCTAATCCTTAAAAATGGTTGGCTTAGGTTGGTGCTGGTGACCATCGATAGGCTTTAACAAGTGAACAGCTAGAAGCGTTCCCACTTATTAAAGTTTATTAGGTACAAAGAAATGAATCTGCAGAGGGAACATCAATAAATATAAAATACACGTGAAACACTGGGGAAGTCACAGACCACAGCGCCAGCAAGAATACGCGAGGATGGGAGGGGCGCTACATTTGAGTTTGTGGTCCAGGGGTGAAGGATTTGTCCTGCCGGAGGCTGGCACTGCGAGAGTTCAAAGGGCGAGAATTCAGTGATGGGTCTGGAGGAGGGATGTGATCCCAGGTTCCTGAAATTTCTCCCTAGTTGCAATTTTGGTTTCTCCTCATTCCTTCCCTCTGTCCTTGAATGGTTTTATTTTGAATTTCCATCCCAGCGGTGCAGAACATTAATGTGTAAATACCTCATCAGGGCAGGCAGTCTACTCTGAAGGTGGAACAGCCTTGGTCTTGCGCCTTCTTAATCATGATCATTAAAACCCTTGTAATTATTCTGTACAACTGAGAGAGAGGTGGAGTGGATACTGTAATAAACAAAAGTTCTGACCTTCTGGAAACCTTGCAGAACCAAAAAAACAAATCAGGTATGCCCATAGCTGATGACCTGCAAAAGCTTCTTTTCCATTGATTTAGCTGTTACAATTTGGCATGATTTATTCCCCAGGGAAGGGAACCTGACCTCGCTCAGTGGCTTCTGTCTGGAATGAGAAAGCATAACAATGATGGAGGACACCATCTTAGTCTCCACTCCAGACAGCAGCTAGGTGGGTGTAGTATCATGTTTGCCAAAACGCTCCTAACGGTCTACCTTTCGTGGATGGCGTGTTCTGGGCATTACATCCTTGAGGTGTGAGTGCATGAGTGGGCTATTTCAAAGGAAACTTATTTTTCACTGCTCTTCTCACTTCTGCCTCCCTGATTTCCTTTAATCTGCAGCTATTTTGAGCACAGATGAGGGATCAGTCTGTTTCCTTCTATTTTCTCTCCTTCCTGTCACAGCTTTTCCACCAAGGATGGGGTCATGCAGCAAGCAAAAACACACTGCCATTCCCTTGCCAGCTCCAGAAAAAGGGTGTGAGAGGAGCGGTCACAGGTCCCAGCCAGTCCTGACCCGGTCCACAGTCAGGGCTGGCTGAACCCACACACTTCTCCCCACCTAGAGAGGTGCCACCGCAGGGGCTGGGGGACTCTCAGACCAATTAGGTTCTCTTGGGCTCAGAAGGCAGCTAGGATTTGCCTGATGGGTGGTTCCAGGCTCCCTAAGGGTGGGCGCGGGGCACTGATATTTGAGGCAGACACTTCAGAATACATTTCAGTCTATACTTTTCCGTGTCACGTTTTTCACGAAAACCCTGCACTCGGGGGAGGAAAAAAAAGAGCTCTGAGACAGAATTAGGAATTTACTCATGATGGCTTACACAGGTTTCTAACTTGCAGGGAAAATACTGAAATCTCATACAGCTCACCTCACCTTGTCTGCCAGGAGGAGGCTGGGGACATGGAGAGACAGGAGGAACGCCATGCAGACTTGGGCACGAGGGGCGGTGTAAACAGTTAAGAGCATTGGCTACTTGCAGGATCATTCAGACACAAAAGGGGCCCTGTGGTCGGCCTTGGAGAGGCCAAGCCCGCTCTTGCCTTTGATTTGCGTTATGTTTACATTAGGCAGCAAAAGAATCCCTGTACTGCAAGATGGGAACGAGATGCGGCATCTCGTTCACTGGAGGCCGTGTGGCGACACATTACTCTCTGTGAGCCGCGTCATTTATAAGGCATTATCTGGTTTGATTTTGCAGTTTGTGTGATGAGACTAGAAAATCATGCCAATAAGAAGCTGCTGTGGATACTATGACTTTGGGAAACTAAGGAATCTTCTAAAAATGGTTCCGAATCTAGGGAGGGCCAGCCTGCACGCGTATTTACAGTCATGGAATGGACGCTCTGTGGTGGGGACAGGGCTCTCATCTGTGCTGACAGATGAATGCCAAGACGCATTTTAAACAATGGAGAAATGATGTGTATGCTTTTTAAATTACTCAAATAAAAATCGACTATAATACTGATTTAAAGCCTGTGCAAATCACGTATTTACAATAAATAAATGCTCCATGCAGAGCCTGTATGTCAACTGAATTACAGCTTGAGAATGGTGAGGTCTGCCGTTCTCCTGGGGATGTCCACCCCGCCAGATGGAACCCCAGGTGGCTCACAGGATGTTGGCTTCATCTGTCTTCTCACCAGAGTGTCTTTAGGGATAACTGTGGAAAACGACAGTGTTATCAGGTGGGGTCAGAAGACTCACAGCACATAAATGACACACTCCAGGGCCGGGCAGTGACGCTTTCCCTCATGCATGCAAGGCTGCCAGGGTCTGATGGTCCCATCGTACGTAAGGTGCTGATTTTCATCCAGGAGGTTGTGGGTGGAAAAGGAATGAAAGTGTAGCTTGTGGCAGGTGGGGACCTAATCCCATCAAAAACATTTAAGGGATCAAGCACCAGCAGACTCACTTGACGGGAAGCTCAAGAAAAGCAAAGAACTTGGTGGCGATCCCAAGAAAAGGCAACGGAAAACAGAGACAGGGTCCCAGGCTTTCAGATTTCAGGGCTCCCAGCCTTGCACGGATCACTTGGGCTCCGTTCTCATAAAAGAAGAGCACCCCCAGGGTGCTGTTCACCGTGTCTGGAACCCCTTGACTTCTCTGGGCGATTGCTTTTTGCCTCACTGAAGTGAAAATGAATTAAGATGGTGTCCAGCCAGACATAAAGAAGACCTTCTTGACAATGGGATGCCCAAGAGAGACTTAACAATTCATCCTTGACTAGACTTTATGGGCTTGGGGATTTAGATGTGTGCCTGCCATGAGGTCAGGGACCAGACGGTGCATAATGTTCCATCATGCTTGCCACGTCTTAAGGGGAGGGTGACTCCTGTCCTGTCAATTCTAACATGCCAGGCAAAGCAGTGAGGTACAGTGGAAGGAGCACTGGAAAAGGAGTCAGAGGTCTGCGAATGTGACCTTGGGTGAGTTCCTTAACCTCTTGGAGCTTGGTTTTCTCATATGAAAAAAAGTTTGCATTAAAGGTATCTCTCCAGCTTATACCACAGAGTTGCTAAAAGGAGCAAATGAAATAACACATGCAAGTTATCTAAACTATATAAAGAGCTATATAATGTAGGAACTATTACTTTGATTATTACTATATCTTTCTGATCACAGGAATAATGTATTTATTATAGAACATTCAGAAATTGCAGAAATGCCCCTAAGAAGTCAAAATCAGCCATAAGCTGGCAGACTGAATGCCTGTGAACAATTTTGTGTATATTCTTCCTGTCTTCCTTTTTCCTCTGTATACATACTTTCTCTGAACTGCAATCATACACCCAGTTTTGAGCCTACAATCATCTGAGAATGGTTATTGCAATTCTTGGATTAGCCATGGTGAGAAAGGGGAGAGGGTGCTTGTCCTCCTTCAGGGAACTCATCCCCACTTTCAGTAACCTAGTTCCTTCTTTCTCACGTCCCTTTCCTTGAGGTTCTGATCTAACAGCAGGCCACCCTTTTTGTTACACAGCACTCTGAAACAGGAGGAGGCCAGGGTGGATGGAATGCATGTCTTCAAAGAAACGAAGGGCCTTTAAAGATGAGACCCTGTCGTCTGTGGTGAGAGATGTCATCTCCGCCCAGGTTAGAAAACACTGTGTCCAAGTTGCCTCGTGTGAGCACGAGGGCATTTCTTCAAAGACTCACAATTATGACACAAGGGCCTCTCTGGTTCCCCTGATCCCCTCCCCCCAGCTTTCCTCTAGCCACCAGCAAAATTTGTGGCTGAATTTGGTCAAAAGAAATGATAATGTTGGGGACTTCCCTGGCAGTCCAGTGGTTAAGACACCGTGCTTCCACTGCAGGGGGCACGGGTTCAATCCCTGGTCGAGGAACTAATATCCCGCATGCTGTGCGGTGTGGCCAAAAATAAAATAAAATAAAAATTAAAAAAATAAAAAAATAAGTAAATGATAATGTTGATGGGAGAAAAACCCCCAGGGTGCTACGAGAAACCATGTATTCTGTAGACGAGAGAGAACACCAAATTATGTTTTATACATGTTATAGAGCTTTCCTCTCAGGCTTCTCAGGCCACGGTAACGAGGAAGAATGACGGGAGCGAACGGGGTGATGGTTGCAGAGTGATTCCCAAGGGGTTCTGTGTTGCCAGAGCTGCTTCTGTTTGTGGTGGTGATTCCAGAGAAGCTCCCCCCTTTCACTCTTCAGGTTTTGAAATTGTGAGTGTTTCATCCCAGCTGGAAACACAGGTACCCCTATGGCTTTCCCTGAGGAAAAGCGGGACGCTGTTCAGAGGAAAGCACACCCTCAACATTTCTGTGCTCCCTGAGGTTTCCCAGTTTTACCCTCAGAGACCTGAGGGCCGTGTTACCTGAGCATTTCTGCCTTTGATGTCATCGGAGCTCTGGCCGGCCGCCTCAGTGTGGAGCCAGGGACCAGGTGTGCGGCCTGAAAGACAAAGGAGCCGTCTCACCATCTGCTGGCCCGGGGCCGGCTATGTGCTTCACGGAGAACGTCTGGCTAAACCGGCACTTAGGGCAATGGTGCAAGGGTACCAAGGGTAATGTTAAGTCGGTCAACCTGAAACCCTCGGGCTCCTGGCCCTAGACTGTGCGTTTCTACCCGCTGCCTCTATGCCACACACTGTGGATACAGAGGCGTCACGTCCACTGAGCTGGGAGGAGAACAAGTGATGAAGGCCTCTCATCTAAATGCAGGTGCGAGCTTCTCAGCTCTGAACACGGCATCAGCTCCAGACGCGCTTGTGTGTCCTCGCCCCAGATGTGCCGGCGTCGTGCTGGGGTTGCTTAAAAAAGCAGTGCAAGTGTGTGCTGACATAGCTCAGACCCCGTTCCACGAGGATCCAACTCACTCTCTAAAACATATTAGGGGGCTTCCCTGGCGGTGCAGTGGTTGAGAATCTGCCTGCCAATGCAGGGGACACGGGTTCGAGCCCTGGTCTGGGAAGATCCCACATGCTGTGGAGCAACTGGGCCCGTGCGCCACAACTACTGAGCCTGCGCATCTGCAGCCTGTGCTCCGCAACAAGAGAGGCCGCGATAGTGAGAGGCCCGCGCACCGCGATGAAGAGTGGCCCCCGCTTGCCGCAACTAGAGAAAGCCCTCGCAGAGAAACGAAGACCCAACACAGCCATAAATAAAATAAATAAATAAATTAAAAAAAAAAAAGTTAAACATATTAGGTTTAAATATTACACAAGTTACGTATGAATATATTCTCATAATTAAGAATTCAAAGAATATAGAAAAGATAATAGGGAAAAAAAAAACCCTAAAGTGCTTCCTCTCTGCCTGCCCTTCTCTCTAATCCCAATTAATTATCCCGGAGTTACCTCTGCTAAAAGTCTGCTGTTTATCCCTCCAGCTTTGTTTTTCTTTTTGACATTTACTTACATAGACGTGTGTACACGTAGATACATGGTTTGGTTGGTCTAGCCAAGTTTTAAATCCATATTCCTAGGAATTCCAGAACTTTTCCTGTGAGTCAGGTGATCCAAATGGTGTCCCTGTGTCTCCTCTGCTGCATTTGGTACAAGACTTTTCTGTCTGCTTCTGTCACAGGCTAGGAATTAAATAACCATGTCCCAAAGCCCTCCCAACAATTCACGTTGCTGTGCTACTTACAAAGCAACATGAAAAGCAGAAATATCCATCCCAGATTATTTATGATAGTGAAAAGCTGAGAATAATCTGTATTCAACAACAGTGTTTAGGAAATCTAGGGTTCATTATCGTATGATGGAGCACCAAGCAGCCCTCTGAATGTCTACAAAGGCTCAAATAATTTGGGGTGATGTTTGAAATGTAGGACAAAAAAGCAGACTAGAAACTGTATAAATAGCAAGATGTCAACTATTTTTAAAAATCCATTTAAAAAATGTAAATAATATACTGAATTGATTCCTTTTGGATTTACTGCTTTTTAAAAACTCTTAAAAATACTCTTCAAGTTTTCTACAATGGGCATATAAGTCATCTTAAGAATCTGTTGTGGTAGGATATAGTTTTTTAAATGAACTGCCACATAGAAGGGTCTCTACAACTTACAAAACATTAATCCAACGGACACTGCAATTTTCATTAAAATACTTTTAAAATTACCACGTGCACTTGTTCTAGGATGAAGATATTTTTGGACCAATGGCATAGGGAGTATTAGGTTTTTAGCCAGATTTACAACTGAGCAAAAAGTAAAGAGCCACTGATAAACAGCCCCTGACCGAATTCCACGCGGCAGTATGGCCTTGACACTATTGTTCTTAGATTTACGAAACTCCAATCTACTACAGAAAAGCCTTCCTCTAGACCAGGGTTTCTTAACTTGGCTCTATTGACATTTGGGGCTGGAAAATTCTTTGTTGTGGGGTGCTGCCTGTGTGCTGTAAGCAGTTTCACAGCATCCCTGGTCTTTACCCACTAGATGCCACTAGCACATGCCCCAGACCATTTGTATCAACAAAAAAGGCCTCCAGACAGAATATCCCCTGGGGGGCAAAATCCCCCGCTTGGAGAACCACTGGGCAATGAAACAGGCTTCTCCATAGGTAAGCAGTGCCCACTAGTTTTCATAAATACAACTGGAAACAACAGAGCTAAGGAGAATCAATTTCTTCTTAAAACAGAAAGGAAAACTCTGCATCTTGTTGTAAAAGAAATTTCACTGCTGCTAGAATGTGTGGCTGAGAGTTGCCAGGGTTACCCAGGATGCTTTTAATACAAATATCTCCTTGGGGGGTTTTCCCTTACGAGATGCCACTAGAATCTCTTAGAATTAAACTGCAGAGCCCTTCTGCTTGAAACAGTCCTTCCCATGGGCTGTCTGCCCACAGAAGAGTATTTCAGATTCACTAAAATGGGGGTTTTGAAACTTTTGGTACCACAGCGCGCAGTAAGAAATCTCTTTTCCATCTCTATCCAGTCACATGCGCCTACTGCACGCAGAGCAGCCCCCGTGACCGCTGCTGCTGCCTCCTAGTAACCAGATGGCGCCTCTTCCCCCAGTTATTAACACGCTGTGTTGCAGGAGCCGCTGGCTACAGAGCAGCGGGATAGGAAAGACTTCGCTAAACTGTGGGGCTTCCCTGGTGGCGCAGTGGTTGAGAATCTGCCTGCTAATGCAGGGGACGCGGGTTCGAGCCCTGGTCTGGGAAGATCCCACATGCCGCGGAGCAACTGGGCCCGTGAGCCACAATTACTGAGCCTGCGCGTCTGGAGCCTGTGCCCCGCGACGGGAGGGGCCGCGATAGTGAGAGGCCCGCGCACCGCGATGAAGAGTGGCCCCCGCTTGCCGCAGCTAGAGAAAGCCCTCGCGCAGAAACGAAGACCCAACACAGCCAAAATAAATAAATAAATAATTAATTAATTAAAGCTGCTAATAATAATAAAAAAAAAAAAAAAAAAAGAAGAAGTCTGTGCTTGGGCTGGAGGAGCAGAGGCCTGAGGGCCACGCTGGTTTCCAACTTTCTTTTTTGTCACTTGTAAACCAAGCCAGCCTTGTACCTTTTCTCAGACAGAGACATATTTTCAGGTCAAAAAAAAAAAAAAAAAAAAAAAAAAAAATCCGTTCTGTAGCCAACCAACAAGAGGCTGAATGCTGCAGGGCTTGGAAAACACCCAGAAAGGATTTACAAACTTGGTTGGCCATCAAAGCTGGGTCTCCCAGGACTCCTCCCAGTCTTGGAGTACAATTCCAGGGGCTGGGTGAGGAGAAAGTGGGCTCCTAGGAGAAGCACCTCTAACCACCATCTCTGGGCCAACTCGGTCTCTCTCTAAGGTAGGGTCCACATGGCATAAGGTGGAGAGTAGCAGGTATGGTGCAGAGAACCAAGCTGTGTATCTGAAACAAATGGGATGCTGCATATACCGGCCTCACGTGCAGAGAAGGAATGCTGGCCAGACCACGACAAGAAAGGCAGATGGTTATACGGAATCAAAAGCACAATTCTCTGTGACTGGGAACATTTCACTGGCAACGCTAACTGTATGACACAGACGTTAAGTGGAACGGTACTGTTTGTGGAAGTGGAAGGGAACTGTTTCCCTTCCCATCCCAAAAGCAGCGCAACAGACAGGAAACGGTTGCAAAACAGAGGAGGATATTGTTACTAGGTGATTTCAGTGCGGATTTCAGTGCGGGGATGAATACATGGGCTGGGCCAGAGTGAGGGTGCCCTCAGCAGTCTTCCCCAGGGTTCTGTATGCTGTGTGATGATTGTTTACAGAAGGGGTAGACAAAATAATTAGCTACTAAAGGTATCTGAAAAAGGCCTGAGAAAATCTGGTTAAAATGTTAAACCTTATATTGCTACTGATGGGAGTAGTTGTTTTTATATCTTTTAAAAATAATAAAAAGATTCTGCTAAAAAATATATTTATCCAGAAAGATGTTGATTTGAACTTTAAAAAGGAACATGGAATCATCCTTTTCCCTTTTCAATACAGAGCCATTGAGTTCTGTTGGTAGCTCCCTTTCTAATGTCAAGTTCATCCCTTCCTCTCAAGTGTGCCTAGGGCACGTAGTGGGGTCTTCCTAGGCCTCTGCATGGAGACCCCTCACTCAAGAAGGCGTGGAACACACCCCTGGTTTGGTTCTATGCTGTTCCAGTATTTTGGGCAGCCTGCCCACATCAAGAACAAGCCTGGGGTTCTCTTAGGTTACATGGAACAAAGAACCTCACCTCAAGCCCCGGCTTTGCCACCAGCTGTGACCAGAGGCAGATCACCCTACTTCTGCCTCGGTTATTTCAGCTCGACCTGAAGGAGCTGGGCTGGAAAACCTCATAGAGCCTTCCCTGTTCTAATGCTGGAAGCCTCTCACAGTCTCTAACTAAAGGAAATGACGGGTTTCATTGGAAATGATAATTCTAGTATCTGCCAGAGCTACGCCTTAGAAATTGCATATCTGGCCTTTCCTCTCCTTCCTCGCTGTCACTGCCATAGTTGATGTTGGCCTGAGGGACCCACGTCCCCCTCGTAGAGAACTTACAGTGTCACCCTACACACCTTGGGGCACTCAGACCAGGGGGGGCGCTAATCATAGTCTCTCTCTCAATAATTTGGAATTTTAAAATTAGTTTTAACGCTTATTAAAAGTAATATATATTTATTATAGAACACTTGGACAAAATAGTGAAGCATAAGGAAAATAAAAATCACCCAGCATTCCACCATTGAGGGATAACCACTCTTAACACCGTACTGGATATACTTCTAGCCTCTTCTCTCTTTCCTTTATTTGGTCCACTTTTCCCTCTCCATATAAATTCATGAAATATTTTCTTTTTAAAATTAAATTGAGGTTTTAGTTAATGTAATTTTAGTATACCAGGTTTTTTCGTTTTGTTTTGTTTTGACTTCTCAAGGTAGCATTGCCATTTTCCCATGTCACTAAATATTCAACAGCACTATTATAACAGGTGCAGAACATTCCATCCTGTGGCTCTGCACTAATTTATTTAACCCTATTGTTGGATATTTGTGCTGTTTTCAAATTTCTTCTGTAAATGGTTTAGCAATGTATATATGTGTGGATATTGTTATTTATTAATTCAACAAGTGGTTATTGAGTGTCTGTGTGCCTGGCCCCAGGCCAGGAGCTGAAGATAGACCAGTGAATAAAAATGGATGCTGTCTCTGCCCTCCAGGGCCTTGTACTGTACTGGGGAAGACAGGTAAATATATAACATGTCAGGAGGTGATAGATGCTTTGAAGAAAACGATAAGGCAGCATAAAGAGAGCACAAGTGATAGGACAGGAAGTGCTGTTATCTTATCTGGAGTGGTAATCAGGGAAGACCATAAGGAGGGGTGCAGTCACCGGTAATAATCAGGCGTGGCTAAGGTAAGCACACCAGGGCAGAGGTCCTTACTGCCTAACTGCCCTCCACAAGGGCGGAAAGACACTGGCGTTGTCTTCTGATTCTCTCAGTCCTGGGACATCTAATCCTTTGATTTTACGGCGTGAACCACCAAGAGCTGTTAAAGTTACTGCAGTGCCTGGTGGAGAAGTTTCTCTGCTAATGGGAATAATGGTAGCTAGTTGTGCTATAGGTATAAAGTAACTCTATTTTAATAAAAGACCTAAAGGAGGCAGGGGGTAAGTCTCGCGGATATCTGAGGAAAGTGTCCCATAGAAGGAAGGGCAAGTGCAAAGAGCCCAGAGATGGGGGGTGTGCTTGGAGCGTTCTACACATTGTAGGTGGTCCATGCTGTTGGAGGGAAGTGACGATGGGGAGAGTGGCGGCAATGGGCAGTTCATGTGGGTCTTAGAAGCCATGACAGGAATTTCTGATTGACTTGGAGGGAGATGGGAATTCACTGGAGGATTGTAAGCAGGGGCAGCGTGACTGGGCTTTAGAGGAATCACTTCGGGCTGCCGTGTGGAGCAGGGACACCGGTTAGCAGGTGCTTGCAGCATCCAGGTGAGAAACGACAGTGGCTTCAGCCAGGGGTGAGTGACAGAGGACATGTGATCAGATTGGGGATGCATTTCAAAGGAGGAGGTCCCAGAATTTACTGGGAAATTGGATGTGGGAGCAGAAGAGTAAAAAAGAAGCCAAATACGATTCCAAGGTTTTGGGTATGACAAAAAATGGAGGAGCAGTGGGCTTGCAGTGGGAGGAGAGGGGAGAAAGAGGGCAGCCAGAAAATCTAAGCAAAGAAGTGCTTCAGGAGGAGGGTGTGATGGACTGCAGCTGACGCCTCTGACCCCTGGATCTGGCCATGCTCGGGTCCACTGGTAGCCTTGCCAAGGGCTCCTTCTATGGTGTGAAGGGAGAAGGCCAGAGAGGACGGGGAGAGGAGATGGTGTTGCCTGTAAGAAGAGCAGAGAAATGGCCCAGGGGAGGTCAAGGGAGATTTTTTTTATATATGTAAATATCTGGTAAGACTTAAAAAAAATTATTTTGGCCGTGCCATGTGGTTTGCGGGATCTTAGTTCTCCGACCAGGTATTGAACCTGTACCCTTGGCAGTGAAAGTGCAGAGTCCTAACCCTAACCCTAACGGGTTGTGGGGTGGAAAACACATTGGACCCTCACCCCATGTTGCTGGCTCTGCCTCCCTCTTACCAGCTCCTGCCCGCTTGGATTGGATCAGCACTGGACAAGAATTACGTTAACAGGCAGCATCACTGTGTGGTCAGCACCTACTGTGCTTTTCTTTGCTTCCTGTGCTTCCGAAGTACTGCCTCCCTGCCTGCTGGGCCATGAAGGGCAGGCCAGCCAGTCTTCCTCGATTCTTAGGGCTGGGCAGGTAAGCCAAGTGAAGGCCTCTCTTGGAGCCCGGCCGCACGATGAGATCGGGAGGAGGAAGGCTCTCACTGGATTGAGGTTTTCAGCCTTAGATGGACATTGGAATCACGTGGCAATTTTCAAAAATACTGACATCTGTGTCCTACCCTGGATATTCTGATTTACCTGCGCTAGGTGCAGCCTGGCCTTCAGATTTTTAAAAGTTGTCTAGGTCATTCTAATGCATTGCTAAGGTAGGAACCATTGACCTAAGGCATTCTCTATTTCAGAGTCTGCCAGAGTTTTGAATTGGGGGTTTTGGGGTTCTTCCCCAACTATTAATGCAAAGCTCCTGAATCCCATTTTGCTGTTGTCTTGGGGTGTTTAGCTCCCCAGTCAAAAGCCCCAGGGAGGGGAGGGACCAGTGGTGAATTTAGGCATCCAAATCCGATGCCAAATAACTAAACTTGGTGTTCTGTAAAAAACCTCTAAGTGAACCCTTGGAGATTAGGGCAAATAAATGTCCTGAAACTTCCAGAAGTATGAACATCACTGCATCCCTGCAATAGTACAGTGACATCCTGATGTCACACTTTACACAGCCTGTGGCCAGTCAGCGCACCCAAGCACCTAATTCCGGAGGGTCAGGGAAAACCAGGAGTCTTATCAAGGTGGTACTTACTTCTGGGGATCTTGCTGGGGTAAATCTTCTGGCATGGTTTATACTCATCCGGAGGAGGAAAATCTTCCATAGGATGGAACGTGAATTTAGACTCAAAGTCATCTGCACACACGGAAATGCCAAAATTACTCTGGTTACTATGAGGACCCAAGTTTTGATCATTTCCAGGAGCATACAGGTTTGCCTGCCCAGTGCAAGGTTTTAATGGCAGAGCTATTCCCCGCTAAGACATCCATTCACCTCTTAATTTTTACTATTTAGCTGGGGCAAGGGGGAATCAGGAAAAGTGAAATCATAGACTCTCCCCATCATCCACCTCAACTTACTTCAACCAGCATCTTAAGGAAGCTTCTAAAGGGAGCAGAAGTGCCACAGGCCTATCCAGGGTCCAGAGTCAGAGGTGGGGAAACTGGCAGCAACAAGGGACCAGCAAAGTCCCTGTGGCCTGAAGCCCCTCTTGTGTTCCTGGGGAGGACTCTGGCGGGGAGAGGTGGACAGAACAGGAGTCCTCGGCCTGGCTAGTGGGAAGGAGCACAGCCTGTGTGCAGTTGGGGACCTGGGCTTCCTAAAGCAAATAGGTTCCGCCCTGAGCTCCTGATGGCAAGAGGAAAGGGGTCTTGTGGCCCTTTCATGAGTTGAGTCCCTGCTCTGTGATCTAGGCTTTGTGTGTGACAGTAGCTCACCCCACAAAGGGATCCAAAGACTTTTGGTCACACCTGACCCCAGATGACTTTCCTTCCTATCTCCATATTTTTGCTTTCATTGTTCCTCTGCTGGTGGGCCTTCCAACCATCCTCTTACCTTGTCCAAATCAGTCTATCTTTCAGGCTTATGCCTGATTTCTCCCTGGAGACACACACAAACACACACACACACACACACACACATACACACACAGCTTAAATGTTGGTTTTCTTCCCTCTCTCTCGTCTCAAGAAGGTTGGAGAGTGGGTTCTGGAACCTCCCAGAAAGCCTCAAGAGAAACCCTATTTAACACAACCTGTAGGTTGTTCTGTGCTAGAGTGAACCCCCTGTTCTTGTGAAGCACACACCCTGAAATGACAGCACTGTGGGCTGGGAGACCGCGCCCCCATCCCTGAGCCAGGGGAAACCATTTCCTCGCTGACAGCCCCGCTCACCGATGATGTGCAGGATTCCATTCCGCAGCTGACCTCCAGGCTGCTGGGTCTGGGTCCAGGCTGGGGCCTGCTGGCTCCGGCTTGAAAGCTCCGTGGTGGGTGACCTCGCGGGGGGTGCTGGGGGTGGGTTCAGCTTTCCCCCACTGGTCCCTGACAGAGAAGAGGACAGCGTATTCAGATACAGGCCTTCAGATAGGGCATGGTGGATGCTATAACCTTCCGTGAGAGGTGAGGTATTGAGATCTTTGGATATAATATGATACAGTGATAAAAAGGCAGCCTCTGGAGCCAAGCTGCTTGGGACTGAACCCCAGTTCTCCTGCTGGGATAATAACACGACCTCTTTGTGCCTCAGTTTCCTCATCTATAAAATGGGAATAATAATATACATACCTCCTGGGTTTGTTGAGAGGGTTAAGCGAGATGATTTAACTCAAGTCGCATGTAAAAATAGATAACTAACGAGAACCTACTGTATAGCACAGGGAACTCGACTCGATGCTCTGTGGTGAACTAAATGGGAAGGAAATCCAAAAAAGAGGGGATATATGTATACGTATAGCTGATTCACTTTACTGTACAGTATAAACTAACACAATATTATAAAGCAACTATACTCCAATAAAAAAAGAAAAAAAATTCAAGTGGCATGTAGTAAGCATTAAATATATATTAGCTGCTGTGATAATATCAACCCTCATCATCAGATGGTACAGCCCAAAGAAGTGGAACCACTGCAGAGTCCTATGCAAGGGAAGGACTGTCTGCAGGTGAGGCTCAGAGGGGGGCTAGATGAACAATGTGTCGGGGGCTTGCTCCTGCCCCTGGGTCTGCTCACGCTTGTTCCCCTGCACTGCAGACCCTCGTTTCTCCTTCCAGTGAATCTAAACCCTACCTGCCCACCAGGGCCCAACTCAAATCTCACCTACTTCATCAATTCTTCCCTGATGACCTCTGTGGGAGGCTCACTCTCCTTTGCCAAGACTTTTTTGTAGGACCCATCTGGCAATTAATAACCCGCTGCCTTGGCACATCAACCCAGGTACTTGACTCTTCACTTCGCTCTTGAAGTGATGACAACTGCTCCTTTATCATCTGTGCCAAGATGTTCACAATTGCAACCTTTTACTCTTCCCTGCAGTTGGCCTGAAGCAGAAATTACCCTCATGTTGTTCACGGAAAACCAAGTTTCACGTCCAAAGACACAGTGAAAGGGGCCAGACGAGCATCCACTCCTGGCCTCGGGAGTGCAGCTCTGGAGCCTGCAAAGGCACCCGGCCGCTGCAGCTCTTCTCCTCCCCAAAGGCCATCAGAGCACCTCCCCTCTCAGCTCCGCCCTCTGCCTTTCTCCTTTCCCAGTCCCCTTCCTTTCCCTTGCTGGTCTTCCCTTCCTCTGTACCAGAATCCACCAGGATTTACTTGCTCCCACAAGCAGACTATAGAGGCTAAGGGGCTGCTGACCCCTCTTCTGGGTGAAAAGCTGCCCCTCCACTTGGTTAGAGGGAAGGAAAGGAAATCACGCTGCTGAGCCCCGGCTCCTTGCAAAGCACTTCAGGCATACTTCCTCACTTAGTATTCCTAACAGTCCTATGTGAAAGGTGTTTTATTGTTATTATTTCCATTTGTCAAATTAGAAAAAAGCAAGGTCTAAGGGCATTAAAAAAGACTGGCCTAAGGTTACACAGGAGTGAGTGGGAAGGCAGGATTTGAATTCAGATCTTTCTGAATCTAAAGCATTGGTTTTTTTCACCACATCTTGACCATTTAAGAATCACAAGCGTCAGAAGGGGCGCATGAGTACTAATGCTGGACCTTATGGTGATTAGTCAGTTGAAAAGAGAATGATTAAAACCTTATCTCTTGTAACCTAAAGCCTTAAAAATATTCTTGCTTTTTGTATCAGGAATTCCCTTGCAGGAACCTGTCTTTAAAAAAAAAAAAAATCCAAAATGTAGACTACAATTGCTATAAATGTATTTCCTGCAATATTATTCATAATAACAAAAAATGGAATCAACTTAAATATCTAACGCTGGAAATATGGTATATATCAATGATCGTATTAATATGCTTATAGATACATTTTAACAATTTGACAAATATCAAATTATATCAAAATTGCTTTTAATATAATACTAAATAAAAACAGAATAGAAAATAGTATATACAAAATAGTATTAACCCTGTAAATATGCAGATATATTCAGGAAAAAAAGAAAGGAAACATATCCAAAGATGACAGTTTTTATTTCTGAGTGATGTTATTATGCGTGATTTCAATTTTTTTCTATTTTCTCTACAATGAGCTTCTATTATTTTTAATTCAAGGGTATACGTTTAAGAAACTTTCTGCATCAAAAGATTTTCTGAAAAACCAAGGAGTATGTGTGTGTATGTATAACTGTGGATGTGTGTTGGGCTGTGTGTGTGGATGTGGGTGTTCATGAGTGTGTGCATATGTTTATGAGTGTGTGTGTGTGTGTGTGTGTACACGGGTGTGTGTGGATGTGTAGCGTGCTTTCCATTTAGAAGGACACCAAAGGTGATCGAAGCCTCATCACTTCATGGAAATCACAGTCATAGGGCCTGTATATTCAATCCAGAATGATCTCTGCTGGATACGTGAAGGGATTATTTTTAACGTTTGCCTGAAAATATGGACCCTCCGTTTTCCTGAGTCAGCTGGAGAACCTGCTAAAAATACGGCAAAATGCTAAGCTAATCTACTAAAGACCAGTGAAGATTCTGGCCCGGTTCCAGACTATAATAACTTAGGCAAAAATTAAACAGGAGAGCGGGTTCTGGAAACAACTGCACCCACAGACACCTCGACCCCTGGGAGTAGATTTGAGGTCTGAATGGTGATAGTAAAAATAAACAACCCTTCTCTGGATCTCACTGTTCCAGCAACCGCACGAGGGGGAACTATTGCTATCCCCATTTCACAGGTGAGAAGGAAGCACAGAGAGGCTAAGTGATCGCCCTGGGTCACACAGCTAGTAATGGCAAGGTGATGAAGGCCAGAAGCCCCGGCGTGTTGTCTGCACGATCTCGGACAAGTCTTGCGGCCTCCCTCACCCTGGTTTCCTGTCTCTAACATGAATACCTCCAGCATAAAGTCCCACACAACAAGTTTTCATTGTGCTCCACAGGGGCACTGAACAGGTGTGTTCTAAAACAAAATCCCAAGAGAAAGACATCCCGAGGAGCTCCCAAGTGGCCCACAGTAGCAGGCCTCTGGCTGTGTCCCTAGCACCTCCCCAGTTGCTGCCAACAGCCAGATGATCCTGGACAAGAACAGGGGTGCTTACCGGGGCCTCGGCCGGGCCTCTTCTTCGGCGGGAACGTCTGAGACCCCGGAAGGGCGGGCGGCGCCGGCAAGGCCTGAGCGCTGGGCTCGGGGGGCTGGGCCTGGAAGCACGGGGACTTGGGGGGCCGCGGGGGTGGGGCTTCACTGCTGTTGTTAGCGCCTGGCAAAGGGGGCGCAGGCAGAGAGGCTCTGGGGGTGCGTGGGGCGTAAGCGGGGAGCGGGGGCAGCGGGGGCGGCGGGGGGCGGCGGGGGCGGCGGGGGCGGCGGGGCGGGAGGCTCCGGCACATCTTGGGCAGGGCTGGCAGCATCCACACTGAGCCCAGGGTACCCGCAAGGTGGGAGGAGAGGGAGCGGCGGGGGGACGGGCGGTAGGTGCAAGCGGGCTAGCTGAGGCCTCACCGCCTTGTCACTGAGAGCCAAGGCCGGGGGCGGCGGGGGTGGAGGAGGCGGTGCACAGGGCAGAGGGGGTGCGAGCACCGGGGGGCTCCCCTTGGTCAGTGGGCCGGGTGGGGACACCAGCGGGGCTTTGGCGGGGGAGGACGCGGGCAGGGCCGGGGGTAAGGGCGGGGGAGGTGGGGCGGGCATGCTGGGGCGCGGAGGGACCGTCCAGGCCGCGCCATGCGCCTCGGAGGCGTCGCCTAGCCTGGGAGACGCAGGGGGGTTGAACGGGCCGCTGATAGTTTTGGTGGGAAGCCGGGGAGAAGGCGCTCGGGAGCCAGGGCCCTGCCCTGTCTTGCCGCCTGAAAGTGAAACGAGTTCTGAGTTAGCTCAGCGGGTAGAATTGGGAGAAACCCAAGGGTGTGGGCGGCAGTGACGGACGCTGTCCCGCACGACGTCAGTGACCCGCGTGGCGGATGCTCTCTTCCCGAGCGTCCACTGGAGGCCTCATGCAGCAGCTACCACACAAGAGGGGGCCAGCGGGACCAGCCCCAAGGTCCTTGCCAGAATAAACGCGCGGTCCCCCTCCTCGGAGAGAGGCCCAGCTCACGCCACCAGGTTGTCTGCTGTGCGGCGCCAGCCTTCCTGTTCCATTCTACCTCCACTCTCATCTGCCCGGGGCGCCGGGCTCCCAGCCCAGGACACAGGACTGCCCCGACCTCCTCCACCCTTCCTCATCTCAAGGCCACCGGCACACTCCTCCCCTGTTACCCACTAGGCCAGTCAGCCCGCATCTGCGGGTGTACCACCCAAAAGCTCCTGACGAGGGAGGTTTTCCCCCCGCCCAACATTTTGTGAGCAAGGACTCTGTTTCTGCATCGAGAGCAGAAGATTCAAGATTCCCTGAATGGACGAGGTGATTCGGAAGTCAATGGGAAGACATCCTGCCTTGGGCATCCAGGTCCAATGACCTTGAACCTTCCAGTTCCATGCACTCTGGAAGTTCAAAGCTCCCTTTCCCAAAGACTTGCGCCCATTTCTAAGGGGCTCTCTGTCTCCTGGTCACCTGGCTGCCCCACCCCATAGATCCTTTACCACATCAACTCCAGCTTGAAATCCAATGCCTCTTGAACACAACAGCAACAACGACTTGCTCACAGTAAGCATCTGTGTTTGGTGGACTTTATGGACGACTGGGGTGGAGGGCGCTCCCTGGTTGGGGCCTCCTCACTCTTTGCACACCTTCTCACCCTACTGCCACTTCTTACCCTTTTTCCCCCTCTGTCACTCTGAGGAGAAAAAGGTTCCTCTCCCTGTTTACTGCACAGAAGTTCTGCAGTCGCTTAAATATGTCCTTGGAGTATCACTCTCCACTCAGGAGGCATATTAAGACATTTCTTCTGAATAAATACACTGCTCTTCCTAAAAGGAATTTTGGGGAATACATTTTTCCTATTCCAGCACCTCTATATTTTATAATCTCCATGAAAACATGTGGAAAACACTTGAAAAAAACGTTTGCTTCTCACACCTCCAACTTCCCGGTGCTGCAGAATAGGAAACACAACTTTCGTATCAGATTATAACGCCAGCAGCTGTTGATGGTTCTGAGCTTTTCAGCCCATGAGTCTCCAGGGTGTTTACCCAATCAAGTGCTAAATCATGCCTAAAAAGTACTTGATGCCGCAAGTCAGGCCAATCAAGGCAAGATATGGAAGAGGTGATCCTGGGGCTGAAACTAAGCGAGCAGGACCGCGGTATCTGGCTTTCCAAACAGATGACCTCCTCTGGCTATGATGTGACAGCCATCTGGACAACACGACTCAGGACAAGTCTCAACTGTGGAACGCTGTGCTTGAGGCAGGGCGGTGGTGTCCTTACTCTCTGTTGAAATTTTCTTTGCGGTGGTTGTGGAGGAGATAATGTCTTTGCACCTATGCATCCACCCTGGCGGACTTGGTGCCACCGGAGGTCTAAGGCGGGCATTTCCAGAATGGCTGACTGACCATGACCAGGAGTGGAAGGTCCCCACCTGGCCTTTCCAGGGACAGGATCTACCACCTGCAACTCCAGCATGAGACATTTTATATAGGTGTCAGCCTCAGGGATTCCTGCATCCAAGGTCTCGAACCTGTTTCCATAGTACACAGCGAAGAACCAGTCTGGAGGACCCAGACTGCTCTCCAAACAAGGCAAGGCCTCCCTCTGTGCCCACCTGCCAGATGAACTTTAAAGGGATAACGAGTTTGAGGAAGAGAATCAACCCCTTAAGTGTCTGAGAACACCACGTATCCGAGATTCCAAAACCTTTTAAGTGGCCAACCTAATGAGAAATGGGCAAACCCTTTTTTTTTATCATAATGTGAGCAGCAGAAACAAGGACAGCACAAATCCTTGCCCAGCTTATGTTCATGCCCATTCCAGGATGAAGCAGAGAGCTGGGCAGCACGAATTGAAGGTGAGACCCACAGGAATCAGCATCAGTGCAGGTGAGGAAACCAGGCAGCAGAGAGGGCTCCAAAAGTGAGCACCAAGGGAAGGAAGGAAGGAGGCTTTCCTTCAGAACATGGATGCTAGCCCTAGATATCCAATTAGAAACACGAGAGGAGACCATGAAGCGGGTGGGGAAAGACCAGCTCAAGAGCATCCAGGGGGCTTCACTGATGTGAAAGGAATCAGCTTTTAGAGCCTGGGGTTTATCAAAAGATGAACTGTGGCTTCCTCTTTCCATCTGTATATGTTTCCAAGAGAACTTGGATTGCATGGAAGTCTCATTACACATTCCATACAAGCCAGTGATGTTTATCACTCACTCATCATATATTTTAACGATCCCTCCCTCGGAGCTCTAAGCCAGGGCCACATTATGTATGACTTTCAAAGACCCTGGGCGCTTTTGCCTCTGTGGGCCCCTTCCTCCTTAAAAAATGTTTTTAAAATTATGTTTCCTGGCTGCTTTGGTATAAAGACAAATATAAACTTTGACCCTAAAAGTTCACGTTTTTTAAATTTTAAAAGAAATTCAAACATTTTCATGGGCTGCTAAAAGTATTGTGAGCACTAGACACTGATTTCTGGGCCTGATGGCTCTAAGCAACCACACTACCCACTCACACATTCCACTCAACAAATATTTACTGAGCACCCACTACGCACCAGGCATTTGTAAGGCAGTGAACACAACACAGCTCCTGCCTTCATGGAGCTTACATTAAGAAGGAGAAGACAGAAAATAAAGAAAGAAACCAGTTAATAAATAATATGTCAGATGGTGATAACTAATATAAGAAAAATAAATCAAGGTAGAGGGAATATAGAATGAGAGGGTGGGACTCATATTTTATCAATATATGAGATGATGAGTAAAAGCCTCCCTGATAGGTTGATCAGCTGCCACTTGAGCAGAGACTTGAAGGAAGGGAGACTGGGCCATGTGGACACCTTAGGAAGAGTGTTTCAGGCCATAGGAGCGGTCAGTGCAAAGGCCCTGTGGTAGCAGCATGCCTGGTATGTGCAAGAACAGCAAGGAGGGCAGCATGGCTGCCAAAAGTGGTAGAAAATAAGATGAAACAGGTAGCAAGGGCTGAAGTCCTTTTCTCTGAATGACAAAGGGGCCAATAGGAGAGTTCTGAGAGAGGAAAGCCATGGTCTGTCTTACTCTGACATGACGCCCAGTCCGTGTATCTACCTATTGGCTTGTCCTTGAGTTTCTATCCTGTAACAGGCATAATTAGTCACTTCATTATGGATTTTGTTGCCTCCAAAAAGGTCAATTCTTGTCTTCACCTAGTGGCTCAAACATCTGACACTTGTGTCCTATTGGAGACAAGTTAGAATACTGCTGACTTCCTTTGGCTGGTCCCTGTTAAAAGCTCACTGGCGGTTATTTCTCCTATCTTTATTTGTGTGAAGAGAGACCAGTGGAAGTTTTATACCCTAGAGGACTTGTTTTTGGATCCAACTCAGGAATTTTGAAAAAGAAGTGGGCACTGAGGAATGCCAGCTCTCTTTATTCAGGAGGACTTAAGCACCTTCTTATCTGCCAAAGTCTCAGCAAAAATGAGGAAATGAAATGGCTCCGAAGGTTCAAACTGGACTTTATCAGTAAGTGACGGCAGCAAATGCACCCTGTAACATCTAACAGCCACAGAGGCCATTGAAGAGGTTAGCAAAGTCACATGGTAGAAGACTCTAGACCAGGAATGTTTGGGGCTTGATATTCCCTAGATAAATGAAATTCTTGGATTTTTTTTTATCTTTCTGACTAAAGAGCACAGTAATAGGAAAAACACTTTTTTTGCACATAATAATTATATGTTTGCCCGATTTTAATTCAGTGCTTTCAAAACATCTGGTACCTGTTAAAACACAAACGACTGTGGTAGACTGGTTGCAAAAATGGTCTCAATTAACCACGCATTCCTGATTCCACAGTCTTGGAAATGTGATTTCGCAGTTCCTTTCATCAGAGTTTAAGTCTCTTGCCCACCCTTGTCTCTGAGCTGGCCTGCGACTTGCTTCGGGCGACAGGCTGTGGTAGGAAATGATGCTTTGCCAGTTCCAAGACTAAGCCAGGACTTCCCTGGTAGCGCAGTGGTTAAGAATCTGCCTGCCAATGCAGGGGACACGGGTTGGATCCCTGGTCCGGGAAGATTCCACGCGCCACGGAGCTACTAAGCCCGTGCGCCACAACTACTGAGCCTGCGCTCTAGAGCCCGCGAGCCACAACTACTGAGCCCGCGTGCCCCAACTACTGAAGCCCGCGCGCCTAGAGCCCGTGCTCCACAGCAAGAGAAGCCACCAAAATGAGAAGCCCGTGCACCACAATGAAGAGTAGCCCCCGCTCGCTGCAACTAGAGGAAGCCCGCCCGCAGCAAGGAAGACCCAACACAGCCAAAAATAAATAAAGAAAATAAATAAATTTATTAAAAAAAAAAAAAAAGACTAAGGCTCAAGAGGCTTTACATACTCTGTCCTCTCCATCCTGCCATCACCATGACGACAAACCTAAATAGTCTGCTAGATCCTGAGAGACCAGAGGGATCAGTCAGGCCAGTTGTCCCAGCAGGGGCACCAGAGACATAAGAAATATACGATTAGCAAAGCCACTGACGCAACCTGTAGATGCTAGAGGGGGCCCAGCTGAGGCCACCCTAATTGCCAACCCACCGAGCTGTAAGATAAATAAATGGTTATTCAAAGCCCCTCAGGTTTAGGGTTTGTTACACAGCAACACCTAACAGATATAATGCTGGAGAACCATCACAACTCACCATTGCCAGCGAGTCCACAGTGATGCCACTAAGATCTTCTACTGTGATTTACATCCATACTTTGCAGTGTGGGCCACGATCACACTGTTGCTAAAGACTCTACACTATGGCAACTCATTCTTCAGTGATTACAATGGGATGATTTAAACAGGATGAGGATTTCAAAGATCCCTTAAAAACAATTCTGTGTTTTGGAAACTTCCAGTGCTCAGGCTTCCAAATATGTTATCTCCTACCATATAACTGTTCACTCTCAACATGTCACTTACTGGCAGGTGAGGATTGTCCTGTTGGTTCTACAAGGTAAGGAGATAAGGGTCACAGGGTAGCCGGTCTGAACTCTTCCTTACCTGCTGCATCCCTCTGGCCTGCTGGCCGTAACACTGGAAAGCCACCAGCAAACAGATCTCCCAGGGCTGGGGGCGTGCTCCCGCCTCGAGAGTTTGCAGGACCTCCTCCTTCTTTGTTGGTTCCTTTAGAACCTTTAGAGAGAAGAGGCGAGTAGATGTGGACCTGTGAGCAGAGCTGAGCGGCCAACTCTCACCCTGACTGTGGTCTAACACTGCCTGTGGCAGCCGTCCTGTTCTCCTACCACCAGTGTTACCCTTCTACCCAGTATCTTTCTCAAGAACCCCCTGCCTTGATACCCTATAGACTCATGTGCCCAGGCCTGTCTGCCACCCTCTCCAAGCTACCAAAGAACCATCAGTAGTGACCACTCTGAAAAGGGATTAAAAAAAAAAAAAAAAAAAGCATCCTTATACTGCCATTTAGTAGATGCCAATGGGGGAACTGGCAGTACCTTTCCAATTAGAAAACCCAGAGACTGTAGGTATAGAGCTGACCCCATTTTCACTTGACTATTTTTGTGGGAGGACTAGACCAAGAAAACCCACAGATTTAATTCAGGCGATAATTTTAACTTCTGATCCACAGAGCCTGGCCCAGGACTTGCAAGCAGGAAGTGAAGGTCTGCAGTGAATTTTGCTTTGGCATTTTCCTTCTCTGTCTCCCCAGCTCCCACTCCCCGCGCCCCATGTTCTTCCCTGCACTGGTTTTTTTTCTATGGAAGAGAAAGCTCATGAGCCCCTGAGGAGAGGTGTCACTAATTCCAGCCTTCCAGATGTATGTGATTACCAACTACATAAAATGAGAAAGATTACAAGAATTCCTGGCAGAAAATGTTCACAGCCTGAAGCTAATATGCACAGAGAAATCAGGGCACAGTGCCCACTGGTGGATGAATGTGGCCAGATTATTCCAAGTATTAACATTATACATTACCTCTTCACTAGAATGATAAAGAAATGAGTGTTCCAATAAAATGGATTTATCTGTTAATTGGGCTTAACTAATTAGATAGTGGGGCTAGCCAGAAACTAATTTTTATTGTAATCAATGTTGAAAATATGTCTTAAAATAATTTGTCTATCCATGTGCATTAACATATATAATTACAGATATTAGATACAATTATATCTTAGGACTATCTTTGAGAATTACCATCATGTATCATAGCAAAATATATGGAGACATAATAATACCTTACATAGAAAAATATTTCCGCATATGTTATTTCAGCCTTCAACAATCTTGACAAAAAAAGAGAGCAGGTATTATTATCTCCCCATTTTGCAGATGAGCAAACTGAGCCTCAGAGAGCTTCCCTGATTTGCCCAGTAGCAGAATCAGAACTCAACATGGTCATCTGACCCAGGCACAAGGCTCCTTTTACACCATCATACTCTAGAAGACATAGAAACATACAGTCATATGATCCTGTGAGAGAATTCAGCAGAAATATTTTTCCTTGTGAAAAACAAAAACTTTGCCAGGCTCTGTGGACATTTGTGTGCATTTGTTAATGTTGAGACTTGAATTTTTCTCTCATTCAATTTGCGGACTATGTTGACACAGGGTAAGTGATCTTTAAATGTTGTCTCACAATGGATAAACACAAAGTGGTACATCCATACAATCAACTCTTATTCAACAATAAAAAGGAGTAAAGTACTGATACATTCTATAACATGGATGACCTTTGAAAACATTATGGGAAGTAAAAGGAGCAAGTCACAAAAGGCCACATATCATAAGATTCCATTTGTATGAAATATCCAGAATAGGCAAATCCATAGTGACAGAAAGTAGACTTAGTGGTTGCCAGGGATTCGGGGAGATAGAGGGATTAGGGAGGGATTGCTAATAGGTATGGGTTTCCTTTTGGGGTGGTGGAAATGTTCTGGAACTAGACAGGGGTGATGGTTGCAACAACATTCTGAATATATACGGATAAATGGCACTGAATTGGATACTTTAAAATGGTTAAAATGGTGAGTTTTATATTATGTGTATTTTATCACAACTAAAAAATTATCTTACCATGACGTTTTCTTTTAAGCATTTGAAAAGTGATGGTAGACATGCTATACACCCTCTGCAGACCTGGAAGGGTAGCTCTGATTCTCTCGCCCATGTGAATTGTACACTGAGCAGCTCTAAGATGGCCTGATGTATGTCCTGGGTAGCATTTGTGGCTCCTGTCCTGAGCAAGCCAGGCGTGTCTGGCTGAGCCTCACATGGCCTGCCCTTGGCTCTCAGCCGCCCTGGCCCAGATGCTCACTTACTGTCTATTTGCGGGGCACTGCGGTCATTGATCTGCGTGACTTTTCGTAGGCGAGTTCCTTGCTGGATATCAGCCAACAGTGCACTCCGACCTTTGGGATCTGCCTTTCTCAAGCTGGAAGCATCTGTACTTACCTGTAAAGGATTAAGAGGGATCTGATTATAATCACATATAACAATTGCAGATAAGCCGTATGTCCTATTCAAGGTAAGTTTCTCCTCCCATACTTTTCTGCCTTTCCTGTTTGCCCTCCCCTGCACCACTCCCAAGGCCCATCTCACCAATGCAGTTACCTATGGGTCTCGGGTCTTGAGGGAAACTTACCTCCTGCCCGGCTCACATCCCTCTCCTGGGGGACCTAGAACAGACTCTTTCTTGTGATCAAACTCCCGTAAGTCTTAAGGAGCCCTAACGCAAAGCCCCTCTTTCTCCTCCTAAGTGAGCCCCACCCACTTATCTGGGCTTCTGTCTGTGTGTTCCTGACTCCTGCTCCCAGGTTCTGAATAATTACGCTGCCTGGTGCCCGCAGGTCCCTCCCGGACAAAATCCAGAAAGAAAGAAGTACAGGGGATTGCAATGAAGGTTTAGTGACTGCCTTCTCCTCTGTGTCTGGGTGCGTTATGTTAATCCTCACAAAACCTTGTGAGTTTCAAGTGAGTTTGCCCTCATTTTACAGATGAGAAAACAGATACGAAATCTCTTCAGGGTCACAGGGCTAGCTTCAAACCCAGATCTGCTGAATTCCAAAGGCCACGTGCTTTTTATTTTGAAGTACTACAGCGATCAAGGGCATGGTGCTGTGGTTAGCATAATTGCTCTCTAGACTGCTAAAATGCTTTGTAAATATGTTCACGAGAAGAACCTTTGTCCTATCTCTGCAAGTAACACTGAGGTCCAACTGTTTCACTTCCACTGTAGCTTGTGCTGACACGGCAGGGTCTCCATGGGCTATCGGAATCAGGGAGCACCAGAAAGAACATACACTGGTTGGTGGCAAATAAGGGAAGGGTGGGGTCGCACTGGAAGACACAGCCAGGAGGATCCTCCGCAGTTAGCAGTATTATACCACGTGACCTGAGAGCTGATGAAACATTTCTCGAAGTAAGAAGTACTTTTTAGTACATGGGGAATACCATGTCTTTGGTTTTCATCTTAAACATTTCCACTTTGGTGGTGTTTTCTGACCCCCAACATAAATAAGGCCACCCAGGGTTCTCTCTTATGGCACTATATTCTTTTTTCCTCTGTTAAGTTTTATCACAGTGTATATATTTATATTTATCTTTCCTTGTGGAAAATTTCCAGTTGTGGGTATGAGTTGAAGGTTCACCACTCCCACAGGCAGGAAAGAGATCTTGTTCGTTTTGTTCACCAGTACATCTCCAGAGAGTAAAACTTGGCCCCAGATAGTCTCAAAAACTATTTATTGGATGAATGAATGAGTGAATGAATGAATGAGTGTGAATGAACTAGACCCAGGATACACTGGCCTTGCCCTCAAGGGCATGTGCATCTACCAGGGAGACAGGACACCGTGCAAGGAGTTAAGCCACCATACAACGCAGCATATGACTGAGCGCCCATGTGAGTCTCACAGAGAGGAAGACCCCGAGAGTTCAGGCTGCAAGGAAGACAGGAGACCTTACTGAGATGGTCCTTGAAGGACAGATAGGATTTACAAGCTCTTGCTATTATAGCCATTTTCTCCATACGGCCATTTGTCAGAAAAGGACAAACCAGGTTTGCCAACTAGACAGTCAGAGACTCTCCAGTGTCACAGACTGGAAATGAAGGCAATTGTGGTTTTAGCTAAAAGGTGCTGGGTCCACATTTTCACCGGCCGACTCTACTGCACTGGTGATGCATCTTACACAGGTCTTGTAGGGCATAAGCTTCAAAGTCAGTTTCTTGTTGCCTGGAAACATGCTTTTTGACCCCTTGAGAGGGGCTCACGGATGATGGTCAATAACAGAGCTATAAGCCAGGGGCCCCAACCCTAACGATATATGTTTTTTAGGAATGTATGTATGAATGCACATGTACAGCGGGGTATTTTCCACACAATGTGATTTTTAAAATCTCTCTCTATAAGCAATTAGCCAGTAAGTCATTTTAAACTGCAAAATTTTAAGATTTTTAAAGTCTCCTCTCATATTTACAAATAATTAGTAATAAGAATAAAGGGCCAACAGAAATATCATGACCCTAGCCAAGAGACTATGAAAATTTTTGTAAAAATGTGGCATTATAATCTCAGGCATGTATTATGGTCAGGGATTAGGGGGTGAAAGTGCTTTGTAATTGTCTTCCTAGTTACAAGAAAAACAACACAATGAATTGCATTCTTCTGTTTAAAGAAGCAACTGGAACCCTATCTCTAACAACCCCTGAGTAGGGGTGGCGGTGTTCATCTCATCTACTTTAGATTTTTAAATTTATTACCAAAAATGCACCCCCCACTCCCTGACCTTGTCCATCTCAAGCTTTTTAGGTGAGGCCTATGAAGAACATTGTGTATCCTTGGAATAATGATTTTAATTTGAGTTCCTACTTAGCACAAGCCTCAATACATTCCTGACAATTCCACATGACAGACTTGTTGATAAATATCTTCCAAATCAGCAGGAGGATATGGCAAGTCCCATCATGTTTATGTTTTGCAGTTCAACTCGCTGGGCTAACTTTAACATTCCTTCTTTGACTTCTCTACTTTTTTTCCTGTGCCACTGTCTGCCCTGATGATTTTCCACCAGAGGGCTCTCCCTCACCTGATATTAGTATGGTATCCTTCAGTCCTCTCCTGTGAGGTAGGAAAGAGCGAATAACTTCATGGCTAAGGGGACCACAGCTTAATTGGTTTTGTACAAAAGGACATCTAAGGACATATTCATTTGCACATCGAAGACCATATTTTACCGTGACAGTTGTTTCTACTCCATCTTCAATATTTATTAACAATTCATCCGTAATTTGCTTTCTTAAAAATCTACAAGCCTAAGAAGTCTTGTTACCGCGGTTACAGTATACAGAAACAGGAAAGAGAAGATTTTCAAATATTCACTGGGTCTTTTATTCTATGTAAATCCTGATTATTGGCAACTTCACTAAAAATATAATCGAGAGAGACAGTCACTCCTGAACACTTTTCCCATGGCAAATATATCCACCAAACACGCCTCCCCGTCCCCCTACGTACAAAACAAAAAACTAAAACATTTCAAAGTTTGCTCCTGTTCTTTCTTAACATTGTTATCGAGTGTGACAATTTGTTGAGTTCCACACAAAGCTTTTGTTGACTCGGTTCTTCTAAAACAAGCTTCTAGTGGAATAGCCTGGATCCTAAAAAGAGGCAAAATAGTAGAACAGTAATGCAAATTAGCCCATCGCCCTGCCAAATACAGGCTGAAAAACGGAAGTGAACCAGGAATATTAGAAACAGGACTAACTGGGACAAGGGTGAGGATGTCCTCCTGTCTTGATAAATTATAAAAGCTTTGGCATATCCATTTGTCGTTCCAACAAGCCAGTTGATCAGGTTTCGGTATAGTTTGGGGGAGGGGGATGGCAGTCCAGCCCAAATGGAATGAAATGCATGTCCTCCTGCTATTTGTGACCCTGCCACCCTATGCCATTACTCCGTCTGTCTGATTGATCCTGGTTTCTGTGAGAAACCCTAATCAAAATCTAGGGGGTTGATCCAAATCTAGCAGGTTGTTTGTCTCAAAGATGATCTAAACCCAATCATTGCAGTACGATGCCAGCCTTGCAGTCTCCCAAAGGGGCTTTCTCCAATGTGGCTGTTAAACCTCAAGTTAGTACTCAGGTTTCCAGGTACACAACCTGCTCATTAGCCCAGCCCTCAGCCTCCTCCTGCTTCCTCCAAACTTGGGGGCAGACAGGTATCAGTCGCCAGGGTACTTGCATTTCTTTACTAAATCTGAATCCCAAGGACAGCCAGAACTGGCACTATCTTCCTCCGGCTGCTACTGTCTTTATGTAGGAGAAGAGAGAGCCTGAGATCCAAAAGAGAGACAGGAAATATTTTCAGAGAAAATGAACTTTCCCCTGTCAGGCCTGACACAATGTTCCCTGCACCCCAAATATGCACAAGCCAGGCTGTTCCAGAATGAGGCATTTTGAGATCTAACAGTTTCATTTCTCATTCTCAGAAATCCAAATACCTTCTATCCTCCTTTTTTAAAGCCTGGCTTCTTAAACAACTGTCTACAGACCCAGGACTGTTACCTGGAGTACAGAGCTGCCTCACAGAGTGCCACTTGCTTATCAGGAGGTAAAGCAGAGTTAGGACCCTTTCGTTGGGGCTATAGACTATAGGGGAGTCTGGTCCTATTCTCTACACCCATGAGGAAGTCCATCCCTCAGAGTCATCTCACCCACTGGCATCGCTTTGGTTACCATATGCTGGCAGCTACCTCCTTTCCCAAGGACCTGGAGGCCATCTCAGACCCTTCCCTCTTCCTTGTTCTCAACAGCCACTCCATCACAAACTCCTGTTGATTTTTCCTGAGTGATTACTCTAGAATCTGGCTCCTTTTCTCCATCTCTGTGATGCTGACTTAATGCAGGCCACCAGCACTTCTGGATTCCCTCACCTGGTCTTCCTGCCTCCTGTCTCATCCCCTTCCACACAGCCATCAGAGTGATCAGTATAAGGGACATGGCACTTACCATGTCCCTCCCCTCCATAAAAATCTCTGCTGGTGCCCCACTGCCCTCAGAATCAAGTTCAAATCCCGTCATGTTGCACAAGGCCCTTAGCGACGAGCCCAGACCTTCCACTTCTTGAGCCTTCCAGATTGGAGCTCACCTCTGGACCTTAGCTTGAGCTAATCTCTCTGCTCTTTTCACACTTGTCTCTTGGCTATTTTCCAGGAGGCCTCCTGATCCTGGAAGGCCAGATAAAGAGCCCTTTTTTGTTCCTAGAACAACATGCTTACCCTGAGTAGTGCCCCTGCCACCCGGATCAAGTGACTCTGCTCAAAACCTGCAATGGTTTTCCATTTCCCTTGGGATAAAAAAGTCAAAGTCCTCATTAATATCACCTGCTGGGCTTGACTGTATTTCTATATTCTACCCTGAGTTTACCTATAAATGCCAACATTTTTCTACCCACACCAGTGTAATAAAGCATTTCCACTGAATAGCAGTGCCTCCCTGCCTACAACTGTACTTCCAATCCTGTGCTCATGCTTCTGCCTCTTCTGGGAATACTCCTGCTGCCTCAGCCCTGCTGTACCTGCCCAAACTTTTTCTTCTCCTTTAAGCTCTACATCAAAAACAGTTTTCTATACAAGATGTTTTTTTTTAAACTTCTTCAACTAGCCTTTTCTTTATATGATCCACAGCCCCTCCAAAGCACATCATTTGTAATTCTCTATAGCACTACTCATATCTTGCCAAATATTATAGCTTTTACATATTGCTTTTCCTCTTACTTTTGAGTGGCAACTCTTAGCATGCAAAAAATAAGCCATTCCTCTATTAGTACCAGCATATCCAGCTTTAAAAAAAACTGTGAGCAGTATTTTATTGAAGTGAAATCTATATAAACTTTAAGCCCCTAGATTTTTGACATCTGTCTGCTGCAACAAAACATGCAGGTATGGGAAGAGAAGCCACTGCCTTTGAGGTTACGCCACAGCCCTGATTCTTCAAACTGTCTTCACACTTTTATCCTTTAGTCACTTTGTCCCAAGAAATGGGGATTCAGCACCATTCTCTCTTATTCGATAATGCCAACATTCCCAGGCTTTCAAGACTAAAATTAAAGTTATAAGAAAGGCTGCTTTAAAAACCTATGTTGGACCTGGAAAGAACAACCTTGTAAACTCAAAATAGAGCCTAGCATTGGTAGTCAAGGACCTGGCGCTAGGAACTGCTAAGAAATGATACATAGTTGGAACACTGTCTCAAAAACTGGTTGAGGTGTCATATCTTCTATTTATTTTAGACAAAAAGTACTATCAAAAAGAAATATGCTCCCATCCCAGCAGATTAATTTGCAAACTAGGGAGACAGCCCTACTGTCATCAGTTCCAGCTCATCACTCCCAGCATTACCATTTCTGTCAAAGGCCTTCTCCCATTCATCGAAGCTTGAAACCTGTGACTCCTTCCTCTCCTTCATTTAAAATAATCACCTTTCACTGAGATCTGGTTCTTTCTCTTTACTATGCACACACAGGTGACTTTGGAGTCTGGGTAAGGAAGCTGCAACATGCAAAGGGTGACAGCAACAGCAATAACACAAAGAAATGGGAAGGCAGTTGTGTGTGCCCGGCACTGTTCCAAGTACTTTATGTGTATTAATTCATTTAAAGGGCACTTGGACAATCTCATGATGTAGGTACTAGTTATGAGTATCATCTCCAGTTTACAGATGAGGCACAGAGGGGAAGCAGGCTATCTACCACTAGTAAGTGGAGAGCTGAGAGGTGAGCCCAGGCAAGTCAGGCTCTCTTAACCACCATGCTAACCCCTTAGTAATGACATCACCCAGGAAAATAGTGGAGGTTGAACACCCAGGAAATACATGGCAAGCCTGCAGCTGGGTAGGGGGAGTGGCCCGACTGCCTTCGGGCCCAGGACCACGGCAGATGTTGCTTCACATGGAGCGTGACAGCCAGAGTAGGAAGGAAGGGGCAGGGAAGGGCATCAGAAGCAAAAGAAGGGCAGAGAGAGAGAGAAAGAGAGAGAGAGAGGCTGGGGCCCAAGGAGCTAAGTGCTAGGCCTTTGCCAGGGCCAGAAAGGACAGCCAAGGCTGAATGATGGACTCTGAGAACAGTCTGATGGGTGTGGAGAAAAGGGAACACTCTTGCACTGTTGGTGGGAATGTAAATTGATACAGCCACTATGGAGAACAGTATGGACGTTCCTTGAAATACTAAAAATAGAACTACCATACGACCCAGCAATCCCACTACTGGCCATATACCCTGAGAAAACCATAATTCAAAAAGAGTCATGTACCAAAATGTTCATTGCAGCTCTATTTACAATAGCCAGGACATGGAAGCAACCTAAGTGTCCATCATCGGATGAATGGATAAAGAAGATGTGGCACATATATACAATGGAATATTACTCAGCCATAAAAAGAAATGAAATGGAGGTATTTGTAGTGAGGTGGATGGAGTTAGAGTCTGTCATACAGAGTGAAGTAAGTCAGAAAGAGAAAAACAAATACAGTATGCTAACACATGTATATGGAATCTAAGGGAAAATAAAGGTCATGAAGAACCTAGTGGCAAGACGGGAATAAAGACACAGACCTACCAGAGAATGGACTTGAGGATAGGGGGAGAGGGAGGGGTAAGATGTGACAGGGTGAGAGAGTGTCATGGACATATATACACTACCAAATGTAAAATAGATAGCTAGTGGGAAGCAGCCGCATAGCACAGGGAGATCAGCTCGGTGCTTTGTGACCACCTAGAGGGGTGGGATAGGGAGGGTGGGAGGGAGGGAGATGCAAGAGGGAAGAGATATGGGAACATATGTATACGTATAACTGATTCACTTTGTTATAAAGCAGAAACTAACACACCATTGTAAAGCAATTATACTCCAATAAAGATGTTTAAAAAAAAGAAAGAAAGAAAAAAAAAGGTGAGCCAGCAGCTGTCTTGGCAGGGGAGAGGGCTGAGAGTACTTAAAATGGAAACTGCTTAGAGTAACCCTACGCTGTGAGGCTGATGCCTTCAACTGTAAATAGCCTGTATCTGAAACTCCCTCTTCAGGTAACACAGAAGCTTGCGTGGGCCAACCCTGTTGGTCCACCTAGGTCCCCTACTCTCCTTTCACACCTCCTTGCTGGCTGCAGGGAAAAATGCAGGGTTTTCAGCATATGGCCTCCCTTTGTTGACTCTGAAATAAAGATTATGAGCACTGCTCAAATATGAAAGGAGACAAAGGTAACAAAAATAATCAAAAGATGGGAAATTCCAAAATTTCTAGAAAGTTCAAGATGTTTCCAAAGTATTTCACCTATTATAGATGATAATGTAAATGTATCTAGACTTTCTTTTCTCACCGTCACTTTATTGGGTCCTTTGGATGGAGAATCCAACAGAAGCCTCTGGGTCTGGACTTGGATTGGACCCTAGAGAAACAATGACTTACAGCTTAGCTCAAGGACAGCACTGAAAGGGTCTCGCTGCTGGATCCGATGATATTCTCATCCATTACAGAACCTGCTTTCAAACCCCTCTGGGTCAGGCCCCTAGGTCAACAGACCTAGTCTGCTCAGCATATGTGCTCTATAATTCCGTCATCACCCTTGTACCTCACTCCAGTTCTGGGCCCCATTGATGAAGAGTGGCAGGCCCTTCCTTCTCTATTTAGCACCCAAGGAGTCCTTCTTTGGCCTGCAGGTGATCCTCTACATCCCGCCTGATGTCTCTGTGGTCCATGCTCCTGACATCATTTGTTCTTCCCTGGCCACTTCTTTTGGTGCTGTTGGGCTGCCAAAAGTCTATTTGCTGGCTAGCTGTTAAGAAGGCAGTATGATATAGTGGAAAGAGCTGGGCTCAAGGGTCAGTTCTACAATGTACTATTCTGATCTGGCTGAGTTACCACTTACGGAAGCATCTGGGTCCAGTTTGTCATGGGCCAAGCAGTCTTGATAGAGTGAGTCACCCATGGAGGGCCCCATCAGCCTTCTATCAGTGGGAGACAGACGTTTCTGCAGTTAAAAATGAGGGTTCTAGAGTCCCCTCATCTTGGATGGGATCCTGGATCCACCATTTATTAGTGGCATAACTTAGGCAAGTTACCTTACCTCTACAGGCCTCAACTTCTAGAGACAAAACAAGAAACACTTAATTATGGTTACATAACAGAAGGCAAATGCTATTATCCTTAACTATGAAGAAGTTGCTAGAATCAAGTAATATATAAAAAGATTAATAAACTACAACTACGTGGGGTTTAGTCTGAGAACGCAAGGCTGGTTCAATATAGAAAAAGCAATCAATAAAGTCCACCATATTAACAGTCTAAAGAAGAAAAATCACATGATCACATACATTGAAGCAGAAAAAACACCTGAAAAAATTCAACATCCATGCATGACAAAAACTCTCATCAAAGTAGGAATAAAAGGGAACTTTATCAACTAGATAAAAGGCATCAACAAAAAAACTATAGCTAACATTGTAGTTAATGATGAAATATTTTCCCTCTAAGATCAGGACCAAGCAAGGATAATCCCTCTCATCATTCTTATTCAGCATCATAAATGGAAGTCCTAGTGAGTACAATAAGGTAAAGCAAAGAAATAAATGGCATACAGATTGGAAAGGAAGAAATAAAATTGTCCCTATTCATAGGCAACATGATTTTCTATGTAGAAAATTTCAATACACAAAAAGTGAAAGTCAGTTTAGCAAGGTTATTGGATACAAAGTCAACACACAAAAATTAATCATATTTTTATATAGTACTCATAAATAACTGGAAACTGGCATTTTGAAAAAAAACCCATGATACCTTAAAATAGGTCCAAGTGCAAATGAAATACTTACACATAAATCAAACAAAATATGCATAGGATATGGATTCTAAATACCACTAAAATGCTGATGAAATAAAGAAGACCTAAATAAATGAAGAGATATACTGTGTTCATGAATTGGAAGACTCCGCATAGTAAAGACCCAGAGACTTATAGATATTTATAGACACATAGATTTATAGTTCAATTCTCCAATGCCAATTAAAATCTCAATAAGATTTTAAAATAGATACAGACATGCTGATTCTAAAATTTATATAAAAAGGGAAAGGAACTAAACAGCTAAAGCAATTCTGCCAAAGTGAAAGTTGGAGGACTCACCATTATCGGATTTTTAGACTTACTACAGGCACAGTAGTCAAGGTGGCATGGTACTGGCAAAGGAGTAGATCCATAGATCAATGGAACAGCATAGAGAATTCAGAAATAGATCCACACAATGGTGTTCAACTGATTTTTGACAAAGGTGCAAAGGCAATTTAATAGAGAAAGGCTAGTCTTTTCAACAAATGATGTTGGAACAACTGGACATCTATATGCAAAGAAATGAAACTAAACCTAAGCCTCATACCTTATACTTAAATTAGTTCAAAATGGATCATAGATCTAAATGTAAAATGTCAAACTATAATATTTTTAGAAGAAAACAGAGAAATCTTTGTGGCCTGGAGTTTGGTAAAGAGTTCTTAGGCAAGACACCAAAAGCACAACCTATAAAAGAAGAAATTACTAAATTGGACTTTATCAAAAATTTTAAACTTTTGTTTTGGGAAAGACACTACTAAGAGAATGAAAATACAAGCTACGTACTGAGAGAAAATATTTTCAAATTGAAGATGCAACAAAGGACTAGCATCCAAATGTATAAAGAACTCCCAAAATTCAACAGTAAGAAAAAAAAACGCTAGTTAAAAAACTTAGGTGTTTTACCAAAGAGTATATATAGAAACAAATAAAAACATAAAAAGATGTTCAATATCGTTAGCCATTAGGGGAATTTAAACCATGATGAGATATCACCTCACACCTGTTAGAATGGCTAAATAGAGCAAAACAAAACAAAAAAAGATGTTCAATATCGTTAGCCATTAGGGGAATTTAAACCATGATGAGATATCACCTCACACCTGTTAGAATGGCTAAATAGAGCAAAACAAAACAAAAACCTGACAGTACTATGTGCTGGTGAGAATGAAGAACAACTGGAACTCTCATACATTGCTGATAAGATTGTGGAATGGTACAGCCACTCTAGCAAACAGTTTGGCAGTTTCATATGAAGTTAAACATACACTTAACATATGACCCAGTAATCTCATTCCCGGGTATTTACCCTAGATAAACAAAGACATATGTTCATACAAAAACTTGTACCTGAAGGTTTATATCAGCTTTATTCACAATCTCCAAGAGCAGAAAACAACCCACATGTCCTTCAGTGAGTGAATGGATTAAACGTATAAAATCCTACCCAGCGGGGCTTCCCTGGTGGCGCAGTGGTTGAGAATCTGCCTGCCAATGCAGGGGACACGGGTTTGAGCCCTGGTCTGGGAGGATCCCACATGCCGCGGAGCAACTGGGCCCGTGAGCCACAATTACTGAGCCTGCGCGTCTGGAGCCTGTGCTCCACAACAAGGGAGGCCGCGACAGTGAGAGGCCCGCGCACCGCGATGAAGAGTGGCCCCCACTTGCCGCAACTAGAGAAAGCCCTCGCACAGAAACGAAGACCCAACACAGCCATAAATTAAAAAAAAAAAAAAAAAAAAAAAAAAAAAAAAAAAAATCCTACCCAGCAATGGAATAAAAATAAGAAAATAAAAAGGAAGAACCCTTGGGCTTCCCTGGTGGCGCAGTGGTTAAGTGTCTGCCTTCCAGTGCGGGGGACATGGGTTCGAGCCCTGGTCCGGGAAGATCCCACATGCTGCCTGGCGGCTGGGCCCGTGTGCCACAACTACTGAGCCTGTGCTCTAGAGCCCATGAGCCACAACTACTGAGCCTACGTGCCACAACTACTGAAGCCCACGCACCTAGAGCCTGTGCTCTGCAACAAGAGAAGCCACTGCAATGAGAAGCCAGCGCACCGCAACAAAGAGGAGCCCCCACTTGCCGCAACTAGAGAAAGCCCGCTCGCAGCAACGAAGACCCAACGCAGCCAAAAATAAATAAATAAAAAATAAATTAAAAAAGAAAAAAAAGAAAGAACACTTGATATACACAACATGGATGACTCTCAAGTGAAGAAGTTAGGCTCATATAATTGCATACCATATGCTTATATTTCAAAGACATTCTGGAAAAGGCAAAACTATAGTGACAGAGAACAGATCAGTGTCTGCCAGGGGTAAAGGATGAGGAGGGTGTGACTACAAAGGGGTAGCACTGGGGAGTTTTTGGGTGAAACTGTATCCTGATTGTGGTGGTGGTTACACAAATCTCCACGTGTGTTATATGTAATTCACAGGGATGTTACCATTCCCTGAAAAAGTCAATCTTACTATATGCTAATTTAAAAAATAAAAACAAAATAAAAAATACAGCTAAGAAAATTTGGGAAGTGGAAGATAGAAAAGAGATGGAGCAAATGGTATGGGCACCAATGACCGCATTTCACAAAACAGAGGGCCCAAACATAATGTCAAATGCTGACCCAAAACAACAGGAGTTCAAAGTGTATTCTTTAAAGTTACACAGTGTGATGGTAAATTTTGTGTGTCAGCTTACTGGGCGAAGGGATTCCCAGATAGCTGGTAAAACATTATTAGAACTACCATATGACCCAGCAATTCCACTCCTGGGTATATATCTGAAAAAAACAAAAACATTAATTCAAAAAGGTACATGCACCCCAACATTCATAGCAGCATTATTTATAATTGCCAAGATATGGAAGCAATCTAAGTGTCCATCAACAGATGAATGGATAAAGAAGATGTGAGATATATATACATGTATACACACACACACACACACACACACAATGGAATACTACTCAGCCATAAAAAAGAATGAAATTTTACCATTTGCAGCAACATGGATGGACCTGCAGTGCATTATGCTAAGTGAAATAAGTCAGACAAAGATAAATACTGTATAATATCACTTGTATGTGGAATCTAAAAAATACAACAAACTAGTGAATATAATGTAAAAGAAGCAGACTCCCAGATATACAGAACAAATTAGTGGTTACCAGTGGGGAGGGAGGGGAGGGGCAGGATAGGGGCAGGAGAGTGGGAGGTACAAACTATTGGGTGTAAGACAGGCTCAAGGATGTATTGTACAACATGAGAAATACAGCCAATATTCTGTAATAACTATAAATGGAAAGTAACCGTTAAAAATTGTATTAAAATCTTTTTTTAAATTTACAATTTTGAAAAAAATTATGTGGAAATGTAAAGAGTCAAATACACCTCCCCAAAAATGAAAAAACAGTAAACAATCAATATCTAACATAAATAAATAAATAAATAACAGAGAAAGTAGTATAAAATACTATGTAATGTGTCAAAAGAAACAAACAAAAGAAAGAAGGCAGGATTAAGACTATATGGTTCTTTCACCTTTCTCTCTGCCTTTTTCCCTATGTATTTTTTAAACCTCTTGTGTAAAGTTATATTTTTGTTATTAGGAAAATATTTGTTACATCTAGATATATATGGACAAAACGTCAAATATAAGTAAATACTGGAAATTAGGTACTTGTATGCCATAATTTGCAAGAAAAGTATAACTCCTTAGTTCTAGCATTGCCAAACAGACTGTTGCTCTCATGCATTCTACAACAAAATTCATTGAACGTCTCCTATGGGCAGGGACAGAGCAGGCGGAAGCCAGACACTTCGACATATTACTTGCTGGGTAAGGTTCAGGAATGTGCCAGCAGAGCAGAAACACCTGGAATCTACTCAGTCTCCCTTTGGGCCTTGCTGGCACTTATGCAACATACATAGGTCACCTCAAAATGAGTTGAGTTTGCAGCCCCAGGCTTATGTTTCCAACTGACTGCTGAACGTCTCCACGTAAGTGTCCCACTAGCACCTTAAACTCAGCGCATCCAAAACAAACTCACTATCTCACGCATATCATCCCCCAAATCACACACACACGCGCACACACACATACAAACACACGCACACACACCTGTGCACCTGTTACTCCTCTTGTGACATGGATCTCAGCAATATCCTTCATGTTAACCACCTCGAAACCAAGAACTCCCTGTATCACACTCTTGACGTTCTATGATTTGTCAAATTTGTCTACTAGCAACTTTAATTCCAAAGTGTGTCTCAAATTCCTATCACCCTTTCTCGTTCCACCTCCACTTTTTGTGTCCATGTTTCACTTCTCCCCACACCACTTAAACCACAGCTCCCTTAGTAGCAATGGGAGTAGGTCAGCAGCCTTCAGGCTTGCAGGTGAGGGTAGGAAGTCTGAGAGTCATGGATTTAAATGCTCTCATAATATGTCTCTCACTTTCAAAAATCTCCACTCTCTGGTTAACCTTTCATGTTCTTCCTGCAATTTTCTTCTTTAGATCTAGATGAGACATCCACAGAATTAGGATAAAACTCACTTGGCATGGTGTTTAAGGTCTTCTAGAATCTGACCGCAGTCCATGTTTCCACCTTCCACCCCACACATTTTATATCCCACCCACCTGGCCCAGTTCCCCATCCCCTGTATTGGTCATGCGCTTGGTATCTTAAGGTCAAGATTCATGCATTCTCTCTGGATGATATGCCCCTTTCCTCCAACTCTGCCAATTAAAATCACATTCATCTTCCAAGGCCTAGCTATAAAGCCTCTTCCGGAGAAGCCTAAATTAATCCGAGTCAGAATTAATTCTTTGCATTTCAACTCATCCACTTATCGTATAATCGCCATACATTTTAGAAGTTTAACCCAGATATGCAGATATCAGCTGAGGTTTCCTGAGCCCTTAAGAGCAGAGCCATTCTTGATGCCCTTGGGAATCCCAATCCCTCCCAAAGATTTCTGCAATTTAAAGGGCTTTTATGCGTCATGCGCATGCTTGCTTCCAGATTCCAGGCAGCAACCTCGCATTGAGCGCTGGGCATCCCTGGCCCTCACATGGCCGCTCCTCATCCCAATACAGGAGGATTCATTTGGCCCAGCATCCCTAGTCACCCACCTCAAACCAGTGTTCTGGCTCCCCTCTCTCGCTCCCTTCTTAACTATCTTTTCCCTCTGCTCAACCTCTTAGGAACAAAGCAAATTCTTCCCCTTGCTTCGTGTGGTGCTGTTTAGTCATTCTTGTTATTGCTTCATTCCTGCCCTCAAGTTCCCCGCCCCGCCCCACCTCTTCACAGTTTATAAAGATATGTTCCCAAAGACAGGTCCCTCCTTAAGAAGAATTCTGGTGCCAGTTGCTGAGATCATATGTTTCACATCTTGATGTGCATCTGTCCTCCCCAAGTAAGTTCCTTGAGGCAGAAATTATGTCTTAACCTTTCCAGTGCTCAGCACAACACCTTATATATAATAAACACTGCCCAAAATTCACTAAAATAAAATTAGTTATTTAATGTGAAAATACACTGTGAGTTTAAAATAAAACAAGTATTTTTGTCATGAGAATCACAGGAGGGCCTGCCAGGGCACCGAAGTGTGACTCATACAACATACTCTTATTAATGACACTCCTTGTATATTTTTAATAAAATGGGGCCACCTCAAACCCTCCCTTAAAAATACAGTAGCATCTGTTTCACTGAATGCCAGCAACTCTAGAGGAGAGCAGAAATAGATAGAAGGTCACGACAGCTGCAATGAATCAAGATGAAATGTAGGCTTTCATTGTTCTTCATAATCATCGAAACATCTTCATGACAGTTATGACAGGGAAAGAATTTTGCTTAAATGGAACAGACCTATCATCCGAGGAAGTGAATTATAACAGAATAAATGGGGGTTTATTTTTAGTTCACTTCACTCAACTGAGTTTTTGTTTTACATCTCCTAAAATTAGGCCTGCTGATCGAGGCTATATGCAATCGGAGTGGTGCAACCATGGCTTCTGCAAACTGAGATATCTCCCCGTCTACTGTCCTTCCTTTGCACTGATGGATTGCTTGGCATCTCAGTGAAGTCAACCCCTCACCCCAAGGAAGGGGCTCCAGTCCTGCTTGGGGAAAGGCCATTTAAAGACCACCAGGCTACTGGCACCAGTGATGGCAGCCATTCTTCTTCCAGGCTGAAGTCTGTTCAGATGATGAAGCATCTAGAAGTCACAAGACTCTTTAAGGAACAGAATATCAATGAAGTCAACAAAAACTAACTGCCTTTGATGTGCCGGCTACGACTCTGATCTCTAAGACATTTAATTCCACCTTAAGAGCCAATAATACTTGGTATTATTGGCAGAAAATATGACTACATGACATGAATGTAAGACAGTAAAAAACTAACACGTAAACTGCGTTTTTAAAATTCTACGAATCTTTGGTACTTATTCTGTTCATTTTGAGTAACAACACTATCAAAGGGATGGTTTTCAAGATAAAGAACATTGGACGAAACACAGAATTTAAATCTTGATGAAAAATCAGCTGTTGACAGTGGGGGAGGCTGGGTGTCTGGGGGGCAGGAGGGACGAGGGAATTCTCTGTATTTTCTGAGAACCTAAGACTGCTTAAAAAATAGTCTATTAAATTACTCAGCCATTAAAATAAACGAAACGGAGTTATTTGTAGTGAGGTGGATGGACCTGGAGTCTGTCATACAGAGTGAAGTAAGTCAGAAAGAGAAAAACAAATACCATATGCTAACACATATACATGGAATCTAAAAAAAAAAAAAAGGTTCTGAAGAACCTAGGGGCAAGATAGGAATAAAGACGCAGATGCAGAGAATGGACTTGAGGACACGGGGACGGGGAAGGGTAAGCTGGGACGAAGTGAGAGAGTGGCATGGACATATATACACTACCAAATGTAAAACAGATAGTTAGTGGGAAGCAGCCGCATGGCACAGGGAGATCAGCTCGGTGCTTTGTGTCCACCTACAGGGGTGGGGTAGGGAGGGTGGGAGGGAGACGCAAGAGGGAGGGGATACGGGGATATATGTATACATATAGCTGATTCACTTTGTTATACAGCAGAAACTAACACACCATTGTAAAGCAATTATACTCCAAAAAATATGTTAAAAAAAAAAGTCTATTAAAAAAAAATCAAGTCCCATACATACACACACAGATACATTCCAGTGGTTATATGGAAATATTTTAAAGAAAATCGTAATATTAAAGCACTCTAGTCATCAAAGTCATGGTCTAGAGGGGGGTCAAGGAATAGTGGATGCCTCAGATGACACCAATGGCAACAGCTGGTCCCCAGGAGTTGGAGATCTGGAAGGTGTGTTTTACCACTGAATTAGCAGATGCCTGTACAGAACTTTTTGATTTGTTTGGTTAACCAATGAATTAAATACCTGATAAACCAGGAAAAAATATCTGTAGAAGCCAAGTACTGTGGAAAGGGTTTAGGAAACGTTTGCGGAAGCAGAATTTTAAAAGATGGCTGTGTCAACTCTTTGTGGAGCGAGATGGAGCATAATGAAATAGAAATCAAGAAGAATAAATTCATTTATTTATATTTTTCTCAAATAATTGAGAAAAATGGTGTCACGATTATTTTTGAAAAGGAAACAACTTGGTTTAGCTTCTGAAATGCTAGGTTATGAGGAAGTAAAGTTTAATTGCACTATGTCACGGAGCCAGGACAAGAGTGGGGTGGGAGAGGCTCCCAGGGTGCAAAACTGAGGGGGTTATGGAAGTGCCTGGAGTGAGTGCCTGGGCGCTACCTGCACTGTTTTCCACTTTGGTGAGGAAGGCAGCTATTTTAACACGATCCTTTAATGATCATGGTCTGTTATCACTCAGTTCTGGTTAACCTACACTCTTTTGTCCTTGCTGCAATGGATACACATTACTTTGTATTTCTATCTTTTCATGTGTTTTATCTGAAGGTAGACACCAACAGCCTCCACTGATTTGGGAATCTCGCAGCCTAGCACAATGATTTGAAAAAAATACCCCAGACATTAGAGTAACATGCCTAGTGACTGGTGGATTTTAAGATTTACTAATGAAACGTAACTAAAGTAAAAAAAAAAAAAAGTATTTCTCAAACTTCTTATACTGCCCACGAGGTTCTTACATGATATGAATCCCACCCCATCTACCTTCTGTCCAAGGGTGTGATCCCATTTTCTATTAAGAGCCAGCAGGGCTTACGCTGGGTCTACCCATCCACTCCAGCCATAACTAAGCCCCATTATTCCAGCAAGAATCGATAACAACAAGGTCCCAAGAAGGGATTTAACAAATGCTGTGCGGCCTGCAAGCAGAGCGATTTGCTTTTTGATGGCTGAAAGACCAACCTATAATGGATGCTAAAACCATCTAAGGTGGCAAGGATTAGACACAGTTCTCCCTATAAGCTTCTAGAAATAGAATTTATCTCTTTATTGATTCTGAAATGCATTACTTGTGCAGCACACTCAGCAGTTTATGTCATTAGGAGCAAAGGCCTTTAAACAAGGTCTTAGAGACAGAAGGCCCCTGCTAATCAGAGATTCTGCATTTTCTAAATAGTAGACAAAATAAGACAAAACAGAACAAGTAAGAACAGAACAGGAAAAAAAAGTGGAAAACCTTGGGCGAAAGGATGTGCATACACAGCAGGGAGTGAAGATGCAAGATGCAGATTCTGTCTGGGGAGGACTGACTCTGGAACTAGATTTGCCCCAAGTGACCTTTCCTCCCAGGGTGTTGGAGCAACAGAGAGGACAGAGGAGGGGTGTCACTGATCCGAGGGAGCCGGTGAGCAGTTTCTGCCCCTGCCGACTAATGCAGGCCTTGTGTATTTGTTTGCTAGGGCTGCCATAAGAAAGAACCACAGCCTGGGTGGTTTAAACAACAGAAATTTATTTTCTCACAGTCCTGGAGGCTAGAAGTCCAAGATCCGGGGGTCGGTAGGGTTGGTTTCTTCTGAGGTCTCTCTCCTTGGCTTGCAGATGAGCATCTCCTCCCTGTGTCTTCACAAGGTCTTCCCCATGTGTGTGTCTGTGTCCTAATCTCTTCTTATAAAGACATTGGTCATACTGGATTAAGGCCTACCCTAATCACCTTATTTAACCTTAGTTTCCTCTTTAAAGACCTATCAGTCACATATGAGTTTGGAGGGGGACACAATTCAGCCCATAACATGTTGGGTCCATGACATGGTGTCAAGGCTGTATAACCATCATCCACTTCCCACTACCGGGTGCCTCTGACATTTACCAAAAAGAACTTGGTAACTGTGAATAAGCAACACGGCTTAGTTGCTTGTTCTGCTTCAGGGTCCTCTTAATGCCTCAGTGGGTCTGAGTTCCTTGTTTGTAAAACAGGACACCCAATTTGTCCCTGACTCATTATAACAGTGTGTCAAGGTCAAACAGATGTTAAAATTAGCCCACTTGTTGTCACATAGCATTATCCATAATGAAACATTACATTAATACTGATAATTACTGGCAGACGTTAATACTGCACGTCGGAATGCCACACTCCATATTTTAGCTTCCAATTTCATCTCACGGAGGATTAAAGAACTGAGCCACAGCTGAAAATTCTTTTGAGGGCCTTAGAATAGTGTTCTATAAATACAGAGAAAATTCTGGGAGGAGCACATCTCTGGTGCAACTTTTAAAATTCTTTTTTTGTTGATGTCACCACCAGCAGGTGGCCTGGCTGTGTAAAATGAGCTTTGCTGTCACCATTGAGCGCCAGGGAGGGTGCGCTCTCATTCACTGAATGTGAATTTCCAGAGCAGCACCCAAGGCCAGGCACCACACTCTGCACTGCTCATTCCATGAAGGGCAAGGCTGGCGCGATCTCTGTCCTTAGGGAGTTTATCAACAGGCAGTGAAGACAGATGATAAACAAATCATCTGAAGTGTAATGATGTTTAAACTTGGCGAGGTGCTTCCCAGACATGAATGTGGCAATGAAATGTGAGCTCTTGTTTTGCAATGACTTCATATGAATTCTAAAGCCAGGGAAATGTGAGTAAAAAGGAAAAAGAGCATCCATATGCACAATAACACCACCAACAACTAACACGTCCACGGTTCTTATTCCCTGCTAAGCACTTGGCGTGTATTATTAATTCATTTAGTCTTCACTTCAACTTGGTGAAGTAGATAGTATTTTAACAGAGAACAAAACCAAGGCACAGAAAGTTTAAGTAATTTGCCCACACAATTTCCAAAAAAGACACACAGGAGGTCTGGCTCAGAAGTCTTAACCACTATGCTGTGTTGCCTCTAAAAGAAGGGCCACACCAGTCATGCAAAGGCTGCTGTAGAAATCAAAATGTGAGAAGCACTATCAGAGAAGGCCATTCGGGGCTGCCCCAGCCATCTCTGCCGTAACCGCAGCCTCAGAGGCAACGCGGTACAAGGGACAGAATGCAGGTCAAAGAGTCCAAGGACCACCAGCTGGGCGACTCTGAGCAAAGATTTAACCTCTCTGTGCCTCAGATTCTTCCTCTGTGAATTGGAGGTAAGTACGACAAGCAGATGCTGCCGGTGCCCTGCGCATATCCGCTCAGCCTATCCCAGAGGCTGACTTCACAGTTCCCACACGTGCTAACTGCTTGTTGGTCTCTGCCAGAGGAGTTCCCCAGATGGGAATGCTCTCGCCTGCAGGACTGCTGGAAGTATTGAAAGGAACAAGAGACCGTAGATAAACCCCCAGCCCCTCGCCCCTCAGTGGCTCAACTCCAGGCAGGCTCTCGGGTGCCCACCTGCAGGAAGCAGCCTGGTTTCCCGCATATTCTTCACGGCTTTCTTCCCTCCACTCTCTTGCTTCCTCACTCCCTTGCCAGAGCCTCTGGGAATCACCTCCCAAATAAACTACTTTAGGCCCACTTGTCTCCAGTCTACTGTGAGGGAAATCCCAAATTAGACAATGATCTGATCCATCTAACTGAGGGTGTGGAAAGGTCAAATGCGACTCCAGGGGAAGGTGTTTGTTCAGTTGTCAAGCTGTTTCGAGTAATAATACACAGGCACAATTTTAATTACTGTGGAAAAGTGTCCATGCCAACAAGTGACTGAATGCACTCGCTCTTTTTTTCCAGGTTTGTCCTGCCAACCTGAAACTCAGCCATCATCATGCGTCTGTGGCAGAAACCCCAAATATGGGGTAGTGGGCAACTATATTTGGCAACAAAGAGAACCAGAGGTTTGGTGAAATGCATTGATTCCTGAAGTAAAGAAGGTAAGGGACCCATCACCTGGAAGGTGACAATACACAAAAAGTTACAGTGGGTCGGGGTGGAGGCTGAGGCTTAGTGCTCTGGACATCGAAGCAGAGAGTTAGGGAATTGGGTGCTTGGGCGATTCTTGCTGGTCTTGGTTTTCCTGGGGTCCGGGCCTTAAAGTAACACATTCCAGAATGATGTGTCCTAATACAGCTGCCATATGTCCATTCATTTCGCCTAAGAGCTAAACCAAGGGTGCGTGTGCTTTCGTGTGAGTTTAGAGTTTTCATCTGGAATCTCACTGGTTCCTTGTATTCTCCCTAGGAGGCTGGTGAGGTGTGGTCATGTCCCTTTTTCTCCCCCTACCTGACCTCCCTCCATTTGGCACCCGAGAATCCAGTCTTTAAAGAACATGTTTAAACCTTTCGAAGAGCTTTTCTCTTAAGGCATTACCTAGCAACAATTAAAATGAAACAAAGCAGGGGCTTCCCTGGTGGCGCAGTGGTTGAGAATCTGCCTGCCAATGCAGGGGACACGGGTTCGAGCCCTGGTCTGAGAGGATCCCACATGCCGCGGAGCAACTGGGCCCGTGAGTCACAACTACTGAGCCTCAGCGTCTGGAGCCTCTGCTCCGCAACAAGAGAGGCCGCGATAGTGAGAGGTCCGCGCACCGTGATGAAGAGTGGCCCCCACTCGCCGCAAATGGAGAAAGCCCTCACACAGAAACGAAGACCCAACACAGCCAAAAATAAAAATAATAAATAAATAATAAATAAAAAATTAAAAAAAAAAATGAAACAAAGCAAAAGCAAAATGACATAAAATCCACAGCGGCCCCACCTCTCTCCCCTATAGGACTGTCCCAACTGTGCGGCCTGAGAGGTGAAGGGCAGAGAAGTCCAAGGTTACACAGAGGGCATGGGTGAGGCAGATGTGCAAGAAGCTCAGCTCCTGGGGCTCCTGCTTGGAGCCACCTAACCTGCAAGGGCACGTGGCTGGTCTTGCCCACAGACTGCACCCCTATGTGCCAAAGTGCAGCGGGAAGGAACACCGTTGAACTTCACAAAGTTTACTGAGCCTTCCAGGCCAATCATTTGACCACTGCTCGTATCCAAGCCAAACAGATCAAGTGTGCCCTGTTACTAGTGGCAAATCTATGTGCCTTGAACACAAAACTATATTATTCATGTTAACATACGTCAGTGGAGGGAGGCCGTGGTCTTGAATGGCCCTGGTGAGGAGAAGCAGCCATGGCTTTTTCCAGATGAGGGGCAGGAATTGCTGTATCAATGAAATAATCTGGTCAAAAAAAGGAGGGTGCTGGCCTAAAGGGATGGGCCCAAGAAGGGAAAGAGGGGCTGCAGTGTGAGTTTGCATGTGCTGAGAAATTATTGGAATGGAAATGGGAAAACCATTGTGCCAAAGAGAAAATCTTGGACATCAGGAAATGACCATCCCATCTTGCTGTGGAGAGCTCTAGGGCAAAGGGAAATTGCCCATCTCTGTCTCTCCATCCCCTTTCTTAGTATCCTCGGGAGGCAGCCTTTCCTGGCACAGAAACTGAAGGCTCCTCGATCAAATCCCACTAAGGTGGATGGAACTGACAAGGCAGGGCCTGGCGTAGCTGGATATGACCAGGGGGGGGTTTAGTGTACTCCTGGAGAGAACAGTGTGACACCCAGGGAGCCTGTGCTCTATCCCGGGGTGCAGGGGACGGGGGAGGGGCTGCCACGAACAGAGCTGCGTACTGGGCTGATGTTTTCAAAGTATCATTTCAATTAATTACTTTATCACCCCACAGAGTATTATTACTTCCATGTCACAGGTGAGGAAACAGGTCTAAAAGGATTTGGCCAGGTTCCAGTACCCACTATGCTTGGATCCAGGTCCGTCTGACACAAAAGCCTGTGGCTCTCCCTCACCAGCTCAGGTGTCCTCCCACTGCTCAGGGGCGGCACAGGTGTGCCCACTGGGCACAGTCCTCTCTGCCCCCCTGGAATCACCATTATTATCGGTGGTGACTCTCCACTTTTCCCCATCTCCACTCTAGGTTTCCGCGGTGATTCTCAAGGTGGGGAAGGAGGGTGACATGCTCCCCTGGGTCCGTCCAAATCTCCGTGGTGGCCTTTGCAGAAGTGAGCAAAGATAGGCCATATTTCTAGTGAGCCTTCCTCCTTTAGCAACCGGCTTCCTTTTTTCAAAAAATCCTTTCTATTGGATCCAACAGTGTGCTTTCAGTGAGCATTTTTTAGCAATCGTTGTGAATTAATGGCAAAAAAGCACAACTCATTTACCAGCCCTCAGTTGTGTTTGCACAAGGGGCCCCTGAGCTACAGGACTGGGTAGTACTGGGCCCTTTTGCCCTGTGTGCTGAGTCTCCAGCCTTCAGGGGCGGCTGTACTCCCTTGCTGTCATCGATCTGAGCTTCAGCATTATTGTACATTTTTTTCTGCTAGTCAAACCAGTAATATCTTCCAGAAAATCTGACAGTCTGCAATGCCAAAAGGGCTAAAAAAAAATCTGTATTTCACAGTTGCGAGGTTTAAAAAAGTCCCTGGGTGCCTATGATCTGACCTCTTGAGAACAGCTGCTCACCTGCTCAGGAACCCACAAGGGTTCGTTTTGGTTTTGTTTTCTGTTTTAAGCCATAACACACTTTCCAAGCTATCTCCACGGCCAAAGGTTTTGCCTCAGAGTGGGTTTTAAAGGTCGTTTCCCCTCACCATCCTCAGCAATCCTGCAGCAAACAGCCACAAGAGGCATTTAGTTAGAGAGGAAAGAATGCTGAAGGTGAACATTTTTCCATATCTGGGTGACCTTGGTGTTGAGAAGAGTTGCCGGCTGGGAAAGTTTTGCTTCAATAATTCCCACCATGTCCTCTGTGCTTTGAGGAGAAAACACCAGCTAGTGGGAGGTGTCCTTGTACCCAGGCAGAGGACAGTACGTGCAACAGTTTCACAAACCATTGTTAGTTATCTGGTGTTCGCACTGGGTCTCAAGGTTTATTTAAATAAAAAGTAGCAAGGGAGATTGTGACCGCCAGCTTTACAGTTTCCATGACACTCCGATTCAAAGTCACCTGTAGCAATTCTAAGTCTTAGGAGGAAAAAACAAAATTCCATAAATCCACTCAGTGATTAGAGATGACACCTTTGCTGGTAGTGGCGCAAAAAACCTTAACATTAATCCCTAGAAAACTAGGAGCCAGATTATGTGGGGGAAGGAGGCAACATAGATAATTTTAAGCAGACATTCTATGCCTATATAGGGCTTACTTTTTTTTAAATTAAAAAGCATGTACTATTTGGTCTCAAACTCCATTTGAATTAGTGACAGCATGCTATATAATTCCCTCCTTGGTTCTGTTAAATCATCTTTATTTTGCATATTTTGAGGTTGTTGATGTCCATTAACATTTTTTATTATGTAACATTAACATAGACAAAAGTTGAGTAGTATAATCAGTCCTCAGGTACCATCATCCAGCTTCAACAATTATCAACTCACAGCCAATCTTGTTCTCTTTACCCTGACCTGCTTTTCCCCTCCAAATCCCTGCTTATTAAAAAACAGATATGCAACATTGTATGATATCAAAGAAAAGAGCTCTTAAAAATGTAGCAATATTATTAAATAAAATTAACTATAATTTCTTCATATCAACCAATATCCCATCAGTGTTCAAATTCCCCTGGTCTAACAGTAGAGTTTTAAATGAAAGTTTGGACCAGGTAGAGAAAGACCAAGACACAGCATTTGAATCTCAGCATCCCCGAGCTTCCCCAAAGCCCAAAGAACATCTTTCTTTGCTTTAGATAGGGGCTCAGAGCCAGGCAATCTAGAATTCTTGCACAAGCATCACCATTAAATGGTTCTGATGAACCTAGGGGCAGGACAGGAATAAAGACGCAGCTGTAGAGAATGGACTTGAGGACGTGGGGAGGGTGACGTGAGAGAGTAGCATGGACATATATACACTACCAAATGTAAAATAAATAGCTAGTGGGAAGCAGCTGCATAGCACAGGGAGATCAGCTAGGTGCTTTGTGACCACCTAGAGGGGTGGGATAGGGAGGGTGGGAGGGAGACGCAAGAGGGAGGGGATATGGGGATATATGTACACACATAGCTGATTCGCTTTGTTATACAGCAGAAACTAACACAACATTGTAAAGCAATTATACTCCAATAAAGATGTTAAAAAAAAAAAAAAAAACTTCCAGGGAAATGTGTACCCCTTCCCTAGGCAGGCTCTTGGCCTGATACTGTCAAAGCTGCTTGTAAAATGACAAACCAAATAGCAGCTGAGAAAACAGAGCCTCCTCTAAATGTTTAAAATATTTGAATCAGGCTGCCATTTCACTGGAGTGGATCCTAAAGGACACCTCTGGATCTCCATGTACTCCTCCGTCACAGCTGCAATCCCACTGCTGAGGGCTCATTACTCCCATCTGTGGTTGACTCCACGTACCTCCCACTGGTACCCCATGGACTCAGGCCACTAAACTCAGGGCGAGCCAGTGAGAGGAGAAAAGGCAAACCACCCAGCTGTTCAGATCATGCTACAGGAGCAGGTACCGGCACCCTGGACTTGGAAGCCCTGAAGCCTAGAAGTGATAACCTCTGCCCTCCTATTTGGGGACTATTTTCAGACTGCTGGCCTGACTCCCCACTTTGAAAAACTCGGGCTCCCAGCCTTGATCTTGACTTCTGGTGTCTGACCTCCTGTAGCACTGACTGCAGGAGTCTTTGCCCTCAACTTAGTCCCATATCTGGTTACTTGCCCGGTTGTTTCCTGGTCCCTGGGATAAGAGTAGCTGCCACTGACTAAGCAGACACTGGGCAAACAACTGCTTCTCTCGTTATCTTACTAGATTCTCACAACAACCCCATGATCAGTGCATTCAACACATACACGGCGAATGCCTACTACATGCAGGCACTGCTCAGGTGTTGAGGATACACTGAGCAAAACAGACAAAAATCCCTCCTTTCCTGGAACTTCCACTCTAGGGCAGAGCCCTAGGAAGCGGTGGTTATTATTCCCATTTGCAGATGAGGAAACTGAGGCTCAGAGTCGCTGGGTAATTTGCTTGACACCATAGAGCTAATAAACGGCACAGCAGGGATTCAGTTTCCAGTCTGTTGGACTCTAAAGCCCACACGCCTTTGTTTTTGTTTTGAACACACCACGCTGCATCATTACGCGATCCCTACTGAAACCGACGGCCTGGTACACTGAGTGCCGAACAGATGGCGACATAGGAACAGACATGCTTTTCACCTTTGTGTTTTAAATACTTCATGTGGTACAGGTGGAATCCTGCTTTCACCAGCTCGAAAACACATTCACACACCTCCACTGTGAACAGACCTTATTCAGATGGGAATCTATTGTTATCATGTACAAGACAGGTACACTCTGTTGCTTTCCCTGGGTTTTTTTAAAATGTCTTTATGTAAAGCCAAGGTACAAAGTCTATTAGTCTATTCTCTTAGAAACAATAACAAATTGGAAAGGGGAGGATTGTACCAAAGGACATTTTATGGCTTTAGAAATAAAACCCAGGTGTTAACCTGTGCTATCCCTGAATATGTTACTTCTGATCTAATATTCTTAGCAAAACGTGAATGTGTTAATGGTGTTCTGACAGGACACAACATATAATGTGTCTGGCTTTCAGGGCTTAGACAGGTGGAGGATGTAAAGTAGTGGTTGGTTAGTTCACAGTGGGTTTGCTTTGTGAATTACAGTATCGTCACTAAACTCACTAGTTCAGGAAATCATGCTAGGTACTGGGTGCCTACTATGCGCCTAGTACTGACCTTGGCACAGAATCCCTGTCTCGGAGTAACTCTCTAATTGCTCACTGGCCCCAAGATCCTCTCATCCCTCGACTCGTCTGTTTAGGAGAGAACCCAAAGCATTAGCAAGACCTAGTGCTCGATGCTCAGAGAAGTAAGCTGAAGAAGATGAAAGGTGACTAATTCAGAGGACAGGAGGGCTCTTTAAAGGTAAGACGTCAAGGGTCCCATGTGCAGGAAATACATAATGAAGAAGCAATGCAAGGGACAATGTTCTGGTCTGGGAATAATCAACTATACTTTCAGCACTTCCATGACTGAGCCCCGTCTTCCCTGGATTCAGGTTCTAAACTCTTCAGAGGCAGAGACTGGGTCATTCGTGCAGCAAAAGGTCAGTAAATTAGCACGATGGTTTGGTCAAATTTAAGGACACAGTCTGCAGTCACTGAGCTCAGAGGCACTTATTGTCTCCACTGTGTGCCCTGCACCGTTAGCAGTGAGCCTGTTTTCTTGAGTCCATGAAGAGCCCAGCTGTAAACTAAAGACAAGACAAAACTGAGGGTTTTTTTGCATTGTACCTGCTTCTTTAATGCTGACTCTCTGCTTTTAAACCATGGGTTTTATTCAGAGGGTATCTCTGAATAAAATAAAAAATGTTTTTTTTTTCTATTAAAAAAGAAGAAAAAACCAATAAGCAAGTGAGGGGAAATGATGGAACCATCAAGAAAAGGAAAGAAAAAAAAAAGAAAAGAGCAATCTTAGGAGGAGGCTTGGGGATACAGGAAGAAATCTGGGAGCTCTGTCCTAGGTGTGAGAAATGGAAGCCATTGATTTCCTGGCTCTTAGATTCAAGGGGTAGCGGTAATCCCTGAGAAGGTCTACATCAAAGGGCAGCTGGTTTAGTGGTTCGGACAGGGACTCTAGAGCTATTCTGCTAGCATGCAAACCATGGCTTTGCCAGTTATTAGCTGTGTGATCCAGTGTAAGTCACTTCCCCTCCGTGCCACAGTTAACTCATCCATGAGAATAACAATAGTACCTGCCTCAAAGGGTTACTGTGAGGATTAATTCAATTATGCGCTAAGCACCTTAGGACAACACAAAGCATACAGTAAGCACTACATAAGTGTTTGATGCTGTGGTCATCAGTGCTGCTTATTCCAGCTGTATATATATTTGGAAGCAGTAGAGCACAGAGCAGTAAGGCTCTCAGAGAGCCTGGGGACGAATCCAGCCTCTACCACTTACTGGCTGTATGACATTGGGCACCTTAGTAACCTCTCTGTGCCTCCGTTTCCTCATCTGTAAAAGGGCACTATCATCCCACCTCACTGGATTGCTGTAAATATGAATTTAGATAATCCTCGTTAAGTGCCTGGCGCAGTACCTGGTATACAATAGCTGTTCAGTAGGTGCCTGTTATTATTATTGTAGATCATTATTACATGATCAGTAGGTAAGTGATCATTCATTCCTTTTTCTTTCTTAAAACCTTTTCTTCAATTTATAAAAGTTCCATGTAGACATTTGAGAAAATGCGGAATCATACAAACAAGAAAACAGAAATCACGCATACGGCCCCCAGATAACCAGCAACGTTATCATTGTATGTGTACTATTTCCTTACTGTCTTGATCTGAGAGCACACAAATGAGCAGTACACAGAGTTTTGTCTTATAGAGTTGGGACCACATTACCCATATGTAGCCTGCTTTTTCCACTTCATGTTACCTGTCTTTTCATTAAGCATCCTAGGAAACATGACTTTTTCTAGCTGCCAACACCCAATGCAAAGATATACTCGCGCTCCCAAGATCCCAGCACCCCTCACCCGTCGCTTGCAGCTTTCTCGACTGGGTCAGGGCTGGATATCTGATTGCCAGCAACAACCTGATGTTGGTAATTTTTTCTCTTTTATGGCAAGAAAGGAAAGAGCAGTCTGGGGGAAGGGGTACATGGCCCCAAAGAGCGCAGGCTCCAAATCAAGGTGGCCCTCCTCAGTATAACCGTGCATATAGGAAAAGACAACCCTTGGGTAGGGGAAGTGGTTCACCGGCAGTTTTTCTAGGAATTGTTAGTTACACTGTAATTGTAAAAGATTTCAAAGGCAAAGAGCCAGCAGATTCCAGTGTAAAATAAAGCTCCAGATAGTAATTGCGGCTACCGAGATGGCTGAGGCTTTCAAGGGCTGCCCTTTGGCCTCCTGGCCCATGGCAGCTTCCTGCCATATCCCTCGGCTCAGACGCTGTGTGAGTGGCTTAGGCTCCTGGGCTCCTATGAAATTTGATAAAGGCCTTTAACAAGCGCTCGCAGGCTTTTCTTGCCAAGTCCCAGGTGTTCGTTCTGAGGGCACAATTGCTGCCCCCAGCACACCACTGCAAGCTTCCCCTTTTTTTCCTGCCATCCCTCCTACCTGACAGCTATGAAAAAGAAACACATTTAAATACCATGCTGAATGGCCCTTTGGAAGTATGAGTGGCAGGTCCTGACACACCTCTCTTGCAGACCAAGTAAATCTGCTGCAGACTGCCTCGTTTTTTCACTGAAGCCCTGTTACTGCTTGCGGGTACAAACCGGCAGAGGAGGAAGGGAGAATCTCGTACTTAAAATTACTTGAAGACAAACATGCACTTTTGCAAACTGTTTTAAGCAAGGACCAAATGTCAACTTAGTACTATCCTAATAGCTTGGCCTAATGCAAAAGACTTTTCCTTGTCCCAGTGGCCACTGTCAACCCTGGGTAAACGTCCCCAATCCCTCATTAGTGACACTAATCAAAGCACCAGAATGTCACGAGAATCTAAGTGAGTGACAGTATTTAAGATTTTTTAAGGCTCTCATTATTCTAAATGCACCAGTCAACATGCAAATTACCGTTTCCAGAATATAGGGTAATACGCAATTCTACTGAGCCCCCTTCCACCTATGGCCCCCGACCCCTGCCTTTTTTTTTTTTTAACCACAGCAAACGCAAAACTCCAAAAGAGGCTCTTATGGGGCTTCAGATACCACTTCATTTTCCACATTTTCTTTCACAGATTGACATGTTTTTTATACCACATGAGCTCCTGCATCCTAGAGATGGTGGGAAAACCTCCCAATGTAAGCCTCAGATGGTATTTCCTGACACTGGGAAGTCCACCTCACCCATGAATCATGCAATCCTTACACTGCAAGGAGAAAAATCATCTCACTGAGTTTCCTGAATGCAAACAAAGACTCTGGCAAAGAGTAACGAGGGAACAGAACTGTGAGGGGCCACGATATGCTTCTCATTGTAATTTCCCTCCAGCACTTTATTAAATGTTACCCCTGGAACAGGCAGGCAGAGGAGTACCTGGACCCATGGTGTCTTTCTACTTAGAGTTTTGCTTATCATGGAAAATAAATGATTATCAAGCCAGTTTTCCTTTTGATTTTAAATAATAAGACAGAGGTCTCCCCTAGAAGTACTGTTGCCTCCTTGGGATATTTAAGCTTGAACAGCAACATTAAAAAATAATGCTATAAAACTTTACAAATCTTCTTTTAGGCTTTGCCTAGGCAACCCAACTCCAAAGAATTTATCATCTGGTCAGAGACCCATAGAGTCCCTTCCTCTTTTGTAGACAATGCTACACAATTGTGGCAAAAAAAAAAAAAAAAGAGAAATCACCAGGCCTTCAAGGAGCTCCTTCTCACATCTTGGACACTACCAAGGGGCCAAAGTAGATTTGAAAACAAAAGCTCAGTAAAAATTTTGCTGCGTTTCAAATATCAAATCCATTGTATTTTCTTTAGATTTTTTTAAAAAAGTTACATCGTGTAACCAAAGCAACAATAATTTCATTATAAGTGGACCAATGTACCATGTGGGCAATTTTGATATTGATTCTGGATTTCAAAGGGATGAGACAAAGGAGTAGTGCTCAAAAGACAGGGAAATAGGGGCAAGAAAAGAAGGGAAACCACATGACAAGGGCTGTCTGGCTTTCACTTAGAGCCTGCTTCAGAATTTTAGCAAGGCCCATCAGCCCTTTTCTCAGTTCCAAAGGATGCACATCAGGGAGAGGAGGAGACGAGGATGGGAGGGGCAGGAAGGGGAAAGGTGAGAGGTTAGGAGGGAAAATTCAAAAAACTTTTAGTCTTGGTCTAATCCCCAGATCTTCCAGAGCTCAGGTGAAGCCTGATCAGACATATCACACAAAATGCCCCCTCCTTGCAAAGATTACATATAATAAAATCTGCCATGCTGGTCCATGAGCGTAGACGTTTAAAGTCCTGAACACTGCTTATGAAGAGTTTAACTCCATTTCTTAATGCTATTTACACTGATATTCATTCAGTCATGCATCCATCCATCCATTCATTCAATGAGTAGCTATTGTGAGCCAGGCACTAGGGACAGAAAAGACCACAGAACAGAAAATGTGGACCCCAGTCAAATAAAAACTAACTTAAAAACTGATAACTGCTATGAAGGAGGGGTTTAAAAGTATGTTATGAATGCCAGTGTGGGGTGTGAGGAAATGATGCTTCAAGGAAGGGATATCTGGGCTGAGCTGAGCAGAGAGAGCTTTCCAAGCAGAAGGAACAGCCATGCTAAAGTCCTCAAGTAGAAGACATGGGGAGAGGGGCACCATATGAGGTCTGAGAGGTAGGCAGGGGCTGGGTCATGCAAGCGGAGCGAGGGGGATGGGAAGTCCTTGAAAAGTGATGGGGGAGGGGGACATGATCTGATGCAAGTGTACCAAGATCACCGGCTGCTGGTGACAAAAGGAAGGCTGAAGGAAGCCAGCTATCTTGTAGGACACGTGTTGGCAAACCTCTTCCGTAAAGGGCCAGATAGTAAGTATTTTAGGCCTTGTGGGCCAAGAGGCAAAATCATGGATGTTCTGTAAGTATGATATAGCAAAAAAGAAAACAAATTTCCACAAAATTTTTATTGATGAAATTCAAAACAAAATAATAATAATTGAATATAATTTTTAAAACACAGGTCAACTAGTGAGATGAAAAGAATTCTTTGGGGGGAGACAAGTTGTTTAATTGGTGCTCTGTCACTGTAACATAAAAGCAGCCAGAGACAATATGTAAATGAATAAGCATTGCTGTGGTCCAATAAAACTTTGTTTATGGACTAAAATTTGAATTTCATATATTTGTCATATGCACAAAATATTATTTTTCTTTTGATTTTTTTCAATCACTTGAAAATGTAAAAACCATTCTTAGCTCGAGGGCTGTACCAAAACTGGACCGTGGGCTCTGCTCTAGTTTGCCAACCTCTGTCGCAGAAGGTCCCACATTCTGGATGTGCCTAGTTGCTTTCTCAAAGAACACTAATTTTTGGCAGGTCACTGCAGGGTGATGCTATGTATTTCTTGTTGCATCACAGCAAAAGGCTGTGTAAAGGTCATTCTATGACAGGTGACACTTTGATCCCTGTTAAAGGTACATTTTCCCCTTTGTAATTAGAAGTAATCTGTGGGTGACACTTGGGATCCTGTGAACATCCTGTTCTCTAAAACATTTCCCTAAGTGGTTTTAGGTTTCATGAATGATCCTTGCCTGAATCAATTATTATACTGGGAGTACAAAATAATTTTGATATGATTTTCAGTGTTACCTAGAATACTGTTTTGTGGATTACATAATCATTTTTTATTGAATCTTCTGGTTTTAAATATTTAGATTGTTTCCTTTCTTTCTTTTTTTTTTGGTTGCTATCACAATAATGCTCTCATTAATAATCTATAGCTAAATATTTCTGTACACTATGATGAGTTACTGAAAGGAAATTACTTGAAGTGAAACTAGGTCATTGAGTACAACAACTTTTTAAAGGGACTTAATCCATATTAACAAATTGTGTTTTAGGGGATTATACCAATATTTGTTCCTATTAAGAGGTATAAGTGCCTGGTATAATAAATGACTATATAGTTCACCTGGAAAATAAGTGTTAGAACCAAAAGAACCTAAAGCCCATCCACCATGCCACAGACTTCTTGAATCAAATCATCCAACCTTGTGTACAGAGGGGGTGGGTAAATGGAAAGGGGGCAATGGATGTGCCTGTAGCAGTACATAAATAAATAAACCACTAAAAAAAAATGTTATAAGTGCCTGGTTCCTAACACTCCAGGCAACATTTAAAAAGTACCACCACCAAACTGATAGATGAAAATGATTTCTCATTATTTTAATTTGTGTTTATTCAATTATAGTGAGGTTGAAACATTTGTATTTCTTCTGCCTGGTCATATCCTGGGCCCATTTTCTACTCATCCTTTCCATATTGATCCTTAAGAGCTCTTTATATGCTCAGGTTGTTCATTCTTTGCCTATAATATGCACTGTAAATATTTTTCCCAGATTGTAGAAAAATGCGTCTTAAAAAAATATTAAAGGACTTCCCTGCTGGCACAGTGGTTAAGAATCCGCCTGCCAATGCAGGGGACATGGGTTCGAGCCCTGGTCCGGGATGATCCCACATGCTGCAGAGCAACTAAACCCCGTGAGCCACAACTACTAAGCCTGCACTCTAGAGCCCATGAGCCACAACTACTGAGCCCACGTGCCACAACTACTGAAGCCCATGTGCCTAGAGCCCATTCTCCGCAACAAAGAGAAGCCACCGCAATGAGAAGCCCGTGCACCACAACGAAGAGTAGCCCCCGCTCGCCACAACCAGAGAAAGCCCGCACGCAGCAACAAAGACCCAATGCAGCCAAAAATAAATAAATGAATAAATTTTTTAAAAATAAAATTAAAATTTACATGGTTATTTTCCTCCTAAATTGATCAGTTCCCCCATGAGATAGGTAGCCAAAAAAAAAAAAAAAAAAGAAAAAATTTAGGAATGAGGGAGGGAATGCACAAAACATGCATTGTTTTTAATTCATCATTCCATATCTACTTTCCATTATCAGCACAGTTATAAATGTAATTTTTAATTAACACTTTAACATAATGCAATTTTTAATTAACAGCATGACAATACAGTTCATTTAGTTCTCATAAACCATTTAAGATCTAATTTTTCACTAGAATAAATAGCTTTGCTGTGCACATCCTGTATAAATTCTTTTTTGGTTCCTTTAGGGTTAAATTCTTAAGTCAGTCTCAAAAATAAAACTACTTGATTACCAGGGGAAAAAGTGATATATTCAGGCTTATTGTTTTTTGTCAGAGAACACTCCGGAAAGACTCATTCAACATTTGTTGAGTCCCAGGTTGAGTCCCAGGTATGTCACCAGCAATGTTTAAAAGAGTTTATTTCCCCAAGTCCCCAACAATATGGGTTTTGATAAGTTTATTTATTCTGGCTAAGTTTATGGGCGTACTGTGGTATTGGGAGTTACTTTAAGTTGTGCTTCTTCAGGCCCAGCAAGTCTGTGTGAGACCCACATTATAGTTCCATGTATGCTTCTTTCACTTATAAACTGTTCATCTCCATGCCTTCTTTGTGTCAAATTCGGCAGTGGAAATTCAGTATTGATTCCTATTCTTTCTATATATTGGCCAGAGAGCTTTCAGGTGTAACTCACATTATGTGCTTTCCTTCCACTCTCTTCAAGGGCAAGGGCCAAGTTTCAGGAAGGTGTATGCCCCAGCACTTCAGATATGGTCAGTGTGCCACGCTAATGTCAAGGGGGTGACATATGACCTCAGGCATACCCTCGCTCTCACCAAGGCTGGTGACTGTGCAGCAGGGCCGCAGACCCTCCCTTCATAACCTATACTCCCGTGATCATGTCATCCACGCATCTGTGGAGAGGTGTGCACCCCGGGGGCAGGATAGCGGGTGAGGCTCTACTCCTGGCCCCAAGTGTCAATGGTGCTAAGGGTGAGAAGCCCTGTTGTAAAATAAAATAACCACTCTCTGTGCCTCTCCTAAGCCCAAACCAAACTATTAAACCAAGAGAGACAACACAAAGCGAAATAGACTGAATTCAGTCTTGGGCAGATAGGGAGATTTCATTTAGAGATTTATATTTCGTTGTGGCATTTCATATGACACTCCTCTTACTTGGTCCCAGAACCTGGCAACTGAAGCCCAAGCTACTGTTAGCACCATCCAGATCACACACTGGAACTTGACTTTGAGCACGCCTCCTTGGCTATGCACTTCATCGTGGCCTCCCTCCCCTCTGAGGTTTCCCGTGAGATGGAAGAGTCGATTAGGGAGACTCGGGAAGCCTGTATCGAGCAGCAGGAATTAGAAGAGAAATCATGTAGATGACGCTGAGGTAGAGGGTGGGAGCTGCCAAGGAACGGGGAGGGAAATACCTGGCCAGGCTGCTTTGGAATTAGACCCTGGAGCCGTACAGCCAGCTACCAAAGATGCCGCCTGCCATAGAGGAGCTGGGTGGTGGCTGATTCTGAACATTTAAAACCTGCTCAAGTGTATTCAAGTAAACCAGACTGAAAAAAAAACCCCAGGTCTTACCGGGGGCGCTGATGGTGGGGGAGGCGGAGGAGGCCCCAGCTGGGGGGGAGGTGGAGGCAGAGGTGGCAGTGGCAGTGGCAGTGGCATATGTCACAGCGTGGGTGTTTCTTCCTTAGGAATGGTCCCAGGAGAATGGTCTCTGCTCTGGAAAGGAGAAAAGGGTGAGTTTAAACTTGGATGTCTTTATTCACGCACAGGTAATACACGTCATGCAGGCATACAAATGTTATAGGTAGTTTCATTCCTTCACTTGTCCGTTCATTCATTCATTCTTTCTTCTTTCAATAAATACTGAGTGCCCACTGTGAGGCAGGCATTGTGTCAAGTGCTGGAGACTGAAAGAAGTAGCCAGATTTTAGAGAGAATTAGGTGACAAAACTGATAAAATTTAGCTATTTATGTCTCAATATAAACAGAACATATTAATATATAAATAGCAACACTTCACTCCATAATGAGTATTGCAAGTAACAGATTCTACCTCTTTAAGCATTAAACTTTTATCATTTTGGATGCAATTTAAAAATATTCTGCACATACCCCCATTTTCCTAAGCAGAGCAAATGGAATGAAATTTAACCTTTTCTGAATGTGGCAGGCTCAACGGTTACTCATGTTGCCAGCCTCCAGCCAGGCTTATACAGGCATTAGCTATTTTCCTGCTTCCTTCTCTGCTGTCACTCTTAACTTTGCTTGCTGTTTTTCTGTTGTTGTTTCTATACAGTCATCTGCGTGGGGTCATGACACTTCTCAGCAAAGAATTTACATCTGGTATTTGCTACACGGAGGGCTTTGGGGCATGATTCTGCAAAAATGGTTATGTCCCAAAGAGTTAATATTGTAGGATGTCTGATCTCCAGATAAATATGGCATTGCTCTGTAGAGTATGTGCTTGTATGCATAGGTTTGTATATGGATTTGTGTTTTAAAATCTATATGAAGACACACTGCAAAGACTTAAAACCTATACTGCAGAAAATCCCCAACAGTTTACAAAAATGAGGAAAACCTAGAGAATCTAAAAACAATTTAAGCAGAAACAGAAATAAACCTCAGACTTAGGCAAGGGTAATTTTGTGTTCTTTCTGTCCTTCTGGTCACTGGAAAGCTGGAGCAAGTCCTGTACCTCTGTTTCTTCAATGCTAAAATCCTACTTCATTTGTATTATTCTTTTTTTTTTTTTTAACTGTACGAAGGGCCTTTACTGTTTGCAACAGGAGGTGGAAGAGGAGGGGATGTGACAGCTCTGGCTCCTGGGGCAGCTCCACAGACTCAGTTGCTGCCATCCTGTATTATTCTGTGTTAATATTCTTATCTCCTAGAGGCAAAAAGCAATTATGTAAAGTGGTACTTTATTCTTAACACAGTCCACTGGATTTTGCTTGCTTAATATATACTAGTTTTCTTTACCTTTTTAAATAGTGGCTATTATGTGGCAGGCTAATCACATTAATTTCCACAACAATCCTCTAAGGTCGGTAGTTTATTTCCAACTTTATAGGTAGGGAAAATGACATTCTGAGACACTAAGTAGTTTACCCAAAGTCATACACAGCTGGTAACTGGTAGACCTGGGATTGGAACCCAGCTAGGCTTATCAGGCTCTCACGTCCAGGCTCTTTTCAAAGTGATTTTTTTTTAAATTATGGTAAAATATACATAACATAAAATTTATCATTTTAACAATTTTAAAGTATGCAATTCAGTGGTGTCAAGTACAGTCATCACCACTATCCATTCCCAGAACTTTTTTTATCATTCCAAACAGAAACTCTGTACCCATTAAACAATAATTCCCCATTCCTCCTCCCTCCAAACCCTGGTAACCTCTGCTCTACTTCCTGTTACTGTGAATTTGCTTATTCTAGGTACTTTAAATAAGTGGAATCATACAATATTTGTCCTTTTGTATCTGACTTATTACTCTTAACATAATGTCTTCAGTGTTTATTCATGTTGTAGCATGTACCAGAATTTCATTCCTCATTACTCAATTATATGTATATGCCACATTTTGTTTATCCATTCATCTATCGATGGACACTTGGGTTGTTTCTACCTTTTGGGTATCTTGACTAATGCTACTATGAACACTGGTGTACAAATATCTCTTCAAGACCCTGCTTTCAATTCGTTTGGACATACACCTAGGAATGGAATTGCTGGATCATACGGTACTGGCCTGTTTTAGAATCCCCTAAAATGGTATAGACATTTTGAATGGCATAAAATATATGTATAAGTTCAATTCTGGGGAGAAAGAGTCCATGATAGTTTTCCTAAGAGTTCCAAAGAGGTGCATGAGCTGATCATTATAGAAGACCACAACTGTCCTATAAAGTATTCCCCTGAAAGAAGGGGCTTGATAATTACTATGTCACTGCCTCTTTCCTTGATAGTAAAACTAGGACAGAAAGACTGAAAAAAAAAATACTCATCAGAGTCCACAGCATAAAACCATAGTAAAATTGGGCAGAGATCTCAGAGGACAGTAAATACTTCTTCCAGGTAGCATCAGTATTCTTTTATTACATAATCTAATACACACAGTAACATAGGGTCAGACAAAGTTGTCATTTTACTGGCTGAATGCTAAAGCAACAAGTTGGATGTGAGCCCACAGATTAGTTGAAACAAATATAAATGATCAGTTGTTTGTATTTTAACACTTTCTTTCATAGCAGGTGTTGGGTATATTCTTTATATGATCCTTAATTCAGTGGCAAAATAATTTCAGTCAAAAATTTACAGCAGGGAATAAAGGGTTGGCTCAAGTATTAATAGAACAAGAAAAAATATGGTCTCATTATATAAGGATTTTATCTTTTAACTAAGACACATGAGAGCAGACAGACTTGCTTCCCTTGGTGCAGAATGGTAATGGGTTCAGAAGAGTAACTTACAAAACTTAAATGTCTCTTTCCTAAGGGTTTTGCCATTTATCCAAAGAAAAATGACTGTAGGAAATAATTTTAAGGAGAAGTGTGGCACAACTATTCATGTAACCCCTCAGCACACAGATCATATTTTCCAGCCTCCTTTACAGTTAGGTGTGACCATGTGACTAAGCTCTGGCCAACAGAATGAAGGCAGAAGTGATGTGCTCTATCTCTAGGCTGGCCCATAAAGACTTTCCATACACTACTTTCCTGTCTTCCTCAATCCACTGGCTGGAAGCAAAGGTTCTACTGTGGGCAGAGCCACAGATGTAATGAGTCTGGGTCCCTGACTCACCATTTTAAGGCCATCTGCCAAACACCTGATTAGACTTTACATTCATGAAAAATAAACTTCTGTGTTAAGCCATGGAGAGTTTGGAGTTAATTTGTTATAGCCACTAATATTTAACCAACCTAATATGGAACTAAATTGAATAGAACGGATTCTCTTTTTCCTTTTTCTTTTTTCAAATTTTTTAATTTTTTAAAAATTTTATTGGAGTATAGTTGATTTACAATGTTGTGTTAGTTTCAGGTGTACAGCAAATGAATCAGTTATACAAATACATATATCCACTCTTTTTTAGATTCTTTTCCCATATAGGCCATTACAGAGTATTGAGTAGAGTTCCCTGTGCTATACAGTAGGTCCTTATTAGTTATCTATTTTATATATAGTAGTGTGTATATCAATCCCAATCTTCCAATTTATCCCTCCCCCCCTTACTCCCTGGTAACCATAAGTTTAGAGCTGATTTTCATTATTCATGGTAGCTAAGTTCTTTACAGTTGCCATGAACACTGCGTTAGCAAATACCTGAACCATTGCTCCTAGGAGAGACAAAGGGTTAGGCCCATGTGAGCCTCTGGTCACAAGATTTTTGTCAGCTGATTAATATATAACTTTGTTTTATATATTAGTGTTTCTGATTAAAGATACCGTGTTTAATATAGATTGTTGATTCATTAATATTATAACTCATGCCTGAACAAAGCTTATCTAACATACATATTTTCTCCATAAGGCAAATCACAGCCTTCCTGTGTTCAAGAACACTACGCAGCACTACAGCACTATACCTGGGGCGGGGGGGCCACTGAAGCGAACTCACCAACAATAAGCACAATAATTTGAAAAACATGGCACTAAATAGAATATGAAAAGGACACTTGTTTATAGTGTGAGAGCTGGAACGAGAAGGCAGAGTGCTGCTCGTTCAACCTCAGCTGGGAACGTGTGCGTGACGCGACTCGAGCTTCTCCCCTCCCTGTGCGTGTCTGTGAATAACCGTGAAGTCACCTCCGACTATTGACTTTGGGGTTACAAATAAAGTTTAGAGAGTAGGTGATTAGCAAACTGTGGAATCCATGAATAATTAGGATTGACTGCATAACGTTTTGAACCCCCTATATATATTCAGCACTGCACTAAGTACTTATAATACACTGTTTTATTTAATCCTCTCAACAACTCGATGGTAGATGCTGACATTTCCATAGTAGAGATAAACCAAATTTTGTCTCAGAGAGGTTATGTAGTTTCTACTAAGTTTCAGCAGGAGTACCAGAGCTGCATAAAAGCCCTGGCCTTTCTGATCCAAAACCTCATTTCTTTGTTTTACTAACTTGGTATAATTCAGATCATATTACTTCTCTACTTCCATTTTGCAAAGTATTTTAGAGACCCTCGAGTGAAAAGGACCTCCTACAGGTAAGTATCGATATAATTCTTCCATGTGCTCCCCCTAACCTCAGCATCCTTTGCTCTCCATCTAGTTTTATCCTCACAAATCTGAGAGTGACCATGTGCCACGGGGCTTCTGTCTTGCTGAAATCTCAGGAATGATTTTTCAAACTCCAGGATGAAAGCATATTTTTATACTTAGTACTTGATGGCTGTGAAGGCTTTTTCTTGACAGATATAATAATTAAGCAATTATCTAGAGAAGTATTTGTTAAAATCTGACAGTTAAGAATGCAGGGCTCCAGGAAGTCACAGGCTGTACCCAGGAGCTCTTTGATGCTTTGTGCTCTCCCGTACATTTAAAAATGTCATTTTGCTCTGCAGTGTATTAAAAAATGCTTAGGATAAAAAAAGCCAGATTCTCAAAGGCTTTTATATTTTCTCCCAACTCATGAAATAACTCTGAAAACCAGCATCGAGATGCAGGTAAAATACTCAAACACCATTAGAGGGGAGGGTGGCAAGAGGAACAGAACTAACACTGTTTCCACGTGAGACCCCGAATGCGGGGGACAGTGCTGGTCTTACAGTCAGACTTGGGTTCTACTTCTGCCGCTGCTTTTCCCCAGCTGTGTGGCCTTAGTCAAGTTACTTCACCTAAGTGAGTCTCATTTTCTTTATTTGTAAAATAGCTACCATGCTTAACTCTTAGTTTGTTATCAGAATTAAAACAAAGACTGTAGATGAAGAACGTAATACAGGTCCTGACACAAAGCAGACACTTAATTGAAGCTATATTTATCATCATCATACCACCACCTTCTCCACTGCCACAAGTAACTATAAGAAAAGGTGGAGTAGGATAAATGCCCCAAGAGAGGTGTGGAGTGCTAAGAAATGTCATCATCAATTCAAACACGAGGAAGGGGGACAATAAATAAATATTTGGTAGAAACTATTGCACTTTTCAACAGGTAGAAAGGTGGCTATTAAGAGTCGGTTCGTATGGTAGTTCTATTTTTAGTTTTTTAAGGAACCTCCATACTGTTCTCCATAGTGGCTGTGTCAATTTACATTCCCACCAACAGTGCAAGAGTGTTCCCTTTTCTCCACACCCTCTCCAGCATTTATTGTTTGTAGATTTTTTGATGATGGCCATTCTGACCGGTGTGAGATGATACCTCATTGTAGTTTTGATTTGCATTTCTCTAATGATTAATGATGTTGAGCATTCTTTCATGTGACTGTTGGCCATCTGTATATCTTCTTTGGAGAAATGTCTATTTAAGTCTTCTGCCCATTTTTGGATTGGGTTGTTCGTTTTTTTGTTATTGAGCTGCATGAGCTGCTTGTAAATCTTGGAGATTAATCCTTTGTCAGTTGCTTCATTTGCAAATAAAGAAGATGTGGCACATATATACAATGGAATATTACTCAGCCATAAAAAGAAATGAAATGGAGGTATTTGTAATGAGGTGGATGGAGTTAGAGTCTGTCATACAGAGTGAAGTAAGTCAGAAAGAGAAAAACAAATACAGTATGCTAACACATATATATGGAATCTAAGGGAAAAAAAAAAAGTCATGAAGAACCTAGTGGCAAGATGGGAATAAAGACACAGACCTACTAAAGAATGGACTTGAGGATATAGGGAGGGGGAGGGGTGAGATGTGACAGGGTGAGAGAGTGTCATGGACATATATACACTACCAAATGTAAAATAGATAGCTAGTGGGAAGCAGCCGCATAGCACAGGGAGATCAGCTCGGTGCTTTGTGACCGCCTGGGGGGGTGGGATGGGGAGGGTGGGAGGGAGGGAGATGCGGGAGGGAGGAGACATGGGAACGTGTGTATATGTGTAGCTGATTCACTTTGTTATAAAGCAGAAACTAACACAACATTGTGAAGCAATTATACTTCAATAAAGATGTTTAAAAAAAATAAAAGAGTCGGTTCTAGTTAGAAGAAGTAGCATATAAGCAGAGATAACAGAAGTAGGAGGATGCAAGCAGCTGGGAGGCTCTGTGTGTTTGGAAAAGAAGAGGAAAAGGCTGGAACCACAGAGGGGCTTCAGGGACATGACACTATTCTGCAAGTGTCTCCCTCCTTGCGTAGGGGTGGACATCTGTCTTGTTGTGGCCGTCCACCATTTTTGGACACTTTTCCTATGCCTGAGGAATTGCTCCCATTATGAATCCTTGTCCCTCAGCCAGAACCCACGAATTCCTTTTCCCAGCATTGCTTGTAGGCAGGGAGCTGACTTGTGAGCATCGACTCAGAGGTGAGGGAACAGTGGAAGGAAGAGGTGTGGAAGGAAGAGGTGTGGAAGGGCCCGGCCAACAGGAGAGAAGACCTGGGGCTGGAGGAGGAGGGCTCCCTCAGCTCTGGCTGATTGATATTCAGTAGGAATGCAAGTCCAGTACTGACCCCAGATTTTCCCATTTTTTCCCCAAAGGCCCCATATCCAGCTTTTCGTGTGAAATCCTGTTTTGAAATGTGGGTAACCAAATCAAAAAGCATTTTTAAAAACCAGGGGGCCAGCAGAACATGTCTGCAGGCCACCTAGGACCCACAGATTGCCAGAGGGCAACCGCTTTACAGGGAGCCAGTAGGGGTGGGGCAGGAGAACTGATGTCCACTTGGTGCAGGTAATGAACTCTTCCTCCAACCCCTCTGCTCTCCTTCCTTCCCTACCGGATCGGTCTGTCTGTTCCCATTTGGAGAGAGATGTGGACTGGGCTTGCCTATCTTTTTATGTTAAAAAGTTAAATATGCTGAGCTTTGTGAGTTATTTCAGAGAGAAATAACTCATGGTCAACAATTTTACACACTAGTTGCTCTTGTCATCATCACTTTTCTCCCCTAAGGATAGTTTGTCAGATCACAGCTGTTCACAAATAGAAAATGTGCCTATTTTTAAAATATAAGCAAGGATTACTGCTACTATTTGACAAAAGCATCTTTTGCTGGTTCTAAAAATACATTTGAATAGGAATCTGAAAATAAGGTTCTCTGGGCACTCACAACTCTTTATGTTTTGACACTGTCCTACTGAGTCCCTTGTTTCTTTGTCTATGAAGTCAGGAAAAGAGAAGAGAGATTTCTCACTTCTGCACGAATGCGGGCGAATGAAGCCCGTGAGGTGGTCCATTTCTCACACTGTGGTTTCAGCAGGGTCCTGCCACTCTACCAATCAGTCATTTATTTATCAAAGGTGCCCTGCAGCCAGGAAATCACAACCCAGGAGCCCATGAGCATATAAGGCATACATCAAAATGTTCTCGAAAAACATGTGGTAAAGTTGCCAAAGCTATAAGTAAAATAATAATGGAATTTTTTAAAAACCTTCTTTCCAGGTTATGGTGAAAATGATGTACGAGTGGTCACTTTCTGTTGTCACTTCCTCATTGTTTCAGAGCAAATTCTCTGGGCAGAGTCCTCTCCTGGGACTTCCCACCTGTAAGCTCTCATGCCCCGCCTCCACCTCACTAAGTGAAGACCATCCTCTTATTGGCCAAATGGAAGTTGCTGCTCTCACTCTCCTCAATGGTACAAAATTCCTGGAATATTTAGCTTTTTGGGGGAGGTGGGGCATGTCGATCTGAGTAAGCAAGGAAGCAGGGGATAAGGTAGGGGGAAATAAAAAGCACAAGATAAAAAATCTTTGAACATTTGTGTTCTAGATTATAGTAAGGTAAGTTAGCCCTGATATAGCCCTTGCGATGTGTCAGGCACTATCCTTAGAACTTTTCATATATGAACGTGTTTAAGTCCCACAATATCCCAATCAGATAGATACTATTATCGCCATTCTTCAGATGAGGAAACCAAGGCCCACAGAGGTTAAGAAACTTGCCCAAAGTCACACAGTGAATTACTGGAGGAGCAGGCATTCAAACCCTGGGTGTCTGGCTCCAGAGTCCATGCTCTTAAGCACCATGTTAAGTCACTTGTAAACATACGACTTTTTATAGTTTTTGTCACATCCACATACCACCTGAACTTACTTTAAAATTGTTTATTTTGCAAAAGAAACTTTAAATTATTACCATAAATGGAAAACCAATATTATTTGCCATAAATAGACGGTAATAATAAAAATCAACTTAACGATTATTAAAATAAAATGTTCATCTATGTACCATCTAAACTCATTTCAGGTTTCCATAGTGATACTTAAACCTTGTTGCTTTGGGGAACAGTGATCTAGAGCAGTGTTTCCCCAATTTTAATGGAGGACGAATCACCCAAGGGGTCCTGTTAAAATGCAGATTCTGATTCAGTAGCTCTAGGGTGGGGCCTGAGATCCTGCATTTCTAACAAGCTCCCGGGCGAGGCCAACACTGTTGGTCTGAATCCATACTTTGAGTAGCTCTAGAATGTGGAAGCTTGTAAGAAAGGCACAGTCTCCACCCCAGACCTACTGACTCAGAGTCTTTGGGAGTCTCTTGTCAGCAAGTGATTTTTGTGCCCGCTGACGTTTGAAAAGCCCTGTTCTAGAACAACCAGGATGATGAAATGCCCTGCCCCATCCAGTCGGAAGTTGTGTCCTCTACTGAGAAGGTTTTTTTTTCTGTAGATCCGTTTAATTTCCGCAGTCTGGGTCCATGAAAATGGCACACTGTACTTAGGACTGGAATTGACACACAAGGGAAACAGAAACTGAGCTGAGTGCCCATTCACCTCTCCCACAGGTGATATGAAGGGCTTCCCACACCTGAGATACACCAGCCTCGAGAGCAGCTCCTGAAGCTGAATCTGCTCAGGCCTGACCAGATATGATAGTTAATTATCTGCTGAAATGCTTAAAGGATTTATGAAGATTGTCCATGTGTGTTCTAAAACCAAGATACACTTTAACCACAATCTAATATGGAAGCTGCTAAGTCACACCTACAACGAGCTCAGAAATTGGTTTCCTTTTATAAGACTCTTATTGAAATGCAAATTTGTCCCAGATAATTGAATTCATTATAATATTTGAACAGTATTAGGTAAAAAGATATAGTGATATTGATAATATTTATCATTGACTCAAGCATTTTAATTATGGACTTCCCTGGTTGTCCAGTGGTAAAGAATGCACCTTACAATGCAGGGGACGCGGGTTCGATCCCTGGTCAGGGAACTAAGATCCCACATGCCGTGGGGGAACTAAGCCAGCGCACCACAACTACTGAGATCACGCACCTCAACTAGAGAGCGCACGTGCCCTGGAGCCTGCGCACCACAACTAGAGAGAAGCCCGTGCAATGCAACGAAAGATCCCTCATGCCACAACAAAGATCCTGCATGCTGCAACTAAGACCCAACGCAGCCCAAAATAAATAAAAATAAAATAAATTATGGCTAAATGCCATAAAAATCGTTGTGTGTGTGGTTCCCAAGAGTTAAAGGAGAAAATATTGATTTCCTGTCTTTTTTTTTCTGCCTTTGAATTAGCTAAAAGAAGAATGAGGCTTATTAAAAAGATATGATAAAAAAAAAAAAAAGACATGATGGGGAACCTCCCTGGCGGTCCAGCGGTTAAGACTTCGCCTTCCAATGTAGTGGGTGTGGGTTCCATCCCTGGTCAGGGAGCTGAGATACCACATGCCTCACGGCCAAAAAACCAAAGCATAAAACAGAAGCAATATTGTAACAAATCTAATAAAGACTTTAAAAATGGTCCACATCAAAAAATCTTTAAAAAAATAAATATTAAAAAAAATACATGATACTAATCACACATTTATAAGTAAGCCTCATTTTACATAACAGCTATGCTTCTGAAAAATGGCATGTCTAATTTTGGAAAAATCGAGGTATGATTTAAGCATACAAAAGGAGTTTATTATTCAATGGAAACCCATAATCAATGTTATAAAATAATGTCATTTTATAAAATAAATTACCACCTCTTTAATTTATTTTATGATGTTGGATTTTATAAGGAGGGCATTTTTTGCTTTCTAAGGCTAAGGTGGTCATTTTGCACTTAGGATTGTGAATACTCCTAAAAATGCTGTTCTGAGAATCACTGAGGAAATAATGTTCAGACTGGAGGGGGCACAGGGAACAAGTCTACAAGACAAATTCTTTCTTTTCTAGTTTCACTTCTGAGACTTTAGATTTTAGTTTCAGTATTTTCACAGTAGGGATACTGCGCCAGCCTGGGCCAGATCAGGATGGCTGGCCCAAGTTCTGGTGCCTCCAGTTCCCTGTCCAGTTTGAAGTTCGCTAGAATCTCAAACAACCTGTGGCAAGAAGGCATCCTCAGCTCTGTCACCAGGCACATTCCGCCCGTGGCAGCAAGCACAGTTCACTGACAGCCAAGCCTGATACACTGACTGGAGGTCTTACCTCTCAGACTACAGGGCTTCACTCCCCAGTTCACATACACTCCTTTCCTAAAGGCTCTTCGTCACAGAGTCAAGTTCTCCATTTCATCCTCCACTCTATTCTATGCATCCTATCCTCTGTCCACACCACACCTGTGACGTTTTCTTACATACCTTTTCTTTATATTTCTGTGCCTTTGTCCATGCTACGCAGGCTGCATGTGATGGCCTTCACCACCTGGAAAATTTCTACCAATCCTTTGAAACACACTCAGGTGCCAACTCCTCTGCACAGATATTCTTCTCCCTTCGCCAGAGCTAACTGCTCCTACAGTACTTTGTTCGCAATTTTATTACGGCACTAGGGACTCTGGCAATTTCCTTTCACATGTCTGTGTGTCTCCCTTCATTGGACCACGGGCTCCTTGAAGGTTCAAAGACAGGAACTGTGTCTTAGGTATCTTGGTATTGCCAAGGCCAAAGGTAGTGTCAATTACTGTTGCTTGGCTGTTGCTATGGGGAAGAAATAGAAAACATATATATCAGGGGTCATGCCAACTACTCAAGCAAAAGATGGAGACACACCTCGGCAGCAGCACATTATGTAAATTGTGTGTCTACAGATTAAATAATTATCTTAATGATATTTAAAGAAAAATATTACCAACTAAAATAGGAAGGGAGGAAAAGTGCAGGAGAAATTCCTGTCCAACTGTAGGCCTTGTTATCAGTGTGGGAATAAAATGTATTCTGGATGTGGGATTCTCAAAGCTTCCAGTGCTCACTAGAAAAGCTTCATCTGGCATGTTAGAAACGCTGTCATCAAAGAGGAATAGTTTGACAGTTGAGAGAACTGGTCTCTAGTTCTGGTTTTAATGGTCATCTATTTCTCCATCTATAAAAAAGTAAAGCATGTTCCTTCTTTCCTGATTTGCACAAGTGTGAGGACCAAATGAGTATTGCTTTGAGATAAGTATTAAACAAATCAAAAATAGTTTATGGTCCTCTCCAAAAAGCAAAGTTCTTTCAAATGTAATTTTTAAAATTAAGGATATGGTGGCTTCCTGGAAATGGAAACGCTTGTCCTAAGGGACAGCAGAGGTGAGGCTTTAGTCTTTTAAATTAGAAAACACTTTTCAAAATAAAGTTGAGTTCAAGGAGGTCTTCTGGTTTTCAGATGGTGGAGTGAAAATATCTCTGTTCCTTCCTTTTCTTGGAAACCATTTCAAAATAGGAAGGAAAGGGAATCTCAGAAATATAAACTCAATTGCAGAGAGTAAAAACTAGATTTCTGTAACCCTGAATTTCAATAAGTGAGACAGGGCTGCCTGCTGCCCAGGACGATCAAATACAGAGTCTAGGTAAGGTGTTGTAGAGAGTAGGCCTGTGGCTGCAGACCTCAGACAAGGTCCACACAGAGTCATTCTCCAAAATAAGAAGCTCTGGCTCCTCAGTGAGGAAGCCCCACCAACACTTGTTTAGAGTAATGGAAAAGGGTGTGTAGGACAGCACAGGAGTGACCCTGGACCTTAGACACACCAGGGAGCAGGGAAGGAGGCAAAGACAAGCCATTCCAGTGGGTACACGGCTAGAAATGAGGAAGGGTGAGGGAGAGAGTAAATCATGAGCAGCCTAAAGCCTCTCACTTTCTCTCTCTTCCTCTCTTCCTCCCTCTCCCTCTCCCTCTCCTTCTCTCCCTCTCTCTTCTCTCTCTCTCTCTCTCCCTCTCTGTCATAAGGAGCACTTCTCTGACCCAAAGAGAACTCTCCCTGGTCTAGAACCTGCCCTGATCTTTTCCTTAAACAAATCTCCTGCAAATAGCTGGTCTAAGAAGAATTCAAATCATTCTAAGATGAATACTAAATAAAAGGAAACAGTGAAGAGAACCAGCACAAGATCTATACAAGAAAACTAGAAAAAAAAAAGTGGGAAAAGAAACAGGACAAAGGACAGATGATAGATGAAAAACACTTATCAGAAAATATACTGCTGTGAAGCAGATGAAAACAGTGACAAGCTATAAAATTATTAACTGAAAAAATTGTATGAAACAGTTATCCATTTAAATTAAGGACACAAAGGAAAAATATAAGGAGAAGATGTAGCAAGGCAATAGGAGATGAAATACAATGTGGGAGAAGTGAAAGAGAAAAATGAAGACCAAACAAGGTCCTACTGTGTAGCACAGAGAGCTATATTCAATATCTTTTAATAACCTATAATGGAAAAGAATTTGAAAAAGAACATATATGCATATTATGAATATGCATATATGAATATATATGCATATATATATCACTGAATATACTGAATCACTTTGCTGAATACCTGAAACTAACACAACATTGTAAATCAACTATACTTCCATTTAAAAAAATGAAGAGCACATTACAAAGAGCCCAAAGAAAACAGGTATTGTTGAAAACACACTGAGGACCATGGAGAATTGAGAAAAATAAATAAAATGAAACAGAAATGGACAAAGAATTTAAAAGTGTTAGAGAGAAAATGATAGATGTGGAAGACAGACAAAAAAAGATAAATGGTTTCACTTAATAAAAGACACAAATGAATGGAAGAGAATAAATATTCAAATACATAATCACAAATATATAATTTAAGAAAATTTTTCAAAAATAAGGTTTAATTCTATAGATTAAAAGGCACATGATATCCGAAGAAAAAATGATATAGTTTTGGAGACATATTAGACATGCCACAGTATCCCAGAGAAATAATGTATGATCCAAAAGTTTATACCCAGCCAAACTGTCACTGTGGTCAAAAAGCAAGTATGACAGATGTTTTTAAACATGTAAGAATTATGTTTCCTGAATTTGTATTGAAGATACTACCATAGGAAAAACTTCAGCCAATTAAGAGTTGAAGAGAGAAATTAGGGCAAAAAGAAAGACAGTGAGTATTGAATTAACCATAGAACCAAGGCTGAAGAGCCTATGAAATTATGGTAACAGAAATGACTATAACTACTATTAATCATGGCAAAATAGAAAGATATAACTAACAAAAGTTGTCAGGTAAAAGGGAAGATAAAGCAGGAGATAATATATGTATATTAAGTTCCTTAGCTTGCAGACAAAAGGTGGTAAAAAACAAATCTTTATTTTTAAAATCTTTTAAAATTGAGATACAGTTGACATACAACATTGTATTAGTTTTAGGTATACAACATAATGATTTGATATATGTATACATTGTGAAATGATTACCTGTTTGCTATGACCTAGATATTTAGATTTCTTAGCACTTTATAGTTTGTGTGTATGTATTAATAGTTTGTATTAATAAAGCAATTCTTTGTTTAACAGGAAAAGAAAGCAATGACCCAACAGAAAAATGGACAATGGGCCAAACATATCACAGATAAAGAAATACAAATGGCATTTAAACACATTTGAAGGTGCTGAACCTTATCGATAATGAGACAATACAGGTCAGAACCACACCAAGATACCATTTTTCACTTAGGTTGACAAAGATCAGAGGTTTGGCAAATACGTATCAGAGAGGGTGCAAGGCATCAGACGCTCATAATTACTGGTGGAAATATAAATTAGTACAACTTTCTATAAAGGGCAATGAGCAAATTATCAAATTTTTTAAGTATACTTTCTAATTCTAGGAATTTATCTTATCACATAGTGTATCACTTACGAGAAATAATGTATACAGCGACATTCACTGCAGCATTGTTTTTAATAGCAAAAGGCTGGAAATAACCTATAAACCCACTGACTGGGAGCTGGTTATTAAATTACAGTTTGTACCTTAAAATGGCATACTAGGTAGCCATTAAAGGAATATGGCAGCCCTATATGTACCAATATGGAATGATCTCCAGGTTATATTAAGTGAAAAAAGCAGGCAGCAGAAAATGTATATAGAATGAATATGCTTTTATTTGTATTATATGTGTATACCTATAAATACAGGTATATGTAAATATAGGTATACCCATACCTGCTTATGCATATATATGTATGAAATATCTCTGGAAGAATGTATAACAACCAGGTGGTCTGAGACTGGGGTGTGAGAAAGACTTACTTTATACTGTATATCCTTTTTACACTTTTTGAAGTATGTATCTTGGGCATTACTACCCATTTGAAAAACTAACTTAAAAAATAAAAGTTCTGGATTGCTTTCTTTACTTGGGACAATTGTGGAGAAGTATTTTTTTAAATGCTTTGCATCATCTGAGTTAGGAGACCCCTCTACATCTAAAAGGTAAATACAAATGAATAAATGAATAAAGAAAAATATAAATTTGTGTTGACAATTTGGTCTAAGTGAGCTGGATCCACAAAGAACAGTACTGAGACCTGACCATGGGTTTCGCTGGGCTGGCCTTGCAGGCAGACTTCCATGACAGCTGAAACCACCCCTACGGCCAGCCACAAGTGTCAAAGGTGACTGACCAAGTGGGCTCGGAAAAGAACCAAGAGTAGAGTAAAATAATTCTCCTCAAACCAATCCATAACCCCTAAGATTTAATTCTTCTGTTAATACATGGTTACTACACAATGAGGAACAGCTTTAAAACATGATTGCCCATTAGGCATGAATCATTTGTGAGTTGGTTCCATTTGTAACCGATCCTAGTCATTCGTTAATTGGGAGAAAACAAGAGAGCACCATAAGGGGGTGCACAGGTCTGAAATGACAATGGTGGCTTTCTTTCTCCAGCCACAGAATAATGCACTCCTAGATCTTATGGACAGGTATCCTGACCCATCATTCTTAGGCATACGTAATTTATATAGATAATGTCAAAATGACTACAGGTCACCCACTATCACTTAAAACTCACTGACCATCCATGACCACCAGGAATGCACAACACCAGGCATGAACCCAGATCGGCTTTAGCCTTCCTTCTAAAAGTCTGCAGGTGAATTTCTAAAACCTTCGGACATACACACAGAGGTGAAAACCAGGAAAAAAGTCATGCAAAAGCTGTTAAAATGTAGAGGAAAATGTTGCTTGCTTGTCTTGTTTTAGGCAGTTATCTTACCTATTTCTGAAGCTACTTTATTCTTCCTCTGAAATACTGGAGAGCAAGATGATTGGCCAAAAAACATTTCATTCAAAAATTTAGAAGAGTATTAGAGTAAATGACAGCTTTAAGGAATACTGGAGACTTAAAATCTATTTCTGTGTCATTAAGAGGAAGTACAATTACATCTTTGGTCCTTTTTCTTGGTTCTACCATATGAGGAGAAAAAATGTCTCCGGTAATTATTTATGTCAGACACATAGCAAAGGAGCCAGCGTCATTTTTTACTATAAGTTTATTCCCTGGGCAGACATGGTTGATGATTTCATACTGATGTATGTGGTTGGGAGAGCTCTTTGTTAAACAATTCATTAACAAAAACAGTAGTTCACATGTACTAAGTGGATTCCCTGTGCTAGCAATTCTGATTGTTATTTACATAATTATCTTTCATTCCCCCAAACAACTCTGCACGAAAGATATTATTATCCCCATTTCACAGACGAGGAAACAAAGGCTCAAAGATGTGAAGTAACGGTCCAAGATTAAATAGCTGGGACGTGACACAGCCGCATCCAACCCAAGTGAGCTGCCCCTAAGCCTAGGCATTCTCCATTACTCTACCCAGCTTCTGAAAAGCATCTCAGCCTTTGCACAGTCTATGCAATGCAGAAAATACTTACTGAGCTTCTTCTACATGTTAGGCACTATGCTAGCCACTGACTAAACTATAAACATGAATAGCAGGTAATCAATAAATACTTGATGAATAAATAAATCTATAGATACATGGCGCCTGCCCACAAATGATAGCTTATAATACTTACATATTGAAAGTTACTATGTGCCAGGCACTTTGCTAGGAAAAGGCAGAAAAAAAGAAGAAAAAAAGAGGCAACAATAAAGCATATGGTATATAAAAAGCACAAAATAAGTTCCACTATATCAGTAACCACAATAACTATTGTTAAACAGATAATTAGCTTCTCTTACTAAAGGACAGAGATATTCAAATTGTTTTAAAAATTAACTATATCTCCTTTATGAGAAACGCAGCTAAAACAAAATGATGTTTAAACCTTTGAAAATAAAACAATGAAAACAATACCCAAGTAGACACTAAAAACTGGTGTAGAACCCTCATACTTTGCTGGTGGGAATGTAAAATGGTGCAGCCACTTTGGAAGAGTTTGTAAGTTCCTCAAAATGTTAAACAGAATTATCATAAGACTCAGTAATTCCACTCCAAGGTATCTATCCAAGAGAAATGAAAACATTTGCCCACACAAAAACTTATACATGAATGTTTATAGTAGCATTGCTCATTATAGCCAAAATGTAGAAACAACCCAAACGTCAATCAACTTATGAGTGGATAAAGAAACTGTAGTATGGGCCATGCAATGTAATATTATTCAACAATAAAAAGGAATGAAGGGGACTTCCCTGGTGGCGCAGTGGTTAAGAATCCGCCTGCCAATGCAGGGGAAATTGGTTTGAGCCCTGGTCCGGGAAGATCCCACATGCCGTGGAGCAACTAAGCCCGCGTGCCACAACTACTGAGCCTGTGCTCTAGAGCCCACATGCCACAACTACTGAGCCCACATGCCACAACTACTGAAGCCTGCACACCTAGAGCCTGTGCTCCTCAACAAGAGAAGCCACCGCAATAAGAAGCCTGCGCACCACAACGAAGAGTAGTCCCCGCTCGATGCAACTAGAGAAAGCCCGAGCGCAGCAACGAAGACCCAACCCAGCCATAAATAAATAAATTAATTAATTAATTAATTAAAGGAATGAAGTACTGATAGATGCTATAGCATGCATAAACCCAAAAGAGATTATGTTAAGTGAAAGAAGCCAGTCACAAAAGGTCACATACTGCATGATTCCACACATATAAAATTCCAGAATAGGTAAATCCATAGAAATAAAAAGTAGATTAGTGGTTGTCAGGGCTGAGGAGAGGGGGGATAGGAAGTGACTGCTAATGGGTTTCTTTCTGGGGTGATGAAAATGTTCTGGAATTAAGATGATGGTTATAGTTGTGTGACTCTGTGAATCTTCTAATAATCACTGAATTGCATACTTTAAAAGAGTGAATTTTATGGTATGTGAATTATACCCCAATAAGGCTGTTATTTTTTTTAAAAAAACTGGTGCAGCATGATTAATATCAGGCAAAATAGAATCCAGGGCAAAACATATTAATAGAAATATAAAGTGTTCTGGAAACATAAATGAAAAGGTAATTAACTGTTCCCATGGCTTATGGACCATGAAAAGCATAAGAGACCTCTGAGACAGGTCTTCTATGATTGAAGGGAGTGGGGAGGGGGTGAGCAAAGCTTTGCCACGTGGGAATGTCTGGGGTGTGTGGCAACCAGTCCCAGCAAGCATGGCGCTCACAGAACCAGGTTGAGCTTTAGTTTGTAAGCTTCTAAAGAAAGGAGAGATGTTAGACACTGGTGTTTTAAATACAGCACCCTGGGGGCATGAGTGGAAAATGAATTATAGGGCAATGAAGAAGCAGCAAATATGTAGACCAATTTGGGGATCCACATGAGCGAGGATGGATATTTATTTGAATTAGAGTAACGGCAATGGGACAGAGCCAAGGACGATAACAGTTTGGATGTCTGGGATGTGGGGAGAAGAAAGAGCCCAGGACAACCCCAAGGCTCCTTGCCAAGACAATCTAATATTAATTAAGGAAGGCAGGAGAAAATGTGTGGGTGTTGGGGGGTGGTGAATGGGCGGGGAGAAGTGAGTTTAATTTGAAGCATATGAGGTCCTTTTGGCAAACGGAAATTTAGATCTGAAATTTAGAAAAGAAGCAGGGCTGGTGACAGCGGTTTAGGAATCTACATAAGGCAATTGGGTGTGTTTCATCCTCTAATGCTAATTGTATGAAAAACTAGAAAAGTATAACATTTTAAATTACTGAGTCACTTCTGTAATTTCTAATTAAGTCAGGGACATGGCTAATAATGGAAGTTATGTCAGGTGGCTGATACTTCTAGCTGCCTACTCAATAACCATTTCCTCTTCTTCCTTAGAGCAAAATCCCTAATTAGAGAGAGGGGTGGTAGCTGCAGTTTACCCAGCTAAAAATATTTGACTTCTCAGACTCTTTACATTTTAGAGCAACATTGTGACACCATCCTGGCCAATGAGATGTCGTCAGAAGTAGTTGGGGAAGGCGTCACTTTCTATCTAAAAAGGCAAAACCTCCCTAATAGAAGGGCCCTCGCTCTTTAGCTATTTACACATTTCCTTTCTTCCTGCCTAAAGATGTAAGCCTAGAGATACAGCAGCCATCTTGTGACCATGAGGCAACTAGATTTAGGATGATGTCCTACATGGTGAAGATGGTGAAGCAGGGAAAGGCTGATTCTCTGATAGTACTGTTTGAGCTCCTGCATCACCCCTGGACTGCCTTTCTTGGGAGTCTAGCTCCACAAGACACTCTTGTATCTGTTTAAGCCAGATTCTGATGTGTGCATTGTTTTTGTTTTGTTTGTTTTGGCAGCTGAATGCAATCCTAACTGATACAAATCATATTTGGGCTAATGTATATGTAATGAGACTAAAAAGACATGACCATTATTTCAAGTACTAAAAAAAAGTTTAAAAATCAAATATCATTTATTCTTAATACCAAGAAGTACTGAAAGTATTAAGGGGCTTAAAAGGTAGTACAGAGCACTGGATATTTTATTCTTTTTCCAAACAGTGTGATAAAATCTGCAGCTAAAGGGAGATTATGGGACTACCAGTATTAAGAAAATTCATGAACACATCTATTAATGAGTTTATGTGCATGATGACACCCTTTGGACTTTTTCTGGATAAAGTAAACTGATCTGGCTCATTTATATAGCTTCAGCCAGAACAAATGTTCTTAAAGATGGGATTGTTCACCTGACTCTCACAAGAATTATAATCTTTGGAAGAATCTTTCTACTCTCGCAGGCACTCAGTAAGCATAGCTAAGGAAATAGCACATCCCCAAACCACAGTGTTCTGGCCCTTCACAGAAGAGCTTTTATTGGGCTGTGCTCTGAGAGTATGTCTCTGGAACGGCAGTCAATAACGTTGTAAGAAACACTTATTATTAACTTTTACCACAAAACTTCCATTGTCTTCATGGCAGGGACCATGTTGAAGACTTAGATCTCTATGGCAACAGTGACTGCTTTGAAGAACCGCCAGGAGAAAGCTATCCCAAGTTTCAGGACCAGGAAAAGCTGTGTAACTGATCTCATTTTATCTCATGGTCACTGTGGATTGGGTAACTATTTGTGTTTTCCTCTTTGTTTTGGTTACTGGGAAGCTCTGACAAATTTTTAATCCCATCTCCCAAAACTACACCAAACCTTATAGTAAACTCATCTTTAGAAATTACCTGCACCTTATAACATAGTCTTGTTCACTAAATTACCTTTGATTTTATCTTGCTTCCTTATCTGTGTGTTCTCTGTACCCCAGTTTCATTATTAATTTTATGTTGTTTACTCCTCAAATGCTTTATGGAACCAGAAACACTTAAGGCAAACAATTTTTAAAAGCATCAGATGATAATAATAATAAAAAATAGCTAATTTATTGAACATTACTATGAACCAAGCACAGTCCTAGGCACTGGACTTATTTTAAGTTAGTTACCCTAAATATGAGATAAGTAGTATTATTACTATGCCCACTTTACAGATGAGAAAACTGAGGCACAGAAAGGTGAAGTAATTGGTCCAAGGTCATACAACAAATAAATGATGAATGAAAGATTCCAACCCAGGTGTTTCAAATTACAACCGTTTTACAAAAGAAGAAATATTTAATTTCTAAAAGAAGCAGAGGCCTTCTGATCTTACAGGCTGAGCTTAGCGTCCTTCAGCTTTAAAGGAGATATCTACTATACATCTTGTCCATACAATCATGCCTGATGACCCATATTAACAGAGGGGAATGAGACAGTAAAAGTCAAAAGGACAGTTAATCCAAACTGACTTTTGACCTTTAAATATGAAGGTATTCATTCATTCACTCACTCATTCATTCACTACTCATCACATGCCACCCATGATGCAGCTGCTGGGAAGAGAGATGAAACAGATATAGTACCTGTCCTCCAGGAGCTCAGGGGCAATAAGGCAGAGTCAGACAGGTAAAGGGCACTTTGGGCTTATGAGTTGGCTGATAGCAGACCAGGGCAGGGTGTGGCATGATCATTCTGAGAACAGTTTAGCCCTTGGCCTCTCTGTCCATCTGATAATGGGAGTAAGAAAAATCAGCTCCCTTATAGGGCTGTTGGGTTGATTTCATATGTAGAAAGCTCTTAGCCTAGCCAGGCACAACAAGTATTCAGTATGAGGTAGCCTTTGGCTCTTAAGGCACTGTGGATGGCAGCCTGGGCACCTTGCTCTGACACACACCTGCACACACATGGACCCAAGTCCTCACAAGCTCCCTACTGCCTCCTCTTTGATACTCCCAGGAGCTGACAGGCTTACAGTCCATAGACAGGCCTGGCACTTCCTTTCTGGATGCCACCATCTCAAATTCAGTGTCTCACTGGAATACATCGCCCACAGAGGGTGAACATTCCTTCAAGATGCACTTGAAAATCTTTCACAGAGCCTGGCCCACATAATGCCCACCTGGCATTTTTGCCACATTTGCTCTGCTTCACTCTATCTCTTTGGCACTTCAGCACAGCAGTTCACCACACGATTCCCCTTCTGCAAAACGGGTCGGGTTCCTGCTTGGGCAGGCCTAAGGAAATACCCAACTAGAACGGCAAAGGGGAAGTTTCAAGTGCACTATTGGCTGAAGTCAGTGAGAAAACTTATGTGCTGCACCTGCTCCGCATCAGCTGGGAACCGTCCATCTCTTCGGTTTTGTGCGGTGGCTAAATAAGAAGTAATTAATCATTTTCTCACCAACCCTAACTCATATTTAATAGTTCCCTCTCGAAGTCTGTTTTGTCATGCTCTCAGTAGAGTCAGTCAAACATTATGACTCCTTTCTAAATATTCCAGCAGCCAGATGGCAAGAACACTAACTGTGACATGGCAAAACTCGCCTAAAGATAACTTTGTGATGCATAATCACGCTTGATGGCACTCAGCTGAGCAGATTCATCCAACTACCTCTTTACCTGCCCCACTTAATCCAGCTTCTTCAAACCAAAACTTTCTGATTCCAAGAACAAGACAAACATTCAACTCTGCAATGTGATATTAGCTGGTAAAACAAACACCATTCTACTCCTCCGGCTTCTGAATTTTAGGCAGAAGTATAAAATCACTAGAAGAACACACTTTAGGACATATTTCTCAAGATTTCTCTCTAGATAAAATATTCCTGTACCCTAAAGTTTCAAATATTTCTGCACCAAATGTAAGTATATTTACAACACGTTTGCTGGAAAACAAATTTCTGTCCTTCTGCTGAGTTATTTTTGTAGGTTTTTTTAAACATAAGCATTGATAAACATATATTTATAAATTCTAGAATGTAGGAAAGTTGACTGTTTTTCCCTAGTGAAAATCCTACATGTTCTCCTCTAGAGTAAATTACATTCTGGTTTCTCAGATCTTTTCTAGGTTATATTATTTATTTTGTGTGTGTATTTAAGTGACTGCAAAATCACAACCTGTACTGTATGATTTCTGAACAATAAATCTCCTAAAAACAGGGTTTCCAGGCTGGGCCAGCTGGCTTTCTCCTGTTCCTAAAACTGTATGTTCTTAGACACACACACACACTTCCTCCATCCCTTCCGCTGCTGGCTACCTTCAGTCTGTGACACAATCTCACACTCACAACTATATGAAAACAACAGAGGCTCCTGGAAAGGAACCAAAAGGGGGCACAGCAGGAAGCCAGCCTTCAAGTCTCTGTCACCCTGATGGCTCTGCCCTGATTCAGGTGGCCGAAAATTGCTTGTTTATGGTTGCATGTATAGAATTTGAAATCTGTGTACTCAGGTTCTTAACCCTGCTCCCCTGAGTAAGGCATTTAACCTCTGTGACCTTTTATTTTCTTGTCTGTAAAAAAAGGCACAATAACAATACTGTCCTTAAAGAACTGTGACTCATGTGAGGTGATTCGTGTAAAGGTATTTGGTAAGGCCCTCTGCAGTGTGTATTTCATTTCCCGTTATTGCTAAACTTTCTTTGCTCCCTGTTCTTATTTATTTATTTATTTTTCTGATTTGGTTTCTGTGGTTTTTAAATGTATCTCTAAAATTCATTGGCTGGAAAACTGCACTAATCTGTGTGCTACTACAATGAGTGGATTTTTAGCATTAAATTTTTATTTACTTTTTTTATTGAGGGAAAGCACAAGTGCACAAATCTCAAGGGAATAACTTCACAAATATCTATATGCGTACACCTGTGTTACCACTACTTAGGTCGAGGTAGGGAGCATTTCCGGCACCTGTGAAGCCTCCTTTTCTATCCAAGTCATTACCAGGCCCAAAGGCAACCCAACCCCTCTTCTAAGCTTCGTCCCCATTAATAGCTTTGCCTAAAATTTAAAAAAAAATTTTTTTGTTTTTCAGGGGAGGCTGGAGTCCCTGCGATAACTACTACTGCTGACCAGAAGAAATGTACTTCTCCTCCCTCTAAAGAGATAAAGATTCTGTAAAGGAGGAGAGAGGCACGAACTTTCTGAATCACACAGGTTATGCAGAACAAAGCCCTCATTCTGCAGTCAAGGACACCCCCAGGCTTGGAGAGGCGAAGTGATAGCCCACCTTCCTGCTGCAGAGTAACTTTCCTTCCAAACTGAGCCCGTCACGAAACAGCGCGAGCGTCGGGGCTGTTGTCGGCTCGTCCCAGCGCGCCAGAAGACCTCTCCCGGCCTCTCCCGGGAAAGAACTTCTTTCCAGGGAGCAGCGCGCACTGGGGCCCCACGCCGCCCCCGCTCCCGTCGCAGGCACACCCACGCGGCTGGCAAGCCACGCTCAGAAGGCGCTGTTCCTGCGAGCCAGTGCCCGCCTGCCCACGGGGACAGGGCTGGGTTCCCTGTCCTCCAGCCCCCACCCGGAGATTCGGAGTCCCCTCTCCCCCAGCCCTGCTCCCGCAACCCCGCTGCACCTCCGCCTCCGGTGTATACTGAGGGAAGCGGGGAACAGGCTCTGCCACCTTCTCCCTTATTCCTCCAAAGGAAACTTTAAAACCCATGCATGGCCAGATCTAAATCGCTGGAGCACAGACTACTGACCTCAGGGGCCTGGAGATGAGCACCGGGAAGGGAGTCCCGAGACCTGCGCTCTGGCCCCAGGTCAGTCACCACGAGCTGTGTGACCTTGCGTAAGTCACTTTACATCTCCGAGATTGGCTTCCTCACCGAGGGCTTCTGTATCCCCCAAGCCACCTTCAGTTCTGCAATTTCCTAGCTGCTCTTTACTTCGCTCCCGCTCATCCCGCGACAGCCCACTCCCCAGCGAGACCCCAGCCTTTTGTTCTGGGGGTGAAGTGGGGAAGGGAGGAAGGGAGAGCTTGGCGAAGACCAGGCCCGGGCGGCCTTGTCGCCAGGGGCCGCTCAACGGAGAGTCGGGTCGGGGGAAGTCACCAGGCAACCCCGCGGTGACCTCGTTCCCTCCGCGGTCCCGTTACGGCCGGGCCCTGGAGACGCCGCGCGGCGGGCAGCGGGCGGCAAGCTCCTGGGCAGCGCAGCGCAGCGCATCGCCCCGGGCTGGGGGCCCCCGGACACCCGCATGCGCGCACGCAGCACGCTGCCCCCGCCGGCGTTTCACTCCGCTCCGGGACGGCCCGAGCGCCCGCAGCTGCGGCTCGTCCCTCCTCCCTCAGGCACCGACCCGGGAACGCGCGCAGAGCCGCTACCTGCCGCTGGCCGTGCTGAGGACAGGACAGGATTCGTCTCTGGCCGACGTCCCCGCCGCCGCCGCCTCTAGGCTCCGGGCTCTGTCCCGCAGGGTCCGTGCTCCAGGCGGCGCCGCTGGGGCCAAGCTGCGCTCGGTGAGCGCCGCTCACTCCCCGGCCGCCAGCTCTGGGGCTGCCGGGACGCGGAGGCGGGGCCGTCGCCCCCACCTGCTCCTCCGGCTCCTGCCTGGGAGCCGCAGCCGGCCCGCGCGCAAGGACGCGGCCCGGGCGGGCGGGGTCGCTCTGGAACCCGGGAGGCGGGTCCTAGCCGCCGGGCGCGCCTCTGCCTGACGGAGTCCCAGGTCTAAGCTGAGGAGAGAGTCTAAGCTTGGGGCCCAAGGCTGGAGTTCCCCAGGTAGGAGGGGCTGTGATGCGAGCGACACCCGGCCCAGCACCGCCAGGCTGGGGACACTCCACTCCTTCATCAATTTATTCCAAAATATTTTGAACCCCTGCTGTGCTCCAGGCGGCGTCATAAGCGGTGGGGACAAAAGAACGAGATCGTCTCGTGCCCTTGCGGAGTTCACGGTGTAGAAAAGGAAACGACTAATGGACAACTACACTGCAGAGCCAAGAGGGAGCGGTCATAGAGGGGGCCCTGAACCAGACTTGGGGAGGTCAGGGAAGGCTTACTGGAGGAGCTGGTGGCTAAAAGAACTGAAGGATGTGCATGAATTATCCGGTTGGAGTGACCTGGGGAGGTAGATTGTCCCAGGTGGAGCCGAAGGGGAGAGGGAGCCGACAGTCTGAAAACTGAAGGGTCTGAGGAGCCGAAAGAACTTGGTATGGCCACACTTCACGTTCAGACCCCTGGAAAGATGCAGAAAGATTGTGTCTGAGGCTGGATGTATTCCACTAGGCGCATGATTGGTTGGTGAGGATTTGGTGAGGATTTCGAATCTCCCACGTGCTGCGCATTCCCGCTAGTGGAGGAGCTAAGAGGATACTCGTGGACCGTTCCCTGCAATTTACCTGAGCATCTGTGAGCCAGGCACTCTGCAGGACCCTTAGGATGTGCTGTGGAAGGAGGCAGTGTCTCTACGCAAAAGGAGCTACAAGTCTGCAGTGGGGGAGAGACCTGTACTCAGCGCTTGGATGAGGTGCATGGGAACACAGGTGAGAGAGCAGTTAATGCTGGTAGGGAGGGGGATCTCACACGTGGATAGCAAACTGTCTCCAGGTTCAGGTTATGTAGCAGCTGCTGTCAAGGTACGTTGCCCAAGCAGACCTTAGCTGGTTTCTTAATTACTAGTGTTTACAGGCTGACAATGTGTAGGCTTATATTTACAGCAAGGATAAATAATTCACTCCTGATGCTGTTCCCTTCTGTGTTGTCAAGAACATGGGCTTCTGTTTGACTTAGGTGAAGAAGGTGTAGTCAGTGGAAGCCAATGAGGTACTTGCTTCCCACCTGTTTGTCCTGTGCAACTCATGCCTTTCCTCCTTTAGAACCAAAATAAATGGGCATGGGCATGAAATCTGAAAAACTGTGCTCAACCTAAAATTCATAAACCGTTTTGCACAGGTGATCACTAAAAGAAAAACATCTGACACATTACCAGACAGTTTCCTTCTTGGGATCCCTAATGTGTATTCTCATTAAATACAAAACTACTAGTATTCTAATACAAAAGGAAGGAAAGATAAAATAGCAGAGAAGACATTTGCATGAGCCCAGAGTTCCCACCAGGTCTTCTGCTGAATGGCCCAAGCAGGAGTTAGTCGAATGGAAAGGCTGTTATCTTAAGAGATAGGTATGAGCTGGCGTGGATCAAATTATTTGTGCAAAAAGGCTACTGGTTGGGAAGGATGGAGAAATGGTGAGTGAGGAAAATATTTGGAAAGTGGAGACATTTGTGCTGAAAGCTTCAGGTGCCCAATGTCTCATATCCATGTGAAGTAACTGTGCCTTTGGTGCCTTGTTTTTTTTTTTGTTTTTTTTGTTTTTTTTAAATGTGAAATGGGACTTCTTTTTTTTTTTCTTAAGTATTTGTTTATTTATTTATCTATGGCTGTGTTGGGTCTTCGTTTCTGTGCGAGGGCTTTCTCTAGTTGTGGCAAGCGGGGGCCACTCTTCATCGCAGTGCGCGGGCCTCTCACTATCGCGGCCTCTCTTGTTGTGGAGCACAGGCTCCAGACGCGCAGGCTCAGTAATTGTGGCTCACGGGCCCAGCTGCTCCGCGGCACGTGGGATCTTCCCAGACCAGGGCTCGAACCCGTGTCGCCTGCATTGGCAGGCAGATTCTCAACCACTGCACCACCAGGGAAGCCCTGGTGCCTTGTTTTTATGGACATTAGAGAAGAATCCATTCCCCCTGGCTCCACCAGGATGTACATAACTACAGGACAGCACTAGCTATTCCAGGTGGATGATACAGGCATACCTTGGAGATATTGTGGGTTCAGTTCCAGAACACCGCAATAAAGCAAATATTGCACTAAAGTGAGTCACAAGAATTTTTTGGTTTCCAGTACATATGTTTACACTATACTGTACTCTATTAAGTGTGCAATAGCATTATATCTAAAAAATGTACACACCTTACTTTAAAAAAAACTTTATTGTAAAAAATATATGACTGACCATCATCTGATAAAGCAAGGTTGCCACAAACCTTCAATTTGTAAAAAAAAAAAAAAAAAGCAATATCTTCGAAGTGCAATAAAACGAGATATGCCTGTATTTGTTTAGTCACAAGTACTGTAAGTCACCTTCCCAATAGCCAAACCCTTTTCCCTTTCCTCGCTATAAACAGAACTGAGGATTATGATTGGTCCAATACTACCATGACAGTCCCATTCCTGATTTCCCAGTCTTTCTTGCAGCTAAGGAAGTCATTGACCCGGTTCTGGCCAATGAGTTGAAAGAGGGAGTTGGCTGGGGGGCTCCTGAGACCTCCTTTGCTGGCTCTGACTTTCCATTTTTCATGTTCTTTGTGCCTTGAACACAAATGAGATGGCTAGTGATGCTGCAACCAGATTACAACCAAGAGACAATGAACATGAGACCAAAAAGCCAATATAATCAGGATGGCAGAGTGGAAAATAGAGCAAGTGTGTATGGTACTTCTGGGCATTCAGACGAAATCCAGCAACAGCCCACCTCTGAACTTTTTATGTGAGAAAGATAGCCCTTGCTAGTTTAAGCCACCGAGACTGAGTTTTCTATTCCTTGTGGCCAAATGTATTTCTGATACCGTGGCCTGGTAAATGGCAAACATCTCTTCTCCTCCTGCTCACCAAATGCCTGCAATAGCTCACCTTTCACACTTTCTCCTTGTAAACTTGTATTTATATCTGCCTTGACTTATTAAGCTCTTCAGGAGAACAGCACTGTAGAAATCTTAAATGTTTTATACATGTATCCACATCCATTCCTCAAGAATTTGTAGAGCAGCTATTAGATGGTGATAATGTACTCGGTCTAGGGGTGCTAAAACGGATTCACAGCCCTGCCTCCAGGGAGCTGACAGCTTAGCAGAGGACACGGCTTGTAAATAGAGTATTACAGTTCCCTGGAGAGAGGGATAATACAGGAGAAGAAATGATGAACATTGCCTGATGGAGGGGAGAAGGGAGACAGTAATGCCTGAGCTGGGCTTTCGTGGATGAACTGGAGTTTCCCATCAGAAACTGGGGAAGGGAAGCCATTTCAGGGAAGAGAAAATCTGAAAGAGGTTGGTGGCCCAGGAGCCTCAAACTCCACATGTCTGAAATTGAACTCATGGTCTTCCTACTAAACCTGACCCATTCTTGGTGTTGCCCATCTCTCCATCCATCCAACCCAACCACCCAACAAACCCTCAGCTCCCTTTCCCTCATGGCACCTCCCCTCGGTGGATTTTGCCTCTTGGCCCCATCTGGTTCTACCCTTCCGAACCAATGCCACCTGCCACCAGAGCCTGTCACCTCTCTCCAGCACTTCCACAGTTGCCTCTTAGCTGGTCATTCTGCAACATGCTGCTTCTCTCTTCCAAACCAGTATTCACAGTGTGGCCAGAGATGGTCTTGAAACTCAAAGCTGATCTTAACTCCCATTATCTGTAATTTCGTTTTTTTTGCTTTGCTCTGATGATAATAACCAAGGTCCTGAGCTTTGTCTGAAGGCACTCACAGTCTACAGCATGACTTGCTCAGCCTTTTCCCTCTCCCTTGATCTCTTTACTCCAGTCGTGTTGGCCTGCTTTCAGATCCTTGAACAGGTAATATTCTTTATTGTCACTCGCCCTTTGCACATGCTTTTCCCTCTTTGAAGAGAACATCCCCAAAATGAACTCCTCATTGTTCAGATCTCAACTTAACTCAGCCATCACTTACCTGGAATTCGACAATGTCACCTTCCACTATAAGAGCTCATAATCCCATGTAACTTTCTATTGCAGCATTTATTACAGTTGTAATGATGCCATTATTGGTTTGATGATTTGATTAATGTCTGTCCCCCAGACTAGACCATGGTATCCATGACTTCAGGAACTATCTCTGTCTCTATTGTATCCTTATCTCACAGAACAGAGACTACTACATAGTAGGCACTCAACACACGTTTGTTGAGTTATGAAAGAAATGAACAAATGAGGCTTGGAGTCTTGAGCTAAGTATTTGAAAGTCTATGTATTTTTTAACTTTTAATATCAACCTGATTGAAAAGTAATTTATATATGAAAAAATGTACTCATTTTAAATGCCAACAAATATGTTCTCTGATGTAACCTCTACCCTTATCAAATATTTCAAAGACCCAAAAAGGTCCCTTGTGCCCCTTTGCAACTAGTCCCTACTCCCAGTCCCAGGTGACCACAGAACAATTATTGATTAGTTTTGTCTTTTCTAGAGCTCTGTATATTGAATATACATGATAAACTCTTTTTGTGTCTGGCTTTTTTGCTCAGCATAATGTATTTGAGGTTCATCTATGTGTTTTGTGTAATTTATTCCTGTTTATTGCTGGTTAGTATTTCACTGTATTTCACAATGCCAGTATTTGTTTATCCATTCACCTGTTGGTGGACATTTGGGTTGATTCCAGTTTTAGGCTGTTACAATTAAAGCTGCTTTGAATATTTGTGTATAAGTCTTTTTGTAGATAAATGTTTTTATTTCTTTTAGGTAAATACTTAGGAATATAGTTTTAAGAATCATTAGCATTTAAAGATAAAACCTTGGAATCACAATGAAAAACTACTTCACACCCACTAGGATGCCATAATTTTTAAAAAAGGAAAACAATAAGATGTGGAGAAGTTGGAACCCTCATACATTGATGGTGGGAATGTAAAATGGTGCAGCTGCTGCAGAAAACAGTTTGATGTTTCTTCAAAAAGTTAAACATAGAATTACCATAAGACCAAGAAATTCCAATCCTAGGCATATACTGAAAAAAATGGAACACAGGAGTTCGAATAAAACTTGGACCTGAAAGTTCATAGCAGCACTATTCACAATAGCCAAAAGGTGTAAACAACCCAAATGTCCATCAACAGATGAATGGGTAAACAAAATGTGATATATCCATATAATGGAATATTATTTGACAATAAAAAGGAATGAAATACTGATACATACTACAACATGGATGAGCATTGAAAACATTAGGCTAAGTGAAAGAAGCAGACACAAAAGGCTGCATATTGTTTAATTCCATTTATCTGAACTATCTAGAATAGGCAAATCCATGGAGACAGAAAACAGATTAGTGGTTTCCAGGGGCTAGGGGTGGGGGAAATGGAGCGTAGCTGATTAATGTGACCAGGGTTTCCAACTAGGGGGTAAAAATGTTCTGGAACCAAATAGTTGTAATGATTGCACAACATTGTGCATGTACTTAATGTACTTAATGCCATTGAATGGTATACTTTAACATGGTTAAAAGAGTAAATTTTATGCTATGTATACTTTACCACAATAATGATGATGATGATGATGGTAATAATAATAATAATAAAAGTTAAAACCGGACTTCCCTGGTGGCGCAGTGGTTAAGAATCCGCCTGCCAATGCAGGGGACACGGGTTCAAGCCCTGGTCCGGGAAGATCCCACATGCCACGGAGCAACTAAGCTCCTGCGCTGCAACTACTGAGCCTGCGCTCTAGAGCCTGCAAGCCACAACTACTGAAGCCTGTGCGCCTAGAGCCCGTGCTCTACAACAAGAGAAGCCACCACAATGAGAAGCCCGTGCACCGCAACAAAGAGTAGCCCCTGTGCGTCGCAACTAGAGAAAGCCCCGCGTGCAGCAACGAAGACCCAACACAGCCAAAAATAAATAAATTAATTAATTAATTTAAAAAAATAGGTACAACCTAGAGGGGTGTGAGGGTCTTGGGCAGTGGTTCCCACCCTCTGCAAAGACTGCTGCATCACCCCATGCATCACAAGCCCATAGCTGGCTGAGGGTGGGCCTACCTGTCAGGTAGAATTTAGCCATGGGTCTTCCGTGCAAGTTTCTGCCTAGGGAGGAGGCTTCACCTTGCTGAGAGTAAGAGTTAAGAGGCATGGCATTCTATCGCTTAACATCAGGCTGGGGCTGATTCCTGCAGGTTCCTGGGATGGCTGAGAAACGACTTCATGAACACAGCACAAAAAAAAAAGCAGGCAGTTCTATTTAAACAGCAACACTGTGCCAAAGAGTGCCCAAGGGAATAGTTTACTACCTGTGGATGCCGTTTAATCCCATCGTGCTGCCTCCCAAAATTCTACTGTTCTTCCAAAATGTGCTGTAAACACCCAAAGGTTGCAGTCTACCTTTCTTGCTTCCAGAGTAAGAATAGAGGAAGGTCGAGGCCCATGGAGAACACAGGATTTTACTGAACAGGCAGAGAAAGAGGATCCAACTCATGAAGGAAGAGGGAGAGAAGGGAAAAAGAGAGAGGAAAGAGCCTGGAGAGAAGGGGGTACAGAAACCAAGGAGAGAGAAGACGTGGCCGACAGCATCATGCTGCACGGAGGTCCCATTCAAGGGACAAGAAATGTGACAATGGGAGGTCATCGGTTACCCTAGCAATTGCAAGTTCAGTGCAGTAGAACAAGCAGAAGCCTGATCTTAGTGGGTTGAAGTATAAGAAGTTGCTGAGGGAGTATTGACCATACTTTGAGTGTGCATTATTTTTTCAGAAACTTCGACCAAGAAGAGGGGACAGAGGATTAAATCTAGAAGAGAAGAAAGAATCAAGGGAGAGTAGAGACTCTATCATATTGTAGGTTAAGAGAAAAGACCCAGTAGAGAAATGATTTCAAGATTTAGGCAAGTGAGGGAGTTGGAAATGTAGCAAGGTATTTTCTGAAGTACCTTTTTAGACTCATTCTTTGAGAAACTGAGAAGGGATTTGCTGAACAATATTTCACAAAGTTTTCAAAACCTTTAATTCTTCTAAGTACATAACATAAAATAGTATAAAAAACCTTGATCTTGGAGACAAAAGATGTGGATTCAAGCTATTATCAACTAGCTGTGTGATGTTCACTATTTCAATAGCTTGTTAGATCTTCAAAATCTTAATTCTTTCATCTGCAAAAAGGGGGCAGTGATTTCTGCCATGCCTCAGAGTCATTATCAGAATACCAAGAGGGGAATTCCATGAAATTCATAAAATTGAGAACACTTTGTTTTACTATTAGGGCCACAGAAATGTAAAGAACTTTACCTGTATTACTGTACCATATTTTAAATTAATCTGCACTCACTGGAAACAACAACTAAAAGAAAATTATTATTTATTTATTTTATTTTATTTTATTTCATTTTTAAGTCTTTTTATTAGTTATCTATTTTATACATATTAATGTATATATATATCAATCCCAGTCTTCCAATTCATCCCACCACCACTGCCCTGCCCCACTTTCCCCCCTTGGTGTCCATATGTTTGTTCTCCACATCTGTGTCTCTATTTCTGCCTTGCAAACTGGTTCATCTGTACCATTTTCCTAGATTCCACATATATGCGTTAATACATGATATTTGTTTTTCTCTTTCTGACTTATCTGACTCTGTATGACAGTCTCTAGGTCCATCCACGTCTCTACAAATGACCCAATTTTGCTCCTTTCTATGGCTGAGTAATATTCCATTGTATACATGTACCACATCGTCTTTATCCATTCATCTGTCGATGGGCATTTAGGTTGCTTTCATGACCTGGCTATTGTAAATAGTGCTGCAACGAACATTAGGGTGCATGTGTCTTTTTGAATTATGGTTTTCTCTGGGTATATGCCCAGTAGCGGGATTGCTGGGTCATGTGGTAATTCTATTTTTAGTTTTTTAAGGAACCTCCATACTGGCTGTATCAATTTACATTCCCACCAACAGTGCAACAGGGTTCCCTTTTCCTCACACCCTCTCCAGCATTTATTGTTTGTAGACTTTTTGATGATGGCCATTCTGACCGGTGTGAGGTGATACATCATTGCAGTTTTGATTTGCATTTCTCTAATAATTAGTGATGTTGAGCAGCTTTTCATGTGCTTCTTGGCCATCTGTATGTCTTCTTTGGAGAAATGTCTACTTAGGTCTTCTGCCCATTTTTTGATTGGGTTGTTTGTTTTTTTAATATTGAGCTGTATGAGCTGTTTATATATTTTGGAAATTAATCCTTTGTCCGTTGATTCGTTTGCAAATATTTTCTCCCATTCTGAGGGTTGTCTTTTCATCTTGTTTATAGTTTCCTTTGCTGTGCAAAAGCTTTTAAGTTTCATTAGGTCCCATTTGTTTATTTTTGCTTTTATTTCCATTACTCTAGGAGGTGGGTCAACAAAGATCTTGCAGTGATTTACGTCAAAGAGTGTTCTTCCTATGTTTTCCTCTAAGAGTTTTATAGTGTCCGGACTTACACTTAGGTCTTTAATCCATTGTGAGTTTATATTTGTGTATGGTGTTAGGGAGTGTTCTAATTTCATTCTTTTACATGTAGCTGTCCAGTTTTCCCAGCACCACTTTTTGAAGAGACTGTCTTTTCTTCATTGTATACCCTTGCCTCCTTTGTTACAGATTAGTTGACCATGGTGTGTGGGTTTATCTCTGGGCTTTCTATCCTGTTCCATTGATCTATATTTCTGTTTTTGTGCCAGTACCATGTCGTCTTGATTACTGTAGCTTTGTAGTATAGTCTGAAGTCAGGGAGTCTGATTCCTGCAGCTCCGTTTTTTTCCCTCAAGATTGATTTGGCTATTCGGGGTCTTTTGTATCTCCATACAAATTTTAAGATTTTTTGTTCTAGTTCTGTAAAAACTGCCATTGGTAATTTGATAGGGATTGCATTGAATCTGTAGATTGCTTTGGGTAATATAGTCATTTTCACATTATTGATTCTTCCAGTCCAAGAACATGGTACATCTCTCCATCTGTTTGTGTCAGCTTTGATTTCTTTCATCAGTGTCTTATAGTTTTCTGAATACAGGTCTTTTACCTCCTTAAGTAGGTTTATTCCTAGGTATTTTATTCTTTTTGTTGCAGTGGTGAATGGGATTGTTTCCTTAATTTCTCTTTCTGACCTTTTGTTGTTAGTGTATAGGAATGCAAGAGATTTCTTTGCATTAATTTTGTATCCTGCAACTTGTCCAAATTCATTGATTAGCTCTAGTAGTTTTCTGGTGACATCTTTAGGATTCTCTATGTATAGTATCATGTCATCTGCAAACAGTGACAGTTTTACTTCTTCTTTTCCAATTTGGATTCCTTTTATTTCTTTTTCTTCTCTGACTGCCGTGTCTAGGACTTCCAAAACTATGCTGAATAATAGTGGCAAGAGTGGACATCCTTGTCTCGTTCCTGATCTTAGAGGAAATGCTTTTAGTTTTTCACCATTGAGAATGATGTTTGCAGTGGGTTCATCATATATGGCCTTTATTATGTTGAGGTAGGTTCCCTCTATGCCCACTTTCTGGAGAGTTTTTATTCTAAATGGGTGTTGAATTTTGTCAAAAGCTTTTTCTGCATCTATTGAGATGATCATGTGGTTTTTATTCTTCAGTTTGTTAATATGGTGTATCACATTGATTGATTTGCCTATATTAAAGAATCCTTGCATCCCTGGGATAAATCCCACTTGATCATGGTGTATGATCCTTTTAATGTGTTGTTGGATTCTGTTTGCTAGTATTTTCTTGAGGATTTTTGCATCTATATTCATCAGTGATATTGGTCTGTAATTTTCTTTTTTTGTAGTGTCTTTGTCTGGTTTTGGTATCAGGGTGATGATGGCCTCATAGAATGAGTTCGGGAGTGTTGCTTCCTCTGCAATTTTTTGGAAGAGTTTGAGAAGGATGGGTGTTAGCTCTTCTCTAAATGTTTGATAGAATTCACCTGTGAAACCATCTGGTCCTGGACTTTTGTTTGTTGGAAGATTTTTAATCACAGTTTCAATTTCATTACTTGTGATTGGTCTTTTCATATTTTCTATTTCTTCCTGTTTCATTCTTGGAAGGTTATACCTTGCTAAGAATTTGTCCATTTCTTCCAGGTTGTCCATTTTATTGGCATAGTGTTGCTTGCAGTAGTCTCTTAGGATGCTTTGTATTTCTGCGGTGCCTGTTGTAACTTCTCCTTTTTCATTTCTAATTTTATTGATTAGAGTCCTCTCCCTCTTTTTCTTGATGAGTCTGGCTAATGGTTTATCAATTTTGTTTATCTTTTCAGAGAACCAGCTATTAGTTTTACTGATCTTTGCTATTATTTTCTTTGTTTCTATTTCATTTATTTCTGCTCTGATCTTTATGATTTCTTTCCTTCTACTAACTTTGGGTTTTGTTTGTTCTTCTTTCTTTAGTTCCTTTAGGTGTAAGGTTAGATTGTTTAGTTGAGATTTTTCTTGTTTCTTGAGGTAGGATTGTATTGCTATAAACTTCCTTCTTAGAACTGCTTTTGCTGCATCCCATAGGTTTTGGATTGTTGTGTATTCATTGTCATTTGTCTCTAGGTATTTTTTGATTTCTTCAGTGATCTCTTGGTTATTTAATAATGTATTGTTTAGCTTCCATGTGTTTGGGTTTTTTGCATTTTTTTCCTTGTAATTTCTTTCTAATCTCATAGTGTTGTGGTCAGAAAAGATGCTTGATATGATTTCAGTTTTCTTAAATTTACTGAGGCTTGATTTGTGACCCAAGATGTGATCTATCCTGGAGAATGTTCCGTGTGCACTTGAGAAGGAAGTGTATCCTGTTGTTTTGGATGGAATGTCCTATAAATATCAATGAAATCTATCTGGTCTATTGTGTCATTTAAAGCTTGTGTTTCCTTATTAATTTTCTATCTGGATGATCTGTCCATTGGTGTAAGTGAGGTGTTATTGTCCCCCACTATTATTGTGTTACTGTCAATTTCCTCTTTTATAGCTGTTAGCATTTGCCTATGTATTGAGGTGCTCCTATGTTGGGTGCATATATATTTATAATTGTTATATCTTCTTCTTGGATTGATCCCTTGATCATTATGTAGTGTCCTTCCTTGTCTCTTGTACCATTCTTTATTTTAAAGTCTATTTTATCTGATATGAGTATTCCTACTCCAGCTTTCTTTTGATTTCCATGTGCATGGAATATCTTTTTCCATCCCCTCACTTTCAGTCTGTATGTGTCCCTAGGTCTGAAGTGGGTCTCTTGTAGACAGCATATATATGGGTCTTGTATTTGTATCCATTCAGTGAGCTTGTGTCTTTTGGTTGGAGCATTTAATCCATTCACATTTAAGGTAATTATCGATATGTATGTTCCTATTACCATTTTCTTAATTGTTTTGGGTTTGTTTTTGGAGGTCCTTTTCTTCTCTTGTGTTTCCCTCTTAGAGAAGTTCCTTTAGCATTTGTTGTAAAGCTGGTTTGGTGGTGCTGAATTCTCTTAGCTTTTGCTTGTCTGTAAAGCTTTTGATTTCTCCATCAAATCTGAATGAGATCCTTGCCGGGTAGAGTAATCTTGGTTGTAGGTTCTTCCCTTTCATCATTTTAAATATACTGTGCCACTCCCTTCTGGCTTGTAGAGTTTCTGCTGAGAAATTAGCTGTTAACCTTATGGGAGTTCCCTTGTATGTTACTTGTCGTTTTTCCCTTGCTGCTTTTTTTTTTTTTAATTGTTTATTTATTTATTTATTTATGGCTGTGTTGGGTCTTCGTTTCTGTGCGAGGGCTTTCTCCAGTTGTGGCAAGCGGGGGCCACTCTTCATCATGGTGCGCGGGCCTCTCACCATCGCGGCCTCTCCTGTTGCGGAGCACAGGCTCCAGACGCTCAGGCTCAGCAATTGTGGCTCACGGGCCCAGTCGCTCCGCGGCATGTGGGATCTTCCCAGACCAGGGCTCGAACCCGTGTCCCCTGCATTGGCAGGCAGACTCTCAACCACTGCACCACCAGGGAAGCCCTCCCTTGCTGCTTTTAATAATTTTTCTTTGTCTTTAATTTTTGTCAATTTGATTAATGTGTCTCAGCATGTTTCTCCTTGGGTTTATCCTGCCTGGGAATCTCTGCGCTTCCTGGACTTGGGTGGCTATTTCCTTTCCCGTGTTAGGGAAGTTTCGACTATAATCTCTTCAGATATTTTCTCGGGTCCTTTCTCTCTCTCTTATCATTCTGGGACCCCTATAATGCGAATGTTGGTACATTTTATGTTGTCCCAGAGGTCTTCTTAGTCTGTCTTCATTTCTTTTCATTCTTTTTTCTTTATTCTGTTCCATGGCAGTGCTTTCCACCATTCTATCTTCCAGGTCACTTATCTGTTCTTCTGCCTCAATTATTCTGCTATTGACTCCTTCTAGTGTATTTTTCATCTCAGTTATTGTATTGTTCATCTCTGTTTGTTTGTTCTTTAATTCTTCTAGGTCTTTGTTAAACATTTCTTGCATCTTCTTGATCTTTGCCTCCATTCTTTTTCTGAGGTCCTGGATCATCTTCACTATCATTATTCTGAATTCTTTTTCTGGAAGGTTGCCTATCTCTACTTCATTTAGTTGTTTTTCTGGGGTTTTATCTTGTTCCTTGATCTGGTACATAGTCCTCTGCCTTTCATTTTGTCTGTCTTTCTGTGAATGTGGTTTTCATTCCACAGGCTGCAGGATTGTAGTTCTTTTTGCTTCTGCTGTCTGTCCTCTGGTGGATGAGGCTATCTAAGAGGCTTGTGCAAGCTTCCTGATGGGAGGGACTGGTGGTGGGTAGAGCTGGGTGTTGCTCTGGTGGGCAGAGCTCAGTAAAACTTTACTCTGCTTGTCTGCTGATGGGTGGGGCTGAGTTCCCTCCCTGTTGGTTGTTTGGCCTGAGGCGACCCAGCACTGGAGCATACAGGCTCTTTTGTGGGGCTAATGGCGGACTCCGGGAGGGCTCATGCCAAGGAGTACTTCCCAGAACTTCTGCCCAGTGTCGTTGTCCCCGTGGTGAGCCACAGCACCCCCCCGCCTCTGCAGGAGACCCTCCAACACTAGCAGGTAGGTCTGGTTCAGTCTCCTATGAGGTCACTGCTCCTTCCCCCTGGGTCCTGGTGTGCACACTACTTTGTGTGTGCCCTCCAAGAGTGGAGTCTCTGTTTCCCGCAGTCCTGTCAAAGTCCTGCAATCAAATCCCACTAGCCTTCAAATTCTGATTCTCTGGAATTCCTCCTCCTGTTGCTGGACCCCCAGGTTGGGAAGCCTGACGTGGGGCTCAAAACCTTCTCTCCAGTGGGTGGCCTTCTGTGGTATAATTGTTCTCCAGATTGTGAGTAGCCCACCCAGCGGTTATGGGATTTGATTTTCTTGTGATTGCCCCCCTCCTACTGTCTCAGTGTGGCTTCTCCTTTGTCTTTGGATGTGGGGTATCTTTTTTGGTGAGTTCCAGTGTCTTCCTGTTGATGATTGTTCAGCAGTTAGTTATGATTCCAGTGCTCTCGCAAGAGGGAGTGAGCACACGTCTTTCTACTCCACCATCTTCCACCCATGTCTGAAAATTATTATTTAAAATGAGAAATGTTACTGATAACTGTCCTCAGCTTTACAAACCCCCTTATGCGATTTCAGAGTATCTCCCTTTATCCACAAAAAAGGTCACCTTACTTTACACTATGGGTAAAAGGGACAGTTGATGTGGTGTAGGAAGAAGTGGGTAATGGACCTTCTGGGTCCCTCCTCACTTCTATCCAGATCTGTCACACTTCTATGTGATAGTTTTCTTCACCTGGCTTTGAAATTTTCTTCACCTGGCTTTTCTTGGCTCTTCTGTAGCCAATATGGTCCATTATCCTAAAGGCAAACTCTGCTTTCAGCTTCTTTGTTGAAATTATCGTCTGGGTTATAGTGATTACAATTTACCAAGGGCTTTCCCCAGTGTTGTTATAATGATCATCCTAACAAGCTATGGGTTTGGTCACCATATTTCAGATGATGAAATGGAAGCTCAGAAGTCAATGGGCTTGTGAAAGTCTCAGGGCTGGTGAGGAGTAGAATTGTGAATGGAAACTGATCTCATGTACAGGACTCTCAGGTCACTGCCCAGCATAGTGCCTGGTGTAGAACACATTCCTTGAATACATGGCTAGATGAATGGCTCATTCCCATCTCAGCTTAGTTGTGCCTAATGCAATCTCCATCATGGTAAGAGCTGTCATGCCATACTGGAAGCCTTTTAAAATGGATTTTATCCTCCTTCTGGGATTACTTGCTTCTTTTAATGGCACTAACACTCACCGATTCTCTCAAGCCAAAAACCTGGGTCATCCTTCCCTTCTCCCTGACTTCCACCTGATCCATCACAAAACCATGTCCATTCTGCTTTCCAGACACGTTCTTTTCCTGGTCATTCCCTTCTGTCGCTGCTTTAGCTCAGGGCTGGTCCACTGCCATCATCTCCAAACTGGTGTCTCTGGCTCCAGTGTTCTCCCAGATCCTCCCAACTGTTCTCTACTCTGCATTCACAGTGATCTTCCTAAAGTGAAAATTTAATTACCTAATTCACCTGCTTAAGATCCTTCAATTGCTCTTGTTTGCTTTTGAGGTAAAACCTAAATAACTTAGTATTGCATATAAAGTCCCGCAAAATTTACCCCTCCCACATCATCTCCCATCCCTCATCTTCCCTCTCCATATTACACTGTGTGCCAGCTATCCCAAAGGACTTGGAACCCCATGGATTCACCCTATGCTCTCCTGACTCTGCCCTCCCCCAAGCCATTTCCTTGTCTTGGAATACCTTTTCCCTCCTTGTTACCTGGAGAACTCCTCCTCATCCTTCAATATCAATGCTCCCTTACTCTAGGGAAGCTTTCTGAACCCTTGAGGTAGACCAGGGGCCCCTCTTCTGAATATTTAACGCTCTCTTCTTCTATTTGTACTGCAGCACTTAGAGTATGTTGTCATAGCTATTGATTTATTTGCCTATACCCTTAAGGGCAGAAATGGTGTCATTGTCCCAATACCACCAGCACCTAGCACATTAGGTGTCATATAACAAGTCAGTAGTCAGTATATGTTTGAGTAATTAACAAAACAAAACAAAAAATCTGGGGACTTCCCTAGTGGTCCAGTGGTAAAGAATCTGCCTTACAATGCAGGGACGTGGGTTTGATCCTTGTTCAGGGAACTAAGGTCCCCACATGCCGCAGGGCAACTAAGCCTGCGTGCCACAACTACTGAGCTTGCGCGCCTCAACTAGAGAGCCTGCGTGCCGCAAACTACAGAGCCCACACGCTCTGGAACCCGCACTCCACAACTACAGAGCCCAGGCACTCTGGAGCCCGCGTGCCACAAATAGAGAAGAGAAAACCTGCCGCCACAACTAGAGATAAGTCCATATGCCGCAGTGAAAGATCTCACGTGCTGCTACTAAGACCGACAAAGCCAAAAATAAATAAATGAGTAAATAATAAATCTTAAAAAAAATATATCTAGCCCTCTTTTTCTCACCTGTCCAGGGAAAATTCTGCACCTGAAAGACAACAGCTTAGAGGTGACAAGTCAGCTAACGGGGATGTTTTATTTCTTTTTTGGTGAGAAAAGACTCTGGCTAAACCTGCTTGGTGTGAAATCATGGAGCGGTTTGGAACAGAATGACAGAATAAGAAAGAGTTTCTGAGCAATTCCTGGGTCAGATCTCAACTTTGTAGCTTTGTTCTTTTGTTTCAAGTGGTACAAACCTTTAAACAGCAGCCACACACATTTCAAATGTTAAAACAAAATTGTAGCCCAAGGTTAAATAAACATGCTTTAAAAATTTCTGACATTTTGGGCTGGCCGTGTTCATACTGCCATAACAGAGACGCCCTATTTGCAAGAATGATCAAGAATTGACTGTTTTTGAAAGTCCTGGAGTTCTGCATATTAAGATGATAACAAGGGATGGTATGTGACATGGTGTTAAATTGTTATTTAATGGCAACAAAGGAGAGTGACAGCTTCTCAGTCTGAAAGGTCAGTCAACCAGGTGACGCAGCCAGGCCTTGGTTAGTCAATTCTTAAAAAGAGAAACCTTAGTCTTCCTCTTTTCACTTCTATAGGGTAACAAGTTCAAATACCAGATTAGTTGTTTCCCTATTTTATTCTTAATAAGAATAAAAGACTGCATCCTGAAAACACTTGAAAAGAGATGATCACGAATCAAAGTACATTTTATCATCAGCTGAAAGTATTTATCCTTCTTCTTGGCAATTCAAGGGAATAGTCAGGAAGCACTTAGTGAGGATGGGGGAAGGAATGACACTGGAAAAGGCTGCTGAGGAATGAAACCCCAGCAGGGAAGCCCAATTGTGATACTAAAGGCCATGTGACTCAGACCAGGAAAAAATGCATATGGGAATTTCAGGGTATAACTTCCAGCATATCTCCACACATCCAAAATTCACATTATAACAGAGAAAATGCGAACAGGTGGAAAATATGCTAGAAGTTCCTTCAGGGTAATAAATAATTGTTCGTTGTCTTGAAGAGAAGAGGACCTGGAGGGGTGATGGGGAAGCCAAAATCTCTGAGAAAAAAACAAACAAACAGCTAACAGTGCTAAACAGGCACCATTCTAAGTGCTTTACTTGTGTCAATGAACTCATTCTCACAAGAACAATGGGTTCCAACCTCTGGCCTCTCCTCTTAGCCACCACCCTACACTGTCTCTGAGATCAGAGCTCACTGAGATCTCCCAGGTGTGGGCAAAGACCACACAGTGGTGAATCCATTAACAAGCTCTGTTTCCTCCCCTTCCCGCCTCTCTCCCAGGCAGGCCAGCGATATGTCTTCTTTTGCTTTAAATAGAAAAAAAAAAAGTTCTATTTGAGGTTTCTTTTATTTTATCTTTAACGATAAAGTAATATATTTTCTTGGCTCCCTGTAGAGAGGATTTGGAAAACACAGAAAATTACAAAGAAGAAAATTTGCAGAGAACCCATAATTATTCTACAACACAGACACAGATGATATTTTAATGCATTTCTCTGAAACACACACACACACCCATCCATATGTATATAACATGTGTACACACATGTTCTGCTTTTTTCACTTAACATTACCTCATGAGCGAATTTCCTTGTCATTACATAGTCCAGGGGTAAGATGGAGGGACCTAGGCATCTGAAGCTTGGCTGTGGTTCACTCCTCATTTCAGGGGTCAACCTGGGAGTGATATTACTCTTAAGGGCAACTGGGTCTCAAAATCCAGCGTTTATTTGGAATAAGATTGAGGGCTAACACCCACTCATATGTGGAAAGTATGCATCTGTAAAATGAAAAGACATTTCACTAGGTATCAAATCACAGTTGAGCAAAGAGAAGAAAGGCATGGAGCTCAGGTCCGGCAGAACGGAGCCCCACTTGTTCTTTCTCCTTCTTGGGGGTCAGCACGGAACCCCGGCTTAGCCAGTGAAATCAAGGAGAGAGGCTTGATGTGGCGCTTATTTTGCTCACCTCTGTCACACACACTTTAAAGGCCCATTAACTGTCTTCCAGTCGTTACCCACAAAGAGAAAAGCGTCCTGGGGCTCTTCAATCAACTCCTCTTTCAGAGAGAAAGAACATAAAGGAAAGTCTGGGTACTTTGTCACATGTAAAATAACACCGTACATACACATTCTGTTATCTTTATCAGCCCAGGAAAATGCATCAGTAGCTGGATTTCTTAGTGACAAACTTGCACAATGAGTTTTCTAATAATGCTTATCTTTGGAGAGATGTTCTGTTAGTTGTCTCCTTCCCTGATTCAGTTTGACAGATTCTTTCCATTCATAGTTTATCTCATTAATGGCTTTTGGCTGCTTTTTTTTTTTTTTTTTCGTTAACAGTTAAACTGGGTTCCTAAGGACCCAGGAATTTAATAGTTTCGTACTTGATAAACCATTCCAGTGGATCTTTTGTTCTAAAGCCTTCAAATTGAATCAGTGAAACAGGGACAGAAATGCCCTCTGTGTGTGTGTGTGTGTCTGCTGTCTGGTGTCGACCTTCCTGAGATAAAATGACATTTCTTGTAGGTGCTGAGATTGAGATATATAGACTTAGAACAGAGAAACTTTGATTTCTAGGAGGCACGGAATCAGTTGATAGCAGTGTTGAATTCCTAATAAGGATAAAATTAATCCAGATTAATCTATTAGTTTAGTTCATTTATTATTTTATCTCTCAATAATTTCAGTGAAGGACACGACTGAGAAAGTTTGGATAATTTAGTAAAAGGACAACAACATGTCATTTGTTTTCATATTTTAAAATTGATTTTTTTAATCAAAGTGTTAATGTGGATAAGTTTTAAAATAATGCTAAAAAGCTTATATGAAAAATAGAATTTCCTTATTCCACCTCCCACTTTCCTCTTCTGCAGAGGCAACCACTCTCAAATCTTTTAGCTTTTTCTTTTTCTATCTATGTCCATATTTTAAATAATATGCATAAAATACTGTTGCTCGATTTATTGTTTTAGACATTATCCTCTAACTTCTATCATGGTAGATGGGGATCTAGCTTTTGTAATTGCTTTATTTTTTAATTTGTTTATTTGTATCTATTGTTAAATTTTCTTACGCCCTTCTCTAGTTTCTTAGTACAAATTTCAGATAAACTATCCATTCTATCCTCCTACTCCAGACTGAGCTGGTTGCCTCTTGGGCCTGCTAAGCAGCTGCCATCCTGGGAAACTCTCACCTTTCCTCCCGTGCTGGATGTCCTGTTTCCTGGGAACCACATTTTCTTCCTTCTTGGTTTCTTCCCTAGCACATTCTTCAGTAGTTGAGACTTTACATACTTGACTGTTAGTTTTGCCAGGTATGGAACTCTAGGATGTGTTCTTCAAAATGTTGATGGTACTGATCCACTGTCTTCCACCTCCCAGTAGTGCCATTGGCAAGTGCATTGCTATTCTTAGCCCTGATACTTTTTTGGGAACTTGCCTCAGATCTTCGTGGGGTTTTTTTTTTTTTTGCTTGTTTTGGTTTTTTGGGTTTTTTTTGTTTGTTTGTTTGTTTGGTATTTTTTTGGCCATGCTGCGCTTGCAGGATCTTAGTTCCCTGACCAGGGATGGAACCCGGGCCCCCTGCAGTGGAAGCGTGGAGTCCTAACCACTGCACCACCAGGGAATTCCCTCAGATCTTCTCTTTATGTCCAGTAATCTGAAATCTTTTGAGATGGGCTTTGGAGGGATCCTTTCTCATTCATTATGATTGATAATTGGCAGTTCATCAATGGGTAGATATGATTTCTTTGTACTAATTCTGTAATTTCCTCCTATCCTTTTGCTCTATTCACCCTTCATAGACTTCCTATTAATCAGAAATTGGACCCTGTAATAAAGACTGCTAGTTGCCTACCTAAATATTTACATCCTCCCCTTCTTCCTTAGTCGGAAAATACTTATTAGTTGCTAATGGTAAACTACCTAGAAGAAAGAACACATTTTCCAGACTCATTTGTAGCTAGACGGGACCACGTTACTAAGTTCTGGCCAATGAGATATAAGTGGAAGTTGGTATAGGATTTCTTGGAAAATGGCTCTTGGAGCTGACTTAGCTGGAAGAAGTGCCCTCTGTCCTTCCTGGATTCCTCTTTCCTGATACTGGAATGCAGACATGATGGCCAGAGCTCCAGCAGCTATCTTGGACCATGATACGAATTTGAGGATAAGAAGCCACATGCTCTAAAAGAGTAAAAAATAGGAGTCTCTCTGGAGCTGCCATACAAACCTCAGCATGCCTACCTCCATTTAAGGGACAATAAACCCTTGCACATTTAAGTCACTGTTGTTTTAGATTTTCTGTTATATGTAGTCAAACCTAATCTGATACAGACCTTCTATTGATAGATTAATACTTTAATTTTCATATTGTTTTCTCTTAGTTGCTTTTTGTTAAAATGTCTCGGAGTCTTTCTCAAAATTTTCATTTTCATTTTGGCATTCACTTTTATAATTTCCAAGAGTTCTTTCTTGTTCTGTGATTGTTCTTGTTTCATGGATGTGATATCATCTCTTATCTCTATACTTTTTGGGGGGAAGTTTTCTTCTGTTTCTGGCACTGTTTCTCTTGTCTTCAAGATCCTAGGCGCTCTCTCTCTCTCTCTCTGTATATATATATATCTATACACACACACACACACACACACACACACACACACACATTGTCTGATTTAATCATTACAGCAATACAATGACGTGCACATTATTATTACCCCCACTTGTCAAATGAGAAAAAGAAGATACAGTGGGGTTAAGCAACCTGCTCAGAACGCTACCGTGGACAGTGAAGGGTCTGGAATTTATAAATAGGTCTGTTTGACTCCACTCCTAACTGTAGCACAAATATACTACGTGTACATAATTTTGCATTAATTTTCTTTTTGAGTCATGTTGTGTCAGACATTAAACATTTGGTGTATATTTTTCTGGATTATTTTCCTTATGCATATGCTAATATTGACATTTTTGAAATTGGGGTATAATTTTATCCCAACTATGTTTTAAAATAAATTAACCATATTTTTTTTTCTTTTTTAGAATTTGCATTTCTTTCTTTTTTTTTTTTTTAATAAATTTATTTATTTATTTATTTATGGCTGTGTTGGGTCTTTGCTTCTGTGCGAGGGCTTTCTCTAATTGTGGCAAGCGGGGGCCACTCTTCATCGCTGTGCGTGGGCCTCTCACTGTCATGGCCTCTCTTGCTGCGGAGCACAGGCTCCAGACACGCAGGCTCAGTAGTTGTGGCTCACGGGCCCAGTTGCTCCGCGGCATGTGGGATCTTCCCAGACCAGGGCTCGAACCCGTGTCCCCTGCATTGGCAGGCGGACCCTCAACCACTGCACCACCAGGGAAGCCCAATTAACCATATTTTATATTTTGTAGTAACTGCCCAGAAGTTCATGCGTTCATTAAATCTTGATAGATCACCTACTCTGTGCAGGGAACTGTTCTGTCTCCGAGTAGGATAAACTCCACAGTACTCCCTCTCCCTTAGTCTTTAAGTATTTAATAGTTATAGACATGCAATCAGAGGATTCTACCTATTAAAGGATAAAACGAACCATCATGCTATTAGTTTGAACTTTTAAAAAGAGGCTTAAAAATATCTCTCACTAGGGAATTCTAAGACAAGTTTAAGACCATATCTGGCTTATCCCATGTAATGGATAAGCACATGGGGAATTTAATATCAAAGCCAAATATTTGGTCTCTGTCTTAATTTGTAGTACCTCCTTGAATCCTGTCTTCCCCATCTAGAAAATAAGGGTAATAATACAGCTAGCTCATGTACAGTTATGATAAAGAAATGAGAGACTATATGTGAAAGTCGAAACAATCCAGTCTTTGTGTTGATGAGGTAATTGAATTAGTGGAACAAGAGAATTCTAAGCAGGTAAACAAGCAACAGCTAATTAGCTGACCAAACCAATGATCCCACTTCTTTCTGAAGCACAAGTGCTCACTTAGGATTGAAACTGCTGGGCTTCTATCTTAATTATGCATTATGGTTGTTTTTTGGGGACGGGTGTAGATTTGCAAATAATAATTCAAACCCCACATATGCTTAGCTGCTTTAGGAAGTTGAAATCAATTAGTCCTGAAATCTTCTCTATTCCTCACTCACTCTCCCTCCAGTATAAAGTTTTACTTGGTTTAGTGGCAAGTGAATATTTGTAAAGCTGCTTGACCGTTCCTGGGTTTTGAATTCACTGGGGGTGAAATATGGCATGTGACCGAGTAAATAGTCAGGATTACACTTTATCTCTTTTCTTAAGGAAATAGGGTGGGAGAAGAGAAAAGATTGACAGAGCAATGTCTTCAGGGTTGTCCAGTGGGCCAGATTCTGATGACTCCAGCACAAATGTATCAGACACATTATTGAAATTGTCCACAAATTGCACCAAGTTTAAAACTCAGTAAATGCAAAAGCCGTTGGATAATGTCAGGTTTAATATAACTCAAAAGACAAGATAGAGGACGGGGGGATAAAAGCAAAACAAGCTTTGTTCAATCTCAGAACATCGACTCATTGCATTCTGTTGGAGGAGCCAGATTTTTTCCTCTTTGAAATTATCTGGGAGAAAAACAGAGAAAGAGGATGGAACTCTGTTTTTTTTTTTTTTTATAATTGAAGTATAGTTGACTTACAATGTTGTGTTAATTACTGCTGTACAGCAAAGTGATTCATTATACATATATATATACATTCTTCTTTTTATATATTCTTTTCCACTATGGTTTATCATGGGATATTGAATATAGTTCTCTGTGCTATACAGTAGGACCTTGTGGTTTATCCATCCTGTATATAAAAGCTTACATCTGCTAACCCCAACCTCCCACTCCATCCGTCTCCCAACCTCCTCTTCCTTGGCAACCACCAATTTGTTCTCTATGTTCATGATTCTGTTTCTGTTTCATAAATAGGTTCATTTGTGTCATATTTTAGATTCCACCTGTAAGTGATATCATATGGTATTTGTCTTTCTCTTTCTGACATTTCATTTAGTATGATAATCTCTAGTTGCATCCATGTTGTTGCAAATGGCATTATTTCATTTTTTTTATGGCTGAGTAGTATTCCATTGTATATATACCACATCTTCTTTATCCATTCATCTGCTGATGGACATGTAGGTTGCTTCCATGTCTTGGCTATTGTAAACAGTGCTGCAATGAACCTTGGGGTGCATGTATCTCCAGATATATGCCCAGGAGTAGGATTGCTGGATCAGGTGGTAGTTCTATTTTTAGTTTTTTGAGGAACCTCCACACTATTTTCCACATTGGCTGCATCAACTTACATTCCCACCAACAGTGTAGGAGGATTCCCTTTTCTCCACACCAAGAGGAGGAAAATCTGGGTTGTGTCCCCAAATGGACTCGAACAAGAAAATGTTTCTTAGAGACAGAGATTCAAGTGCTGTTCAATTTGGTGTCTGCCATTCCTCAGATTGGAACATCCACTACACTATCTGGGTATAAGGTGTCTCCTGGAGTCCTTTTGTGGACTTGTAAGGTCACGTGGACTTGCTCTCACCATCTTGTGTGAGGACCTTGGCAGAGACTCCCAGCTCTGACATCCATCTTTATTTTGCTGATATTACTGCTTGGCTGCCCTCAGAAGATGGAATCATGGTTCATTTTCAGTTTGAGTAATGACAGGATTCACCATTTTCCACCACACAGGTTTGCAGGAGCTTTTAAAGAAATCGTTAAGGGTAAAATAATCAGAGGCAGAGATCTTAATGCACTCTCATTGACAGCTGCTCTTTCTCCAGCCCAGAAATTGAAAAGTTCTCTCTCCCCTTCACAACAAGTACATCTGAGAATATTTTCTATGTGGTCAAGTAATGTCAAACTTTTAAAAAGCCCTGAGAGACGTGATGGGAAAGCATCAATCTTTGGACTAAAACTGAGAGCTTTTCAGATTTAAAAAACGTAGATAGAAGGTGAAAAATCTCACTGGTCCATGAAAAATCTCCTCCCTGTCTCCTTAAGAGGGGATTGAGGTTGCCCAGAGAATGAGCCCTAGAGAAGCTTAGTAGCCCGGTCTAGGGAAGCCCCACCCCTACAAAGAAGGTCCCACTTCCCTGGATGTACACAGTAGCTTTAGAAAGGGCTTGGAAAGCTCTCCCCAGGGTTCCTCTCACTGGGTGGGCTCAGGGAGAAGAACATCGATTGGGCTTTGGAATCACAGGCCCTGAGTTCATGCCTTGGCTGCCACATTCCCTTGCGGAATTTTGGGCAAGTTGCCTGACCTTTGGGAAAGTCTCTTTTTCCTTGTCTGGATTTCTGGGGTTAGTGGCAGTAGTAAAAGCTATTTCATAAGATTGAGTGTGAAGTGTGGTGACATTTATGAGGACCCTTGTGGATAGCAGGTGCCTAATCAATGACCATGGTTATAATTATGCTACTTACTGTATTATTTACCTGCCCATTCAACAACTTGATTTGTGTGTTTTGTAATCATCTCAAACGTATCATATCCAAAATGGAACTCTATGTCCGTGATTCTGTTTCTGTTTCATAAATAGGTTCATTTGTGTCATATTTTAGATTCCACCTATAAGTGATATCATATAGTATTTGTCTTTCTCTTTCTGACATTTCATTTAGTATGATAATCTCTAGTTGCACCCATGTTGCTGTAAGTGGCATTATTTCATTTTTTTATGGCTGAGTAGTATTCCATTGTATATATACCACATCTTCTTTATCCATTCATCTGCTGATGGACATGTAGGTTGCTTCCATGTCTTGCCTATTGTAAATAGTGCTGCAATGAACCTTGGGGTGCATTGCAGCACTTGGTTCCCAAGAGTTGGTTCCCTTCCACAGCATCCTCCCCCAAATGATCCATCTTAGCCTTCTCTATCCCAGCAAAAGGTGCCACCATCCCGCAAGAGGCTTGGGAATTATCCTCGATTCCTCTTTCCATTAGCATCCACAACAGATCCAAGTCAAGCCTGTTCTGCCTTTAAAATGTCCCCCAAACCCCAGTGCTTTTTCTATCTCCACGGCTACCGCCCTCGTCTGAGCCGCCATCATCTCTCGCCTGTATTACTGCAGCAGCCTTCCAAGTGGTCGCCCTGCCTCCACTCTTGGCCTCCTTACAGTCCATTCTCCACGGAGCTGCAAAGTGGCTTGTTTTTTTGTTTTTGTTTTGGCATGCGGGCTCTTAGTTGCGGCATGCATGTATGATCTAGTTCCCCAACCAGGGATCGAACCCAGGCCCTCTGCATTGGGAGCTCAGAGTCTTACCCACTGGACCACCAGGGAAGTCCCCAAAGTGGCCTTTTTAAAAGGCAAGCCAGATCAGTTCACTCACCTGTGTAAAGCCCTCCAGTGCCTTCCAAACTTTTCCACAGCCACAAAACCCTACACAATCTGGCCTTTCTGCCTCTCCAACTTCATCTCCTGCTTCCTGACTCATTATGCCCAGTCATGGTCGCACATCAGGTTTATTTGCATCTCAGGGCTTTTGCACATGCTATTGCCACATGCTGTTTGGAACACTGCCCCCCACTCCCCATCTTTGCATGGAGGGCTCTTTCTTATTATTGAGGACTCTGCTCAAATATTACCTCCTCAAAGAAGCCTTTCTGACTCTCCCATCTGAAGTCGCTTTGCCTATTTTTAAGAGCATACATTCCTCTACCTGACTTTTGAACATAAAACCAAGAGAGGGGTAGGATAGCAAACTTCTTTTAGACCAGTGCTTTGTAGAACACTGTCTTAAGGGTATTAACAAAAAAGATAAAAACAAACAAACAAACAGATGCCCCTACTTCACACAGACTGAAGGCTCATATTTCAGCTAAAACAGGGCAAGCCTCCATCTGCTCTACCCAACTGTTGGCAGCCAATGTGGTGGGATGACAAGCGCTTGGACACTGGAGTCAGACAGGCCTGTGTTTCATCTTAGATCTGCCTTTTCCTCAATCCCTTTGAACTCAGTGTCCTCATCTGTAGACAGAGAGGCTAAGAGCTACTTCATGGGGTTATATGAGGGGCTAATGAGCTAGCACATTTAAAACAGCTGAACCCCTAGTGTGTAGAAACTGCTCAATACGTATTACTTCTGCTTGACCTCACCATGATAAAAAAAAGTGCATCTTTTAGGAGTGTGTTTGGCTGCAAGCAACAGAAGACCAACTAGAGAGGCTTCAACTGTTAGAGGTTTATTTTTTTCAGATAATAAGAAGTTGGAGGTGGGAGTTGCCTGATGTTGATTCAACAGCTCAACAACATTAAGGCTGATATCTGCATTTCTCTTGGCCGTTTCCTTTTGATCACAGGTGACTACTGCTGTTCAACTATCATGTTTGTGTTATAGGTAGGAAAAAGGAGGAAAGAAGAAAGTAAAAGCAAAGGGGCAAAGAGCCACAACAAGCAAGCCTTTATCAGGAAGGCAGCCACTTCTCCAGAAGCTCCACCTAGCAGGTGCCTGCTTACATCTCATTGGCAGAACTGGGTCACATGGCCACCTCTAGACCAATCATAAGCCAGGGTAGGGGATGAGCATGCCATCCCTGGTGTAGATCCATTGCTCAATATTTCCTGGAGCAAAATCAGGGTTCTGCATTCAGAGAAGGAGTAGGATGGTGGTAGTGGGAAATGAATATTGAGTAGGCAGTAAGTCATGTCTGCCACAGAGGGAGAGCCCACTCATATAATTCTGGCTAGAAACAAAACAAAAGAAACTTCCATTTTGTACTGCAAGTTCCAACTATTGTTGGAGATCAGCAGGGTTTATGACACTGAAAAAAATTAGTGAGTCCCTCAGGGATAAATTTCCTAGAAATGGTCTTGCATGCAAATCTGTCCTTCCTTTGACCACTTGAATTAAACACATGGAGGCATTTAGTGGCCCAAATATCAGGCACCATCCAGGAAAATAACCCACAAGAACTTTGGTGCACTATGCACTAAATCTAAGGAAAATTCAGATTAGGCTGGAGTTAAACATTTACTTTCTAAAACTATATCGCTAACTTCAAGCATAGAAATGTTCACAGACTGTGAAGGGAGGCTGTGTTCCAATATTCCCAAATTTTTCTTGGCAAATGATGCCATTGGCTGAATGAGAAATTCATAGAACTGTGAGCATTGTTCAGTTGTAAAGGCCACAGCAGGAGTGTTGGGTGTCAGGAAGGGTAGGAGGAATCAGGCACCAGAAGCACACAGAATAACCAAGTAGTGGGTGTGAAGAAAGATCAAAGATAATTTACTAAATAAGATGATAATCACAGGCATTCATGCTTAATAAAGAATAATTGCCATGAAGGACTATATTTCAGTCTAAACTAAGCCCGAGAATCTTATGACAAATAAAACTGTGCCAGCATGAGAAAGGGCTGCTTAGGCATGTATTTTGCAGCAATAGGGAGTAAATCTATTAGCCTGCTGTCTATTTCTTTGTTTATCCCCTGGAAGTAATAAAAATAAATTGTTGGAACTGGGAATGGTGTTGGTGGTGGTGATGGTGGAACCAGATCAATGGTCCCAGACCTAAAGATCTAAACCCAAAGGGAAGAAAGAAACATGAACAAGGAGAGGAGGACTGTGTAAAGGCCAGCTGGATTCCCCCAGGGCACCAACCAGTAGCAAAGGGCTTCCTCAAGTGGACTCAAGGGTAAGAAAGACTTGATACTCACCTCCCCAACCGTGGCTCACTTTATTTTTATTTCTACCACTAGGTGTCTTCTTCTGTCTCAGGACTCTCATCTTCATAGGGGTCACCTGTGAATACGTTTGAACCAATTTACATTCCCACCAGTAGGATATGGGGGGGTTCAGTTGTTCCATATCCTCTCCCACACTTGGTACAGTCGGTCTTTTATTTTAGCCGTTCTGGCGGGGGAGTAGTTGTCTACCACTGTGATTTTTAATGACCATTTCCCTGATGACTAATGATGTTGAGTACCTGTTTATGCACACATGGGCCGTTTGGGCTTCTTTCTCTATGAAGTGCCTGCTCAAGTCCTTTGATCACTGAAAATTTTGGTTTTGTCTTTTAAAACTTAATTTGTAAGGGTCTTTTTTCACCATGGAGTTCTTAGACAGATACACATACTGCAAATATCTTCTCTCACTTCATAAGTTGCCTTGTAACTCTCTTTATGGTGTCTTTTGATGGACAGAAATTTGTAATACCAAAGAGAATTGTTTTTATCATTTTTTTTCTTTTGTGATTAGTCCTCTTTAGGCTCTGCTTAAGAAATCTTTGCTTACCCCAAGGTCGTGAAGATAGTCTCTAGTTTCTTTTAGAAGCTTGATTGGTTTTGCTTTCATATTTAAGTCTATGATTCGCCTCAAATAAATTTTTCTCATTTAATTGCCACAACCTCTCTTTCTAGTAATACCTATCAAATGATTCACAACATTCTGAAATCTTTTAATTCAAAATTTACAGTGTCACTTTCAAGTCGAGATGCAAAGGGAGGCTATGTGCTATTTATTTCATCTTGCAGTTTCAGAAGTACTCGGGCAAGCTTCAAGTCTCACACTAATGCACAGACAGCATCCTTCCTGCCTTCCCACCCACAGTTTGAGGTCAGAACATGTTCACGGAAGTACCAGAAGCAGAGGAGAATGGAGATAAACAACCAATCATTATGCTCTTTAAAGCCTTGACCTTCCAATTTGATTTAAAAAAAACCCAAAAAACCCTTCAACGTAGAAATACAATTGCCCTTAGGTTGCACTTTCACCAAGGACTTAAATAGTGCTTGTAAGCAAACCTCTCTGGCTCCTTGGGTTCCTTCAGCTTCTTGATGCTCTAGAGGACAGTCTAATGCATTTTTCTGGGACACCCTAGGCCCTGTTCAATAAGGCAGACAGCCCCTCTCATCAACTGGCCAGAGGCCATGGGAGCAGGCAAGGGTAAAATCTCTCTTACTTGGACCCAGACACATAGATCTCTCTTGTTCTGAGAAAGAATCACCCCCTTTAGAAACCCCTACAGCATTCCAAGGCAGAGTGATAAATCCTTCAGAGAGCTAAGTAAGGTGCCCAGAGTCATAGTCCTAGTGATGGCAGACCTGGCGTGTGAATCCATACCTAACCCTACATCAAATCTCCTTTGCACTAAACAATTCTACCTTTCATTTCTGTACAATTTCTTGAGCACTAATCTTTCTTAACATGCTTTTAGATAGTGTCTTAGTCACCTCAGGCTGCTATAACACAAGACCATAGACTGGATGGCTTAAAGAACAATTTACTTTTCCCAGTCTGGAGGCCGAAATCCCATGATCAGGGTGCCAACATGGTTGGGTTCTGTTGTTGCAGACAGCTGACTTCCTGTTGTATCCTTACATGGGGGAAAGAGAGAGAGCTCTGGTCCCTTTATCCCCTTATAAGGGCACCAATTTCATCATGGGGGCTCCACCCCCATGACCTCATCTGAACCTAAGTGCCTCACAAAGGCCCCACTGCCAAATACCATTGCACTGGGGGTTAAAGCATCAACATATGAATTTAGGGGTGACACAAACTTATAGTCCATAAAAGATGGGTAATTTTTTAAAATTAATTAATTAATTAATTTTTGGCTGCGTTGAGTCTTTGTTGCTGTGAGTGGGCTTTCTCTAGTTGCTGCGCGCAGGGGCTACTGTTCGTTGCAGTGCGTGGGCTTCTCATTGCAATGGCTTCTCTTCTTGTGGAGCGCGGGCTCTAGGTGAGTGGGCTTCAGTAGTTCAGCACATGGGCTCAGTAGTTGTGGCACACGGGCTTAGTTGCTCTGCGATATGTGGGATCTTCCCAGACCAGGGATCAAACCCATGTCCCCTGCGTTGGCAGGTGGATTCTTAACCACTGCACCACCGGGGAAGTACAGATGGGTAATTTTTAATCTAGGGTCCCCTTCTCATGTCTGTGGGAAGTCTGTGAACTCCTGAAATTTTAAGAAGGTGATGTTTGCTTGTGTGATTATGCACACAGAGGCCTCCCATTCATCAGATTCCAATTATCAAAAGGTTCCATGAAATAAAAAACACAAAGAGGAGTCACCGTGTTGGATGGTGATGAAGGAAACACCCATGAGGTGGCTTATTGGCCGTCGGGCATGGGCAGCCCCCTTGGAGGCAGTGGAAGTGTTTGGTGCAGTCCTCAGCTCCTGGTTATCCTGTTTGTGCTATTTGCAAAACCCCAGAGGCCTCCCAGCTTTCCGTTAATATCCCTCAACTTCAACAATATGCTTTCTTTTCTCTTGTGATTACAGGGAAGAATAATAATGCTCATAATAAATAATCAAGGTCCCTTGTAAATAAAATACAGAGTACAGAATGTTCTTCCAAGCTTATTACCTAATTCCCTTCCCACATGTTTCTCCTCTTTTGTGTTGTACACACATCCCACAGTAGTGAGCAGCCTTCAGACTGGTTCAAAATTGTGTGTAGACATTATTATTATAATTACAGAATCTCTGGGTAGCAAGAAACACAAGCTGCATTTGTTTAGTGAGAAGCCCAATAACAAGAACTGTAGTGAAGGTTATTCAATGAAGCTGTTATAGGTCAGAGAAAGGAGATATAGAAAGGTGAGGGGAAGGGGCGGGGGGGAGGCAGAGAAAGGGGAAATAAGCAGTGGAAGAAGAAGGCACAGGGCAGCAACTGGGATTGTAGCATTTTTGCAAATGAGAGCATTTCCATAGGTGTTTCAGTAGATCCAGGAGGCGTCCTGTCTTGGAGGCAGCCCTGTAAGTGTTCGCCACTGTCAGAGAGGGAAACAGAGCTGGTATCTGTTATCCAGAATCAGGTGTTACGTTGAGTTTGCACATCAGAGTTTGGCCCATGGGCTACCAGCACTGGTATCACCTGGGAGCTTGTTAGAAATGCTGGATTGCAGGCCCCTGACCTACTGAATCAGAATCTTTACGTCAACAAGGTCCCCCAAGTGATCCATATCCGTATTTAAGGTTGAGAAGTCCTGACCAAGGGAACACCCAGGCAGGTGGCAGAGGGGCTGGTAATGTGGGTCACAGTGAGACAGCGAGAACCATTACCAGAAGAAGCCAGAAACCAAAATGATGGGATAGGTTCTGCCGACAGGTTAATGAAGCAGTGCAGCAGAATGGTTAGGGAGAGTTCAAATCCCAGCCCTGCCACTCACCAGCTGGGGGCCCTTGAGCAATGACTTAAACTCTTTGGCCTTCAAGCTCACCATCTGTAAAACAGTGACAACCACAACACCTCCATCGGAGAGTGGTTGTAAGGAAAATTGAGCTTACATATGTAAAGTCTTAGAACTGTTCCTGGATGGTTGCTTACAATTGTTGTTGTTATTATTGTTATTATGCATCTAGCTTCAGCAAGTCCACTGAGGGTGGAGAAACTAGAAGCAGGGGACGCAGTTTCCAAGTTTCAGAGAGTCAGATCAGGTTGGGAAGAGAGCAGAGGTATCTTTGGAACTTGCCCCAGTACAAAAACAGCTGATTTCATCCCTGTGTAAGCAGCTCTCCTGTTTACCATGGGCACTAATAATAACCGTCCCTTGCATCTGTTCCACATATCACCCCACCTCACCCTCTCCAGCTCAGAGTTCTGTCCCAGGCATATCTTCCCCTCTTCCTCCTCCTTCCTGGCCTTGGGCATGAGCTTAAGAGGAATGTACCCTGAATAGGTGGACAGTAGGATAAACAGGAAAGTACATGACCCAACTCCAGGGCTCAAAGGAAGTCCTGGCTCTGCCTGGGACCCCAAGATTGCATTTCTTTGTCAAACCACTACTCACCTGCATTGATCAGCATGTAATTAGAGAAGAATATCACCAGTTGTCAGCTCCAGCACTCCCTGGCATTGGCCAGAACTCAGAGGATCACTTGGATCCTGTTTCCTACAGCTCTCAGTCTTCCACTTACAAGGATTTAAAAGGATTGACAGTTTTTTAAAGTTGTTGGCTCTGGGAAGTTGTATTGGCCGCTTTGTTAGTTTGAGGATGAGGCAAGTCGCTCAAAAAATTAACCTCCCTCCCTCCATTGTTCTAAGTCCAATGGGTTAACAAGCCCCTCTTTTAAAATGTGAATACCCCATGAAAGTAAATGTTAAATTTATGAGTAATTTTCCTTTATTATGAATTATTATAGCTAGATAATTTCCTATCTACCATCAAGAACATTAAGGGAAGAACCATTTTCTTGGTTGGGGGAGGACGAGAGGAAGAATGTGGGATGGTTTTGTAGAGTAGGGAACTCACTACAGGAGGGAAAAACCTGTGTGGAGCCAGGAAGTCAAGAGCTTTGAGTGGAGGGGAAGATATTAAAGAGAAAGTGGCAGGAGGTGGAATACAGGTCACAAAGTGTGATGGGATGGCACCAATGAAAGTCTTGTTGACTTTGGAAGTGGGCCAATGGCTGGTAGAAACAACCGTCTGAATGTAATTGCAAATCATCTCCTGGGCTGCTTTGGGCATGTATGGTATAAACTTCCAATATTTCACTTGCAAAATAAATTCAAGGTACTTCACTGGACACCCACAGCCCTCCCCAGTAGAGTGGAGCTCAACTTTGTGCTCATCACCCAACACAGCCCTGTCTGAGCTCTCTGTCCCTGTAAGAATGTCCCACCTCCACTCTGTGAGCAGGCCACTTTCCTGGCCTGAAGTGGCTTCCCGCTTCCTCTTTGCCCAGTCACATCTGTCCATGCTTTAAGGCTCAGCAAAAACCTGTCTCCCATTAGGCCATTCTTTTTTTTTTTCTATGAGGCCATTCTTAACACATGGCCCACAGTGAACTCCCCCTCTAATAATCTTGCTTACTATTGGAACTTTTTGTGTATGTGGCATTTATTGCCTTGCATTAATCATTTACCTTTTACTTAAGAAAATAAAGTGTTTTTTACATTAAAAATTATGCTATGCTATATGCTAATTATGCTAGTATATGCTATGCTAATTATCAAAAAATTGGGAAACATAAAAAACCAGAAAGCAGAAATGAAATCAAACAGAAACTGTTAAATTCTGATATTCTTCCTTCCAGCCATTTTTCTCCTCATACATTTCTTTTTCACTTAGTTAATACTATGGACATTTGTTGTGATTGGTTTTGGTATCAGGGTGATGGTGGCCCCATAGAATGAGCTCAGGAGTGTTCCTTCCTCTGCAATTTTTTGGAAGAGTTTGAGAAGGATGGGTGTTAGCTCTTCTCTAAATGTTTGACAGAATTCATCTGTGAAGCTGAATATGTAAAAGCTGAATATGAAATCAAAATATGTAAAATGTTCTGATTTTTGTAAAAATAACATCCACTTTTAATGATTACAAAAAAAGTTCATTCAAAGATATAGAAAAGTAGAAAAAAAGAAAAATCAGATCTCCCAGATTCCCAATATATAGAAATAATCACTCCATACATTTTGACATATTTCTTTATAGTCTTTTTCCTATATATTTTTTATGGTCAAGAGTATATTGTCATGATTAAAAATCTTCCAACAAACAAAAATCCAGGACCAGATGGCTTCACAGGTGAATTCTATCAAACATTTAGAGAAGAGCTAACACCTGTCTTTCTCAAACTCTTCCAAAAAGTTGCAGAGAAAGGAACACTCCCGAACTCATTCTACGAGGCCATCATCACCCTGATACCAAAACCAGACAAAGACACTACAAAAAAAGAAAATTACAGACCAATATCACTGATGAATATAGATGCAAAAATCCTCAACAAAATACTAACAAACAAAATCCAACAACATATTAAAAGGATCACCATGATCAAGTGGGATTTATCCCAGGGATGCAAGGATTCTTTAATATATGCAAATCAATCAATGTGATACACCATATTGACAAATTGAAGAATAAAAACCACATGATCATCTCAATAGATGCAGAAAAAGCTTTTGACAAAATTCAACACCCATTTATGATAAAAACTCTCCAGAAAGTGGGCATAGAGGGAACCTACCTCAACATAATAAAGTCCATATACGACAAACCTACAGCAAACGTCATTCTCAATGGTGAAAAACTGAAAGCATTTCCTCTAAGATGAGGAATAAGACAAGGATGTCCACTCTCGCCACTATTATTCAACATAGTTTTGGAAGTCCTAGCCACGGCAATCAGAGAAGAAAAGAAATAAAGGAATACAAATTGGAAAAGAAGAAGTAAAACTGTCACTGTTTGCAGATGATATGATATTATACATAGAGAATCCTAAAGATACCACCAGAAAACTACTAGAGCTAATCAATGAATTTGGACAAGTTGCAGGATACAAAATTAATGCAGAGAAATCTCTTGCATTCCTATACACTAACAACAAAAGGTCAGAAAGAGAAATTAAGGAAAAAATCCCATTCACCACTGCAACAAAAAGAATAAAATACCTAGGAGTAAACCTACTTAAGGAGGTAAAAGACTTGTATTCAGAAAACTATAAGACACTGATGAAAGAAATCAAAGCTGACACAAACAGATGGAGAGATATACCATGTTCTTGGATTGGAAGAATCAATAATGTGAAAATGACTATACTACCCAAAGCAATCTACAGATTCAATGCAATCCCTACCAAATTACCAATGGCATTTTTTACAGAACTAGAACAAAAAAATCTTAAAATTTGTATGGAGATACAAAAGACCCCAAATAGCCAAATCAACCTTGAGTGAAAAAAATGGAGCTGGAGGAATCAGACTCCCTGACTTCAGACTATACTACAAAGCTACAGTAATCAAGACAATATGGTACTGGCACAAAAACAGAAATATAAATCAATGGAACAGGATAGAAAGCCCAGAGATAAACCCACTCACCCATGGCCAACTAATCTGTAACAAAGGAGGCAAGGATATGCAATGGAGAAAAGACAGTCTCTTCAACAAGTGGTGCTGGGAAAACTGGACAGCTACATGTAAAAGAATGAAATTAGAACACTCCCTAACACCATACACAAAAATAAACTCACAATGGATTAAAGACCTAAGTGTAAGTCCGGACACTATGAAACTCTTAGAGGAAAACATAGGAAGAACACTCTTTGACATAAATCACAGCAAGATCTTTTTTGACCCACCTCCTAGAGTAATGGAAATAAAAACAAAACGAAACAAATGGGACCTAATGAAACTTAAAAGTTTTTGCACAGCAAAGGAAACTATAAACAAGACGAAAAGACAGCCCTCAGAATGGTAGAAAATATTTGCAAATGAAACAATGGACAAAGGATTAATCTCCAAAATATATAAACAGCTCATGCAGCTCAATATTAAACAAACAAACAACCCAATCAAAAAAGGCACAGAAGACCTAAATATACTTTTCTCCAAAGAAGACATACAGATAGCCAAGCGGCACATCAAAAGTTGCTCAACATCACTAATTATTAGAGAAATGCAAATCAAAACTACAATGAGGTATCACCTCACACTAGTTAGAATGGGTATCATCCAAAAATCTACAAACAACAAATGCTGGCAAGGGTGTGGAGAAAAGGGAACCCTATTGCACTGTTGGTGGGAATGTAAAGTGATACAGCCACTATGGAGAACAGTATGGAGGTTCCTTAAAAAACTAAAAATAGAATTACCATATGACCCAGCAATCCCACTACTGGGCATATACCCAGAGAAAACCATAATTCAAAAAGACACTTGCACCCCAGTGTTCATTGCAGCACTATTTACAATAGCCAGGTCATGGAAGCAACCTAAATGCCCATTGACAGATGAATGGATAAAGACGATGTGGTACATGTATACAATGGAATATTACTCAGCCATAAAAAGGAACTAAATTGGGTCATTTGTAGAGACGTGGATGGACCTAGAGACTGTCATACAGAGTGAAGTAAGTCAGAAAGAGAAAAACAAATAATGTATATTAACGCGTGTATGTGGAATCTAGAAAAATGGTACAGATGAACTGGTTTGCAAGGCAGAAATAGAGACACAGATGTAGAGAATAAATGTATGGCACCAAGGGGGGAAGCGGGGGTGGGGAGGGTGTGATGAATTGCGAGATTGGGATTGACATGTATACACTAATATGTATAAAATAGATAACTAACAAGAATCTGCTGTATAAAAAATAAATAAACAAAATAAAATTCAAAAAAAAAGAAAAAAAGAAGAGCATATTGTCAAGATCATATTACATGTATTCTCAACTCCAGTTAACCCAGGAGTATTAGCAGGTTCTGATGCTATGAAGAGAGATACAGCAGGAGGGGATACCTACCCCTGGGTAGTTTATTAGATTTTCCCAATTTAAAAGACTCCTCAGAATCATTTAAGATAAGTTTTATAGATCCAAAATACCATTATTCAGATTGGTCAACCGTAAAAATGTCCACTGTGTTGTTCTTTGTAATTCTGCTTTTATAAAGGGGGAAAAAGACTTTCTGTTAAGTGTTTCTTCTGGCACAGTGTTCCAGAAGAAAAATGGAGAAAAAACTTCACCGCTGTTAGCAAGTTCAGGAGGAACAACAGAAGTTATTGTTTTAAATAGTCATCAAAGTCAAGAGATTCCATCTGATTAGTTGGTGGAGATTATGGCTCAAGAAACATTACACTGGGAAAGGATGAAAGGAATAAGATGACTAGTTAATGGAAACGACACAAGGTCAAAGTTTATCCTGAGACTGCAGGATCCATCTGAAAATATATAATTCAACCAGATTCCTGAAGTTGGGGTGCAAGCTGAATAAGGGGAGGTCTTCTTATCCTTTTCAACTATAATTTCCCATTCTTACCATGCTAATTTTTATCAATTTGTCAATTGGCTAGAGTATATCTTCAAATAATTTTTTTTCCAAAAAGTGAGAGGAATATCTTATGAGCAGTTGAACTTATATTCATTCATTCATCAAAAATATTTGTTGAGGTCACCATATGGAAGTGACCATATGGGGCTATACAGCACTTACTTTCTGGTGGGAAAGATAGGCCAGTAAGTAACCTGCAATGAAGATGCTGTGCTGTGATAGACACACAGAATCCTAGAAAGTTATATGGGGTGCCATCTAACCAGACTTATAGGCTCAAGGAATCTTCCTCAAAGAAGGAATATCTAAGCAGAGGCTAGACGTTGAATAGGAACTAACCAGAAATCATTGCAAAGATGTAAGAGAGCCTGGTGTGTTTGGAGACTCAAAGATAGTATGGCCAGAATGCAGCATGTGAGAAGGAAAGGGCAAGAGAAGTATCTAGAGAGGAAGGCAGGGGCCAGATAAGCCAAGAAAGAGTGTTTAGACACTCCTTAAAGGATGTTAGGGAGCCATTGACGTGTTTTGGCAAGGAAAGAGCCTGGTTACACTGATAGATGGATAGAAGGAAAGCAAGAGTAGAATCAGGGAGATAGTCTAGCAGGCTGTGTTAGTATCCAGGTGGCAGCTGATGGTGACCTGAACTAGGAAAGAGGAATCGGGGATACAGAAAAAGGACTGAGTTTATTAGAATGTAGAAGTGCTGCAACTTATACTGGAATGTGGGGCATGAGGAAGGAGAAGGAGGCAAAAAAGCTTTTCTGATCTTTGGTCTAGGAAAATAAGTACATGGTGATGCCATTCACTGAAAGAGTGAGCCATGAAGAAGGGCAGGATTTTGAGGGGAAGTGATGAATTCCATTTGCCTATGTTGAATTTGAAGTGCTTTTAAATTTTTTATTTTTGTTTTTAGCTTTTAAAAACTTTATCTTTTAATTTATTAAAAAATTTTTTTCATTCAAGTATAGTTGATTTACAATGTTGTGTTAGTTTCAGGTGTATAGCAAAGTGATTCAGTTATACATGTGTATATATCTATTCTTTTTCAGATTCTTTTCCCTTATAGCATATCACAAAATATTGAGTATGGTTCCCTGTGCTATATAGTAGGTCCTTGTGAAGTGCTTTTAAAAATGGCTTTATGTTGATTGGCTATAAAATTTGGGAGTTACAGAGTTTTTTCTTCACAAAATTTGGTCAACTTTATTACATTAGCCTCATAAATTAAAATTGCAAACAAGTTAACCTTTTTTTTTTTTTTAGAAAAGTTAGCCTTCTTTTTATTACTTATTTTTACCTATTTTTTTCTGCCTCGTTGCTTGTAGGACTTTAATTCATCTATGTCATTTGAAAGTTTTGCCAGTACCTAGTTGTAGGTCTCTACTCACTGACTGTGGTCATCAACTCTCACTGAGTTCTTTTATTGACGTCCTGGTTTAGCACATCTCTTCTGCTCACGTTTTCACTTTGAAACCCTTGTATAGTTAGCTTGAATCTTTGTTCTCTCTTATCTTCTTTCTCATAATCTTTTTCTTTTCCTCTGAATTTGGGGAGGTACTCTCAAGTTTTTTCTACATTCTTCAGTGATTGTCTAAATTTTTATGGCCTCTGGTATGAATTTTTATTCACTAATAGTTTTCATTTCTTTGCATTTTTTCTTCATATTTCCATCTATATTTCAAATTTATCTTCCTGTATTTTCATTCAGCCTGTGACTTCTGTTTCTATTTCATAGAGGCTATTTCTTCTGGAAACTTATGGAGAGCCTCTTCAACAGGATAAAAGTTTAAAAATTTTCCAGAAGCAGATCTTTATTAGAGGTAGGATTTTCCTCTGAGTCTTCAGGACAATGTTCCTGTGGAGAGAAACAGGCAGGATTGTCCAGTCAGCGACTCCATGTGCCCAGTTGCCCCGGAATGGGCTCACTGGGGAAGGTAAACTCAGTTTCTCAAAGGAATGAGGGCTCCCTTCCCTCTGGCAGCTTGCATCCTCTTTCTTAAAGGGTCACTAGGAGCTTGTAGTTGGTGATGTCAGACAAACATTTGCACAGCTGGTGTATCACCCAGAGTGGTTTCTGTGTTCTGAGAGCTTATTACCTACATATAAGGTGTTCACATATTTGTACCATAAGAAAATAGACAACAAGGGGACGGAGGCTCTCTTTCCAAAACAAACTCACAGCATGTCCAGTTGTATCGCCATGGCCCTGGTACACCTCTTAGGTATGAAGAGAACACGGCACTTCCTTTCCCTCCTTGCTGGTCCTTGGCTTGTATGTTTCCTCAATAAAACTGGTCATTTACCCATACCATGTAACAATGTATATGGTATTTGCCTTTATCTCCAACCATCTTGATTTGCTCCTGACTGTCATCTTTTTAGCACTGAAAGTTCTTCATCCTGGGAAATCCCTCCGTCTTGGGCAAACTAGGACAATTGGTCACTCTAGCAAGGCAGATGAAGAAATGTCACATGGCTGGCATCCAATGTGGATGAAATTTGCTTGCTCTGGTTAGAGTGTTTCGGAAGTAGCAGAAACTCTGGAATGATGGTTCTACTATTAAATAGAAGCTAAGGGAAATAAGATTGCTCCTTGCCTCTTCTTCCCAAGTTTAAAAGTTGTGTTGAGCCCTACAGATCAGAAGGATGGGAGAGCACAGACCACACCCTTCCCACTACTGGTCACCATGGAGGGACTAGTATAGACCAGTCCTTTAGATTTGATACCTGCTATTATGCCTTTGGGGGGAAAATCAGGTACATATTGAAGAGAAACTATGTTCATATAGGAAACCGGGCTTGTTTTGAGAATTATATAAGTAACAATCAAAAGAATCTCTGAAAGTCCAGACTATTCATTTAAATGATAGAACTAATAGAAACGGAATGGTTTCATCCCTGCCCTGCCCTTGAGATTTGATTCACATATGCACATAGAGAAGACTTTCCCAAGACCACACATACAAAGTGAAATGCCCTCGATGAGGAAGTAGCCATGTTCAGATAGTGTACAGTTTAGCATGGATATATGAAATTCAAGGGCAGCAGAAACTCTGACTGTATGCCTTTATTTGAGAGAATGCTGGATGGGTAGAAATGAGGAGAACCTTCTAATTGGAACATGACCCCATCTTTACTCCTTTGACCTGGGGGTACGTACCTAAAGGTTAGAACAATATTTTTAGGAGATATATGTCACGTCTTAAAATGGAACATAGAAATAAGAGGCCTCAAAAGGCAGTGGTTCTTTTTTTTTTTTTTTTAGTCTGTGACAGTGAAAACAGAGACAGAAAGAGATACTCTGCTTCTGCCTTTGTTACTGCCTTCTGAGGCTGAGTTCAAGCTCCAAAGAGTCCCTCTATACAAATTTAGTCCTGTTCAAACTTAAAGAAGACTAGGGCTAGACCCTGTTTCCCAACAGCTTCAGAAAGATTTCAAGGCTTAAGTCATGGTAAATGAACCCCTCTGTCGGGATTCAGGACTAATATTGCTTGTAGTTGAGAACCCTGGGTCACCATCTATGTGAGTGTTTGACCTGTTTGATCAGACCGTACTTGTGATTTCTTTGTCAAACTGCTTAGCTGGAATGTACATTCTTAAATATCAGCCCCATGAAGGGGCACTGACACTAGCTGAGCATCCACATTATAACCTTTGCTGGAACCATTACAATTGTTTGTATTCCTGGGAGCTCCCTGCACTTCTTATGCTACAAGGATTGTGCTATTGAAGCAGAATTACTTACCTGGTGGGTATAAAGGAATTATTCTCATCATATAAGTGTAAGTGCAGGCAAAGATTAAATGCCCATTATCTACCATTCAACAGTCCAGTCTGGATGGTCAAAAAATCTCGGGGTGGGGATTGGACTTGATTTTTGATGGTGGATCACAAAGACTAAATAAAGATGTTGTCATGATTATTGAACTGATGGAAGCTGCTGTCTACAGTTGGTATGTGGCTCTAAATACTGCTGTTTCTCTTCATGTTTCTCTGGGAAGTAGATCAAGAGCAGTTTCTTTCACATAATAGGGCACATAGTATATCTTTATCACTCTGTTGTAAGGCAAGTTGAGCTTCCTAGAAATAAGGTCTAGATCCCTAGCACTATGTGTACAGCTCACTGGGATTCAAGTAGTCTGTTAAATGTATGATATCTTGGTCATGGCTCCACTAAGAAAGCTGCTTTCTCTATACTGCATGCTGACCAGACAATGGTGTCCACGGACAGCTGAGCCCAGAATCAGAAGAGAATCCAAGACTCCACCTCCCAGGTGTCTCTCTTGAGGGATTCTTTGGCAGTAACTTGAAGAGATATTCCATAACTGTCAAGGACACATTGCTAACCTCAGAGCTGTAAGCCACAGAAATAGAGGCCTAACACCTGGCTTGCCTCTCTGGACACAGCACATCACACACAGGCAGGCAGGCAGATTGAAGCAATGCTCTTTGCAGCATGAAGCCCTGGAAGTAGTGTAGGTCGCAGTGAAACAGTTTCTGCTCTTGGGCCCCTTATCCGCTTCAGACCTAAGAAGAAGTTACATGTATCTGTGACTCATCTCACAGATAATGGGAACAGTTGGCAATGAGATTCTGTTAGCATTTTATGGTTTTTTAAATCTTTGAACTTCTAGCCTTCCCACTGCTGAAAACTTTACCCCTTTTTCTGAGCTCTGGTAGGGACAGATGGTCTCACTAAAGAAAAAAAACATGACTCGCTGACCTGACATCCCACCTCATTCTCTCTCTGAGCCAAAGACCCATGAGGTGGGAAAATGCCAAGAAAATTCCATTATGATACAGAAATGGTATCAATACATCCAACTGAAGGTCAAATCTGGTTCTCAAGTTCTCATCCAAATTTACGAGCAAGTGGTTGTTCATCCGATAGGTATTTTGAAAGTCCCACCTGCTGGCTAGACTTCCTGATTGAGTAAGAGTCCCAGATGCAAGATTTATCTCCTGACAAGAAAGCCTTGTTCACCAATAGTATAGCTTGCCTCCAAGGCAGACAAGTCCCATGGAGTACTGCATTGGCTGACTTAGAAAATGGGTGGAATTTCAAGTGGTGCTCCTAACCATAGAATTCTCCTTCTTGGGATTGACTGAAATCAACCTCTACACAGGCTCATGAGTTATTCTTAGAGGACTTGTATAATCAGGCTACTATGTCATTCAGGACTGGACTATTAAGGGCCCAAACTTATGAGATTTCCCTGTGATAACAAATTCAACAACTCAGCTCTGAGCTTCATCTGTCCACATGTCCATAAGAAGAGATCACATCCTAAATAAAATAGTTGGATGAAAAATTTACCAAACCCAAGTGCTTCTCATATCCATGGTGGCCTGCTGAATCCATGCTCAAACCCCAAATGTCACAAAACCACCATGAAGGATGGTGGTACCCATTGAAAAATTCATCTGATACATGGAAAAATCATGATGTTCCCAGGACCTTAAAACAAAGTATATGAGTGAGATTTTCTAGAACATGACACAGGTAGCAGTTAAGACCTTAATGGTCTGTATGCTCTTAATCAGGGAGAGGAGACCAGTAAGCTCATATTACTAGAATATGTCCAAGGCAGTCAGGAGCCACCACAAGCTCCTACATGGGAGCTTGATACGAAAGTGGCATAATAGGATGCACATCAGGACCAGTTCACAAGTGGTGGATAAACTTCACAGGACCTGAGTATAGGGAGCAATGCAGGGATGAAGAATCTACTGGAGGGCTTCCCTGGTGGCGCAGTGGTTGAGAATCTGCCTGCCAATGCAGGGGACACGGGTTCGAGCCCTGGTCTGGGAAGATCCCACATGCCGCGGAGCAACTGGGCCCGTGAGCCACAACTACTGAGCCTGCGCGTCTGGAGCCTGTGCTCCGCAACAAGAGAGGCCACGATAGTGAGAGGCCCGCGCACCGTGATGAAGAGTGGCCCCCGCTTGCCACAACTAGAGAAAGCCCTCGCACAGAAACGAAGACCCAACACAGCCAAAATAAAATAAATAAATAAACAAATGTGGAGTTAAAAAAAAAAAAAAAGAAAAATAACCCAAAGCCAAAAAAAACTATATTAAGATGTATTTAAAAAAAAAAAAAAAAAGAATCTACTGGGCATGTTAGAGCCGTAGAGTCTCTATACCTACTCACTTTCCTCCCTTTTTCATTCCTGCCTGGATCTCTGTGGGTGACCGGGCAGATGAGGTTGCTGGTTTGGGAACAGCTTCATGGATGTAAATTTGGATGCTTTATGCTCCTGTGAGATCATCTCCGTGTTATTGCCACAAGGCAGGCAAGTTGACACTTTTTTTGTGTTGAATTTGTTGTGCTTCTACCATGTTCTTCCTCTGTGAAGTGGACATACCTCTGACATAAGGCCTTTGTAGCAATGCTCCTCTTCTCTGTAGTGACCCTCCTTCATTTGAGAAGGTAGCCTGTTTGCGTAATGATCACTCCTGTCCCCATGGAGCTCTTACTGGGGGGAAAGTTTAGATGGTCTGGACCAACCCAGAGTAGGGTTACAAGTGAACATGTCTGAGCAGGAAGATGGTGGAACTAGAGGGATGAATTATTTTACTTCTTTCCCATTCCAGATATGAGTAGGCAATGGAGAACAGCCTTCTGTGGGTGTCACAGGCAATGGTCTGTTGTGTATGCCATCCTTAACTTGAACTGGACACGAGATTTTATCAATATTCTACTCCCTCAGATAATGGCACAGGAGCAGATTCCATGTAACCATGGTACAACAGCTTACCTTGGCCCTACACAATTGGGCTCCTGTCCCCTGGGCAGTTGATGTCAATGCCAAATTGATGCAGAGGGTCACCTTGAACCAGACTCAGGTTGGCACTGTGTGACCCCAAGACTGGTTTCTCTTTCTCTAGGCGGTGGACAGGCCCATCTTTGCCTTTTTCTTGAACCTAATTCTGCTTGTTCCTTGGGAGTTACATATGACCCTTCACAATGACCCAAGCCTTGATGACAGCAGCCACATCCTTAGACTCTGGTTCCAATGTCAGGACTTCCCTGGGAAGAACGAGGATAAAGTGTTAACCATTTTACCCAGATTTTCTTCCCAAGTGCATGATGAAACCTCTTCCAGTAACCACAGGGAGATATTGCCAATAAGACAGCCATTCTTTGTTCTGGATGATTTGTTTTAGAGGCCTGTCTAGTAAATCTGCACTCCTAAGTGCAGTGAAGAAAATTTACAGACAGACCTTAGGGCTGAAAGAGACTCAGTTCTTCTGATAAATTTTTACTGTAACCAGCCAAACAATAAAAACATTCCCTAGATTACACACACTACTATATACAAGATAGATAACCAACAAGGACCTACCGTATAACACAGTGAACTCTGCTCAATATCCTGTGTTAACCTATATGAGAAAAGAATCTGAAAGAGAATGAATGTAGTATATGTATAACTGAATCACTTTGCTGTACAGCTGAAACTAACACAACATTGTAAATCAACTATACTCCCATAACATTTTTGAAAAATGATACACCATTTATTATAACAAAAACCCATTCCCTAGAGAAATCTTGTTTTTCCTGTTTGTTTCATGTATAAATTTTAATTTTAACATTGCATTATTATAATTTCCATAACAATGACCTACTCCCCAAGTCCCTGAAAATATTCACAGCATTAATTTCCCTAACTATGCAACTCCACAATTTAAAAAAATTCTTGTTCTAGAAGTCCATGGACTATCTGTGTTCTGGGTGAAAGAATTTTATGACATGTCCATTTAATTTGCTGTGACTCAATTGAACGTCGTGTAGGATTATGTTCTGTTTAGGCAGCTCATTTAAACTTTTCTCAACTTTTGGAGAACTAGCTTAACTTCTGTCCCTTAATCAGGAGTAGCTCTATGTGAAGTTCTATTTCAGTGTTGGTTGTTCCTGAGCTGCCAGAAAAATAGACATTTTATGGTATAAAAATAAATATAATAAGTTCCCTTATTTTAAAATGGCAGAACAGATTTTATACAACTGTTCCACCAAATTTACTGCATGACACTGGGTTTGGAAAGTTTCAACACCCAGAATAATAACATGGAAACTTTTGGGCATGAAAACAAGGGGTAGAATGGAAAGTACTTCCTTTCCTTCCTTGTGCAAAGAGAGATAACATTAGCTCTGTGTGTTGGCAAAGAGGGGAGCAAACGTACACAGTGTTTCTGGATTTCACATAGGACCAAAAACAAAAACAAAAAATTCCTCAGGAATGCAAAAACAATTAGTTTACGAAGTTTTCCTGGCCATTCCCCAAGTTTATCAAGAAGGGTTCTATTCACTAGCAGACACACTCTCTCAATTACTATCACTGTTCAGATCATTAGACCACTGTTTCTTGAAGAGTGTCCCAGGACTTACTAGCTCTAAAGGATAGGTATTATTTGAACAAAGGGTTTCAGGGTCAAGAAATACTGTTTCAAACAAGCCTTCATGAGTATATTTAATTCAGGACCTCAGAATATGCTGATTGATATGCAGGGTGAATCAAGAGTGAACTAGAGAATGCAGTTTGGGAATGCATTTTCCAATAAAATGGTGAACCAGACATCCTAAAGAGTCTTCTCTTCACAAAACACATAGAAGTTCTAGATAAAATATGTAACTTAAAATGCACAGGGACTTCCCTGGTGATGCAGTAGTTGAGACTCCATGCTCCCAATGCAGGGGCCTGGGTTCGATCCCTGGTTAGGGAACTAGATCCCACATGCATGCCGCAACTGAGAGTTCGCATGCCACAACTAAGGAGCTTGGTGAGCCGCAGCTAAGGAGCCCGCCTGCTGCAACTAAGACCTGGTGCAACTAACTGACTAACTAACTAAATAAATAGATAAATAAATAAATAAATAAATAAAATATTAACAAAATAAAATGCACAGCTATGCAAAATTAGGGAAATGCCTACAGGCAAAAATTATAAGCAGGAAACCAGACCAGTAAGCTAGTGCTGAAGCCATGTCTGAACTGGGAACATTTTCCAAAACTGGAACCGAACATTGAGAGGCTTAATAGCTACATGAGAGAGAGGGATTGGAACTGAGACACGTGCGCCAAGCTTGGATCCTCAAATGTCTACCCTGTTAGATAAAAGGGGAAACTAGGGGGGAAAATTCATTAAAGAAAAAGGAGATGACAAGGAGTATTTCTATCTTGAGCTATGTTATTTATGTGGGGAGAAGTCTCACATTGTATTTCATAATAATAGACCACCTTCATCATCTGAGAAACCACAAAGAAAGAAATTAACTTACTGTAGTTTCAGATTATGATGCTCTCATGCGCCTGGAACAAGAAATCAAAAATCCTTTCTGGGGCTTCCCTGGTGGCGCAGTGGTTGAGAATCTGCCTGCCAATGCAGGGGACACGGGTTCGAGCCCTGGTCTGGGAAGATCCCACATGCCACGGAGCGACTGGGCCCGTGAGCCACAATTACTGAGCCTGCGCGTCTGGAGCCTGTGCTCCGCAACAAGAGAGGCCGCGATAGTGAGAGGCCCGCGCACCACGATGAAGAGTGGCCCCCGCTTGCCACAACTAGAGAAAGCCCTCGCACAGAAACGAAGACCCAACACAGACATAAATTAAAAAAAAAAAAAAAAAAATCCTTTTTGGAGGGACCTTTCTCCACTTACACCTTTGAATACAAGTTTAAAATTCAAAATTACAAAACACGTAAAGAAACAAACTATCATGAGTTTGCAGAAACAATTAACATCAGAATTTTTTCTCCAAGGATTTCAGATATTGAAATTATTGGGTCTGAGATAAATGTATTTAAATTATTTAAAGAGAGGAAAGAGGAAATGGAAAACATGAACAAGGATAGATGCTTTTTAAAAAGAACAAGTAGAATTGAAAAAGAAACAGAATTTCTAGGAATAAGAAACATTGCTATTGAAACTAAAATTCAACGTTGAAAAAAATAAATAGACTCACAGATATAGAGAACAAACTAGTAGTTGCCAGTGGGGAGAAGGAAGAGGTGAGGGACAATACAGGGGTAGGGGAGTAAGAGGTAGAAACTTTTAGGTATAAAATAAGCTACAGGGATATATTGTACAACATGGGGAATATAGCCAATATTTTATAATAACTATAAATGGAGTATAACCTTTAAAAATTGTCAATCACTATGTTGTATACCTGTAACTTATATAATATTGTACAGCAACTATATTTCAAAAAATGCAATGTTCATATTAAGTAGTAGACAAGATGTTGCTAAAAAGAATCTGTAAACTAGAAGATAAATCTGAAGAAGTCCAGATGGCAGCACAGAGAAACAGAAATATGGAGAGTTTAAAAGCAATGGTAGAATGTGCAGATGTTACTATGTCCAATAGGAGTTCCAGAAGGAGAGAACAGAGAGAAAGAAAAGAGATAATATCTGAATAGATAATGGTAGGAAATAGTATGGAATTTAAGAAAGGCACAGATCCATAGATTTAGGAATCACAATGAACCCTAAGCATAACTAATAAAAATAAATTCATGTCTAAACCTACTGTAATGAAACTATGAAGACAAAGAAAAGATCTTTTATTTTGTCAGAGATAAAAGACAGATTTCATACAGAGAAATGTCCGTTACTCTGATAACATGACAGCAGACTAATTTACAACACCAATGCTGGAAAACAGTGGAACATTGAGTGGGATGCTGGGAAAAAGTAACTGTCAACCTAGAATTTTATATTCATCAAACTATCCTCCAAGAAATAAAGACAATTTCAGACACACAAAAACTAGGAATTTGCCACCAACAGACTTTCACTAAAAGGAACTTTTAGTTCTTTTTCACTAAAAGATTGTCCTTTAGGAAAAGAAAAGGAGAAAGGTCTGAGATATAAGAAGGAATGGTGAGCAAAAAGATTATTTGCAAAAGGTGATAAATCTAAACAAACTTTTACGTATAAAACTAATATTTGAAATATATATTTGTTATATAGATAACATTATATATTATGTAATAGATAATATACATAATAATATTATTATGTAGATAATAAAACAAGATAGAATCAAAACACTGGACAAGAATAATCTGTAAACTGGAACAGAAGTGTTTGGAGTTAGAGAGAATGCAGTTTCTCAAATTTATACGAGCACATATTCCTAATTTGCAAGCATCTTGTGGAATTTATGTTACTAAGAAATGTACTGTACTTGGTGTTTGGCTTGGCAGATATGGTGCAACAGAAGCAAGCCTGTTAACATCCTGGATCTTATTATTACATGCATGCTATATTCCAGGCACTGGAATTCGTTTAATCTCATTTAATCCTCATCACCCTATGAATTACAAACTATCATTATCTCCATTTTGCAGATGAAGAATCTAAGTCTCAGGACCTCATCCAAAGCCACACAGCTAATAAGTAGTAGTGCTGAGATCAGAACCTGGGAAGTTTTCCTCTAGAGCTCATGCTATTAACCAGAAGGCTTATTAGTTTCTATTCCTAAAGCACATGCTGTGTCCATTCTTCCTTAGGGAAATGTGGTACACAGTGGTACCCTTCATCTGGTATGGATGTGATAAGGATGTGAGGAGGAAAAAAAAGACCAGAATGATTCTTTGCTATTGGCCCACAAGGAAGGTATCATGCTTTGTGCTAGGCAGTGATGGCTGGAGAGAGAGTGAGGAAGCGTAGAGGCAGAAAGGACCAAGATCAACATGGTCCCTGTTTAAAGGAAATTATCTAGTTGGAAGACACTTAGATTGATAATTAGTTCTTGCATGCATTCGATAAATACTCATCAAACACCACAGAGAGGCAATGCCCCTAGTTCATCATTAGGGAGTAGGCTCTAGAGTCAGACTCCTGGGCTTGAACTCCAACCTCACTGCTATTGTTGAGTGACTTTGCATAACTTCTTCATGCCTCGGTTTCCTCATCAGTAAAAGTAAAAGAGATATTAATAGTACTTCTTTCAGGTTGACGTGAGGATTCAGTAAGGTCATATATGCAAATATCTTAGAACAATGATTAGCTTACAGTAAGTGTTCAATAATTGTAAGCTATAATCATACTATGTTTTTGGCAGGGAAGCTACATAATGATTAAGACAGTACCTGACCTCCAGATGTTCGGAGTCTAGTACAGAGACAAGCAAATTAATCATTGTGATGTGTGTGGTATGCAAGAGGCATGACGGGGGTGGGGTGGGGGTGGGAGCCTGCAGCAGACACATCTGAGCCATCCTAGGTGTGTGTGGTGGAGTCAGACAGCATAGGCTTTCTAGAGACATCTCTGTCTGGGCTAAGTCTTGCAGGACAGGAAGTTAGGGGGACCTGCAGTGATCCAGGCAGGGGGAGGAACAAGAGCTGAGAGAAATCATTTCCCATCTGTAGAGTCGACAGGTTTAGCAACTAACAATACAGAATGCCCCATTTAATTTGAATTTCAGATAAACAACAAAACTTTTTGGAATACATATGTACCATGCAAGATTTTTAATATAAATAGGTCCCAAATATTGTACAACAGCAAAAATCACTTGCTTATCTAAAATTCAAATTTAACTGGGCCTCCTGTATTTCATCTGTCATTTTTATCTATCCACATCTAGGGAAATGAAAGGTGTTTCAGGGTAGCTGGAGAGATGGGAGAGGAAAGGGAGAGTGAGCTGAGTGAAGCTGGGAGGCATCAGAAGAAAGACCTCATGCCAGGTCAGGGGATCTGGATTTTATCCTGAAATTAATGTTGGGCCATTGGAGAGCTTTAACCACAAGGATGTGAAACCACACACAGCCTTTTTAAACATGTCATCAGGCATAATGAGGGGAGTACTAGTTTCTATTGCTGCATAACAAGTTACCCCAAACTTCATGTCTTAAAACAATAAACATGTATTATCTCACAGTTCCTGTGGTTCAAGAATTCAGAAGTGACTTAGTTGGGTGGTCTGGCTCAGGGTTTCTTATGAGGCTGTAGTCAAGATGTCCACCAGGGTTGCAGTCATCTAAAGGCTTTATTAGGGCTGGAGGACTTGCTTCCAAAGTGGTTCACTCACATGGTTGATAAGGCCCTGCTGGCTGTTGGGAGGAAATCTCTGTTCTTTGAAACATGGACCCTCCTTAGGACTGCTTGAGCCTTCTCACAACATGGCATCTGGCTCAGTAATCCAAGAGAGAGCAAAGTGGAAGCCACATGTCTTTTATGACCTTAACTTTGCAAGTCATACAACGCCATTCCCGCAATATCCTAGCAGTCACACAGATCAGCCCTGCTTGATGCAAGTGGTATATATACAAGTAGGCAGGGATCACTGGGCCATCTTGGAGGCTGGCCACCACAAGTGGGAAGCTTAGATAGTGATGCCTATGACTTGGAAGGGGTGGAGAATGATAGAAGCATGGGATAGTGAAGAAAGGCTTGGAGGAGTAAAGATATAGGAGAGGAGGTGAGACAAAGAAAAGAGAAGGGGGGAAGGAGTGTTGGAGGAGTTTGCAGCGTGTCCACAGCAGAGAGCATGACCAAAGCCTGTACAAGAGGAGCTAGATTTACCTCCTCTCCTGGACATGCTCCAAAAATGGCTTGGGGTCCTGTCTGGAAGACAGGAGAAAGCACATAAAGTGGAGAATGGAAGGGCAGTACCCAAAGCCCCAACTTTCTGAGCTCAAGATTGAAAGTTTCCATGATGAAACAGGAAGTTGACATGCTTAAGGAGAAAAAAGTGGTAATTATTCCAGAGAACATAATCACATGTGGTTTCAGGTTTCAGTATTAATGAATAGGGAAGAAAAAAACCATAAAAGTAATCAATATACATATATATTTGAGTATATTAACAAGTTTATGGCCATATATACAACTTAAATATATAAATGTTTATATGTATATAAAATATATATTTATATATAATTATATAAATTAATAAATATTATATAACCTACCTGTATATAATTTAAATATATAAAATATATTTATTGATATATACTAGTATAAATAAATTTTATATAAAATATATGCATATATTTAAGAAGAGTCATAAACTTGTTAACATACACAAAGGCATTTTAACAACTTTTCCTTTGAGAAGAAAAGTTCTGGTAGAAACGAATCTGTAAGAAGAGCGCCCTCTGCTGCCACTTACACAAAATAGATTTTCTGTTTAGCAATACCAAGAAAAATATGTTAAAAGGCTCTTAGGCTTATCTGCCCGCTGTCTCTAACAAAAAATAAAATTATATTTAAAAAATAACTTTACATTTAAATAAATAATACCTCTGCCTCTTCAAATAGCCTTAAGATTTTTTTTCTGTCTTGTAGAAGGCCATGTTGCTACATCTTTCAATTTGATTTTATTCTTTCAGCGGTAACTATAATGCAAATAAAACTGAGAAACAGAGACATCGGATAACTATGCAGTATGCAATTAGGAGCATTTCTCCCAAACTCTTAACTAAATAAAGTAAATCCTTCTCCAGGTGCACAAATTCGTAGGTGAGAAGTCACAATTTCCCCATCAGGAGTAGTTCATCATAGTGGGCAGGAGGAGATGGCTTTATTTATTCCAGAGCAGTCAGGAAAGGTAAAGGCACTGACTTTTACAACCTGCTCAGCTGGCTATTTCTGGGGATAGTGGTAAGGGGTGGGGGAGGGCAGATCGATAACAATTCCACGGCAGCAACAACTCAAGAAAAGAAAAGATGCATTTGCTCGGCATTCTGTACCAAGCTGTATTTTGAAATGGATTGGCCCTAGATCCTGACTGCCCACCCACACCTGACCCATCTGGGCAAACTAAATATAGACATGCGTGGCACCACTGCCCCAGATGTTAGCCTGGAAACTTCCATCTCTTCCATGAATTCATTCTTGCTTTCCTCTCCATAGTCTGCAGGTTCCCTGGCTCTATTTCATGGCTTCTGGAATCAGCTTCTGAGCTCTCGCCATTCTCTATTACTACCGACTCACTGTTTAACTCAGGACTTTGTAGGTCTGTGACACTTCGTTACAGCAGCCCTGAGAAAGGAGCACACCTTTGTTCAGACATTCCCAGCTCTGGGGGTGCTCCCCTTCTGTGGCATGGGATGTGTTTGCTCCCCTGGGCTGCTTGCTCCAACTGTGGTTCTCAAGAGTCCATTTAACATAGTCTCCTGCAATTGGGAGCCTCACCCCGGTGGATGGGTACCCTTGGGCAGGACTTCAAAGGTTCTCTGTCCCCCATGGCCACCCTGGCCCCAAGATGCCCTCATCCATCCTTTATCTCTCCTGCTGACAGTGGGAGCCTTTCTCAGCACCGTAGCTCTCTCTGGCTCCCCCTCAGCACTTAGTCAGCCATTGTCCACCCTTTAGATTTCCTGGGCGGTACTCAGACGCCACCCATTCAGTCCCCCGTCCTCAACGTCCTCAGGGACCACGCACCAGGTTTTCTACTGGAATCCCTCTCATTAGATCAGAGTAGAAATTCCCTCCCCTGGGAATCTCTCCCAAAGAAATCTTACGAATTCTCTTCTCATCACTCTGACCTCTTTTTATATCCTTGATCTGTCTGAGGGGATCAGAAGCCTAGGAATTGGTGCTGACCATTTCCTTTGTGCATTTTCATGTGGGGCTGTTTCACAGTCACTCTAGTAGCTGAATTATGTACCCATACAACTTCGTTAATTGTTTCATGGTTGCTCTCTTTTCTTTGTGTAAATAGCATCATATCTCATATTCTAAAACTAATTTCTTTCACTCTACAGTGTGTCCTAGAGATCCTTCAATGACAGGGCATATCATCTTATCTTATACTTTTGTAACTGCTACAGTGAATTCCCTAGGAAAGATTCTCCATAGTTCATTCAGTTATTATCCTAATGATGAGTATTATGGTACTTCTAAGTATTTTGCTGCTGCAAATGAGCTGAAGTCAACATTCTCATACCGGTCTCCTTGTGCACATGTGCAATTGTTTCTCTCGGTTAGAAAAAGGTAGGTTGGATTGCTGAGTCAACGGCTACATGCTTTAAAATGTTTAACTGATTCTGTCAACTGCTCTGTATCGTGGCTGCCTCACTTCCCATTCCCTCCATCTACAGTGTTTTGGGGTAGTCTGCCCCACTTTCAGCAGTCCAGGTATTCTTCTACTTCCCCATATCATGCTCCAGTTATTGTGGGTTTATACTAATATCCATTAACCAACTGGATTGATGAATTCCTTCATCAATTCTTTCATTGACCTGAAAGCAGTCAACTGATATTCAGCCTTCATTTATTCCTCCTTTTAGTGCACCTTCCAGTACAGCAGAAATCGGAAAACTTTTAAAACAAACTAGATTTTTACACTTCCCTACAGGCAAAGTTCTTGGTACAAATTAGATCCTGCCAATAAGATGCATTCATTGGAAATTTGAAGGTGGACATGAGGTTGAGGCATCTCCTGTTACTTTAGGGGCTGCTTCTGATGTTGTGTATGATTATGGAATATAGTGTTTTCACCCCTGAGAAGTGGTCCAGTGTCTAATCCCCAGATTTGTGGATGGTGAGAGTGCCAGTGACTTCTGGATACCAGGTACTTGATCCTGGATTTTATATGCACTGACATTTTCTTGGACTCAGTAGTTCCAATGGCAGCTTCTTGATTTTCCACCTCCCTAGTTGGGACAGGTGTGAAAGCTTCCCTGGTGGGTCAGTTCTGTAGTGCTCTGAGTACCATGCTTGGAGACCTAGCCTACAGCCCAGTCCAACAGTCCTTCCACCAATTTCCTGAGCACCTAATTCCTACTATTAAATCATGTTCTGCATTAAATCCCTATGGTGGTCTCTGCTTCCTGTAATTGAATCCTGACTAATACATACTTGCTACATGGCAACTGATTTTTTTTTTTTTACTTTTATTTTTTATTATTTATTTATTTATTTTTTTAAATATTTATTTGGTTGTACCAGGTCTCATTTACGGCTCGCGGGCTCCTCAGTTGTGACGTGCAAACCCCCAGTTGCGGCATGCATGTGGGATCTAGTTCCCTGACCAGGTATCAAACCCGGGCCCCCTGCATTGGGAGCGCGGAGTCCTATCCACTGTGCCACCAGGGAAGTCCCTTGTTTTTTATTTTTTAAATTAATTTTTATTGGAGTATAGCTGCTTTACAATGTTGTGTTAGTTTCTGCTGTACAGCAAAGTGAATCAGCTATACGTACGCATATATCCACTCTTTTTTGGATTTCCTTCCCATTTAGGTCACCACAGAGCATTCAGTAGAGTTCCTTGTGCTATACAGTAGGTTCTCATTAGTTATCTATTTTATACATAGTATCAATAGTGTATATATGTCAATCCCAATCTCCCAATGCATCCCACCCCCCTTTCCTCCTTGGTATCCATACGTTTTGATCTCTATGTCTGTGTCTCTATTCTGCTTTGCAGATAAGATCATCTATAACATTTTTCTAAATTCCACATATATGCGTTAATATATGACATTTGTTTTTCTCTTTCTGACTTACTTCACTCTGTATGGCAGTCTCTAGGTCCATCCACGTCTCTACAAATGACCCAATTTCATTCCTTTTTATGGCTGAGTAATATCCATTGTATATATGTACCACATCTTCTTTATCTATTCCTCTGCTGATGGACATTTAGGTTGCTTCCATGTCCTGGCTATTGTAAACAGTGCTGCAATGAACATTGGGGTGCATGTGTCTTTTTTTAAAATATCTTTGTTGGAGTATAATTGCTTTACAATGTTGTGTTACTTTCTGCTGTACAACAAAGTGAATCAGCTATATGTATACATATATCCCCATATCCCCTCCCTCTTGAGCCTCCCTCCCACCCTCCCTATCCCACCCCTCTAGGTTGTCCCAAAGCACCGAGCTGATCTCCCTGTGCTATGCAGCTGCTTCCCACTAGCTATCCATTTTACATTTGGTAGTGTATATAGTGTATACATGTCAATGCTACTCTCTCACTTCATCCCAGCTTCCCCTTCTCTCCCGTGTTTTCAAGTCTGTTCTTTACATCTGCATCTTTACTCCTGCCCTGTCCCTATGTTCATCAGTACCAAACACTCCTAGTTTATCATTCTAAGACACTCAGTCCTATACCAGACGTTTCAAAACAACTACCATGGAAGTTCACACTGGACGCTGTGATTCCATTTTGAACTACTTAACACGGCTTAGGTTAAATCCTATAATTTTCACACAAGATGAGTAGGAATCATAACACAAAATAAATCACATTCTAACAGAGACAGTATCACGTGGTGCATAAAAAGAGCCCCAAGCTTCAAGTCTGTAGCCCGTGCTCTGGTCTTGGCTCTGCACCTTACCAGCCCAGTGACCTTAATTAAATCCCTTACCTCTTCTGGGCACGAGTTTCCTAGACTTTAAAATAAAAGGTGCCAGCTGGCTTTCAAGGCCATTTTATTTTATTTATTAATTTATTTATATTTAATTTATTTATTTTTGGCTGCATTGGGTCTTTGTTGCTGCGCGCGGGCTTTCTCTAGTTGCGGCGAGCGGGGGCTACTCTTTGTTGCGGTGTGCAGGCTTCTCATTGCGGTGGCTTCTCTTGTTGCGGAGCACGCGCTCTAGGCGTGTGGGCTTCAGTAGTTGTGGCTCACAGGCTCTAGAGCGCAGACTCAGTAGTTGTGGAGCACGGGCTTTGCTGCTCCGTGGCATGTGGAATCTTCCTGGACCAGGGCTTCCTGGACCAGGGCCTGTGTCCCCTGCATTGGCAGGCGGATTCTTAACCACTGTGCCACCAGGGAAGCCCTCAAGGCCATTTTAACTCAAAGACTTTATAGTCCTTTGAAATCAATATCTGAATCTAAGCATGAAACGGTTAACTACTGAATAACATCATAGCCCAGTTAGTATTAAAAGCCTTGCAAATGACATGTTTACTTCCCTTCCTCCTTGTTCTGCTTGTCAGTGTTAGGTGTTAAGGTTTCTCTGTTCTGTCTGCTTTCTTTTGTTTTGTCTTCCATTAATAGTAAATTGACATAAAATTGCAGTTCCAGAGAATTAGAGGTGTTGCTATGGAAACAGCCTTGATTCATTGATGTAAACATTAAGCTGTTGATGCTATTCTTTGAGGTGCTTGTAAAAAAGGAAAACACAAAATAAATGTTACAGTAAGAATGACATTTTGTTTTCAGAGTAAGTGGCCCACACGTTCAAGGCTGGATCTGAAGGTATGCACAGCACGTTATTGCAGGGATTTGACCCTAGGTCTGGTGATGCTCCCGACTCAGCAGCTGATACGATGTAGCAAGACTGAAATGTGGATGTTAGTCTTGTGTGCCTGCACCTGGGTTACAGAGGACTCTCAGAACTCATGGAGATGAACACAGAATCAAAGATACCTCTACCTCAGGCTTATTGGTTGTGGCCCAAAATTGTCCCCCTTTTAGGACCCAGTGAAATTTTTCTTCCCTTTCAAACAACTACAATACAATTCACTCACTTTAAGTGTGTATTTGGTGAATTTGGATGATGGTATACAGTCATTTAACTTCCACTAAAATCAGATAGAACAATTCCATCATTCTAAAAAGTTCTCTCTTGTCCCTTTTCAGTAGATTCCCTCTACCCTGATCCCCAGCCCCAGACAACCACTAATCTGCTGTCAGTATAGTTTTACCTTTAGTAGAACTTCACATAAATGAAATCATACTGTATGTAGTCTTTTGTGTTTGGTGTCTTTCACCTAAAATAATATTTTTGAAACTCATCCATGTGGTTGTATATATTACTTCATTCCTTTTTTCTTGCTGTATAAATAGTGCATAATATGGATATATCACAGTTTATTTATGCACTTACTGGCAGATAGAAATTTGGGTTGTCTCCAGTTTCTGGCCATTGTAAATAATGCTGCTACATGCAAGTCTTTGTGTGGATATAAATGATATTTCTCTTGAGTAACTACCTCAGAGTAGGACTGCCAGGTGGTATGGTAAGGGTACCAAGTGTCTTAACTTTATAAGAAACCGTCGAACTGTTTCCAAAGTGGCCAGACAGTTTTGCCCTCCGGCCAGCAATGTTTGAGAGTCCTGCAGCCTTGCCAACAATGGGCATCGCCCCTGATTTCTGTACGTGTCTTGTCGTGGACAAGCCCCAATTTGTGGACCATATTTTGAGCAGGACTGCTCCAAGCCTTTCATGGGAAGATGTCCATGATCCTAAATGGAATCTGAAAAATCGTCACAACCAGAGCAACAGGATCTAATGCAAAACTCCCCTTGGATTAAGAAAATGAAAATTACGCAAGTCTAGTTCTACAGCATTTTATGGATTCTGTTTTTAATGCCAACATTGGGGTCTACTTTTTGTTTCAGAAGCACTTGGAGTTTTCTTTCTTTCCTAAAGAATGGAAAATAAACATAGTATCTACTTTTTAAAAATGACTCAGTGAGCTCCAACGTGCCTAGTGGTCTGGAAATCATGTATGCCCATTAGCCTCATCTCTGGCCTTTCTAGCAGTGCTTGGACTGATCTTGGATGAACTAAACTATAATGGATGGATGAACAGCCAGACTCGGGACAGAGGGAGTGATACATGTGCAAGTGGGGGTGGATGGAGGCACAGAGATGCGCCTTGAGCCAGAGTAGGAAAAAAATCAAGCTGAACCCTAATTAGGAGCCGTGGAGGATAGAACATACTGACAGAGGGAGTAGTGGAAGCGACTTTTCTAACTCAGCTAAGTTTCTTAACATTTGGTGGAAGGGAGAAGGAAATACACCATTGATCTGAGATGTCAGGATAGCCTGTTAGCTATTTTATTTTCTGCCCCTTTGGAAGGCAAACTTGAGTCACAGCACGGTCAGGCAAATCAAGTGCTGCACGATTACATGTGCAAACCCAGACTCAACAGTGCCAGAGGCACGTAGCTTCAGGGCTTATTTGTGATTGAAGAGCGTATTAGAGCAGAATATTCAGAAATGCATTAAAACATACTTATCTCTAATTAATTATAGAGGGTGGGGTAGAGCTGAGTGGAGTTATTTTGCTAAATAGTGCAGAAGAAATTCTGTTAAAAGATTGATTCACTAAGGAGAGATTGTACTATTTTCAGAAAGCAAATAGCCATAAAGTACAGGAGATCCTGAGGAGACGATGAAGCTGCCGCCACTGCCAGTGGGTTATTTTTGGCTACATATTCTGGAATGGGATACAGTTATTGAAGACACACAACAAATTAGACCTGCATTAAAGCAGAGCACAGATTTTTTCACAAAAAGTAAAGTTTTAGGAAAGTTTATGGTGAAGAGTTTTTTGGGGGGATAAGAGAGGGCTATGGGGGATAAAGGTTTGATTTGGAAACCTTCTCTTTTTTCCCTTTGCTATAATTAGCCTTAAGTTACAATGGCTGGAAGAATTAAAATATACTTATCTTTTCAGCAAATATACCGGGATAAAAAAGCCCCAAGCTTATGAATAGTGAAGCAAAGCACTGTAAGATGCTTCACATATTTTACATACATTACAAATTCATTACATAATCAATGGGTCAGCAAATATGAAGTCTCCTCTAAAGGGCTGGTTCAAATGAAGTAAATAATAAGTATGAAAATAATTACTGGACTTTTGGGTTAAGAAGGATGCTGGGCATCCCCAACATGCTTTCTAAAATAATTTAAGAAACCAGTGGCAAATTGCAACTGCCCTGCAGATTAAACACATTAGTTCTCTCTGTCACATTCCAAGAGAAGTTTTATTAACCTAAGTGTCTAAGTGGCTCCTCATCAGGATGGTAAGAGCTTTCCCTGCATCCCTAAGCTCCAGAGATGTGGGGCCTTTATAGGTGAGCAACCATCGTTTGCCTCTCTATCACACGGACCACTCTATGAGGCAGCCAGGGCCATCTCACTCCAGACCAGCCTCCTCTCTCCACTTCTATTCAAGGGCTGCAGTTTAACATAATGCATGCACCTGGAGGAGGACACACTTTATCAGTGGCTCACCAAAGCCAGGAGCAGGAAGGTAATACAGGTGCAGATCCAGGAAAGTTCAGGGGAGTAGAGTTGCCAGTGGTTTTCATTTCTATACACTGCTTCTAGCAAACAATGAACTACAAACTACTTCAAATAATTCTGGAAGAAAGAACCCTCTAACTGGTCCACCCATTAGGTAACAGACCCTAAGGTCTAAGCTGACCTTAGATTGTAATAGTTTAGGATCTCAATAGTTGGTTAACCATTTGGGGAAAAAACAGATAGACCCACATCTCATATCATGCATCAAAACAAAATCCAGATGAACTAAAGAATTAGATGTATATGATTTAGCTATAAAATAACTAAGAATAAGAAACGTTATCTGAGTTTGAGATGGGAAAGAACTTTTCAGGCATAAAAATCAATAGAAAAATATTACAAAACAAATATTCATAATAAATTTGACCATAAAACACATATTACTTTGTATATGTATTTTAAAAACCACTACAAACAAAATAAAAATATAAAATTGAATAAATATTTATACAATTATTATAGCAGTGAGCTCATGGCCTTATTATAGAAAGATTTCATGGAAGTTAACAAGAAATTAAAATTTAAATGAAATGAACACAGGACATGAAAAGGCAATTCAAAAATTTAATTCTTATGAAAATAGCAAATAATGTATTAAAATGCCCAGCCTCCCTGGTAACTAAACAAATCTAAATGAAAACAAGATTTTTAAAAAATTATCATATGGCAACTAATTTTTTTTAAAGATAGTATACAAATATAACTGATAAAGACCTTGTAATTATTGGGTAGAGTAATTTGGCCATAATTGTCAAAATTTACTTTACTTCAGTAAATTTTCCTCTATATTCTAATGAACTGGTCAGAGACTCAAGGATTTATATATCAAGATATTTATGCATTAATTCATCAAATTTGAAAAGAGAAATCTTATCTAAACTATAGTACAGCCATATAAAAATATTATTTTTAATTATTTATTTTGAATTTAATTATTAATTTAATTTTCAAAAGTGTTAATAGTTATTTAAAATTATAATTAGCAACGTGAGGAATGTTCACAGTACCATGAGCTTTCTGAGGTGTAACAAATAACTTTATTTCAAAATGAAAATAGTTTATTTTTCTGATTATAAAAAATAAAATGTAAAATTAAAGTAAAAAAACAAAGCAACACAGAAGGCCCAAAGAAAAAAGTTAAAGTGAATCAAAACACCATCTCTCAGAGATGAAAGATGTTAAATTAATGAATATTCTTCCATATAGGTCTCTGTGCCTATACAGAGGCACACACCTTCATGCACAAATTTATATAATACTATTTTCATGAACTGCAGCATACTCAAGCTCAATTTAGCTTATTTCCTTTCATTCAAGATATTTATAAACCTCTTTCCAACTCAAAATTATATGTCCCCATAATGATTTGTAATGATTGCATAGTATTCTAGTTCATATTTGTCCCAAAATTTAGTTAACTAGTTTTCCATTGATGGATATTTTTAACAATTAGACAGAGTTAGAGCAATGCAGCTGTGAGCTTGTTTTTAGGGGAGAGTCTCTGTCCCCTTCTAGTCTATTTTCTTATGGTGCAAATAGGAGAACATCTTGTATGTAGGTGATAAGCTCTCAGAACATAGGCACCAAGGACTCTCAGTGATACACCAGCTGTGCAAAGGGTTGTCTGACATCACCAACTGCAAGCTCCTGGCAACCCTTTAAGAAACAGGATTCAAGCTGCCAGAGGGAAGGGAGCCCTCATTCCTTTGAGAAGCTGAGTTTACCGGCGCCAGTGAGCCCATTCCGGGGCAACTGGGCACATGGAGTCGCTGACTGGACAATCCTGCCTGTTTCTCTCCACAGGAACATTGTCCTGAAGACTCAGAGAAAGATCCCATTTCTAATAAAGAGCTGCTTCTGGAAAAATTTTAAATTACGGAGGGGTCGCTCCTGGAGCTAGAGGGCTGAGCTTGCCTTGCTTCTTCCTTTCTGATCTGGAGTTACCTTACCACAAACTCTGTGGTCTATCTGATCAGCTTGACTCAGCCTAGCTTGCGAGTTGCTTCTTGCAAAATCCTACTTTGTGTGTTGGAAGCTTAGCTTTAACTCTTACTCTCCCATTGCATTTCTGCTATTGTAATCCTAACACTTGCTAGTCCCTGCCAGGGATGCCCAACTAGGGAGAAGGTGGCATAATGCAGAAAGAAACGCACCAAGGAAAGCACATTGACATTTTTAAAAATATTTTTCTTATGGCATCCACACATAAATCCACACCCTTCAAAAAATAAACTTGCAAGATGTTTTAAAATGATTGCTATTGTTATAAAGCATTTAGGTAACAGTAGAGTTCTTTAAAAACTAACCCCAAATATGAGTTCCGATTTCATCCTGCTTGAAAAATTATAACGGCTTCCCAAAGCCTGCAGAGAACTTATCCTGCATGGTAAGAAGACTGTTTATAATCTGACCAACTGCCCGTCTTTCTTCATTTTCTACCTTATTATGTACACTAGAGAAAAGTGCTACGATAACAAACTTCTCATCATATCCCTTAAATGGCTCAGGATATATTACCCCTTTGTGACTCAGCTCAAACGTCTGCCTTTACCTAGAGTAGGGCTTCTCAACCCTGGCCGTCCATTAGCGCCACCTGGAGCACATTTAAACAATTTCTATTTATTTATATTTCATATTTTAAGTTTTTAAATGGTTGTAGATTTACAGAAGTTATAAAGATCGTATATAAAGTTCCTATGTACCCTTCACAGCTTCCCTTAATGTTAACATCTTACATTACCAGGTACATTTACCAAAACTGAGAAATTGACATTGGCACATCAGTAAGTAAACTACAGACTTCATTTGAATTTCATCAGTTTTTCCACTAGTGTCTTCTGTCTGTTCAAAGGGCAAAACTAGGAAATCATATTGTATTTACTTGACATGTCTCTTTAGTCTCCTCTGATCTGTGAAAATCTCCATCTTTCTTTGTTTTTCAGGATCTTCACACTAGTCAGGTATTTGGTAGAATGTCCCTCCGGTTGTCTGATGTTTTCTCATAATTGAACTGGGGTTATGGGTTTTGGGGGAGAAAACCATAGAGGCTAAGTGCCCTTCTGTTGCTTCATGTCAGGGGACACGTGATAGCAACAGGACTTATTTTTGGTGATGTTAACCTTGATCACTTGATCAGGTGGTGTCTGACAGGTTTTTCTACTGAAAAGTTACTGTTTTTCTTGGTCCATATTGCTGAGCTGAAACAAATAGTCTGCCAGATATTTCTCCAGCAAACAAAGGTTTATTCGGGATCAGCAGAGCATTGCAATCGGGGTCTGCAACCACGTGCAAGTTCCTGCCCGGCAAGGGAAGGAGAATGCTTTTATGGGGAGGAAAAGGAAGTTGGGATAGTAAACGGAGTCCATGGCTTTTCACTGGCCCAGTTCTTGCCAGGAAAGAAGAGTCGTCTTTTTTCTTCCTGCTGGTCTCCCCACTCTATTTAATTGAGATTTCCGTTCATTAATTTTTTTTGCAATACATATTAGTTAGTGAGTCACTAAGTCCAGCCTACACTCAAAAGGAAGGGAATTAAGCCTCACCCTTTGGAGGGAGAAGCATATTTTTAAAAATGTGAGCATAAGTTAAATAAATATTTTGAAGGAAATACTTTGGGGCTATGCAAACATCCCTTTTTTTACTTAAGTTTTGTCTGATGATTTTAACATTTATCTATGGATATTGCTTACAGCAATTATTACTGTGGTGTTCTAAAGGTGATTTTCTATTTCATTTCTTCTACATTTATTAATTTGAAATTTTTCTGTAAGGAAGTTTCTACCCCCGTCCCATTTATTTAATTATTTAATTGTTATTTATCAGTGTGAACTCATGGATATTTATTTTATGCTTTGGGTTATAACCCAGTACTACCCTTATTTATTTTGTTGCTCAAATTATTCCAGCTTTGGCCATTGGGAGCTGTTTCAGGCTGGCCCCTATATATCCTTGTGACATGCTCCCCTTACTCCCATCCTCATCTTTCTTTTAAATAACACTTCCTTATTTTCTACAAAGATGTTCCAGGGTCGTCTTATATTTTCCCTGCTTCAGGCCTGAGAATATGTCATTTCTGCAGGGAGCCCTGTTTCCTTTTATTGGAGATTGGTGTCTAGAAACTAAGATCTGGTGTTAAGTGTGTTCATTTATTGCTGGGTTATCATTGTCTCTAAGCCCTCTCAGTGGACAGAACTAGGAAACATATGCATACTACCCCAGGAATACATATATATTTACATTTATTTATTCATGTGTCTACCTGTATATATATTAAAATAAACATAAACTCATACTAATATCTTCAATTCTAATCCAGCACCACATTCTAACCTTCCCTGGGGAACATTTTTAAATGTCTTTGTCTGGGCCTCAACTCAAGCCAATTAAATCAGAAACTTGGGATGTCCTGCCTCCATTGGTTTTTTTTTTTTTTTTTTTAAACTCTCCAGAAGATTTTAATGGTTCAACTAGGATTGAGAACTACTGTCTAGGGTGGCCTTTCCCATTTGTCCTTTTGATGAAGTCCATTCAATGAGCTGGCCCCTCAGTTCAATCTTCCAGAGTCCCACAGACAATTATGTCCTTCCTCCCCGAAACTCCCACTCATCATTGCTTTGTTCCAGATGGATGTGGTATAGCCTTTAGCACCTGGACTGTACTTATTTCTCTAGATGTTGGTCTTAGTCAACAGACAGTGAGCCCCTTGAGGGCAGCCGATTGTACCATTATCTGCTCCCCTTCATAGTTATCAGACCGGGAGAACAAATATGGCTGCCACCAGCCCTAGAAAGGAAATCTTCACTGGTGAGATGCTCGTGAACTGGATGACCTCCCCCCACGCCCCCCGCCGGACCCTTCTCAGAGACCAGATAGATTTAGGGAGTGATTCTGCTGGGGAGGGGAAGGAGACAAGCTCAAACCAGGGATGTGATTGTTGCTACTGTAACAGTAAGTCACACGTCTTAATTGTCCGCCTGGACCTGTGCACCCTGGGAAACTCAGGTTACAGAAGTAAAACCTATGTACGTGGGCTTCCCTGGTGGCGCAGTGGTTGAGAATCTGCCTGCTAATGCAGGGGACACGGGTTCGAGCCCTGGTCTGGGAAGATCCCACATGCCACGGAGCAGCTGGGCCCGTGAGCCACAATTGCTGAGCCTGCGCGTCTGGAGCCTGTGCCCCGTGACGGGAGGGGCCGCGATAGAGAATGGCCCGCGCACCGCGATGAAGAGCGGTCCCCGCACCGCGATGAAGAGTGGCCCCCGCTTGCCGCAACTGGAGAAAGCCCTCGCACGAACCGAAGACCCAACACAGCCAAAAATAAATAAATAAAAAAAAAAAAAAAAAAAAAAAAAAAAAAAACCTATGTACGTGACTGGAGATCAGAAAGACCATAGAGAAACAGGGTTGTTATATTACGGAGAAAGCGAAATGTTTTTCAACTCTTGTAGTTGTTGAGGTTATAAAACTCTTTTTTTAAAAAAATTAATTAGTTAATTAATTGTATTTATTTTTGGCTGTGTTGGGTCTCCGTTTCTGTGCGAGGGCTTTCTCTAGTTGCGGCAAGTGGGGGCCACTCTTCATCGCGGTGCGCGGGCCTCTCACTGTCGCGGCCTCTCTTGTTGCGGAGCACAGGCTCCAGACGCGCAGGCTCAGTAATTGTGGCTCACGGGCCTAGTTGCTCCGCGGCATGTGGGATCCTCCCAGACCAGGGCTCGAACCCGTGTTCCCTGCATTGACAGGCAGATTCTCAACCACTGTGCCACCAGGGAAGCCCCTATAAAACTCTTTTGATGAGAAATATTCTTTTTAATATTTGTCGGTAAAAGTTTCAACCTCTCCTCCCAGTGTAATGAATATATAATAAAACCCTCAGATGCGGCACCAGCACATTCTGTTTCACCTCTAGGGGTCCAGGAAGGAGGAACTAGTGAGCAGAAAAAAGACTAATTTTAAAATGAGTGACTGAGTGATTGATGTAGTACATTTATTACCTCAAAAGGGATCAGTTATCAAGGGAAACATAATTTTCTATTTAAGAAACATAATTAAATAGAAAACTAAGATAATGAGAAAGTCGACTATGAGTATTATTCAAGCTCCTGCCTATTTGGGAAAATGCGCTGTGCTACTCAGGGTACTTCTGAATCTGTAGTTGCTAGAACAAAATCAGAAAAGAAATGGGGAAAGAAGTGCATACACAGCTCATTTCTAAAAACAGAGCAACACATAATGGATGACATCTGAGGTAGTTTGTTGTTGATGACATTAAGACAACAGAGTTTTAATTGACATTGACAGACATATTTCCTCTCAACCTAGGCTTTCAGCACAGGAGCTACAGGATAAATATCTATTGACTGACTGACAAGGAATCTCTCTCAAGACTAAGGTACAATTGTAATGGGAGTGGAGTAGAGTGGAAAACCATTTGACTTAATAGGTAGAGGAAGTATTTGAAAATTTAGAGAGATCTCATGGGGGAAAGACATTTAAGCAAAGGAAAGAATAGTTAGCAGTGGGTCATCAGGGGAGGGTTAGCAGGAGAGATGTTTCTTGATAAAGGGTCTTTCCTTTAATCATGCCACGTTATATATGCCCACTACCACCATCATCAACTCAGTTCTTAAAGAGTAGAGTCAAAGAAAATTTAACAGTCGAATGCACTGACTTATGAAGACATTCATAAACAGTTTATAGACACATACATTGTAGGAAATCTCACTTGAATACTTGAATTGTTTTTTTTTTTTTCACTTGAATTGTTGATGGAAATCTCCCACTGGAAATGCATGATTTCTCCAGAATTTATTTTTATAATTAAACCCTTGTGGCTCTAAGCCTGGATATATATGCAGAATAATCAATATTTGAATGAACAATGAAAAAAGGCAGACAAAGTAAAAAGAAGTGCCTTTTCAAGAATCCTCTATTTTGTGCATTTTTAATGATGAACATTCCTTCAAGGGAATGCAGCAGCAAACTAAAGTTAGGAACTATGTAGGATTTATCCCAGATTCCCCATCCACCACACAGTGCTTGGTACAGAGCAAATTTTTGTTGAATGAATTTTTAACATCTAAGACACTAGGAGCAGGTTTTAAGTGAAGGCTGAATTTGTTATTCTTTTTTCACACAATGGAGAACTGAGACCCGGAGAGGTTAACTGGGTTTTTTGAAACTATTGGAAAATCAGTGATAGCCCTAGGAACTGAATGCATACTTTCTACTCCTGGTCATTCACTTGTAGGAAATTATTAGCCTTGATTTGCCTTTTTGGCAGGCTTTGGTCACATCCATGGCCGACTTTTCCCTTAGTCACAGTGCCTGGGTCTCATGACACTTAAAGGCCCACAAAAAAAGATTTATTATACTTTCTTTTAAAATAACTTTTTAAAAAGTTATATCAACACAGTCATAAAATATCACCTTCAACATTTTTTGCATGGAGAAAGGGGCCCACGAAGTCATAATGCTGCCCTGATCACAGCTACCTCCTACTACATAAGTAAGGAAACAGACTGGCGTGTCCCTGTCCAGGACAACAGACACCACCATCAGTGTAAGACAGAAACCAATTTTAAAAAATAACACCTTTCAACCAGAGTTTCTCCCCCTCCCCCAAATGCCCCATTTTAAAATTCAAGCTTATTGAGGTCTAATTTACATACAGTAAAATTCGCTCTTTTTACTGTTCAGCTCTATGAGTTTTGACAAATACATTGTTGACCTAAAAATAAATAGACTGCCAGTTATTTCTCCAACAAAAAAAATGGGTTTATTTGGGATCCACAAAAAATTGCAATTTGGGGTCTGCAACCATGGTGAGCCATGTGCAAGTTCACAGCAAAAATGGAGAGGAGAACTCTATTATAAAGGGGAAAAGGAAGTCGGGAGGGGCTAGAGTAAACAAAGAGCCCATGGCTTTTCATTGGCTGAATTGTGACGGTCTCTCATTGGCTGAGCTCTTGCCAGGAAAGAAGAGGAAGCTTTTCTTTTTCCGGTGGCTCTGCTATCTTCATAGGGCATGAGAGCTCCCCCTTCTGGTCTCCTGACTCTATTTAATTTAGGTTTCTGTTTATGAATTTTTTATAACATATACTTGTAAACCTATAGCCACTATCAAGATATAGGATATTTCCATCACCGTCAAATGTTTGCTCATGTCTCTTTGTAGTCAACCCCTCCCCTCTTCTCTATCCACTGGTAAACCACTGATTTATGTCTATACAGTCTTATCTTTTCCAGACTATCATATAAATAGAATCATACAATACCTAGCTTTTTGAGTCTGGCTTCTTTCATGTATGTATTTGAGATTCATCTACATTGTTGTGTGTATCAATAGTTCATTCCTTTTTAGTGCCAAGTAGTATTCCCTGGTATAGATGTACAGTTTGTTTATCCACTCGCCAATGGAAAGACATTGGGGTTGTTTCCAGTTTGAGGCAATTACAAATAAAGATGCTATAAACATTCACCTATATCTGAACATCATTTTTCATTTTACTTGGGTAAATACTTAGGAGTAGAATTGCTGGGTATGGAAGTAATATTGATCCCCCAAAGATGAACACATCCTAGTCTACAAAACCTATGAATATGTTATATTATATGGCCAAGGGGGATTAAGTTTGCAGATGGAAAGTAGCTAATCAGCTGACCTTAAAATAGGGAGATTACCCTGGATTATCTAGTGTGCCCAATCTAATCACATGAGTCCTCAAAAGTGGAGAACCTTGTCTGGATGTGGTGAGTGGGAGATGTGATGAGAAAAAAGAGTCAGAGAGATGTGATGGTCCTGGCTTTGAGGATGGAGGAAGGGGGCCATGAGCCAAGGAACGTAGGCGGCCTGGAAAAATAGAGAAAACAGATTCTGCCCTGGAGCCTCCAGAAAGGAATGCAACTTGGCTGACACATTGATTTTGGTTCAGTGAGATTCGTATTTGACTTCCGTCTTACAGAACTATATAATAATAAATTTATATTGTTTTTGCACTACTAAGTTTGTGATAGTTTGTTACTGAAGCAACAGAAAACTAATACACTCGGTCATATAGTACATATATATTTACCAATAGGAAAGTGCCACATGGTGACCCTTGGAGGGCCATCCTTCAGCCCACCATAGTAGCATTAAGACAAGCAAACAGACAAACAAATAACAGAAACCCCCCAGTTTATTAGGATGATGAACTCATCCTGGTTTGCCTTAAACTTTCTTGGATTTCAGCCCTGGAAGTCTTGCATCCCGGGAGGTCCCTCAAGACTCAGTAAACTGTGGTGGTTGCTCACCTTACTTGGTAGACACAGTAAATGTTTAATAGAATGTGTAAATTAACAACAAATAGTCCATGAATTTACTAACTTAGAAGGAATCTTAAAATCTCATTTCTAAGAGCGGTTTTGCTTTCACGATGCAAATGCCAATATTACCAAGGAGGTCCCCACCGGTAATATCTATTCATTATCTGAGGCTTAAGGAATCCCAGAATAGGGAGAAAGGATTTCAGGTTATTTGAGGAAAAAAGGACATACATTTCCTTGACTCCTCTGGTGGCAAGGATTTATGAAACCCCACAACTCCATCTTTGACATGTGAAGGAGAGGGTTTGAAAATATAATTTTAAAACACAAGACCTAAAACATGTTTGGAGATTGAAGAAAGTGAAAAAAGTTCACAAGCGGGATTGAGACCTGTGAGACAACCTGGGATTTACTTTTAGGATGATGATCACAGAACTCTGGGCCTCAGTTTCCATCTGTGATATGGGGTTAAAGACTGTCCATTCTGAACTCACAGAGTTCCTGAAAAGAACAAACAAGGTCTCACACTGAAAATGCTGTGACAAAAGTAGAGCATCTTGAATATTTCTTGACTTCAGGAAAAATAATTAGCCTCTCCTTGGCTCGGTTTCTCCACCTATAAATGAGGGTTCATTCATTCAACAGAGATTTATTGAGGATCTTCTACGTGCCAGCACTCATTTGTCACAGGGTTACAACAGTGAATAAAACAGACAGAATTCCTTTTCTCAAAACAGTTATATTCTGGGATACGAGACAAATAAATATATGCTGGGGTGATATGTGCTAATAATAAAAGTTTTTTAAAAATAGGAAAAAGAATGGCTGGGAGGGTGCTATTTTAAAGAGCGTGGTCAGAGGCTGACATTTGAGTAAAGACTTGAGTGAAATGAAGGCAAGTACCTTCATTCCGAAGGTCTTTGTTCTGAAGACTTCTGGGGCAGAGGGTTTTGGGCACAGGGAACAGCAAAGTTGCTGCAAAGGCTCTGAGGTAGGGAGTGCTTGTATTCAAAAAGCGGAAAGGAGGCCTGTGTAGCTGAAGCAGAGTGAAGCAAGAGACGAAGTAAGAAATGAGATGAGAGGGGAAGAGAGAAGTGGGGCAAAGCACAATGGCTGTTTAAGCTGTGGAAAGAAGGGTTTTAAATTTTAACTCAACCAGATGGGAGGCAACTGGAGGGTTTGAGCAGGTGAGTGACATGACTTGACATTGCTTTTAAAATGATTGCTCCAGTTGCTGCAAGGAAAGGGACAAAGGGAGGAGCAAAGAGACCAGGTGGGAAGCTCTTGCAATCATCCTAGGGTGGAGAGAGGTGGCAGAGATGGCAGTGGTGAAAAGTGGTTGGATCTGGGTTACATTCTGAAGATACAGAGAGCTTTCTGATTGATTGGCTGTGAGGAGGGGTACCTAATAAAATACAGGATGCCCAATGAAATTTGAATCTCAGATAACTAGCAAATAATGTTTTAGTGTTTAAGTGTGTCCCAAATCTCGCTTGAGCCATACTTATGCTAAAACACTATGTATTGTTTATCTGAAATTCAAAGTTCACTGGGCATCTTGTATTTTTATTTGCTAAATCTGACAACCCTAGATGTGGGCCTGAGAAAAGACAGGAATCAAGGACGACTCCTGCATTTTAGCGTGAAAAACCACAAGAATGGAATTGCCCTTTTTAGAGAGGGAAGATATTTAGTGAGGGGGAGATACAATCTAAGTGTTCAAATTTAAACATGTTAAGATCGAAATCCTTATTAAACATCCAAAGAGAAATATTGAATAGGCAATATAAATGAGTCTGGAGTTTAGGGGCGAGGTCTCAGGTGAGAGATATACATTTAGTAATAGTCAAGATATAGAAGGCATTTGAAGCCACAAGACTGAATGAGATCCCCTAGGAAGTGAGTATAGTTGCAGAAGAGAAGAGCCTCTGAGACTGATCCTGGGACCCACCAGTGTGCAGAGGAACCAACCAAAGAAAGGAAAACAGGTCTTTATTCATAGGACTCTTTTTTTTAATTACTTTATTTATTTGTTTATTTATTTATTTTCAGCTGCGTTGGGTCTTCGTTGCTGCGTGTGGGCTTTCTCTAGCTGCGGTGCGCGGGCTTCTCATTGAGGTGGCTTGTCACGGAGCACGGACTCTAGGCATGTGGGCTTCAATAGCTGTGGTTCGCGGGCTCAGTAGTTGTGGTGCATGGACTTAGTTGCTCCATGGCATGTGGGATCTTCCTGGACCAGGGATCGAACCTGTGTCCCCTGCATTGGCAGGCAGATTCTTAACCACTGCGCCACCAGGGAAGTCCCTATTCGTAGGGCTCTTAATTCGTAGGTCTTAGGGGATAAATGAACACATGTAACATACTTAGAACCACATAGGAAGTGCTTAATAAATGTGAGCCTCTATTACTTATTTATTTAACAACCTGATTCCCTAATGATTTGAATGAGACAAGATTCATTAATTCCAGAAATATGTACTGAGTGCCTACTGTCTGCTAAACACTGATCTGGGTGCTGGGGAAATGGCAGTGACAAAATAGACAGAATTCTGTGTCTTCTAGTGAGGTGAGGGAGGTACAGACAATCAACAAAATAATTAAGTAAAATATATACTATATCAGATAGAGAGGAGATTTCCACAGCTGAAAATAAAGTGCTGGGGGCAGGGATAAGGTGGAACCATTTTTGATCTGATGTTCTTGGGAAGCATTACTTACATGGTGACATTTGAAGGTGAAGGAGAAGAGCAAATGAGGGAGTAGAATTCCTAGCAGAGGGAACAGCAAGTGCAAAGGCCCTGAGGTGGAAGCCTGCTTGATGTGCCCAAGAAGCTGGGGTGACTCAAGCAGTGTGAGTGAAGGGGAAGAGTAGCAGGCGATGAGGTCTGGGCAGGGGGGTCCTTGTAAGTCCTGTGGGGCCTTATAATTCATCGTCCTGACTTTGGCTTTTACTCCCAGAGAGATAGGAGCAGGTGGAGGTTTAATTGACCTCCACCTGCCTCCCATTTTATAAGAATTTTTGTTAAGCCAAATTTTCCTGTGAGGACACACTAAAAACAGAATGCTAGTTATATTCAAAGTCACTAAAAGCAAACAATCGGGTGCAATTTGTAATGACTTGGCCTTAGGAATTTAAAAATTCATTCATTCCTGGGACTTGCTGGCAGTCCTGTGGTTAAGACTCCACATTCCCAATTCAGGGGGCATGGGTTCAATCCCTGGTTGGGGAACTAAGATCGTGCATGGTGAGGCCAAAAAGAAGAAAAAAAAATTCATTCATTCAACAAGCATTTTTTGATCACAGGAAATAAAAACAGGCACTATGACACTGATAAAAGTGATAACACCAAGACTAAATGTGTAGTATTTATGTAACAAATATAATGCCCTGTCCTGGATTAATGTCAGTTTAAAGAAGTGCTGCCCAAGTAGGAATTCCAATGGCCTCATTTTACAGATAAGGAAATTGAGGCCAGAAATGTTAGGCAGCTTCCCCAAGGTCAGATGGTGGAGAAAGTGGTGCTACAGAGGGGTCTACAAACCACGGGATGCCTCCTCTTTTCTTCTTGAACCTCTGTTGGCACAGGATATGGTATTGGGTAAAGTAATACAGTTCAACTAAAAAAGTGCAGGCAGATTCCCATGATGTTCTTCTATTCAGTAAAAGAGCTGGTTGTGAAAAGGCCATCCCCTCCCTTCTTCCCTTTGCCTGTATCAAAATGCAGAAAGTGGTCTCTGTAGAAATTCAAGCCCATTGTTACAGCTGCACTGAGCCATTCAGCTGCGTGGGTCAGTGCAACTCAAGGAGTGTCTCATTGAGCTGCGGGCATCATGGAAAAGCTGCCCAGCCCGGGACAAGGTATTTAATTTGCTGGCCTCATTTTTTATATCCTGAAAATGAAAGACGCAAAGAGATGATCTCTGAGGTCTCTTCCAGCTTGGAAATGTTAAGATTCTGATGGGAGAGCTGCTTGGGATTTAGTGCACAAAGGAGACATAGGTGGAGGAAAACGTGCCTCCTCTATTCTTTATTTTCTATGTGGCTAAAGCTGGTACCTGAAATGTAAGTAACCTGTGTCTTCTGACCCTTTAAAAAAATCTTTCTCTCTCTTTCTATTTAACCTTCCTCCTTTTTAATGTCTTTTGTTTTCTCTGATTCACAGTCAACTTTGGGTTTCTATGACCCTTTAAAAGACTTGAGCCAACCTTTCTTGTAAACTGTTGGGGGCGTGGGAAGAAAGGAAGAAAAAAGAAAAGTTCTTGTTTCCAGGTGCACCGCCTCAGAGCAGCATCTGTCCTCAATTTGGACAAAGCAAATGAAAGGGGAAAGGAGGTCTTATTGATTGGAAGAAAGCAGAGACGGCAAAGCACAGAAGCTTCTCTTTGGCAATTGTGTTCCCCCTTCTTTGCTGTCCTCCCAAGGGCTACACTCCACACTCCCACCGAGGTTCTCACGACATTGACAGTTTAGCTGGAAAACCAAGTCCCGCTCCTGGGGGGATTTCTTGCTGCCTTCCCACCGACTGTCTATCCTGCAGCCTGGGAGGGGTGTCAGCACACAGAGAGAACAAGGCAAGGCCAGGACAGCAGGTGCCCGGCGACTACCTGCTCCCAGCAGCCCCTGGTGGCCAGGTTTGGCCAGCCAGCCTGTGAAACAAGAGACAGCCCAGTCCCGCAGAGACTCTCGGCCACCCCGACGCATTACTGTGTAACTAGGGCACTGGGGCCTTCTGGGGCCTGCTGCAAACATTCTTGCTCACAGAGACTGTCTCTTCCTCGAGTGGGGCTGGAAAGATAGATGCTGTGGGCTTTTGTTCTCTCCTTGCTTCTCCTTCTCCTCTTCTCTCTCTTCCTCTGCCACTTCTGAACATGGAGGGTTTACCCAAGAGTGACGCAAGCATTCCCAACTAGCCGCTGACACACCAGGTGTCCAGGTAGACACACCTGTCTCAGGGACTCCTCAAGATAAACACTCAGCGCTTATTGCCTAGGGGACTGGACGAGGTGTGAGACGTTTTCTTTATGCTTATTCCTGCAAAGACTTTTTTGGGGACTTAATGAGTCATTTGGGTTATTGTGTTTGGATTCTCTCTCTTGCTTTCTGTCTGATACTCTAGTGAGGTGTTGGAGGGCTTTGTTTCAAATATCATACTTCATCTGAAGTGACACACAGTGGGATCATTACTAAATCAGGACTAAATTTCACAGGGATTTAGAAAAAAAGAAAGTCAGCCAGTAACCTCCACTGAATGACATACAAAAGTCTTCTCTAAGACCCTTCTCCTCACTCAGGTAGGGAGTCCTAAAAAACTTAGAGCCCCAAAGAAGTTCATCTGCAAGGACTTTTTCACATGACTAACAATGAATCTCTTTTCCAAGTAAAGCCACAGCGCTGGGCCCCAGTGCTGTACTTTTTTGACACAGGTACAATGAGGAAGACTTCTCTTCCCTCACAGTGGGAGAGGGTATAGTGGTGAATGTGCACTGGGAGCCCAGTAGGGCTTGCTGCAATCCTGGGTGGGAGAAACAACCATTTCTGCCGTCTCCCCAGGGCTGAGCCCGTAAGCATCACTTTTTTTGACTGCTTTGGGTCTTTGTTGCTGCGCGTGGGCTTTCTCTAGTTGCGGTGAGCTGGGGCTACTCTTAGTTTTGGTACATTGGCTTCTCACTGTGATGGCGCCTCTTGTTGCAGAGCACGGGCTCTAGGCGCCCAGGCTTCAGTAGTTGCAGCACATGGGCTCAGTAGTTGTGGCTCGAGGGTTCTAGAGAGCAGGGTCGGTAGTTGTGGCGCACGGGCTTAGTTGCTCCGCGGCATGTGGCATCTTCCCGGACCAGGGCTCGAACCCATGTCTCCTGCATTGGCAGGCAGATTCCTAACCACTGCGCCACCAGGGAAGTCCCCAGCATCACTTTTTTGGCAGCTGCACAGAACGCCGCTTCTCCACACAGCTATGGAGAGACAGGCCCTCAAGGCAAAGGCCCTGGAGAGACCATGATGACAACTAGAAAGTGTACAGTGTCCACCCTCAACCTCTTCTCCTCAGACCGGTCCCCAAGAGCAGTGCATCTTGGGTTTAGTTCAATGACCGCTGTGACCTTGGACTCCACCGGCACATGGGGTGAGGGTCTCCTGAAGTGGCCTCTAGTTTTGTTTGTGTGGATTTACATGAGAGACTTCTGATGTTTCAAGCTAATAAACTTTAATGAGATTTCTTCAAAAACCGCCCATCTTTTTTTTTGAAGAAGGGGAGGTTTGTTATTTTGTGGTAAAAGTTGATATTTAATTGAACACGATGGTAGAGATGGTATATTCTTTTACCATTGATGAAAAAAATGAACTTAACACAATTCTGGGAACAGAAATGTAAATACTCCTCTGTCTTGAAAACTAAAGAATTAGGCGAAGTATGTCTTTATTATAATCAGAAGTGTATCTTATAAGTTCTATCAGTTCTATAGAAATAGAAAGCCACATATCTAAAATGTGCCTAAACATTCAACCTTAAATTTATGAAATCTTCCTCTTCTAAATTAAAAATCTACTAAATCTAAAAATCTAAAGTCTAAACTAAAAAAAAAAAAAATCTATAAACTAAAAATGCTACTTAAAATCGTGGAAAAGCCAATATCACCCCTACTAAATTCTGGTGTGCAAATCCTGTAAACCACATCTATGCAGCTTTGTAGTTTCCTTGGTGTGTTATGGGGAAGGTATTGGCTTTGGTGTCAAGTGAGGGTTAGGATCCCCGCCCCACATGGTACTTAATCGCTTGGTGCCTCACCGGGAGAGATTATAACGCCTACAACACAAGATGGTTGTCAGGACTCAATAAGGCAATGACAAATAGCATCTTGCTTGGCCGAGTACCTGCTTCAAAGTGAGTGAACAAGATCTTTGCCTTCCCTTCCTTTGTTGGCCTTTGACACTGGGAAGGACCCTGGGAGGCAGATCTTACTCCAGTGAACCACTAGATGGCACTATTTGGAGATGCCTTCATCTACCACCTAAAAGCATCAGAATTCATTAATACCACCATCCCAACTCCTCAATGTTTACCTAAGTGTTGGTGATCCCATCACTAGGTTCTGTACCTCCTAACTTAAGCCCAGTCATTGAGGGATGAATTACTTGGACTGATACTACTCTATTAGCCAGGCACATACTCCATCTAGACCTGTAGTATGGAATGTAGTCCATGGAAAGAGTGAGGTAGAAAGAAGAGGAAAGAAAGACAAGGAGAGTGAAAGAGAAGCAAAAAGGAAAGGTCAGGAGGGAAAGAGAGAGACAGAGACAGAGAGGCAGAGAGAGAGACAGAGACAGAGAGAGGCAAAGGACAGAACAAGAACCTGGCAGAAGGAAAGGGGAAGTGATCCACATTTGACTAAAAAGCGTAGGGCTTTATTTTTGTTTCACATGCTGTGAAGCCAAAAGAGATGCCTCCTCTCCTTTGTAGGCCAAGAGGCTTTGAGGGCTGTGTCCAGGGAGCAGCCTCTGAATGCTGAGCCATACACACCTGGGCCAAGACTGAACCCACGCCCGGTTACTTTTCAACTGTCAGAGATATCCTCTCCCTGAGTTGCAGAGGTGGGATAAGTGAGAACATAGCTTAGGGTTACTAGGAAGTTTGGAGTGTGAGGGCAGGTATGCATCCATTGTTGTTTTTACTCTGTTAATTCTGAAGGAGAAGCTATTCATGAGATGTGAGAACATTTTAGGCTTAAGGTTAATTCTTCGAGACAATGAGCTACCTGTCACTGGGAGGGAAGCAGGCTGCAGTTTTTAGGATGATGGGGGTGTGGGTGCGGGAGTCGTGCACTGAGCAAGAGGGTCTCCCAGAGTCCTGTTGTCCCCAAAACATGAAAAACAGGACTGTAGTGGTGGGACACTGACTGGCCTTCTTTGCCCACACCCCATCCATTGGGTCTGAATCTGGGGCTGCAGGTGGGTACAGGGGAAAGAGGCAGCAACCATTCAAGGTAAGATATAAGTCTTCTTGCCTCTGAGGTCACTTTTGCAGGTTTCACCTCCTCTGTGCTGGGGGAGGGAGAGGAGAGGAGGGGTTGAGCATGTACTGAGCAGTCCTTGAGATGGGAAAAACTAAAAAGGAGCCAACGTGTGAACTTGCCACTTTGAGAATGTGATGCCATTGCAATATCTCACTAAATATTTGCAGTTGACTCAGTCTAAGAGCATGAAGTACATATTCTCCTGAGACTGGGGGAAAACATGCCCCCCTGTGCCAATGCATGATTAATCAACGGGCTTCTTTCCTTCGCCTTTATCCTCACCATTGATGCTATTGTTTTAGCACATGTTCATTGCTGCTAAAGCCTGCTTAGTTGTCAATAGTGAATTTTCTAGAACATTTGTTAAGGAGCTTGTAGGCAAACAGTCTGGGTTGCATCTCGGCCCAGTGGCCTTGGGTAATTGACTTGATCTCTGCAAACCTCAGTTTCTCCATCTGTTAGGTGGAGCCAAGTTATCTTCATGCCTCATAGAGCCCTGTAAGAAGTAGATGAGATAGTATAGAAGACAGTCACTCTAGTGCCTGATACAGACTTATCAATGATATAATTATTATAACATAGACAACTTTTCCTTTTGCATTTCTGCAATATTTCAAAAGGAGCCTTAATGAATATTCCATGAACATATGAATTTATTTGCATACTTTCTCGTAGAGGTCAATTTACTATTGATTTTGAAAGGCGATTTGCAAAGCAGACATAAGAAATTATACAGTGTGATAAAAACTGACTCAAGAACTACAAAAGTACTGAGTTAGTGGAAGCTGGAGCACACACCAGAAGAAGAGGAAGAACTGCTACCTCATGGCAAGAATAACCACCAAGCCCTAGACAGATTAATGAGATTTGCTTTACTACACTTGCTAAGTAGCCATGCTCCCCATGAAAATATGTGTTCAGCAGGCACGTGGATACCACAATGTCTCAGTCAATCGGAACTAATAAAGGAAAACCTACTCAAATTAATAGTCTAATAATTCTTTGAGAAAAATGAATAAATTTTAAGTCCATTTCCACACTAGTTCCAACAATAAAATGTAATCTTATTTTAGCAGATTTCAAACAATGCTTTGTGATTTGACTTGGAAACTGAGTTCACATTTTTCATCTTTTGATTCAACCAAAGGCAACTCTGGAAAATACTTACTGGAAAATACTTGCAGGTGGCCAATCTCCAAATGGTAATCTGTCATTCAAACTTATTAATAAAGCTCTTCCCCATGCTGTCTAGACAAGCAGGACTCATTTTATTTTTAGTGTGCAGAAATTCTTTCACTGTTAAAATGTTTCAGAGACTCCCATGTGATATGTGTGGGTTTTGGCTTTCCAGCAACTCTATTTCCTTTCATAGGACCATTTCTTTCTTTCTTTTTTTTATTAAGGTATAGTTGATATCTAACATTATATAAGCTTCAGGTGTACAACATAGTGATTCACAATTTTTAAATGTTATGTTCCACTTATTGTTAGTATAAAATATTGGCTAGGTTCCCTGTGTTGTACAATATGTCCTTGTTACAGGACTTTTGGCCTTTGTGCTTGGAAGAAGTGGCAAGGGCAGGCAGGACACATGAATCTGGGTAAAAGCAATCACAAGCCCCATTCCTCTGGTCACAATGGTTAACTCAGAGATGGTCAAATCACCTCTTCAGAGCTTGGAGATAGAATGAGACCTTTGCTGGGAATTCTGGGAAAGATTCCCATTGCCTTCTGCTGGACTGAGTGTTGAGAGATGAGAACCTGAAATTGAGCATCCCCTCCCTGAGCCTTAGAAAGGAGCCGCTCTGGAGAAGCTGAGCGAAGACATGAGGAAAGACTGGTTCCTCGTGACCTCTTTGGAGCCATCTCTTTCCCTAGACTTTTTAAGTGAGACAATAACTTTTCCATGCGTTAATCCAGTTTGAGTTGGAGTTTCTATCACTTGCCACCAAGAAATCAATGCTTCTCACACAGGATTGTTGTGTAGATTAATGAGATAATCCAGGAGGAAGCACTCAGCACAGTGTCTGGCATAGGGGAGCTCAGTGTGCCCTACCCATCTCCACCAGCCACAGCAGCCCCAGGAGTCACTAACATGGAGTATTAGGATGCTCAAGGAAGCTTCATGAAGGGTCTGAAGGTTTAGAAAGGGCAGGGAAACATGGAGAAGAGGGACTGGGAAGGGATGAGAATTTCGGGTAGAGGGAGTAAAAGTAGTAATGGATAATGCATACTTGGGGCATGCTGAGATAGCCAATCAATAGAATGAGAGGAAAACAGATCAGCCAGCCGGGCTGAGGCCTGGATGACTGCAGAGCTTAGGTGCTGGCTAAAGAACTTAGACTTTGCCCTGTAAGGTGCAGGGAGATATTGACCACCTGGCTTGACCCGACAAATCAGCATTAATCTGACAAACCCCCGCCTGCTGTCAGAGATGTGGTGAGGAGGCCATTTCTGAGGCTGCTGCAGTGATAGAGGTGAGGAAGGGCAGCTGCTCTCAGCACTGTGCACTTAGCTCTTCCATTCATGACCTGTTCTTTACAGAGGATGAAATACCAGCCTCCAAGCACCAGATGCCTGTTAGCCTTTGTCCCTGAGCAAGAAGAATGGAGATTCTATGGCATTCACTTTGGCTGGCTGGATGATTATCAGTTTTCTGTTTCTGCTCTCTCACCGCGCCCTCTGACTCACCCTGTGTGCTGCTATAGGCCTGTGTTACTTTTCAGAGTTTTGTATGAAATTTCTTTTCTTCTACCCATATCTCATTTTAAATAGAGCATGCAATTTATACTGCTTCACACTTACTTTTCCTGAGGTTGGAAAGCAGTCCTGGTAGAATCTTTCTCACTAAAGCAAAGAGGAAGTAAGTCGTTAGTCGTTGATTTGACACAAAGATTTTATGAAAATGTCAAAGGTAGAGCAAAGCAAAAGGTTCCTTTTCATAACTGTGAACGTGGTGTTGTGGAATAAGTCCTGGTGAGGGTCAGGAGGCCTGAATTCTTGTCTTAGCTCTTTTGCTAACCATCTTGTGGCCTTGGACATGCTCCGTAATATTTCTGTCCCTGAGTTTTCTTATCCATTAAATGAAATAGCTCCATCTGAGGCACTCTAAATTTGCTCCCAGTTCTATAATTCTAAACATCTGTCTTGAGAGTCAGCAGTTGAATGCAGTTCTCGAACAGAATAAGGGAAAGTGAAGGCCTTTGCGCTGTGTCTGACTGAGCCCCTCAGGTGTGGTCCTTACTTGGATCCATTGTTGCAAAGTAGCCTGACCGGGACAAACTTTTCGGAAGCACTGCGTTTTATTCAACTGTATTTGGACCCAGACATAAAATGGAGCCCCCATTACAGATTGTTTCCCCCATAATTAAGTAGGAGTATAGTTTAAGGAGGCTCAGTAGTCTCCCGGAGAGAACCCATGAGATGTCATGCTTGGAACAGCTCAGATCTCCCCTCTGCTACTTATAGGCTGGATGACTTGCAAAAATACCTAACTGATTTGATCCTTTGTTTCTTTATGTTTAACTGGAGATAGTAACACAAATCTGATGGATTTATTTTGAGGGTTAAATGATGTATGTAAATGTGTTTAACACATACCTGATACTTAGCAAGAGCTCGATAAATGGAAGCTATGAGAAGTAGTGGTAAAACTGCTAATTTCACGGGATTATTTTCTGAAGCCTTAGTTTCTCAATCATGGAACTGGATCTAAATATTGATAGCTCCCGTTATCCCCACCCAAACTAACTAATCAAGAATGTAACTAATTTATGCAACACAGTGCCGTGGACCTTTGGTGTGTATCACAGCCTAAGATTTTCTTTAATACCTATGGCTTCTTTTTCTGCTATTTATCTTGAATTCTGGAAGACAGTTTAACCTACTATTGACTAACAGAGGGTTTACTGGTGGGTTAATACTTACAGGGAGTGCTTGAACACTTGCTGGGGTTTCGTGCTGCTACACCTGGCCCAAAGAGACAGAAGAAGACAATTATGCTTAGAAGTTAAAATGAAAAGTGTTATGAAACTTCAAGGTACTTCTATGAAAACAGTCAAGGAAACAGAGGCTAAAGTTTAATAGGCAATTAGTGATTGTAGGAACTCTTGACATCATAAAGGTCATCATAAACAACAGCTTAGACTGGAAGAATGGACCTACAATTACATAAACTGTAGCTGGAATCATTCGATTGTTTCAAGGAATGTGAGGAGCAGGGAAAAGCAGTTGCCAGTGTAGAATCTAAGAAATTCAGCTCCCTACGGGCAGGGCTGTAAGGACGTGCATAACCAGCTGACTCAGCTACATCTCCCATTTCCAGGAACTGATTAGTCCCTTACACTAAATAGAGTATGTGTATAGAGTACAAAGTATGTTGGCATTATCCTTTTAATTTTTAACTTTAAAATATATCAATATATTCTGGATATCTCTCCATGTCAGCATATATATAATCTATCTCATTCTTTCTAAACACTCAATAATATTCCTTTGTATTAATTTACTGTAATTTTCCTGGTTAGTCTTCTATGGACATCTGGGTTGTTTTAAAGTTTCTATATTACAAACAACACTGCAATTGCCATAATGCCCTTAGAAGATTCTATACTAATTTACACTGCTATTTGGCTTTGGAGAATATTTTCTTTCTCTATGTCCTCACCAACGTGAGGAATTATCAAGTGTTTTAAATGATTAAGTGTGATTTATAAGTGAAACTAATGTCTTATTGTTTAATTTGCAGTTCTTTAATATTAATAAACTTGGATATCTTCTTATGTTTGTAGGATATTTGCACTTCAAATTCTGTGAGCTCCTGGTTCATGTTATTTACCCATTTTTCTTTTAGGTGTATTTATAACACTAAAAACTTGGAAATAACTAAGTTGTTTAATATATTTAATATATTTCATGCAGTAAAATACTATGTAGTCATTAAAAACTATATTTTCAGAGGACTTTTAAATGATGGAAACATTCATTATATGGTAAGTGAAAATAAAATGGAATATAAAATCGTACATAATGTATCATACTTGTTTTGCTTTTAAAAATACATAGAAAAAAGGCTGGGAGAAAATGCCTACATATATTAATGTGATTTGGAGAGTTGAAATCATAGGTAATGTTAAAACTCTTTTCATAAATTTTATTATTTTCCAAAGTTACTACAAAGCACATTTACTCACGTGGTCAGAATGAACAAAAATGCTATTGTTTTGTGATATGACTGACATCGAACACTTGTACTGTTCTGTGCTTCAAGGGCACTGGTGCTCAGCACCTGAGATTATTATCACAGGGGCTCTTTAAGGAAGGACGGAACCCAATCAAAAAATGGGCAGAAGATCTAAATAGACATTTCTCCAAGGAAGACACACAGATGGCCAAAAAGCACATGAAAAGATGCTCAACATCGTTAATTATTAGAGAAATGCAAATCAAACCTACAAGGAGGTATCACCTCACACCCGTCGGAATGGCCATCATCAAAAAGTCTACAAACAAAAAGTGCTGAAGAGGGTGTGGAGAAAAGGGAGCCCTCCTACACTGTTGGTGGGAATGTAAATTGGTGCAGCCACTATTGGTGCAGCAACCTAAATGTCCATCGACAGATGAATGGATAAAGAAGATGTGGTACATATATACAATGGAACATTACTCAGTCATAAAAAAGAATGAAATAATGCCATTTGTAGCAACATGGATGGACCTAGAGATTATCATACTAAGTGAAGTAAGTCAGAGAAAGACAAATATCATATGATATCACCTATATGTGGGATCTAAAAAATGATACAAATGAACTGATTTACAAAACAGAAACAGACTCATAGACATAGAAAACAAACTTATGGTTACCAAAGGGGAAAGGAGGGGGTGGGGAGGGATAAATCAGGAGTTTGGGATTAACAAATACACACACTACTATATATAAAATAGATAATCAACAAGGACCTACTGTATAGCACAGGGAACTCTACTCAGTACTCTGTAATAATCTATATGGGAAAAGAATCTGGAAAAAAATAGATATGTGTATGACTAAATCAGTTTGTTGTACACCTGAAACTAGCACAATGTTGTAAATCAACTATGCCCCAATATAAAATATAAATTAAAAAAATTATAGCCATTAAAAAAAAAGGAAGGATGGAACTGTCTGTAAGATGACTGGGTTAGTAGAAAAAAGGCAACTAACTGTCCCTGTGTAGTCCAAATGGGGTCCGTGCCACACTGGTGGGCCATAAGTGTCCTCTGCCGCCCACTGACCGATAAAACCAAAAGCAAGTTCCTCGGTTTTGATTTTGGTTTTGGTACTTGTGAGTGACTCAAATGTACATCCAAGGATTTCATTTTTATGTAAGACTTTAGTTATGTACCACAGGTAACCTCCTAAATAAATTATTAAGGATGATTACAATTTGATATTTATAAAGGAAATTGCAGTGTTTCTAGGGTAATTCAAGTTTCCACACATTTTCCAGCCTTTCAAATCCAAATAAGCGCCTCAGCCCTCATCTCGGAAGGTCTTACCAAGGCCTTCTGGTTGTCGTCCATCCCATCTTGTTTTGCTTGGCGGTTCCTGGTCTCCCGCTGGTTACCTCTGGCGTTCTTGCCATCACTCTGCAAGCTGAAGATTTCTCTCCCAGCCGCTTCCTAATTCCTCAGGATCACCAAGCAAGGCTGCTGGCTTAACCGACTGAATATTGGAGGCTTCACAGTGCAGAAAAGGAAAGCTTGGGGGAGGGTGACGGCATATGAGCATCATGAATACTGCCTCTCTCCTGTCCCTGGCTGGCGTCTACTCTCTGCAAATCAGAGCCTCTTCTCCCATCTTTGCTCCATGGGGAGTCCCCACCCCTTGGTCCCCAGTGCTTCCTCCTACCCAGTCCTGGGACACCCTAGGAGCTCTCAGCACAACAGATGTGTATCTCTGTCCAAAGAAAGTAGCTTTTTTAACACAGAGAAGTTTTAGCCTTGTTTTGTCCAAACCACTCCTGCCCTTTCTACTTAAGTGTAAGTAGAACACCCATTAAAGTGTTTTCCCAATTTAAAAAAAAATCTGTTCTGGACTTCCCTGGTGGCGCAGTGGTTAAGAATCCGCCTGCCAATGCAGGGGACGGGTTCGAGTCCTGGTCCGGGAAGATCCCACATGCTGCGGAGCAACTAAGCCCATGCGCCACAACTATTGAACCTGTGCTCTAGAGCCCGTGAGCCACAACTACTGAAGCCCATGGGCCTAGAGCCCGTGCTCCACAACAAGAGAAGCCACCGCAATGAGAAGCCCGCGCATGGCAACCAAGAGTAGCCCCAGCTCACCGCAACTAGAGGAAGCCTGTGCACAGCAACGAAGACCCAACACAGCCAAAAATAAATAAATAAATAAACAAATTTATATTTTAAAAAAGAGTTATGTTGATCTAGATGTTTAAAAAAGAAAATCTCTTCCAAAGAAGAATTCTGCAGTTACTCAAAGTAAGGAGCATAAACAGCAAAGGGTCCTTAAAGCAGCAGGGTTTCCCCTCCTACTCTAGAGTTCGCTGAGTTCTCTCATTCAGTTCTCTGTTAAAGTCGCTGCCATACAAGGCTTGTAAAGATAAAAGGCTTCTCTTGTGAATGTGGACACCTAGATACTGTGATTTCAGCAAACTGGGGGAGAATTCTTTGTGAGCATCTTGCTGTCTTACGTGATTGTAATTTTTGACTGATGTTTTTCTTTTTAATTATACATTACTTTTAGTTTAACTTCAAGGTTTACTTTGTTGTAGGTAGTTTAACTCAACGGTGGGTAGTGGTGAATATTTTTATCAGTAATGTTGGGGTCCATCACATTTCAATAACTTGATTTTTGAGATACCTTATATTGTGTTTCATGTAAGAATCATCTAATCCTCTACTGTTAGAGTAGATAGATAGACACATGATTGTTCTCCCTCCCATTTGTTTATATAAAATATTCCACTGTTTTCATTGATTTCCTTTCCTAAAGGATGTGGAAGTAGGTGGCCTAGAAGGGCAGGGGATCTTGTGCAAAGTCTAACAAGTTTGAGAGACACTGATGTAGGGACAAGTGATATTAAAACTACTTAGCAATTGGTAGGAACTTCCCTGGTGGTCCAGTGGGTAGGACTCTGAACTCCCAATGCAGGGGGCCCGGGTTGGGGAACTAGATCCCACATGCATGCCACAACTAAAGCCTGCATGCCTCAGCAAGGATCCCACATGCTGCAACTGAGACCCGGCGCAACCAAAATAAATAAACAAATAAAAATAAATCTTTAAATAAAAAAAACTACTTAGCAATTGGTAAAACGTGGGCACCAATCAATTGGGAGGACTCTAGCTGTTAGGGTGGAGCCAAATCCTAGAGTTTGAATCCTGGGACAGAGTTAACTCTTAGTTACTGGGTCCTGGAGAGATCCAGGGCTCCTGGGGGATGGGAGCCCATGGTAGGGTCCACAGTGGCTGTTTACCAACCAGTATGGAAGTATTTTAATATTTTAATAGTCAACAGGGTCTTATCAGTGTGTACCTGCTAAGTGTCAGTGCTGAAAGTAGAGATACAGAATTATAGAATCCCTGAGTTGGGAGATACTGGAAGTCTCTAAAGAAATCATCTAAGTGATGCCTCCAGACAATGAATTCCTCAAAAAGCAAAGACCACATGCTTCCCACAGTGACAGCCACACCACAGATGCTCCATGACTGATGACTGGTTCAATGAGGGAATGAGCCAGCCCTCACTGCTGTGCACTTGGCAAGTTGTCACTGGTCTTTTCTGATTATCTCAAGTGATAGGAAACTCATTATCATGCAAGGCTGCTGGTGATTTTGTTTGTGAATCCCTCCCATTTTTTGCATAGGAAAATTTTGATTTCAAATAATTTTACTCTTCTTTTGTTTTCTGAAAAATGTTTACAGCAAATATCTGGACTTCTCTTTGTATATTATACATATATTAAATGTGAAATATATATTAACATTTGTCTAGTATATATATTTCTCTTCTGATTTCTGCCTCTTTTCAGAAAACCTTCTTTTCCTATCGTATTCCTTAGTCTCAAAATTTTCTATTCTTTATGCTTTAGCAATAGCAGATGAGAATTACTAACTGGGAGGTGGTGATGTGGATGCAAGAGGTACAGCAAAACCAAAAAGAGTGAAGGACAGACAGAAGGGGCATAGAAGAAACCTCACTAGCACTGAGCATTCCTTCCCTTGGCCTTAAGCTAAGATCAGCTGTCTTTGGTGGAATCATTTACATGGACCTTGAACACCGGAGCTCTTCAGAGGGTGGGGCAACAATTAATGCTCTCGGAAGAGCTGACGGCTTTGACAGCCTGGAATGATTGGCACATGAGTGTGCTGGAGACAGCAATCCTGCCAGAGGCTCAAACTAATCGCTACAAGGTTTATAGGGACATACAATAGCCGTACTGTGACCGAGGGAGATGTTTATCTTGTTAAATTGCCTTTGAATCCCTTTTGGAGCTGAATTTGCAATATTCTCCATGTTTAGTATGGGTATGATTTTTATTGCTCTTGTTAATGATAATGAGAACAAAATGCAAAGTACTTAACATACATCGTTTCTATTTGTTACAACACCACCAGGATGTGGACATTATTATTCTCATTTCACAGATGAAGACCACACAGGAAATAAAAAGAGCCAGTCAATAAATAGATCTAAATTCTGTAGACTCCTCCCTCTTTACATGGATTTATGCCAAGTAACATAAAAAGCCCTGGTAGCTCTTGACCGGGGCAAGGCTGTAGACTCGCACGCTTCCCAACTCCGGAAAGATAGAGGAAGTTTTTAAGTTTCAGATTTCCTTCTACTTTCAAAAAAGAGGAACCTTAGTATTATCTCATTTCAAGCATAGCAATGAGAAAAAGGTTCAAGAAAAGGTGCAATTCTAAGACTGCAGGAGTAAGAAGAAAGGAAACTTTATAGCTATCTAAACACCCCCAAAACGCAGGGGGACTTACATAGTCAACCTGCTGTGAAGGAATAACAGGCTCGTGTTACATTTTAGAAATGACACTGTGACTGCAAATAGTCACAGCTGCCAACAACACTGGCCTGACTTATTCGGTGATCGGAGAGATGCCCACGTGAACACACAGACACACGCATGTACACACAGGATATGTGTTTACTTGGTCCTCACTACTCATAGAATCCATATTTGTGAATTTGCCTGCTTGCAAAAATTTATTTGTAATCCCTCAAATTCACACTCAGGGCACCTTGGTGTCATTCACAGACAGGCACAGAGCAGTGGAAAATTGAGTTGCCCGACGTGCACTTTCTCAGCTGAGGTCAAAGTGACTCTCTAGCTTCCTGTCTCAGCTCTCATACTATAAACAGTGCCCTTTTCATGGTCTCTATCATGCCATGTTATTCACATTTTTGTGCTGTTTGTTGGTGATTTCCCTAGTTCAAATGGTCTCCAAGTGTCTGAAGTGTTCCTGAGCACAGAAGGCTATGATGTGCCTTATGGAGAAAACGTGTGTTAGATGAGCTTCGTTCAGGCGTGACTTACAGTGTTGTTGGCCATGAGTTCAGTGTTAATGAAACACCAGTGTATATTAAATAAGGGGTCTTTAAACACAAACACACACAAAATAAGGTTATGTATTAATCAGTTGACTTAAGCATTGCAACAAGAGACTCACAGGACCCTGTGAGTCCCCTAGCATTGATATTTCCCCTAGCATCAGTGGTTCAGTATTTGCCAATTTGGTGTTTGTGGCACCTTTATAGGACATAACTACCATGAATAACTGTATGAATCAACTGTATGTTTATAGGTGTATTGTACATGTGCATGTATGCATGTGTGTATTTGTGTAGCGCCTTATATGCTAATTCAGTGAGGCCCTGGAATTGTAATTCTATGTTAGTCAGTGATAAATGAGTTTTAGAGAAAACTATTACCATACCAAAATGTACATTTTTTTAAATTAGGGCTTAAAGAGCCTACAATTCATCTTTTGTTTCACTAGTAATATTTTTGATCAGCAATCATTTGATTGTACCAGCATGATAATGTTGCTTAACTACTGCTTGGAAGAGTGGGTGTACGTGGGCTAAAACTGTGAATATTATTGCAAAAACACTTGGACTACGACTGCATTCCAAGCAACATTTTCACTCCAGAAATCTGTCCAAGAGTTTGTTATCTAGTTGGTAAGTTGACTTTTGGACATAATATTCTGTTCAGATCTCTTTTGGCCATGTCAACATAGCCAATACCCTCAAATGACCACTCAAACTGAGTCAGATCTTGCCAGAGATGGGCGCTACCCTTCTGTGAAAGCCAGACCTGAATCCTCCCCAATTCACTCCCCTCCCAGCTACCACAGAGAGTGGAGCAAGATAGTTCCTGTCCATTTCTCTCTCTGCAGCACTGCCTTCCAGGAACTTCCCAGCATCTTTGGCTCTCCACATTTGACTAGATCCAGTTTCAACATATCTTGATTTTGGGAAAGAAATCAAATTTTAAAAAACGGTAAAAAGCAAGGCAAAATTTTTCTTCCTTATTTGATCATCTCCATAATTGAATTAGGAAAAGCAGCCTGTATGGTGGAAAGAGCCCTAGACTGGGTAACAGGGTATTATTTTCATCGATAATGTTAATTACCTATGTCATCTAGGCAAGTGACTCAACTAGGCCTTAATGTCCTTATCTGAAAAGGTTGAAGTTGGACAAAATATCCTTTAGAGTCCCTTTTAGGTGAAAAGTTCCTACACTCTATGCTTCTAGCTGGACTGCTCAAGATAATCTTGAGGTTTCCCAGATCAGCTTGTCATTAGAAAGACTTCTAATGTACTCTAGAGCCTGAAAATGGAAATTAATGAGTATATCACATCATATTGAATCTGACAATAGTACCATTCAGTCCTTGTTGGCTGAAGAATATGTTAGTTTTTTCCATGTCATCTTCAGAGATTACAAGTACCATTAATTTGTTAATTCATGCATTCAACACATATTATTGGGCCCCTATAATGTTGTAGCACATTGAAAACAAGATATGGTCCCCATCCTTAAGCCAAACCAAGATGTGTGCAAACCCAGAGTTTGATAAAAACTTGGTGCTCAAAGTAGGTTAATAATTTGATATCTTATTCTTTTAAAATATGCTCAACATTTTAAGAAATGAGAAGGGGAAATGTCAGCACCAAAGAGAAATGTTTTTCTATTTAACGCAAAGGTATAAAACTAACTTATATTTTACCATAAGAGAAATTGTGTATGGCAAGCTGAATTAATTGGCATCATGTTTTATAGTTATCCTAGAGATATTTTAGGAACCATAAAAACTGCTCCCGGGACTTCCCTGGCTGTCCAGTGGTTAAGACTCTGTGCTCCCAATGCAAGGGGCATGGGTTGATCCCTGGTTGGGGAACTAAGATCCCACATGCCTCACGGCAGCAGCCAAAAACAACAAACAAACAAAAAACACCAAAAAACCCCCCATCTCCCTCTCCTTCCAAGCGGCTACCTCTGGCCCACTGGCCCACTGCTGCATCTCCCCCACTGGAGATTATAACCTTTGTTTTTTGTTCCATTTGATAATCAGTTATCAAATAAAATCAGAAAATGTTTATTAAGTAACTTACTATAAGACCATGATTTCTGGGTTTCTAAATATTAATTTTATTGTTTTTGTTATTTTTGTAAGCTCTTCAACACTCTTTGTGAAACAAGATAAGGTAGAAATAAACTATTGGCTTAATTAACATTGTGACATTTCTATGTACCAATTTAGCTAATATTTAGTATCTGCTTATATTTAACCCTGACTAAAGGTTTTTTGTTTGTTTGTTTTTTTGTTTGTTTTAAGGTGCAAAATCTTCCAAACATACAGTCTGCTATGTAAAGCATTGTATTTCCTTTTATAGATTTTATACTATCTCCTATATAAATCAATGTTTGGCAAAGCAAATCAGATTTTTCTATTAGCTTACATTAAAAGTCAAGCCATTTTTGTTTGCTTATAAATTTATCTTCAATTTGGGGCTTCATTAGTCTCATTTTAGGAATTACCCCCCTTTGTCTTTTCTGTACCTACAAACACTATGGTGGTTCTGAATTCAAGAATATTTTTGGCAAATCTTTTGGCAGAGAATTTTGGTAATGATAAAAAACTTCTGTCCCTAAGTCATCTGTTCAATCTATTCAAACTTTTCTTAACTTACAGTTTATTACACTGGGACATACCTAAAAATATAAGATTTTGATAAGTAATGTTCCCTGTGAATCCTGAAATATAGAGGTTGAGATTTCACTGTAGAAATATCTATGTAAATAACTTTACTTCATGGAATCAAACTAATAAAAACCAAAATTTTTGTTAATATTCAACATGCTATGTTTGTTGTGAAATAAACTAAGTTTTGTATAGAATAGTGGTTTTTATGACATTTTTTTTATTTTTTTGGCCGCACTGTGAGGCTTGTGGGATTTTATCGGACTCGAGCCCTCGGCAGTGAGAGCGCAGAGCCAGCCCTAACCACTGGACCACCAAGGAATTCCCTTATCATTTAGTTTTGCTAATTAGGAAAATAAAACACTATGGCACTCACTGTGAATCTAAAATCTACAATTCCTCCTAGAATCTACCCAAACAGAGGGAAAATTAATACTTCTTTCAAGTTTTAATTCCCCATAGAAAGAAAATTATTTGTCTTAAGTATATTTCTAGAATTAGTCTAAGGAAAGTAAAATTTTGCTAAACAATTAAACTGATTTTTTTTCTGTTTCAGCTAGTCAGTATTTTAAATTGAGTCCCTTAGTGATCTTGTATTATCTTAAAACTCAATCATAATTAACTTGCTTCTCCCAACTTTATAGAAGAGGGAACAATTCTTATTATAAGACCTTTGCCGTTCAATACTGTGTTAAAAGTAAGTTAGAGAATTAGGAAAGATAAGGCTGCCTGTTACAAGCTGTTCATCTACTAAGAATGTATCTGTTCTTGGAATAGTTAAGGTGTGGCTAAAGTTTAAATGATTTGTTTACAGAAAGGATTTTTTAAATGCATAGAGTAATATTTGACCTTTACTATGTGAGTCAACAGAGTGCAAGAGAACTTCCAGTCATGTTTTTGCTCTTCCTCAAGAACATCGGTGAATTTGGGGAGAAAATATCACTAGTACGTCCACGTATACATGTATATGCTAAGTATTTTATATTTTTATTACTTCTTACCTTATGATAAAATACCAAAGAGATGTAATTGTGTTTTGCTTTGAGTTTTATTATAATATATGTGCTCAGAAATATTAAATTTTGCTGAAGAAAATATTAAATTTTGCTGAAGAAAATAAGAATATTAAATAATTAAAACTACTATGTATTGCATCTTACGTAAATCACGACTCTATTCAATCATGATGATGATGAAGATAAGGAAGATGATGACAATAGATATCATTTGTTAAGCAGCCATTATGTACCTAGTACCTGCTAGGCACCTGAGGTATAATAGTGTACATGGGAGGCACAGTCCCTGACCTTATAGAGATTAAGATTAGTGACAAGGTGTAAACAGATCAACAGTTATGATATAGAGTGGTGAGGGCTGTGTGGGAGAAGTATGGGTGTTACAGAAGCACACTGGAGGGATGTCTGACCCACATTTTATTGAGGCATAAAGAGAAGGTATGTGTCACACACACACACACACACACACACACAAACACAAAAACAGATATAAAAAGATGAATTGGCCACCAAAAAAAACAAACAAACCCCAGAATAAAAATGAGCATGAAGAAATATCCAGAGGGTGGAATATGCATGACACTTCCAAAAGAACTGAAAAAATTTTCAATATGGTGGGAGCAGAGAGGACCAACATGGACAAAATAAAACATAAGCTTGGGGGGTAAGTTTGAGCTGCCATGAAAGCCACATTGAGGAAATGAAATTTGGGATCAGAGCGGACAGTGTTATGATCAGACATGTACGTTAGAAAAATTACACAGCTACCATGTGGATGAACAATGGGGGCAGAGGCAAGACTGTTGGCAACAAAATGAATTAGAAAGGTTTCAGTCATTTGGCAAAAACAAAACAAAAAATGATTGTCTGACACCAGGGGAGTGACAATGTGAATGGATAAAATGTGATTTGATTCGAGACACGTTTAGGATGTAGATTTGGTAGGTCTCAAAGCTGGGAGTGAGGGAGGTTAAAAGAGAAAGGGATTCTGTGGAGAGGCAGTTAGCATTTAATGAAATTTGGAACAGAGGAGTAGGAGAAGGTTTTGGAGTGAGGAAAAAGCGAGCACTTACTTTTGATGTGCTGAGTTTTAGGTGGCTATTGAATATTCAAGTAAATCCAGAATTTACATATGAGGAAATGAAACTGAATGAAGTTAATAACTTCATTTGGAGCCATGACGGTCTGGCTCCAAATTCCATTAACCACTATACTATTCTCCTTCTCAAATCTTTTTTTTTTTTTTTTAAATCACTCCCTATTTTATCAAATTTATTTATTTATTTATTTTTGGCTGTGTTGGGTCTTCGTTTCTGTGTGAGGGCTTTCTCTAGTTGTGGCAAGCGGGGGCCACTCTTCATCGCAGTGCGCGGGCCTCTCACTATCGCGGCCTCTCTTGTTGTGGAGCACAGGCTCCAGACGCGCAGGCTCAGTAGTTGTGGCTCACGGGCCTAGTTGCTCCGCGGCATGTGGGATCCTCCCAGACCAGGGCTCGAACCCGTGTCCCCTGCATTAGCAGGCAGATTCTCAACCACTGTGCCACCAGGGAAGCCCGCCTTCTCAAATCTTTGTGCGAAACTCTTCTCTAGAGATATGGATTTTGACAATCTGGACTCTCAATGCTCCTTATTTGATCCTATAGAACAGTGTCAGGATACTGGTTTCTAATTCAGCTGTTCCACTAACTTCTTGACTCTGGGCAAATCATTAACCTTTCAGAATCACTGTCTTTAAGGAAGGAGTTGGACCAGACTGGTATTTTTCAAAGGGGCTTTGGAAGTAGGAGTGGAAGGAGCTTAGAAAAGAAGAGCATGAACAAACATGTCTCCCGAGAAAAGCCTATCACCTGGAAAGGTTCCTCAAACCATAAACTCTACATAGGTCCTTCTCCTCCCTCCTATTCTGATATTCCCCCCAGCAAGGGCATCCCTTCCAGTTGAGATCTATGGCTTTGGCTTGTGCTGTATCCTTCAGATGTGTTCAGAGAAATAAAGATTGATAATCTCCAGATAAGATGATCTCAAAGTCTTTCATGCGCTCTTAGATATTTCAAAATTCTGCCATTGCAAATCAACTTCTTTAAAATATACAAGAGAATAGTGTTTTTGCTTGTTTTCTCACTAGGTCTTCTTTCATTCACCATATATTTACTGCATACTTACTATGGGTCAGATCAGGCATGTAGACACTCGGGATATAGCAGCGAATAAGACGAAGTCCTGTACTTCAGACATTCGCATTCTGGTAGGGAGGGACAGATAATGAACTTTGAACAGCACAGGTTGAACTGTGTAGGTCCATTTATACACAGATTTAAGAAAATAAATATAGTACCTGTATTTTCATTTTACAAATCTTAAATTAACTAACGTGGGGAAATGTTTCTGTTCAACAGGATCACAATATGTGGAATCAAAAGAACTAGGGTTTGAGTCCTGATTCTATCCAAACTGTTTCAGCTTCCTGCCCTTGGGTGAGTCATTTATCAATTCCTTTGTTTTTGAGGCAGAGATAGCAGTACTCATATTTTCAACTCAGCGGGGTGTCAGTGCCTCTAACCCCCATGTTGTTCAAGGGTAACTGTACACAGAAAATCACTAAAGCTATAGAAGTCCTAAATAACACTATCAAGAAACTTGATTGAACTGAAATATTTTCATTTTCAGACTCTACTTCTCTACCTAAAAACAGCAGAACACACATTCTTTTCTAGTGTACACAGAACATTCACCAAGAAAGACAATACTCTGGGCCATAAAGCAAACCTTAGCACACATTGAAATGAATTGAAATCAGGACTATGATAAAATTAAACCAAAAATTAATAGCAAACTTATCTAGAAAATCCCCACATATTTAGAAATTAAACAACAGACTTCTAAATATCACATGGGACAAAAAAATGTCTCAATGGAAATTAGAAAATATTTTGAACTGAATGACAAGTAACATGTAGCACATCAAATTTGCACAATGCAGCTAAAACAGTTTTTAGAGAGAAATTTATAGCAATAAATGCTTATATTAGGGAGGAAAAAAAGGTCTCAAATCAGTAATCTAATCTTCCACCTTAAATAATAAGAAAAAGCAGAGCAAACTAAGCCCAAAGCAAAGAAAGAAAAGGATAAAGATAAGAATAGAAAGTCAAAGAAACTGAAAACACAAAAACAATAGAGGAAGTCAGCATAACCAAAAACTGGTTCTTTATAAAGAACAATATAATTGATAAAGCTCTAGTAAGAATGGCCAAGAAAAACAGATAGAAGACACAAATTAATATACCAGAAGCAAAAGCTGGACAAAGAAGGGGTGAACATTAAATGCATAATTAGGAAATACTATAACAACGTTATGCTCATAAATTCAACAACTTAAATGAAAAAGACCAATTCCTTGAGAGATACAAACTATCAAAGCTTACATACACAAAAATAGGTAATCTGACTAGTCATATATATATTAAAGAAATTGAATTTGTAGTTAAAAACCTTCCAACAAAGACAACTCAAGACTCATATGGCTTTTCTGGTGAATTCTACCAAAAATTTAAGGAAGAAATAATATCAATTCTACAAACGCTCCTCTAGGAAAATTGAAAAGGAGAGAGTACCTCTCTACTCATTTTATAAGGCCCATATTACCCTGATACCAAAACCAGACAAAGACACAAGAAAACTATACACCAATAACTCTCATGAACATAGATTCAAAAATTCTCAAAAAGATTTTAGCAAGTTAAATCCAGCAACATATGCAAAAGATAACATCATGAGAAAATGGGGTGAACACCAAGAAGCAAGGCTAGTTCAACATTCCAAAATTAATGTGGATTACATTGACTAAAGAAGACTGAAAAGGAGAAACTACATAATTATATCAGTATATATAGAAAAATCATTTGACAAATAAAAAATATATTTATGATAGAAACTCTCAGTAAACTAGGAATAGCAGCAATTTTTCTCAATATGATAACAAGCATACACTAAAACTTAAAGCTAAATTATACATAATTAGACATTATAAATTATATGTAGTAAATTATACATAATGGTGAAGAATAAATACTTTTGCCTTGATATGGGAATAAGATTCAAGACTGAAACAAGATGCTCACCACTCCTATTTAGTAGCATACTACTCAGTGCAATAAGGCAAGGAAAAGTAAAAGATACTGAAGTATCAGTTACAATGGCCCCCAAAATGAAATATTTAGGTGTAAACAACAAAATATTTGCAGAATTTGCATGATAAAGACTACAAAACACAGATGAAAGAAATCAAAGAACTAAATTTATTGGGTTTGTGTACTGAAAGACAATATTAAGGTGATAATTCTCCTCAAATTGATCTATAGATTTATTACAATCCCAATAAAAATCCCAGCAGGATTCTTTTTATCAATAGCTATTGACAATATCATTCTAAACTTTATATGGAAAGCCAAAATAATTAGAATAGACAAAATGATTTTGAAAATGAAAAACCAGGTTGGAAGATTCATGTTGCTTGATCTTAAGAGTTACTATGAAGTCACAGCAATCAAGACAGTGAAGTATTTGCAAAAGGATAGACACAAAGATGAATGAACAGAATATAGAGTCCATAAATTGATCCATACAAATATGCCCAATATATTTTTTGACAAGGGTGCCAAGATAACTCACTGGAGAAAGTATAGTTTTTTCAACAAATGGTACTAGAACAATTGAATATACATATGCAAAAAATAAATGTCATGAAATATAAAATTATAAAACTTTGGAAGAAAACTTTAAAGAAAATATCTATGTCCTTGGGTTTGGCAAAAAGTTCCTAGATATGACATTAAAGGTCCAAGACATAAAAGAAAAATTTGCTAACTTGGAATTCACAAAATTAGAAACTTTTGCTCTGTGAAAGACACTGTTAAGAGAGTGATAGACAAGATACAGACTGGGAGAAAATATCTGCAAATCATATTTCTGACAAAGGAATTATATCCATAATATATAAAAAGTTTCATAACTCAACAACAAAAAAAACCCTAAAAACATGGGCAAAAATTTGAACAGACACTTCACCAAAGAAGATATATAGATAGTACATAAACATAAGATATGATGCTCAATGTTATTAGTCATTAGGGAAATACACATTAAAACCACAATATGATACCTTTACACATCTTTTTAAATGTTTAATACAAAAACAAAAACTGACAATACCAAGTCCAATACAGTACAAGGATATGGAGTATCTGGAACTCTCATACACTACTGATGGGAATGAAAATGGTACAGCTACCCTGGAAAACAGTTTGTCAGTTTCTTGTAAAGTTAAACTTATACTTGCCATATAAATGTAGCACTCTTACCTCTATGTATTTACCTTGGAGAAATGAAAACTCAGGTTCACACAAAAACCTGTATTCAAATAATTGTAGCAGCATTATTCATAACTACAAAACCCTGCAGCAACCTAAATATCCTTAGCTGGGCAAACAGATAAAGAGGTACATCCATTAAATGAAATATTACTCAGTAATTAAAAGGAATGAATTATTGATATTCTCAACAACATTGATGCATTATGTTTATCAAATATATTATGCTAAGTGAAAGAAGCAAGACTCAAAAAGTTACATATTGCATGATTCCACTTATATGAAAATCTGGAAAAAACAAAACTGTAGGAATAGAAATAAGATCAAAAGTTGTTTACTATGATTGAAGGGTGTGTGTGTGGCGGGGAGTGGGTTTGACTATAAAGTTGCAACACGGGGGAATATTTGGAGTGAAGGAACTGTCTGTATCCTGACTGTGATGGTTGTTATACCATGCTATAATTTATCAAAACTCACAGAATGAATATTTTGAAATAATTTTTAAAAATAATAGAGATCACAAAAGAAAAAAATGGAATTGATTCTAAAAATACTTAAGATATCTTCTCTATGTAAAAATAATTCTAAATAAAATTCCTAACTAAAACACAGAGAAAATTTCAAAAAGTGGGTGGGGAATTTACAAACCATGAGGTCCTTTAGGAGAACACAACGGCTGGTGACCACTAGAGGCAGTACAGAGATGTCTAAAGCACTTTAGTCAAACCCAGAAGATAAATGGCAAATTAATCAAAACCTTCTTCCCACCTTTGGAATTTTTCAGAGGGCACACTTGGCAATTCTGGGTTACTTCCTTTGTTCCCTCACTTGTATTGTGGGCGGCAGATAGTGGGCTGATGTGACCGCAGAAGCATTCCAAGTGGGTGCTTGTAGATTTGGAATGCCCTGCCTGGGCAGGGGAGGCCCTGAATACTAGAATGGCCGGGATCCCAGGCCTCTGCTAAGGGTGACTGATGGAACAGTGGAGGGGAGCTTTCTGAGTGAGCGTGTGTCTCTGCTCAGGCTTCTAACCAGCCCACTGGTGCCTGCAGATTGGAAACCAGAAACGTGGGATGGGACAAAAAATGTAAAGAGCATAAAAATAAACTTGCTTAGTGTGGCCGAATGCCTGAGGGGCCGGGAGAGGCTGAGGGAGAGTAGAAGAGATGCCATCTGGAGAAAGATGAGGACCAAGAAAAAGGCCAAATGTCTGAGCAGATGCCAACCCATCCTTACCTCATTTTTCTCTTTTTTTATTTCATTTTTTTCTTTCTCTCTTCCTTCTCCTCCTCTCTCTTCTCTTCTCATTCTCCACCCCTACACCCACAACCCTGTGTTTTCCCTCCTCTCCTGTGCTTTTGTATCTCCTTCATTCCTCTCTCTCCTCACAGTCAACTGAATAACATGTATTCAGTGAACATGGCAGAGACAAGATCAAAGGCGTGAAGGACGATTAGCTTCTGGTGGCTGCCATAACAAACTACAATAAACTTGGTGGCTTAAAACAACCCAAATTTATTCCGGAGGCCCAAAGTTTGAAATCAAGGTGTTGGCAGGGCTGCAGTCCCTCTGAAGGCTGTAGGAGAGGATGCTTCCTTTCCTCTCCAGACATTCCTTGGGTTGTGGCTGCCTGACTCCATCTCTGCCCCCCTCTTCACGTGGCCTCTTCGCAGTGCATCTCTCCTCTGTGTGCCTCTCATAAGGACACTATTGGATTTAGGGCCATCCTGGGTAATCAGGATGACCTCATTTTAAGATCCTTAATTTATGAATCTGCAAAGACCCTTTTTCCAAATAAGATCATATTCATAGATTCTGAGGGTTAGGACATATCTTTTTTTGGGGGGAGGGGCACCACTTAACCCATGACAAATGAGATTCCAACCTCCACACAACATTTGATTCTTCTGTGCTCACTCATTCAGTAAGCCATGTAGTTATTGACGATGAATTATTACTTAGCCTCACACTAGAATAGAGCAAGTAAAAAGTAAACGCAATTCATGGGTCCTGTACTTAGAGAATAAACAGTGTGGTTGGAAATTCACAATAAATCCTCCCCCCAACCCCCCACATATAAAACATAACACAAGAAAGTTAAAGAACACAATAGTTCAATAATGTCATGTAAAATATAATTAAGAGTAATCTAAAAAAAAAAAAAAAGAGTAATCTAGTTAGAGAAACAAGACTAGCATATGTCTCATGATTAAAGAGCAATTAAACTAATAACGTGATAGAAAAACAGACAAAGGATGTGAACAGAGAGTTCATATAAAAGACATAGAAATTAAATGTTCCAAAAGATGCTCAAGCTTACTCATAAGAAAAGAAATGCAAACCAAAACTACCTCGGATATATACTATTTCTTACCTATTATGTAGCTAAAATCCAAAAGTTTGGTAATACTCTCCTGGTGAGGCAATGGAGAGAGTCACTTTCATACACTGCTGGTGAAGTGTAAATTGGTACAACCCTGACAGTGGCAATTTGATGATATCTCTAAAATTTATCTATAAAAATGTTGTGAAGTATATATTCTTTGATCCAGCATGCCTGCTTCTAGGATGTTACTTTACAAAAAAATTTACACAGGTGCAAAATGATCTATGTTCAAATTATTCTATATAGCACTGTCTTAAAGAGCAAAATATTGGAAATGAGCCAGAGATTTTGCAGTAGGCGGCTGAGGAATATGACTGTTAAAGAAGGTAGAGGCTCAGTACCAGGGAAGTCATTATTGGGGGTGGGTCCCATGACTCAAGCCTCCCTTCTTGGCCCTTGTCTATCATTCTTCTCAAGTAGCAATCATCTTCCATTCCAGTGAGGGTTTCTCTGCAGCCTTGCTTTCTTCCTGACCTAGTTTTTACAACTGTGTTCAGCATTTCATGAAAAGTTTTGGGAAACATTCTCATTGAGGTCCACACCTAAGGGGCATATTGAAGCCCATGCCCACTTTTACCCGGAGGCTGGTCCAGTCATGCTGATATAAACATGCAGGGCCTGGATCTATCACAGCCAATAAAACTATTCATTTGGAATAAAATAGCCTGATAAACCCTGGGTCTGTACCCTTCAGAGGAAATACAGGTACATGTACACGTACACACACACATGCACACACATGCACATACACACTCGCCCAATCTAAAGTCCAGCGCATTAGGAATTAATTTGCCAGGAAAAGGATCATAAATTGCCCCATATCAATATGTTTATGTTTCCAAACTCTGAGTCCATCTTTCCTGGCGTAGAATCAGAGGACAATGGAAAAAGCAAATATTTGAATTCAGAAGATGCAGCTCTTTAGGACTCACTAACCATAGAACCTTGAACAATCACTTAATTTCTTTGAGATTCCATTTCTCATCAACAAAATGGGGGTCAAAGTAATATCTGCAACATTAATTAGCTTTTGATGCCTAACAAACCACCCAAAACATAGTGGCTTAAAACAATTAATTTCATGCACAATTCTGCAGGTCACCATTTGACCTGGCTTAACTGGGTGGCTCTGGTTTCATCTAGGCTCTCTCCTGCTTCTGCAGTGAGCAGCCAAGCCAGCTGGTCTCAGGTAGCCTCAGGGAGACAGCTTATCTCTGCTCCTTGAGGTCTCTTCTCCAGTTGACTAGCCTGGACTTGTCTTAAGTTGGAGACAGCTTCTGAGAGAGAGTCAAAGCTCATAAGGCCCCTTGGGGCCTAGATTTGGTGCTATGGACCAAATTGTGTCCCCCCCCCCCAAATTCATATGTTGAAGCCCCAATCCCCAGTGTGACTGTATCTGGGGGCAAGACCTATAAGGAAGTAATAAAGGTTAAATGAAGTCATAAAGGTGGGGTCTTAATCTAACAGGACGTGTCCTTATAAGAAGAGGAAGAGACGCCAGAGATCTCTCTCTCTCTTTGCACAAGCACAGAGGAAAGGCCATGTGGGGTTAAGGTGAGAAGTTCTGCAAGCCAGGAAGAGAGGTCTCACCAGACACCAACCCTGATGGTACCTTGATCTTGAACTTCTAGCCTCCAGAACTGTGAGCAAATAAATTTCTGTTGGTTAAGCCACCCAGTCTGTGGTGTTATAACAGCCTGAGCAGACTAATACAATTGGAGTTGGCAAAATATCACTTCTACCACATTCCATTGGCCAAAGCAAGACACTAGAAATGAGCCCCAAGACAAAGCGTTAGGAAATAGACTCCACATCTTGATGGGAGGAGCCGCAAAGTCCCCTATCAAAGGGGCATGGATATAGCAATAATAATCTAAAGCATCTGCCACACATAGTTTTTGTATGGATCACATGAAATTACGGATATGAAGGCACTTCCTTAATCATAAAGCCCTATAGCAATGTTAACTATGGTATGCAGCCTGTCTCGCTTTGTAGCAGTTGTGCCTATTTCTTAACTACCAGGTGATGTGGTTGTATAGATGTGTCTGGGTAGTGCACTGTTCCCAGGGAGTTAGTAAAAGTCGCTGCCTAATGAATGAAGTCCTATAATTCTTTTATAAAAATTTTTGTGTATTTATTTATGTTTGTCCTTTTTGAAGTCCTATAATTTTTATAATTAACCAGAGAAGTAGCATGGTTTAGGAAAGCAAGACTGCATTTTCATAGCTAGAAAAGCCTGAAAATAAGTATTTGAATGAGTATCCCACTCAGTGAGTTCAGGAACAGGAAGTTTGATGGCTGGATGAATAGTAGAAAAGAAGGATGCAAATCAGGTCGGATTTAGTGAATTTAGTCATCCATACTCACCGCCTCCCTGAGAGACCAAGGGAAAAACGAGGCTGCTGAGTCAAAGAGGCAGCCCGCCAGGAAGGAATATCTGTGGCTACAGCATTGGACTCTTTTCTCATCGAAAGACCTGCCCATGAGTCCTAAAGACTGTGTCCAGGTTCACAAGCCTTTGCCCTGATCATCTCCCTGATCATCTCCTGTCCTTGAGCAGAGCTACAAGCAGAAATCCTACTGACAGTTGTGATAAAGAGAGGCTATTCTGTCAGAACGGATAGCCTGGCAAGCTGGTGCTTCTGCTCCAACTGCGAACAGGTTAAATTATACAGCATAGCATATTTCATCATTCTTTCATTGGTGAGAATAGACATGGAGCTCTGACTGCAATGGAGACATAGTGGTTCCTGGGAAGTGGATCTGTGTACCTAGAGAAGTCAAAAGGGTTGAGAGGATAAAGGAAGAGGTCTTGCTGAAGAGAAAAACCCCAGTTTTGGCATGACTCTAGGACCTTCAGGGAGATCCCCCCTCCCAGCGAAGGCAGCTTCAGCCTCTGGAAATCTGCAAACTTGAGGAGTTAAGAGGCAGAACGTCACACTCTGCTGGCAGTCTCTCCTATGTATTGGCTTAAGTAGGCAGGTGTGTTGGTCCAGAAGCAAGGGGGGTGATTTGCCCCCAGGGTTGGGAGCATGTTTAACACCTTCAGGTCATTCACAATACCTGAGATGTAATTAACTCATCAAAACATCTTGAATGGTTCCTGAATGATCCAACGCCTGTCTCCAAACTATTATTGCTTGTATTACACTGTATTGCAGTAAGATTATAAGTAGGTACAGATTAAGATCTTACTTTCTTCTGCATCTGCAGTTTAGTTCACTGCCTGGTACCTAATAGGCACACTGAATAAATACAAGAATGAATGAACTCAATAAATGTTTTTTCAATAAATCGATAAATCAATACAAAATAAATGAGGGACACAGTCAGGGTTTAAATTTATGAAGTATATGAAGGACTAAAAATATTGGTATCTACTTTATTTTTTGTCCCAAGGCCCTTGTACTATGTACTCAATAAATACTTGTTGATTTGCACTAAAGTTACCTAGCCCCCAAATTAAATATTACATTACAAAAATAAGACAGCTAACTCTCCCAACAATTAAAAGGTGCAATGGGCAAAATTCTACCCTTCATTCCTGAAAAGCCATAGCTCTGTGCCCCTGTAGACTGGAAAGAACTACCTTCTTCCCTCCAAAAAATTCCTAGTGCCTGTAGCCTTGGCTATACCAGGGTCAGGGGCATCTATAGCCCCCTCGTTCTCATTACAATCAGCAGGGGGCTGACAGGGAACTTTCTTTCAAAACTCATGCCCGTTGGGACCCTCACTAGGCTACATCTTCTACTCCCCCTGTGCTCCCTCTGCTTCAATCTCTCCATCTAATTCCTGAGAATTGGCTTCAGTGTAAAAGAAACTTAGAATATGTCCAAGGGTGAAGATGTGAGCGGCTGCCTTCAATCAAAACATACCCTTCTGCAAACTCAGACTGAGAGAGATTTCTTGCAAAGAGTGGTCTGTTAAGGCTCATAGGTGTTGACATATTCCACGGAACTGACAGTGAGCTACCTAAGGCTGCCTTGGATTTCCACCATCTGTAAAAGTTGTCCCATGTAGAGTCCCCACCTGCAGTAATACAGCAGTGGACAGCTAGAGGAGAGCATGTGGATCATGGGGAAGAAGCTGCTTCCTCGTCCTTCACCATCTCTAGGATCAGAAACGCAGGGAGAATGGTCACTCCCAGGGCTTTAGAGATTTTATTGTTGACAATGTGGTGTCTCCACAACCCTAAGCCATCCCCCAGGCATTCCTGAAACTTACCATTGCATTTCCCTACTAAGCTAATTGCCTCTTCTTCCCAATTTTACTTCCCTTTTTGGGGGATCTGGCAACACCTTAAAATGCATTCATCATATAATCCCAGATTCAGGGTATGTTCTTAAACATATAGATGACAGCACGGAATCCGATTCTCTTTTTTTTGTCATCTTGGACCTGAGGTTCTTTCTTTTTCTCCACCTCCTAGATGTCCAACTGCCCTTGAGTTTTTGAAACAAGAACATGACCACAGTTTTCCAAAATGCCTCTTGGCATTCCCCAAGGAGTGGAGCCTTCACATTCCAGACAGGGTTTAAAGGAAACCGCTGAAATAATTTCTTCAGGCCAATCTCAACCCATCACTCAGGAACAAGAATAAAAACAGCTGATATTACTGAGGGCTTCCTCTGGGCTATGCAGTTTATCTCTAAGAGATATGCTTTTATGTGTGCTTAGTTCAAGCAAAACACCATGAAGTGGTATTTGCATTTATTCACAAGGAAACCTGAGCTGGAGAAGGTAGATGACTCCACTCCAGTTCCATTCCATGTGGCTGCTCAAACAGCAGAAATGTCCTCAAAAGCACTGCAAGTCTGCAAAGAAAGGGTCTATCTAAAGAGGTTCATCAAGCTCTTGGGACCTTGGAAAACCTGACCTCCAAGGCAGAGGGGAGAACATATTGCGAGACCTGGAGCCTGCTTTGGCTGGAATAGAGGGTGTTTGAAGGGATGGCAGGGAGAGAGACATGGAGGAGTGGGCAGAGGTTGGACCCAGCAGGGTGCTTAAAGCACGTTTATTGGTTTAGGATTTTATCTGGAGGATACTGTCTCATCATACATCAGAGAGTGTTAACCAGGGGAAGGAGATACTGGATTAGCTTTCTATGTTAAAAAGTTTTGAAATCTAACTTTTTACAAAGTTCAGTTCAGTGGTGGGTTGGGGAACAGATTATAGTGGGGGCAGGAGTGGATACAAAGGACCAGAGAGCAGGCCGCTGGGCTGGGCCAGGGGAGAGAAACTGGTGCCTTAGATTCTGTTTGTGGCAGGGGAAATGGAGAGAGGTGGACAGATTTGAAAGAGTTTATTAAAAATACAGAACAGACTGATCAATTCAATGAAGAGAGCCAGTGATTTAGGAAGAATGAGGAACCAAGAATGACTTCCAGTTTTCTGGTTTGAGAGATTAAGAGCACTGAAGGAAGAACAGCAAGACAGGGGGAGGAAACTCAGGAGCAGGTTGAGTCATAGATGTTAATAGGAACGTTGCAAGTAGGAGACTGGTCAACAGGGTTAAGGACTGCAGAGAGGCTTCTTAGGGTCGGTCTCAAAAGGGACATAGTAACCATCATGGCGCAGTCATTCTAGGTCAGTGGTATAACCCCGTGTTCCCCACCATCCTTCACCTGGCTGTAGTATTCTGACTTAAGAATATGGGTCAATGATAGTAAGTGGGTGCAAATGGGGAAAAATTAAAAATAAAGCTTTGTCTCAGGGTTTTTAAACACACACATAAACTCACACCTATAAGACATCCATTAAAAAATTACTGGAAGAAAATACACTCAGAAGTGCTTACTCTGGGTAGTGGGCTTATGATAAAATTTTATTAAGTATTTTCTAAAGGATTCGTGATAAATTTGCATTAGTAACAGGAAAAGGAAAAAACAATCAGCAAAAAGAAAATCCTAACTTTGAAGATTGTAACAATAAGACTGTAGGTGAATAGTGAGAACACGTGCTCTTTCCAGACAAGAAAGGGACCTTACATCTGTGACTCTTCTGCTTCTAATATGTAAACAATTCTAAAGGTGACCACTATTTCAGATTATGATAAGCTGTCAGAGTGAGTTGGTCTGAGCTGTCTTGGATTTATAAAATTAGAGGAAAGGCTCTGAATTTCTAAACTGCTCCAGGGTCTTCTTTAAAGTTATGTAGAGACTGGGGCAAGACACACTTTACCTTCTCACTTCCTTCCGTAAATGTTACATGAGTAGAATTGAATATTGGTGATAATAATAAGGCTAATGTTTATTAAGAGTTTACTAAGGAGGTCAGTTCTGTATACATCCCATGCAGCCTTCATAGCAAATGAGTGAACTGGGTACAATTATTCTTGAAGATACAGAAATTAAAGTAAAATAAATCAGACAAAGACAAATACTGTATGATCTCACTTATATGTGGAATCTAAAACAAACTGAATAGAAACAGAGAACAGACTGGTGGTTGCCAGAGGGGGTGGGGGAAATGGGTGAAGGTGGTTGAAAGGTACAAACTTCCAGTTGTAAGATGAGTAAGTTCTGGGGATGTAATGTACAGCATGGTGACTGCAGTTAACAATATCACATTGTATATTTGGAAGTTGCTAAGAGAGTAGATCTTACAAGTTCTCATCACAGGAAAAAAAATTGTAACTGTGCGATGGTGGATGTTAACTAAAGTTACTGTGGTAACCATTTCACAATATATAAATCTATCCAACCATTATGTTGTCCACCTTAAACTAATACAATGTTATATGTCAATTGTATCTCAATATCGGGGCCAAAAAAAACAACACAAACACAAACAAAACAAAACTAACAAATAACAACAACAAAAATTAAAGCATGGCAGGTTGTGTAACTCAAATAGGTTCACAGACAGTAAATGGAAAAGCCAGGATTTAAATCTAACTCATCTGACTTTAGAACCCTCTGTCTTAACTACTATATTACTTCACTTCTCCTGCAAGAAATTTAAGTCCTCATTCACTCAACAAATATTTAATGAGTACTACGTGCTAGGCGCTGCGCTGGCCACAGCAGAGCCAGCATAAATTAGAGTCCCTCCCCTTTAAGAGTTTACCATCTGGTGGTAGAGACAGTAACAATACTGTCCGTGGGATGGGCTGCGGCAGGAGTCTGTGTGTCCGCTGCAGGGACACAGACGAGGGCATCTAACTCTATCTTGGAGGCTCTTAGTGAAGCAACCAATGTCACAGTTAAAACTTAGTGGAAGAGTAGGCGTTGTATGGCTATTTATAATATATATATTTATAATATATAAAAATAATATATATGCAAAGGAGGAAATTCCAAGTTAGCTGGAAGAGCTGGTATTGGGAGATCTGATCACAGCCCAGAAAAATATCATGTCAATGGTGAGGGACATGATGTTGACCACAATCCTACTGTAAAATTTATTGCATGCAATTGGAGATCTGGTCTGTTTTGAATATAAAGGTAGACACTGCTTCTCTTAATAGACACTATAATAACAGAATTTTTGAACTTGAAGTGTCTGAACTTCTTGTTTTACAGGTAAGAAAATGAAAGCCCAGAGCAGTTAAGTGATTTGCCTGAGACCACACAACTACCAGTTAGAAAAATGGGTCTAGAGCCTGGGCTTCCTTTCAGGCAGGCCAGTCTGTCCTTTACCAAAGCCCATCACCTTCAGGGCATAGTTCCATCTATTCATGGACTCTCAGCTGCTGTATAAGGCTGTGTAGGTTGTTTACTGGACAAGGGTTCCTGCTACGGGAGTGTGTGGGGGGTGCTGAAGCCCACCCAGAGGAAGTAGCCCCCTTTTCTCACTCTCACAGGCACTCTATAGGCAAGCAATTGCCCTCTTGAAATGAATGTAGCCCAGCCTACAGAAACACCAGTTTCCTCCCATACTGTACTAACACAGCAATATTTCCTGTATTTTTACCCATGCTGTTCAGAGAATTCAGTGATTAGTGCTTTAGTGCCCATTGGCACACAAAAACCAGTTCTGGTAGGTGGATTTCCAACAAGTTTCACTGGTGTGATTTCTCTGCCTACAAGTGTGTCTTAGCCATGCCCTTTCCAACAAGGTGCAGGGTTTTAGAGCGAAGAGGGGGTCTCCTTTGAGTGCTTAATCTCAGCTCCGGGGTCATAGTTGCACCTTATATTATTCCTGTGTTCTTTTGGGTTCCTGTTACTTCTTACCAGGCAATCCCTTCTCACTGCAATCTGTATCACGGGTAATAGTTCTGTATAGTAAAATGTTCCCTGTTCAAATTACTATGTGGTTTCTCTCTCCTGATCAGACTCTGACTGATTCACAACCCTCTTAAATTTTTCTATCAACCAGACACAGCCTGCTTTCCTAGAGGAGAAAAGATTATGGCCTTACCAAGAACTACATGCAAGTACAGCATGGAGGGCCCATGCCCTTGTAGATTAGCCAGGAGTTCATGAAGGGGCATGAAGAATGAACAGTGCCCTTGGAATTTCCCTGAGCTCCTCGACTAAAAGGGCAGTGAGACATGTGATCACATGCATATAATATGGTCAGTGGGAGCGGTAACACGCGCTTGAATGTACTATTCATAGGTGTTTCCCAACAGAGTGAACGAGGACCATGACAGTTGCGTGGGAAGAGACTCTTGAATCTTAACGGTTGATTGAGGCTTTGCCAGGCAGGTAGTGGAGAAAGAATATTCCAAGCAGAGGCAACAGGACAGACAGAAGCCTGCAGGCATGGCAAGGTACTCTCGGGAATTGTCAGTAATATGGAATGGCTGGATAGGGGTGGCAGCCCTAGTGAAGGAGTTTGACCTTATCCTTCACAGTTTTAAAGACAGTGTAGAGAAGAGTTAAAAAATGATTGTTTCCAGGCCCCTGGCCTAGAAGGGATGAATTCTTGACCAAGGACAACACCAATGAGAATGGAAAAAGATGAGTTTAAACAAGAGTACAGAATCAGGTAGATTGGCAGGATTTGGGGCCCTTGAGGGCTAGTTATGAGGAACTGAGATTACAGTTGTGAAAACACACTTTTTGAATAATATGTATATAATTATATAGCCTCGCTGCAATTTGATTCTAAGCATGAATAATGAGGTTCCATGCTCCTATACAGCAGAATTACACTGATTATTGGGCCAGATGACAGTGTGGTGACAGCACCATATGATAATGTGGTAGCTTTATTGCAATTTATGCTTCTCTACCTCCCTCCCAACTTCCCACCTGACCATCAGTACTGGACAGTTGGTGCCTTTGTCTTTTATAGTAAACAATGATCACTCTGTGAATTAGCTTTTACAGCCCGTTGTTCAAAATAGCAAATTCCTAAGAGAGAGTTTTAAAGTGGGAATATAGACTCCATCCCATCATTTTACAGAAGAGCAAACCAACACCCAGATCATCTAAGACTCATCTAGGAGCAAGGGAGAGAGAGAATTATGACCAGGTGTCTTGGAAAACTTTGCAGGAGCTCTTTGCTGCCATCTTTGTAGGATATGCTTGTTGACTGGCACGAGAAAAAGATTAATAATCCAGGGTACTTGTAACTCAAGGAATATCCCTTCAGAAAAAGCACAGGGAGGTCCTAGATGGGTCCCGTATTCCCCACTTAATGGCAGGTGAGTCAGCAGCTCCTTTCAGGGGTAGGAACCTTCATCTTCTTCAACATGAACCTTTCTAGTTTAAGGGCCGGAAATTTTTGTCTCGTGGGTAAACAGTCTTGTTATACATGTTAGAGATAAAGATACTCCATCTTTTTATTGCACGAGGTTATGTCAACAATTCTGACATGACAGTTTCACATCCATCACTTTGTCATCCGCAGCACAATTTGGTTTGGAAGAATGGCTGAATTCCTTGTTTTGAATACCTGGAAGGATCACTGATATCCTCTGTCAGTCTTATTTGTCGTGATCCTTGGCTACTACCACTTCTATACAGTGGTCAACTGTCCTCTGCCAGGGCAAGACCTGTGCGGTTTCCTCACAATTTATCTCCTTAATGATAATCTTCTCTCACCACGAATGCTATTCATCCCATGTTCCAGATGTACAGGGCCATCTTTTGACAAAGTGGTTGTTAATACACTGCCTGCAGGAGGCTGGGGAAGGGCCCTGTGCCTCCCTCCGGATGGCCCCTCTTCCACGTCTCTGAGCCTGATGGGGACGCATGGGCAATCGCTCAGAGGCGAGGTGAGAATGGGGCTGAGGGTACAGGAAACAGGTGAGAAGAAAAAAGCTGTGATGGGACAGCCAGCTTGTCAGTGACAGTGTACCCTGGGCTGCACACTTGTTTCTAGCCTAAGGTACTGGTTATGTTGACACCCAAGGGTATAAAATATCTCTGGTCCCACCCTCTACTTGCCATGGAGATAAACTCATGCTTATCCCAAGAAAGAATCTCTTACATTTCTGGGTAATTATCATAAGATGCTCTGCAAATAAAATAAGAGTTTTTAAAGATCAGTTACCCCTACATCTCTATCACACTAGCTTTTTTTAGTGTTTGTTTCTAGTCTGGCTGATACTTCTCAACTAAGGAAAAATAATATTCTCTATCTCTTTTTCTCATAAAAGATGCCTTGTGATCACTGGATATTAGTGCCCTATTTTCCCCCTTATTCCTTTCCAGTTCACCTTTTATTTGAAAGGTGCCCACTTTCTGCCCACTTTTATTATTTATTTATTTCAAGCCACCCAAATTTTCTTCTGTGTATCCCATGAGAAGAACTAGTTCTGACAAAGCTTCAGCCCATGCTACTGTTCATTAGGTTTATAGTTCCCTTCTAAGGACTCGGCAAGATCAGCGTTCTGAGTTTGCATTACATTTCAAAGCAGAAAAAAAATATTTCCCAGTGTTATATGAAGCAGAATGTCCTAACTGTATACAAAATAGAGTCTCTGCTCTTGAAATGCAAATCAGAATGGGATGAACAACAGAAGCACGAACACAAAGGGACGTGCAGGTGACCTATAATATGAGTTACTGCTCAGCCACCGACTGCAAGGACAGTCACTGAGGTAAAAACCACCCTGTGTGTATAATTATCATGGTTATGAAAATACTGAGGAAACACGCTGCTAGATTTTTGTCCCTTTTTCACATAATTTGGAAGCATGGCATAAGAATTTCTTTAATCGTTTCCAAATTTGTGAGTGAAATTTCATTTGTGAGGGATTTTAAGAAAACAAAAGTCTCCAACCTAATTAACTCCAAATTTAATTAACATTTTCCTTTTATTTACTATAAAATATCTTGAGGTTTAAACATTTTCAAAATCTGTATATATGTTATGGGAATGTAATTAATCATCTGCAGAGCACATAAATCCCAGCAAGACACTTTGTCAAATTATCTCATCTTACTCATGATCCTTTTATCCCACCAATTTTTCTTGGTTTCTGATTTCACTGAGTTGGGATTAAGTCAGTGCATTCCTCCCACTGCATAATTAGGACTGCTTTAAAACTATGTAATTACAAACCTCAACTGCCAATCGTGCATTGCATTCATTGTCATAACTGCCATTAGCATGGTTTTAAATTCTTTCAGAACAGTGGGGAAAGATGTCATGTTAATAAGTTCCACTGCTATATGTCTGCTATTGATTATCTGCAGCAATTATAGACTTGGACGGGATCCAAAACTAGACACAGAACCCAGGAAAATGCCAATGTTTTGTGAATCTAAAGGAATTTTTAAGAAAAAAAAAATTCTTTAAAACAATAAAACTGGATGAAAGAGTATAAGATTTTAAAAGTATGCAATGGCTGGCTTACTTTTATAAATGGGTACAGATCTAATCTGTTGGTCTTCCTGGGAGGGGAGAAGTATTTTGGGTAGTTATCCACTGTAATTTTGATTACCTTCTACAGAAATTAAAATACTATGAAGGTGTTCCAAAGCCTGATTTGACAGCATCTGCTCTATTCACTCCCACTGCTGGTCAGCCCACAATCCCCTCCCTTACCACGAACCTCTCCTCTGAGTCCAAGATCCCAACTCCCCCTTCTTCATCAGAGTCTAGAGGTGGTAGGTAGGCCCACTTAAAATTGATGTGAAGTCTTCCTCATCCAGAAAGCTCACCCTGATGAGACTTCAGTCACGTATTTCCCAGTTCTGAATACAAAACAAAAAAAAACTTTTCATGATTTAAAAAAAAAAAAACCCTCACAAACTCTCTTTTAAGAAACTAAGGTGTTCATAATCCCCACGTAAACAATTTCCTTTGGAGTAAGCCTTTAGTATGTGGAAGCGCATGTATCAAATGGTAAATTCTATGATTTTGCTGGTATCCAAGCTTGATTCACTAATTTAAATCCATTTTAGCCATTTTCATCAAGTCTCTTTGTTAAATCTCTTTGGACAATCAACATGCTTTGTTATAAATTACTAATTTAAGAGAAACCAAAAACTATATATAACAAATTCAGGAGCTGCAATCAAGTTCTTGCCTGTCATTATCCACATTATATATATATAATGTATATAATAATTATATATATAATGTAGATATTATATATATAAATTATATATATATTATATATATAATTTATATATAATATATATATGAGTGCAATGCACAACTGGCAGTTGAGGTTTGTAATTACATAGTTTTAAAGCAGTCCTAATTATGCAGTGGGAGGAATGGACTGATTTAATCCCAACTCAGTGAAATCAAAATTTTATATATTTATATATATTATATATATTATATTACATATGTTATTTTCTTTAACATCTTTATTGGAGTATAATTGCTTTACAATGGTGTGTTAGTTTCTGCTTTATAACTATATGTTATTAATATATTAAATATATTAATATATTTATATATAATATATATTATATATATTATATATATATATAATGTGTGTGTGTATATATATATATACACACACACACACTTTGATCATTATAATTTCCCCACTATGCATTTCTAAATGGTTGTAAATGAACTGAATTGTGGTGGGAAGAGGTCCCAGGGATCTTAACAACTACAATAACTCTCTTGTAATTTGCTGAAAGCAAGTGATTTCAGTATGGATTTACTCTTTTACTTGAAGTTCATAACAAAAGCAAACAGGTAGATTTTTGTTAAAAATCTACAGGTTGGTAGATCTTTAAGGCTTTGCACCTAGATAAATGCATACTTCAGACTAAAGAAATTAGCTTTTGAAGCAAAGAGGGTGGGGAAAAAGCCAGCTTTGCACAAACTGAGAGTTCAGTCCACCTGTTTGAATAAGTATTTTTAGACAATTGTGAGTCAGGTTATTAATGAATACAGAAAGAATTATTATTAGCATTGTGACTTACTCTATGAAGATGCACTGAAGTAAAAAAGAAAACTTAGGAATAGTTAATTGGTACCTCTCCCTCTCTTCCTCGAATTTGGTTTGTAAATAGGGATATCCAGCTAGCTGGTTCCAATCTGGGTGTTGGTAGTTTCTAGACATGTTCTCCTCCCTGCAGCTTTTCAAGAGGAACTGTCAGGTTATGTGGCAAATGTTTAACTCTGTCACCCTGGATTTTGCATGCCTGCTTTTAAGTATGATGAGCTTCAGTCTTGCAATGGAAAAAAATTACAAAAGTCACCTTAAGTCTTACAGTGCAACAGTTTTAATAGTCTACGCTAAAACAGGCAGTACAGTTTTGCAGTTCAACATTAAAAGCAATCTTGCCTTACTTAAAATGCTTCTACTTAAGAATGCTTCCTGCTGTCTCCCATCCCTTCACTTAAGGTATGTCTACAGAAGTACTCCTAAAGTGCATTTCTCAGGCATTGAAGATAGCACTGTGATTTGCTTTCCAATAGCAAGTTCGGAATCAGAGCATGCCATCCTCAGTGGAGGGCTGCGCAATTCCAGTTGAGCTAAGGTCTCTTACAAAAGTACCCTTCTCACTCCCACGGGCGACGCAAAGGTGGCCACTGAAGTTTTTTGAAAAAAAAAAAAATTGTGCCAACTTCCTCTGCGTTATCTTCTCTTACCACGAATAAATATTTAATGCACACTTGAGTCGTGATATATGGAACACTCAATTGTCACGTCAATTTCCAGGAAAATAAAATCTGGAGGCCTTGTGCGAATATTCAGAATTTGGTGGGATGAGACTCCAAGTACAGGGGCGGGGCAGAATTCTCGGGTTTAGCCCTGGGGGTTGGGGAGGCGTGGTGCGAAGAGAGTCCTAGAGCTCTCGGGCTACTGCTTGTCGTCGTGCGGGTCACCAGAGAAGCTCGCCTCCTCCGAGGACCTGACTCCCTCGGGGAGCAGAGTGGCGCGCACTTTCCTCTTCTCCTTAAAGCGGCCAGAGCGCGAGATCTTCAAATTTCGGCGGCTGTTGCCCGATTTCTCCCCGCCCAACTTGTCTGGCTTGTGGGGCTCGCCGGCGCCCCCGAGGAGATTGGGATGCTGATTCTCCCGGGAACTGCTTGTCCAGTCGGGGCCAGGCGGGGCGGGCGCCGCGGGTTCCCCGGGGTCAGGCTGGGCTGGAGGCTTCCCACCCCCCGCGGCGTCCTTGCTTTTCTTCCTGCTGTTCTTTAGCGAACTCCACCAGGAGCCCGAGCTGCTGGTGCCGCCGCCGTCGGCCATGGCCAGCGGGCCAAGTGGCGGGGGGCGCGGCGAGCGGGGAAGGGCCTCAGCGGCAGCGGTCCCTCTCTCGTCCACCCCGGCCCTGCCCCGGCTTCTCGCAAGCGGGCTGCGGGCTGGGAGCCGCCGAAGCAGAGGCTTGTGCTGGGGAGGAAAACACAACTTCGTTACTGGGTTTGTCGAAGTCACGTGCCCCTCAATCCCACTTCCGCCCCTTGGCTCCGGCTGGCACCGGAGCGGCTGGGGTCCGAGGGTCCGCAGCCGCGCGGGCCTCAGAGGGCACCGCCGCGCCCCCCCTCCCCCGAGGGCGCAGGCGGACGAAGGGCCTCCGGGGCGCCACCCTCTGGTCTCGAGACTGAGTCTTGGCACTCCCTGGCCTCAGCCTTAGCCTGGCTTCCAGGATAGCGCAGTGGTCCGCGCGCGAGGGCCACCCAGGGGTGGGTACCGGGGCTTCTGGATTAACCAGGCCCCAGAGGGAAAATGGCCTGTCCTGTCACTCTGCCCGTTTGTAGACGAAGCCCAAAGGTGACCCACCGGGTCCAGAACGGCACCTGCGAGGAGGGCGCCCGGAAGCAAGCGCGCCCCCGCTATAGGTGAGCAATGAACATTAGATCCCTGTCAAACAGTTCCGAAATCTCCTTCAAAGGTTTTTGCTCCCTAGACTTTTGTCCCGGGATCCTTTTTGATGTGATTCTTCAGGGGCGGGGCGGGGTGGGGCGTGGGGCGCGGATTTACAGGCCAGTAAGAGCGAGGGACAAGCTCATGGTGTTTGTTTCTTTTAAATTCTGCTTTCGACAAAACTTCTGTCTGATGACTTTCAGAGAAGCATGTCTAGACCTAACTCCCCTTGAAAACCGCCATCCTAACTCTTCCTTTTATTCCCCAGAGACCAATCTTGCGTCTCTTTGAAGCCACCCGCTGCCGGCGGTTGAGATGAGCCCAAGCCCTCTTCCCTTAGTTCTGTATTAAAATATGCACCGCGTCTGTTTGTACTAGGCAACTCAACTCTTGGGATTTTTAGTTACAAATTAAAGGCTTCTGTTCTTTTCCTTGCGCAATTCCCTCCTCCAAAGGAGAGAGCGCACAACCAGGAACTCCAATTTGCCTCTTCCCAGCTTTTAAAATAGCACTGCGGAGCGAAAAGGCAGTCTGTTAGCACTGAAGGTGCGAATATCGGAAGCGAGGCTCCTTTGCTCATTTTCTGTGCTGGGTCTATGCGGCACTAACTCCACGAAGGAGCAGGATTCGCTGGCGCCGCGGCTCATTTCCAGGTTTCCGCTGGGCTCCTTCCCATCCCACGCGCCCGGCGCTGCTGGGATTCGCCGGCGCTGGAGAGCGAAACTTCGGCGGTGTCTGTGGTTTGGAGGTTCTCCTCCCCCCAACAGGGGGAGAGAGCCGGAGGACCTACGCCGGCGGCCGCAGCGGCCTCCCCCGAGCAAGGAGACCTTGGCACCAGCTCCTCCCCAGGACGCCCCGAGGGCACACTTGGGCTGCGACTTGAAAACAATAGAAGAAAAAACGGCCAAAAGTTCTTTCCTTACAGGAGGCACCCACACCCTCAGGCACAGTTTGCAGTTGGGTTTGCAAACATCCATTCCCCCTCCGCTTTATAGATCGGAAAAGCACCCCCAAGTTATTCACTGGTGGTGGTGGTGGTGGTGATAGTGGTGGGTGTTCTGATGCTGCTTTCTGTCTTCTACCCTACGCTTTCTTCTCCACAATCAACGTTGTATGCACGGAAGGGTTTTGCACGAATTGCTCAAGGGAAAGACTGCAAATTACTCAAATTACGCAGAACGCCTGCAGCTAGTAACTTCTCCTCGGGCGCTGGGGGAGCGCCCCAGCGTGACACCCCGGAATGGGCTCTGTCTTGGCGGACGGAGAATCACCCTGATCGCTCACCTGCTCAGGCTTCCCAGGACCCCGCGGCTCCGCGCCTCTCTCCCCGCGCAGAGTCGGGAGGGGGTGCGCTTGGGTTAATCTGGAAGTCGGGGCGCGGCGTCCCTCTGCGCGGTCTTGGAGAGGTCGGGTTTCTTTCTGGAAGGTGTGCTAGCCGAAATCGCCGCAGTCCAGCTAAGCCGATTGCTGTTCCTGGTCTCCCCTGGCTCCTCCAACTTCCTGGCGCAGCGGCGGCAGTAGCCCGGAGCGCGAAGTACGGTTGGCTCCGACCGGAGGCCGCCCCTGCGAGTGGGTGCCAGGCTCACTGCCCCAGGTGAATGGCCAGGCAGGCTCTCCCGCCTAGTAGCCTTTCATTCTCCGGCGCGTCCCCTTTCCCTGATAGCGCCGCCCGGGAGCCGCAGGGAGATGGGATCTCAGGGGCTCACTCTGATGCATTGAAGCTCCCTACCGCGTCGGTCCTCCGCGCGGGAAAAGACATCTGCTCACCTGGTTATTCGCCAAGTGATTCTAGAAACCAGAACCCCGGGGCAGCGGGAAGAAAAAAATAATAACCCAGGAGGCGGCCACTGCTGCCACAGGTAGGAAGTTCGCGTTCCCGCCCTCCAGGGACGAGATTGGACCAGGTCGCCTACGTGGCGCCAGCCTTCGGATGTCTGATTGGAGAAAGGCTGCGTGCGCCGCTCGCGAGTCGGACTCCTGAAGAAGAAACGGTAGAGGAGAGCGGAGGCCGGGAGACCGAGGCTGCAGGTGGGCTCCGGTGGATAAACGTCGTCGCAGCTCTCTCTCCCTCTGCCCCTACCCCAATTTCTTTTTTTTCCTTTCCTCTCCGCGTCCCCAACCGCGGCCACTCAGCTCCCAGAATCTCAAGTTTTGTAACTTACAGGAGCCGTTCCATACCCAGGCACAATGTTGCAGAGTTGCAGGCGCCCTGAGTTGAAAGGCTGCAATATTAACAAGTTCGTCATGTGCCAGCCAGGCGCTCTTCCAAGCGCTTTCTGTGGATTAACTTATTTACTCCTCCTCACAGCAACCCTAGGAGTAAGAACTATTATTATCCTCACTTGACAGGCGAGGAGAATTTAGCTGTGAAAGGCTAAACGGTTGCCCAAGGTTGCACGGCTGGTGAGTGGCAGAGCCGGATTTGTACCCTGGAGACCTGACTCCGGCTCCCGCGGTCTTAACCGGCACCTTATACCGCAGCCTGCCAGTCCATGTCGGTCTCTTAGCACGACTCAGTGAGGATGTGAATTTCCTTCCCCCAGGTCTAGAAGTCCGTGGACAGCCACCGCCCGGGGAGTACAAATCCAGCCCTGAGCTGGAAGTCAAGTGAACCCGCGGATGGCGTCAAGTTTCAGGATGCTTTTGTTCCCAGGAACATATGGGTGCTTTTTATTACCTGGACGGAAAGGTTTTGACATAGGGCATTTTCACTAATAAGGCAGAGGTGCAACCGGCTGCATCTTCTAGGATGCTTTTCTTTTTCAAAGAACTATCTTGATGTTCCCTGAGCTCGTGTGTAACTCCTCTGAAGGACTGCGTATGGAGCAACTGAAATCCGAGCATCTTTGTCCTGAGGATTTTCTAAAGCAGTGAAGTAGTAAAAGACATGATGCCTACCTATTGCATAACTTACAATATGGAATTCATAGGAAGAAATTTTTATAGAGTATTTCAATGTATGAAATATGGTAAAAATTGAATATTTTATATCCTTAACTTAGTTTAGCATTCTTGGATTTTTAAATGATATGCACAGCAGCGTGTATTTGAAAGTGATACATTTTCATATATTTCTTGGGATTAGTTTTAGAGAGGAAACTTGCAATCATAGCACCAGAACTGAACAAAGACAGGCCACCAACCATGAGAGGAGGACGGGACATGTCGTCATAGTGCCATCTCATTACAGAGGAGACACTGGACCAAGGAGGAAAGTCCTGTCTGAAGAACCCTCAACCGCTAGAAAGTGGTGGAGCTGGGTTCCAAACATTGTTTGTTGATCAAATGGGTGAAAGAAGGAAGACATTTAGGAAAAGAAAATGAGTCCTGCAAATGGCTTCTCATCTAGCATGATTTAACAAAGGGCCAGCATTTTCTTAATAGATGAACATCAACTAACTGCTGAAATTAAAAAATTCATTCTCTTACATCTCTCCCATTTATATTTAATAACTTTAAATATTTCTACATTTCATTGACTTGATAACACCTTATAAGTAACCCTTGCATGCAGTAAAAACATTTAAATGGAGACATGAAAACTAAGGAGAAATGAGGCAGAAGGGACTAGGGAGGTGGAGAATGGGTGTCCCTCCAGACAGAGGGAATAGCTCGTGCAAAAGCTATGAGCTGTGAAGGAGCTTAGGATTTTTAAGGAGCAAAGAGGTGGTCAGTGTAATCTGAGTACAAAGTGAGCTGAAGCACTGCAGGAGACAAAGCTAGAAAGGTGGGTGCGACCAGACCCTTCAGGACCTTATCACTCATGATAGGAGTTTTGAACATAATCCATTATAGAGGAAGTGACATGGTAAGATTTGCATTTAAAATATCACTGAAACTGTAAAGAGTGGATGGTAGAGTGGACGAGGTGGGGCTACAGGAAAACCAGTTAGGAACTGTTGGAGTAGTTCAGGTGGGATATTTTGATGGCTGGTGGGAGAGTGCTGGCAGTGGGGGAGGTGAGAAGAATTAGATGTATGCAAAAGAGATTTAGGAGGTAAAATCAACAGGACATGCTTTCATTCAGTTCATACAAAAGAGGAGCCTGAGTTTAACTAGAGGCTTAAAACAGAGATGCTTTTACAGTCTTCCTTGTAACTAGGAGCATGCATGTGATCTAGTTCTGACTTATGGGGCTATAAGGAAGACTTCTGGAAATGTTTCTTCCTAAATAAAGGACAGAGCCTTCTGAGAGAAGAACATCTTTTGCAACACCCTTGATTCTTATGTTTAAGCACAGTGTGAGGATGTGCAGCAGCCATTGTGCAACAGTGAGGCAACAGACATGGAAGGAAAACCCAGCACACTAAGGATGATGGCATGGGAGTGTGACAGGTGTCTGGGCCCTTCATCATACTGGTGAGCCCCTGAAAGAACCCTGGAATGACCTATCTCTTGACTACTAGTTCGGTGAGATAAGGCAGATTCCTATGATTTAACCACAGCTTTAAACACAGTTTTCTATTACTTGCAGCCCAAAACATTCCTTCTTGGTACAGTCTAGTAGAGCTATAGAAAAAACATGATATTGTTCAAAAGGCAAAAAGGTAGTTTCACATTCTTTCCTTGACCAATCTGAAAAGTTCTTCCTGGAAGAAGGACTTAGTGAAATGTTTAAGTGATGGGGAAGTTTTTAGAGGTGGGGAATGCATCTGCAAAAGAAGGCACTTCATTGAAAAGGCTTGGAGTTGGAACTTCCCTGGAGGTCCAATGGTTAAGATTCCACACTCTCAATGTAGGGGGCATGCGTTCGATCCCTGGCCAGGGAACTAAGATGCCACATGGCAAGGCCAAAAAAAAAAAAAAAGAGGCTTGGAGTTAAGGGAATGAGTGGCTAAAGGTATGTGTACATGTATACATACGGTGGCGAGGAGCATGGGATTATCTGAGACATCATGGTAGTTTGACTTTTAAAGATAGAATTTTAAATCAGAACAATTGACTTATTTTCCTCCATTTTTTGAATCTAGAACTGTTTAAATCTATAAAAATTTTCATAACCAATCCCATGAAAAAAACCCCACCCCAAACCAAAAAACAACAAAGAGAGTTAGTGTTAAACAAATATAGTTGTGTTCTGTAACTATTGATCTAGGAATCCTGCTGTTTGCTTCTATAAGGAGAACATGGGCTGCCCTAAACCTCTGTGTTGGTAAGCTATGAATACAGTATAGATGCATTTAAAAGTTGATTTATCTACCCAGTGAATAGTAGGTGACTTTCAATGTTACAGAATTTAAATATGCTTAGATTGGGAAATGCTTATATTTCTTTATAATATTTTTTCTTGTCATTTTTTATTTTTCAAAAATGTGTTGATGGTTTGAGAAAGGACACAGTTTCTTTTTTTAAAAAATTAAATTGTTTCTTGGGTGGCCCTTTAAGTGCAATAAATGATTACACTAAAAGACAATAGAAAATGAATTTCTGGAGAGCAGGATTTGCATACTAGAAATTAAAAGAGGAACTTTAGAAGTTAAACCTGGCATTTGCAATCCTAGCAAATCTGGCATTGCATCAGAGGCTGAGAAATTGATTCTCTTCCTTTAAAGTATTTATGGTGGGAACTGGGCAAAGGAAGACACATGATGAGAAAATTTAAGAAATACAGCTAATCGGAAAACATAGGCGGAACACTCTAACATAAATCACAGCAAGATCCTTTTGACCCACCTCCTAAAGAAATGGAAATAAAAACAAAAGTAAACAAATGGGACCCAATGAAACTTAAAAGCTTTTGCACAACAAAGGAAAACATAAACAAGACAAAAAGACAACCATCAGAATGGGAGAAAATATTTGCAAAGGAAGCAACTGACAAGGGATTAATCTCCAAAATTTACAAGCAGTTCATGCAGCTCAATATCAAAAAAACAAACAACCCAATCCAAAAATGGGCAGAAGACCAAAATAGACATTTCTCCAAAGAAGATATACAGATTGTCAACAAACACATGAAAGGATGCTCAACATCACTAATCATTAGAGAAATGCAAATCAAAACTACAAAGAGGTATTACCTCACACCAGTCAGAATGGCCATCATCAAAAAGTCTACAAACAATAAATGCTGGAGAGGGTGTAGAGAAAAGGGAACCCCCTTGCACTGCTGGTGGGAATGTAAATTGATACATCCACTATGGAGAACAGTATGGAGGTTCCTTAAAAAAGTAAAAATAGAACTACCATACAACCCAGCAATCCCACTACTGGGCATATACCCTGAGTAAACCTTAATTCAAAAAGAGTCATGTACCACAATGTTCATTGCAGCACTATTTACAATAGCCAGGACATGGAAGCAACCTAAGTGTCCATCGACATATGAATGGATAAAGAAGATGTGGCACATGTATACAATGGAATATTACTCAGCTATAAAAAGAAACGAAATTGAGTTATTTGTAGTGAGGTGGATGGACCTAGAGTCTGTCACACACAGTGAAGTAAGTCAGAAAGAGAAAAACAAATACCATATGCTAACACATATATATGGAATCTAAAAAAAAAAAAAAAAAAAGATTCTGAAGAACCTAGGAGCAGGACAGGAATAAAGACACAGACGCAGAGAATGGACTTGAGGACACAGGGAGGGGGAAGGGTAAGCTGGGATGGAGAGAGAGAGGCATGGACATATATACACTACCAAATGTAAAACCGATAGCTAGTGGGAAGCAGCCGCATAGCACAGGGAGATCAGCTTGGTGCTTTGTGACCACCTAGAGGGGTGGGATAGGAAGGGTGGGAGGGAGATGCAAGAGGGAGGAGATATGGGGATATATGTATATGTATAGCTGATTCACTTTGTTATAAAGCAGAAACTAACACACCACTGTAAAGCAATTATACTCTAATAAAGATGTTAAAAAAAATACAGCTAATCAAAATGAAGAAAATAAAGATCATTTATATTCTTTTCACCCAAGGATAACTATGGCCCACATTTTCACATTTACTCCATTCATCCTACCCTTTCCCTACCCCCCCCCCTTCCCTCCCTTCCATCATCCCTTTCTTTTATGGACTCTTCCATTCTTTGAAAATTAGATTTGTCTCTCCTATGGCCTTTTCCTTTATAGTCACCCATGTACTGGTAGTTTAATATTTCTTTTCTCCTTTCTGTGTATTCACATCAGTGTTGTTGGGTTTAGTCTGTCAACTTTTCTTAAAATTTATTTATTTATTTATTTATTTTTGGCTGCGTTGGATCTTCGTTGTTGCGCGCGGGCTTTCTCTAGTTGCAGTGAGCAGGGGGTTACTCTTCATTGTGGTGCTCAGGCTTCTCATTGTGGTGGCTTCTCCTGTTGCGGAGCACGGGCTCTAGGCGTGTGGGCTTCAGTAGCTGTGAAGCACGGGCTTAGTTGCTCTGGGGCATGTGGGATCTTCCTGGACCAGGGCTAGAACCTGTGTCCGCTGCACTGGCAGGCAGATTCTTAACCAGTGCACCACCAGGGAAGTCCCTAGTCTGTAAACTTTTAAAGAGAGGGTGTTGCACCTGTGCCTGAAGTTGGAAGCCACTGTTCACAGCATCTCATCCTGTGCCCTGTCAGGTTAACATGAATGCATACCTAGAAGTATAAAAATTATAGTCACAAAATATGACTAATCATGTCAGTTTCACATTTGACCTAAGCAAGGCTGGTTTGTACAGTTCCGCCTCCCTCCGAAATTCAGTCAACACCAGCTGACTCTTCCTAACTTCCCACGCCTCCTCCTTTTGTGGGTCTGGTTCCTTTAGTATTCTTGGATATCATTGTATGTTCCTTATTTTCCTTAAAAAATTATTTGTAGGAAAATTTAAGACCTAAGACAAAAGTCACTTTTTCTAGAAAGGATTTTCAAGAGTTTAGGGACACTACCAGGCAGGACCACTTTACACTAAGTTCATGGCTTGAGGATTTGGGGATAACCAAAACCAAGAGATCCACGGGACCATTAGCCTGTAGTCACACTCCAGGGACAAGTCCATTCCCTCCCTACCCGCCCCCCCATCTTTTCTGCTCCAAATTAACTTAATTGTCCATGAAGACCTGTTAGGGGAATGGGTAGAGTTTACTTCTGGGCTGCCCGGACCCTGAGGGTATGGCCCTTTGGGGTCTGACACTTATCAAGGGAAAAATCTTTTATTAATTGCTCTTTTTTGGATGAGCCCTACACTCACTTATAATTCTGTCCCTTATGCTCCAGGGGGCTATGAAAACTGAAGTTGTTTTGGTGCCCAATTTTTTCCAACAGGAGAATTCAGCCAAATAACCTAGCTGCCACCGACAGGAGTGGGTGTGTTTTAATTTTATTGTAAATTGTTTGCTTGGTGTTTGTCCCCGCGACTAGACTATAATTTTCTTATTTATTTATTGTCTGACTCCCTCACTAGAAAATGAGTTCCATTTTATTTAATGATCATTTACAGAACACTTTCTGTGTACTGGGTACATTTCTAATTGCTTTATAAATATTAAGTCATTTAATCTTCCTGAAAGCCCTGTGAAATAGGCACTATTATTATTATAGATGAGGTAACTGAGACACTAAGAACTTAAGTTACTTGCCCAAGGTGACACAGCCAGTAAGTATTAGAGCCAGCATTTGACCCCAGGAAACCTGGCTTCAGAGTCCAGGGACTAAGGACTTGTAATATCTCTCTCTCAGTGTTGCTCTACCATTAAAAAAGTGAGAAAACTATCCACTTTTGGATAAGCACATAGTAAAGTGAAAGCCCAGAGTAAGAATTTAAAATTTGCCATTATTATAAAAGTTTTCTAATATAAAACTCTGTGCTGTGTCTCTCCGTGAGCACTAGGACAGGTCACTAATGAGCCTTTAGGACCTGGCATCTGCCTGACAATAACAGTTCTTAATATTGTTGAATGCATGACCATCCAATGCAGAAATGTGAATGCTTTCTTGGTTATAATATGACCAACTTGTAAAAAGAAATGTACTAAAAGTGGCAATGAAATAAAATTTCAATCTGTCATTACAGGTAATAATAGCCCGATTTTCTTTAATTCTGAGGAGTGAGTACAGTAGGTGGACCAAATTATCTGATACATTTTTGCTTTTTTCTTAAAATTGGCAGAGCACTATCATGTTGCAATACCCTTTGAAGGAGATGTGGTTAGGTGCTAAGATGCGGATGGGGAAGAATAATGTAATACCAGAGGACGGCTGCTGAGATTTTATTAAATATTGTACTTGGGGAATAAATGAATGATCTAGAGGACATGACATTTCAGAACAAGGCTCCACAGCACATCCTGACTCTCTCAGGAAACAAAGATAATTCCACTTTATTGTTTATTAGAAAATCACTGATGTAAATAAAAGTCATGTGTTACCACGCAAGGTAATGTTCTCTGGCTGGTCACCTGGTTCCAGGTCAGGGCCAGGGTAAACTAGATCCTGTAAAGGGTGACTTGCTGTCTGCAGTTGTTCATTTCCATTTTCAAAGGGTTGATTCGGTTATGCTCCATTTGCCAGGTTATATTTTCTCTTTATGGTTTGTCGATGTGTCAGCTCATTACGTCACATGTGTACAGGGAGGAGGTGGATATCTGATGGAAGGGTAACATGATGCAGGAAGGGAATCTTTTGGTTTCCTCACTTGCATCAAGGCCAGTGTCAAAACATAGTTAGAAATCCGTAAGAAATAGCTGCTTTCCTAAGTCACAGGCTGTCAGGGGAGGCGCACCAAAGTTTTGGGACTCAGCTTTCTGTTAGGTGCCAACACAGGTAAATCTCACATTGTACACTCCAGTGAACATTCAGTTTCATCTACTTTATGTCATTTCACTTACATACTGGGGGAAACTACTTCAGCTGCAGCTATAAAACTTTTATAATAATGGCAAATTTTAAGTTCTTACTCTGGGCTTTCACTTTACTATGTGCTTATCCAAAAGTGGGTAGTGTTCTCACTGTTTTAATGGTAGAGCAACCCTGAGAGAGAGATATTACAAGTTCTACAGTTTTATCCTAGAAATTTGAAGCAAGTTGCTCCAAGTCACAGGACCAGAAGAGGTGCAGTTATTTTGATTCGGTTTGAGTTACTCTTTCCCTAATACAATGTTCTTTTAATATTGCTATTTGAATCTCATATTGCCTTTTAGTTAATCATTAGATCAATAAATATTTGTTGGTATCAAGGCTATTACATAAAAAGAGGTAGTCATACTTAAAAGATTCGAATTAGGTCATCGTCTTCTAAGTTTCCCACTTAGAATAATGCTAAATCATATGTGGTTGCTTAAATATTAAAGCCCTATGGAATCACAGAGCACTCAAAGCTCAAATTAACACTGGGAATTGTAATTATATACATTTCTTGTGAAAAGACTTGATGGTTGGTTTGAATTACGAGCTGTGTGGCTTTGAGAAAATTACTTAATATCTTTAGGCTCTGGTTTCCTTAAATGTAAAGTGGGGATAATACTATCTACTTCTCTGGATCGTTGCCAAGATTAAAGCAGACAATACATTTATTAAAGTCCCCAGCACAGTGCCTGACACGTAATAGGCACTCAGTAAATGTTAGTTTCTCTTTGACTGATTTCTTTCATTGGCTGTGTAGGAAAATCATGTAAACAGACTCTACAGATCAATCACTTCCAAGTGCTTTTGGAAAATAAAAAGGGTAGAGAGTCTTAAAGTTCACTGTCATTATTGTTGGTTAGGGCCCATTGGTTTCCCCCCAAGAACATAAGGTTAAAATTTACTGGAGAGTATTTAATATACAACAATTTGCTCTGAATCTAACTTTTTTTCAGGAACATACTTAATGATTAAATCAAATCAAGCAGAAGTTTTCTGTATGTGATTCAAGAATGCTCTTCATCCTTTCGGCACCGAAATTGCATTACCTGTCATTGAAGGAGGAAGTGTGCTCAGTTAAGCTTGAAAGCAATGTTACCAGAAAAGGATTAACAAATCATAAGGCAGAATCCTTAGAAGTAAGGTCACTACCAGACTGTGGCTGAGGCACAAGCCAAGGAATATGTTTAATATGTGTTGCCCCATTAGCTCCTGGAATCTTAATATATAATCCACATCACCGAATCAGACCCAAAGGAGGGAAAGAACAGGAGCATCATGTCTCTGCTATGTAGACATGGCATTATTAATTATTTTAAGAAATTAGTTTTTATTTTATTAAAGTAATATATGCACACAGAGTTCAAAAGTCAAATGTTATTAAGGCGATTATAGCATGTTACAGGGGTTTCTTATCTCATTCCTTCCCTTAGTTCTCTTCCCCAACCACCTTCAACAATTTTGCCTTTTCGTTTCCGACATGTGCACATCTCTACATTTCTAATTAATTTGTGTATTATGCTCTCTTTTGATTTATCGATATTTGACCTCTATTAATTTCCTATTATGGTATTTGAGCATTCTGTTCTCTTATACCACCATGCCTTCTGCTTCCTTTCTCTCATATCCCAGTACGGTGGTCATATTACAGCCTTTGTTTAATTGACAATTCCATGTTGATATTATTGTGCCTTTGTAAATATTGTTCAGGCTAAGCATTATAGTGTACAGAACATTATATTTGCTTTCCTACTTTTTGTCTTTTCCTAAAGTTAATAATGGCCTCTCCCTGCCCGCCCTCCCCCCCACCTCAACCCTTTCAATCTGCTTGTTTTTAGTCCTATTTCTAATTCTTTCTACACTTTCCAATGGCTTCTTGGTACACTTTTCTGCAAGTGCCATCGTATCAGTATATATGTGTTCCATTTTGTTTTTCCTAAAAATATCCCTCCTGGACACTTCCTTCTCCTTCCACAGGGACTGACCTCTGTCTGTCTGTTGCAGTCTCCTCCTGAGGATGCCTTGAGTCTCCTTCTTTCTTGGTGGAGTTGCTTGTTTTGCTGGAGCACATTGTCAGATGGGGCAGCAGCAGAAGGTATCGTGGTGGCCGTCTTCAACGTGGCTGTCTCTTTAGCCACACAGTTCCATCTGGACTGTTTATCCTCCATGCCTCGCACACATCATCTTCCTGGGAGATCTTTCTACCCTTATTCTGGACAGTCCCTTTGTGCCAAAGGTGCAAAGTGAATCTTGACGTAAACATCACACAGTATAATTAATAATTAGATCATGGATTTTAAATGTAAAAATATAAAACTTTTAGAAGAAAATATAGAATGTCTTTGGGACCTAGGGCTAAGTGAAGAGTTCATAGACATGGCTAAAACGAAGATCCATAAAAGAAAAAATAACTAAGTTGGACTTCATCAAAACTGAGAAAAACTTTGGCTCTGAAAAACACTCTGTTAAGAGGATGTAAAGACACACTACAGACTAGGAGAAAATATTTGCAAACCATATATACCTAAAATATATAAAGGACTCTCAAAATTCTATAGTGAAAAAGAATCAATTATGAAATGGGCAAAAGACTTGAACAGTTGTTTCACTAAATTGGAGATACAGATGACAAATAACCACATGAAAAGATGTTCAACATCATTAACCATTAGTGAAATGCAAATGAGAACCACAATGAGATATCAATAAGAACTTATCAGAATGACTAAAATAGAAAATAATGACGACACCAAATGCTAGTGAGGGTGTGGAGAAACTGAATCACTTACACGTTGCTGGTGGGAATGTGAAATGGTCCAGCTGCTCTGGAAAACAGCTTGATAGTTTCTTAAAAAGGCTAAACATGCAAATATGACCCAGAAATTGCACCCTTTCCAAACTGGAAACAATCCAGATGTCCTTCAGTGGGTGAAAGGCAAAACAGACTGTGGTAAATCCATACCATGGAATATTTCTCAGCAATAGAAAAGGATAGCTTACTGAATCTTAGGAGTCATTTGGAAATGTTGACAGATAGCATTGGAAGGTGGAGTAGATGTGATTGCCTACAGAGAAAGTACGGCAAGAAGGCAGCCTTGGAGAGCGTTCCAAGGGACTTGGAGAGTTCTAGAGGGAGAATGGGCAGAGGAGCCTGAGCAGAGGAGCCTGAGCAGAGGATGGGGGCGAGGGTGGTGTCACAGCAGCCGAGAGAGAGGGGGTTTGAGAAGAAGGGAGTGGTCAACTGTGCCAGCAAATGAGAAGCCAAGTAAGCAGAGACCTGAAGCTGCAGTGAGGTTGATGGGGCTCCAGGGAGAGCACTCTGGGGGGAGCACAAGCACTGAAGCTGGACTTGGTGGTGTGAAGGTGAGTCGCAGCACCTCCACACCTGCTCCCACGCCATCTGGCCTCAGTGCTCACCCGTGAGGTTGGTGGCTCTGGCAGGCAAGCAGGCATTAATTTTCAAGTTTCAGAGGGGAGAAACCTGGGGCTCAGAAATGTTGGAAGCCTTGATCTGGGACCGAGCCAGATCTTGTGGCTCTAAATTCAGTGCTCTTGTAGGGCTCCCATGATGGCTTTCCACCACATCACAGCACGGGGCAGGTGTGGCTTGGCTTCAAAAACCCATTGGGCAGTAAACTGCTAGAATCCCCCTATAATTTGCTAGGCAGCAATAAGTGATGCCCTGTAACTGAAGAAAGGTTACTAATGCTTACTAATAGCGTAAGCATTCTCATAAAACTTTCCCACAGCTCTTGAGTTTTTAGACAAACATTTGTCTTACTGTGTGACCAAAATACTCTACTGGGTGCTGTACGTAGATTATCTTAAGCCTCACAATTACTTCACGGAATATGTACCGACACTAGTTCATTAAAATGACAAGGAAACTGAGGCTTAAGAAGTAAAGTAACTTTCCCAAATTATACTATCAGAAAGTGATAAGAGGCAGGATTGAAACAAGGGGGTTGTAACCTGCAATTGAACTTGTGTAACAGGCAATTGAACTAGAGACTTAGATCTTCAGATTCTCCAAACAATTATTTTGAGGCTTAATCATGCCTACTGGATAGAAGGAGAGAGAATATGGTGAAGATTAGGTGAGTTAATCCTCAGTAACTGAAGGGTTCAGATATTGGACAGAACTCTAAATGGTAGACAAGAGTCAATATGCATTTTCAGATTCTTCTGCTTCTAGAATCACCCCCTCCTCCATGACACCAAAATATTATAGGATATTTGAATATTTGTAGAAGGATTATTCTATTAATTTAGAAAATGTTTGAGTGCCTACTGTATGCGAGGCATAGTGCCAGTTAGGGACAGGGGTAGACTGGTGAGCAAAGTAGACCAATTCCTGCCTTCATGAAGTTTACAGGTCAGACAGTGTCATTTTAGAGATAGAGGTGATTCCATGGTTATGGAGGTGACAGGCCTTTGGGGACCGTGGTCTGTGGATGTGGAGGGTCTTTTTCAGCCTCTGAAAGTTTGAACATCCTTCCCAATGCTACAAAACTATTTCCCCTTCTTCATTAATAAGTCCTGAGTTTCTTCAGGTATCCAAACACCTCGGATAGGGTGGATTTAGCCCCAGTTCAGGTGAAACCCTGACTGTTCTAAACCAGTTCTCAAATTTATCCTGCATTGGAATCATCTGGAGGGCTTGTTAAAACGATTGTGAAGCATCACATGAACGACCGCGGTCACGTGAGCACAGCTTTCGCGGGGCTCTGGCGGCGGCTTCCTCCGGGAGTTGTGGTCACGGGCATCTCTCGGTCTCCCGCCGCCGGCCCGGGGGAGCGGGGGAGGAGGAGGAGGAGGAAGCGAGGGCGCTGCCAGGCGGCCCAGACGACGCCAGCATAGGAGCCCCCGCCGCCCCGCTGCCCCGCGGGGGGCTGCCGGACCTCTGCGACCCCAGTTCCTGGCGCACAGGCTTTTGGTGCTGTTGCTGGTGCTTCCTTCCTTGGCTTCGGCTATGATAATCCTGCTGACCCTCAGACTCAGATTAAAAGGATATGCAGGTGAATACCACGAAATTCATGCTGCGGTATGCCTGGTATTCTTGGCCCAATGTAGTTTTGTGTTTCTTTGGTGGCTTTTTGATAGACCAACCATTTGGAATACGATGGGGCACCATTATTTTTAGTTGCTATTTGTTTTTGCTCTGGGTGGAATATTTAATGCTTTTTGGCCGATGGACTTTGGACGGTTATGTTTGGGATGGGTGGGGAGTCCTTAGCAGTTGCCCAGAATACGTATGCTGTGAGTTGGTTTAAAGGCAAAGAATTAAACTTGGTGTTTGGTGTAAGTTGGACTCCAGCTTAGCATGGCTGGAATTGGAAGAACGGTAAACATGAACCTCATGAGCTGGCTGCATTCTAAGGTTTAAGCTTCCTTGGGCTCTGCTGGTCACACAACCCTTGGGGTCACACTTATGACTGGGGATATAACATGTATTCTTTGACTAGTCCGTGCCTTGGCCCTTGCTTGTTTGGATCAGACAGCGGAAAGAATCCTTCATAAACAACAATGAAAAACAGGTGAAGTTATTAAGTTGACTGATGTGAAGGACTTCTCCTTACCCCTGTGGTTCATATTTATCACCTGTGTCTGCTATTATGTTGCCGTGTTCCCTTTCATTGGACTTAGGAAAGATTTCTTTACAGAGAAATTTGGATTTTTCTCCCAGACAGCGAGTGATATTAACAGTATAGTGTTTGGGCTCCTGGTGGATAAAACAGGAAGTAACATCATCTGTGTGCAGTGGTGACCACGCTTGCTTCCCACATGATGCTGGCCTTTATGCTGTGGAACACTTGGATTGCTATGTGTCTCCTGGGACTCTACTATTCGTTGCTTGCCTGTGCATTGTGGCCAATGGTGGTGTTTGTCGTTCCTGAACATCAACTGGGAACCGCATATGGCTTCATGCAGCTCATTCAGAATCTTGGGTTGGCCCTCATTTCCATCATTTCTGGCATGATATTGGATACTCGGGGATATTTGTTTTTGGAAGTTTTCTCCATTGCCTGTGTTTCTTTGTCACTGTTATCTGTGGTCGTACTCCACTTGGTGAATCATATCCAAGGTGGGAACCTAAATTATTCTGCAAAACAAAGGGAAGAAACAAAACTTTCTCACGCAGAATGAGAAGTTTAAATGACTGTGTCTTGAGAATGGGCTGCACACATCATTGGTTTGAAAAACTCCTTTTTTTTTTTTTTTTCAAATTTAAAGTTTAGTTGTTAGGAAAAATAATGGTCTGGAGAGTTATTTATATTTTGAATACACTTATTTTAAAGTATAATTCTGAGGACTGTTTTAGCCTGTGTCTTTTGTATTGCTGAAGAATTCTACTTTGGGATAGGTTCATCAGTGGTGAAGTTTAGAAAATTGTACCTGGTACATGCGGTTGATTTTGAGTACGGACAGTGAATAATGGAAATCTTTGGATCTCGTACTGAGATAATTTTCACAAAGAGTATCATAGGGATATGGCTTTTTCTTTATCTTAAAGCAAAAAAAAAAAAAAAAAAACTTTTGAGGGAGTAGAAGGGATTTTTTTTTTTTGTGGTCTTTTTGTATCTTGTCCATAATGTGCCCCAACTGCACATGCACACAGTTATTTTTAGTCCCTTATAGTTTCTTTGTATTCTGTTGCTCCAGGAGACGTGTGTCCAGGTACAAGCACTGCAGCAAAGGGGCCCAGGTCCCAGGGCCCAGCCTGTCTCAGTTTGAAGTACATGGCATAATACTGTATGCTTAAAAGTTTTAGAACAGCTTGAAAGTGTATTCCTTATTCAGAGTAAGTTTATTTACATCCATTTTTTTTTTTTTTTTTACTGATTTATGGTGTATTGTGTCATTATTCAGTTGTTAATTCTTTAGGCTTTGACTGCCATGTGACTGTTCTAGCCCATTAGGCCTTACCAGTTGGGAAAAGTCTGCTGCTGTGGAGGGCCTGTGTGGTCTGGCCCTTGCCTTCCTCTTTCCACTACCTCTGTGCCTCAGCTACAGTGAGCTGCTTACATTTTTTTCAAATTGGTCACGTCTCTTCCCTTCTCAGGGGCTTTGTCCATGCTGCTCCCTTTGCTTAGACTATTTTAGCCAGGATTCTCTAACAACCTGGTTTCATAGGATTTACGACAGAAAATTTTAGCCCCCCCACTGGGAACCATTCTTCCTGTGGAAACTCTTCCAGACCCTTCAGGCTATATCAAGTTCTTCTAAAATTCCTGTGATCTTTGAAAACCCCTGTACTTTTTCTTCTTAGCTTACCTCAGCTTATCATGAAGAATTTGTGATGAGGTATGTGTGGGTGTCTCTTTCTTTAGGTTGTAAGCTCCATGAGGGCAGAAACTATCTCTGATATGTTAATAATGATTGTGTTGATAGTGCCTAGCACAAAGTAGGCACAAAATAAATATTTTTTTGAATGATGCATAAATAAAAAGGAGAGTAAACTGGGACAAAAAACAGATTGTGAGGCCCCAGCCCCAGTCAATGATTCAGGCCTGAGAAGTTGCATTTTTAACAAGTCCCAGGCCATGGTGTTGCTGGCCAAGGGACTATACTTCGTGCCACACTGACCTAAACTAATCATGGTAATCTCATTCCCCTTGCTAGTGACTGGTTTAGCCATAAACATGCTATGCAATTCTGGCCAAGGTGTTGTGAGGGGATATATGTCGAGGGAAGGATTTCTTAGCTATTAAATGGGACATGCAGGATGAGAAAGACATTGTCCTGCTTCTCCTTGAAGCCATCTTCTTATACGATGTTTGTCAAAGCCTGAGGAAAATGCCAATAAACCGAGCATGATGGAATAGAAAGAAAGACAGAACCAATCTTGGAGATGCCCTACATTTGGATTCCTTGTTGAGATAATTAATGTCCCTATTGTTGAAGCCCTTTGCATCATAGTTTCATATTATGTGCAACAGATACTTTCCTGACGGATGAATCTAGTGCTTCTTAAAGGTTAATGATCATCTCCTTACTATTAGAAGTCAGTAATCCATGCTCAAGCAGCGGCCTGTATAGGCTGTTGGTATTATATTGACCTTGCCATGGACTTGGGACTTGGGACTTTGTGACTGTTCCTGATTGTTCCAAGGTGATCATCTTGACCATTCCAAGAATCAAGAACCTGTTGGCCCATAAAACCTGATGGGTTTTAGCATGTGACCCCTGTGGGAAAGAACCCATATCACACACACACACACACACACACACACACACACACACTTCTTCCTCACTTGATCCATGGCACTCAATTCCTGAATTCCTGGCCTAAAGTGGTCTATTTTTGCCTTGTCACATGTGTTTTCTGCTTAGACTTTGGAGTCTGAGCATCTCTCCTTGGTGGGCTGTTTGGCCTGAGCTTCTGATTCTTGCAGCCCTACGTTGCCCCTGGCAGTAATGCCCTGCTCCAGTTCCATGCCTCCACATCCTCCAAACCTGCCAATTATGGACTAACCTGGGCTTGCCCTACCTAAGGATGGTCCTGCGTACAATAATCAACATTTGTACATTACTATCCAGTTTATACTGAGCTTTTAGTTTTTATATTCAGGATCTCAATGGATCCTTGCGTAGAAGCACTCTGACAAGAAGGGGAGATCAGGTACTCTGTTATTATGCCCATTTTCAGATTCCGGAACTAGAACAAACCAAGATTATACCCATTGTGTAAATTAGGACATAGAAAAAAATCAGGTAATTTGAGTGATCAAAAATCTATTCCAGTAATACTTGCTTAACTCTTTAAGAACATCTTGAAGTACACAGTTTTTCAAGAAAGTATGTTAAGGTTATAAATTTTCTGCAGCAATGAAAAATTTGCTCCCGTGGATGATTTATCATACATATGAGGTTTATAAGCCTATGAAAGGAGAGCTTTATGGGTTTTCTTTAAAAATACAGGTTTTATCTTCTTTCTTTAACCCCATTCACTGTAAAGGTTTAGCAATGTGCCGTGCACCACATTGTCCTCACTGAAAAGCCCCGTTAAGTTACAGGGACTCCTTAGTTGCTATATCCAAAGGGGACTCATCACCTTATCATCTTTTTTGTTTTTTTACTTTCAATTTATAAGTCCAACAAACTATAACAGTCACTTTATTAAAAATTTTTTTTATTATTATTTTTTATTTTTGGCTGTGTTGGGTCTTCGTTGCTGCGAGTGGGCTTTCTCTAGTTGCAGCGAGCAGGGGCTACTCTGTGTTGCGGTGCGCAGGCTTCTCATTGCGGTGGCTTCTCTTGTTGTGGAGCATGGGCTCTAGGTGTGCGGGCTTCAGTAGCTGTGGCACGTGGGCTCAGTAGTTATGGCTCACGGGCTCTAGAGTGCAGGCTCAGTAGTTGTGGCACACGGGCTTACTTGCTCCGCGGTATGTGGGATCTTCCCGGACCAGGGCTCGAACCCATGTCCCCTGCACTGGCAGGCAGATTCTTAACCACTGCGCCACCAGGGAAGCCCCACCTTATCATCTGTAGCAGCATTTGACCCTGGTGACTTCTCCATCCTTGAAGTTCTATCTTTCTCTGCTTTCTTCTTACACTCCTGACTCTCTGCTTCCTCCTCTGGCCATTTCTGACCTTCCTTTCAAAGTTCTCTAACTTTGCCTGTTCCTTAGATTTTATTGTTACCCAGGGACCTATTATTGGTCTTCTTTATTTCAGCTGACTATACAGTCTGATCTCATACTTCTTTCTTGAGCTCCAAAACCATGTGTTCAGCCATTTGCTAGACATTTTTACATGGGTGAACCATTAACACCGTATGCATCCTGCAAACTGAACCCATGATTTCTCCCTGCTGAACCCCCTTTCCTTCCTGTATTCTTTTATCTTCCTAAATAGTCATTTAATTGTAAAAACCAGAAATGAGGGTGTCATTTGTGATTTCATCTGTTCAATCTTGGCATCAAATCAGTAAGTCCTGACAACCCCCTAAATATCTCTCTTATCATGACTCTTCTCCATCCCTCCTATTGGGAGTCAAGTTCAGTTTGTCATTGCCTATAACATCTTCTTGATTAGCTTCTGTCTTTCTAATCTTATATCCTCTGGCCTATCCTCCATGTGTCACCAGACCAATCTTTCTAAGTGTGACTCATACTTGGCACACAAGGTTCCTTATTCCCTGGCACAGACCTGCTTGTTTAATCTCATTCCCCCTCCTCTTCCCTCACATTTCATGTGCTGGTTAAACCCAACTCTGGAGAGTTCTCTGAACTTTCCGTGCTTTCATGTGTTTACGGCTGGCACCTACGTACTCTGCCTGGGGAAGCCAGGGAAAGTCTCAGCAGAGAGGAAACTTCGAGTTGAGACTTGCAGGATGAGTAGAAGTGTGCCTGACCAGCATGTGGTGTCCACCATTCTTGATCCCACGGAGTCTGTAATTCAGTGGGAGACAGATGGACACACAATTGCAATACTTTGTGATAACCGATGGATTAGAAGTATGTACAAATGGCAGTAGAAGGCAATGAAGGAGGTCCTTGAGTACGATAATATCTTTTCAACTCAGGAAAAAAATGACCCTGGCTTATTTGCATTTACAAAGCATCCAATGAAGCAAACCCCTCCAAAGCATAGGGTCTAACATGGTGCCTCGCATGTAGCAAAATACATCGAAGGGGAACAACGAAATGGACTAGGACATTGTGAAATGAACCTGAAGACAAGGAAAGAGTCTTTCTGAACCACACTCATGAGACCCTCTATATTTCATCAAAATGGACTTCATTTGCCCTCTTCTTATCCTCTCTCCTGAATGTTGGTGCTCTAGAGAACTTTGAATCAGGCCTCTCCTGTATTTCTCTGTTCTGGGTCCCTGGGCACTCTTATTCAATTATTACCTTGGTTCCAATTAGTACCTCTGGTGTCGCTCCTAAATTCCTACCTCCAGCTTGGGTCTGTTAGTGCAATTGCTCATGAAATATCTCTTCCTGGAAATTTCACAGGTACCTCTAGTTCATCATGTCCAACATGGAACTCATCATCCTCCTTACTTTTTCCACCCCTCCTCAAGAACCTCTGGCTCTCTTTGTGTTCATTTCAAGAAACATTATCCAGTTGTCAAATTAAGCAGTGTGGGAGTCGTCCTTGATTCTCTAATCCAATCTATAACCAAACGTTTTCAACTCTGCCTCCTAAATATAACTCAGTTCTGTCTATTTATCTCTGCCTTGCTACCACCTGATCCAGGCTACATCACCTTAGACTTATAATGACAACAACGAACATCCAAGTGACTCCCTGCATCTACCTTCACTACGACCATCTGCCTGCATATTCTCTGATGGATCCACAGTCAAGTAAGTGATCTTTAAAAAATGTAAACAAGATTGTGTCATTTGTTTCTTAAAACCCATGAATGCTAAAGGCAATGTGGTGTCCTAGACTGTATCCTGGAACGGAAAAAGGACATTAGCGGAAGACTCATAAAATCCAAATAAAGCCCGGAGTTCAGTTAATAGTAATGTACTAATGTTGGTTTCTTGGTTTAAATAAATGTACTGTGGTTATATAAGATGTTAACATTAGGGGAAAGTGGGTGAGGAGTACACAGGAACTCTCTGTAGTATCTTTGCAACTTTTCTGTAAATATAAAACTACTCCAAAATTAAGTTTATTTAAAAAAAAAATTTGTAGCACCAGCGCCTTTTATGTTAGAGTCCAAAATCCTTAGCATGACCAGCTTTCGCTCTCCAGCCAAACTAAACTTATTATTTAATTCTTCCAGTGAGATAAACCTTTTCCTTGCCAGTATTCACAGTGTCTGGCCCATTAATAAGTGCTTGATAAATGTTGGTTGAAAATTAATGAACATTACATTTTTAAAAATCAAAAGATTGACTGTAAATTTGGGGATTGATAGATCTTGGGAATTTGTAAGCTACCTGAGTTGGGTTTTCACTTGGAGGCAGGATGGCCCAGGCAACACACCTGTAGTAGTATGTGACTTTCCTCAACTCCCCGTATCTCCCTTCCCTCGTCCCTTCCAGGCTGCTGTCCTTGAAATTCTGCACCAGGCCCCTTCCGAGCTTGGAGACCAGGTGCCCATTTATGTTAACGGGAGAAAGAAAAAGGTCTTCCCCCACCCACACTGCCCTGTCCTGTCTCCCACAACCCACCTGTGGGCAATTTAACAGTGGGTTCTGGAAACAACACTGCCTCCTTTCAGGTCTAACTACTAGAGTTATTTCAATGGCAGGAATTTCAAGCCAGGTAAGAGGAGCCCTGTCAGGCTGCCAGATGGTGGGGAAGATTGGCATGGGTGAGCAGGCTTCAGACTAAAGGCAGGTAGAGGGGATCAGGTGTTGTAATCACATTCGAGAAAAGAAGTGAACCTCATTACACATTATAGAGCCCGTTATAATAATACCCCTTATTATTACTCGGAGTTGGATTTAACCCGGGACAAATCCTTTTCTCTCATGTGTCTTCCTTTCCACCTCATGTTATATCCTTTCCCCTAAGTCATCATTCTTAAAATAATGATGATAATAAGAAGTAACTATGACTAATTACTTTAGATCATCATTTCATCTAAGGTGTCCCAATCAGAATATTTCCAAACCCAGTTTTTCAGATAAGCGAACTGTTCCCAAGGTCATATGCAGCTGATAAGAGGCAGATCTGCTATTCAAAGTCAAGTCTTTCTGACCCCAAAACTCTTTTTCTGCCCTCCTGCAAGTTGCCTAGGGTGATCTGCTCTAAGCACCACATCTCTCAGTGAAGGACATAAACAAACAAACACAATGGGTCTTTATAGAAAGGGAAGCTGGAGTATTGGAATCTTAACTGCAGGCAGGCTCCTCAGGAGGAAGCTGGAGGAGGGAGAGGGGCCAGGAGGTGTGGACTCCGTGGGGTGTTTGTTTGTTTTCTCATCACGTCTTGGTGATGGTAGACATTTTATTGCCCACAATCCATCTGGGAGCAGTGTTTTGAATATTCTGCCCCCCTTTCCCCCAACATCAATTTCCTTCATGTCTTCCAAAATGATAGACAGAAGAATTTAATACATTTAATGCTTTTCCTTCCATTTACACTATCATAAATTACAAAGTATTGATCACTTCACAAAATAAAACCATTTCCAGATAATTTTTTTACAGTATCAAGAAGTACATAAGCTACAACAAACAAATCTGTACAGTTGGGAGGAACGAAACTAGCAGGGACCAAGTAGAACCATTCTGACCCCCGTGTGCCAGCGGAGTCCATCCACATAGCCCTCGGGACTTTCTAGGATGACAACTGCACTGCCCTCCCCCCTTTCAGCTCACTTATCACACAGTAATTCTCTTCTGGTCACTCTGAAACAAGACTAGTGAGTATAATGACATGAATCATCTCAGATAATCAGAGGAAAAGACGTTGTAGTTGGGGTTAAGAAAAAAAATTGACAGTTTTTGACGTTTTGAATATTTTACCTATGTTATAAAATATAGAAATCTTGGTGTGGAAAGCTCATGCTAAGATAAATATAACCAATAAGATAGAACTATAGTAATCAAATCATATGAAATTATTATCCATCAGAGTTACTTTGATCAAGGAGGAACACACATTTGTAAAAACCAAACATTCATTCTTTAAAAAACAGGCTTGTTTATAAAACAAAAATGAAAAAAATCAACGACTCTGCAGATTCACTTTTCATAAATACAGAAATGTGGCAAAAATGCAACTTGACATTAACAGATGAATTCAGAATGCTTGCCTGAAAAGAAAGAAGTGCTAACTTTTTACATGGCCCAGATATAACCAGTGTTTCCAAATCATTTTATGTAAAATGACCATGTTCTGCATGTTCTGTGATGTACACACATGATATGAAAAGACTATGACCAATTTCAGAACATACTTTGGGATTTCACAAAATTTTTATGGAAAGAAAATTTGTGGATATTTCAGACAATCCTACAATTGCTATAAACATACACCGCACGACAGCAAATGCCAGTGCTTAACAGCAAAAACTATCAAAAGCAGGGACAGAGGTGGGAGGTAAAATTTCATTGCAAAGCACTGATAAGGACAGAGGTATGTCAAGATAATACTGCATTCGTGGTAAACTTTTCAGGGATCACAGCAAGAAGGCAGGACAAGGTACACAGGGTAATAATCAATGCACTGCATTGAGTTCTATTTGCTAAAATAAAGTAACATTCTTGCAGCTAAAATAAAAATACATTTTACAATATAAGTTTCATTTAACATTTAACATAGAATTGTCTTCTTTTTGTCAGTGGAAAATGTATAACTGTATCAAGTACCTCTATGAATTAAGTTCCCTTTTATTACTGATAAGACTGAAGTTTAAAGGTCTACGTTGTTTTTTAATAAGTTAAAGAAAGATTTATTAATCACTCTTCCAGCAAAACAGACATACAAGGCACAGCAAAGACCCAGGCGAGGGCTTTTTCTCACCTTCATCCTTGCTGTTCTCCTGTGGAGGGGGCCAGTGTCTATGAGACACAAGAGCCGACATGGAGATCCTCTGTGGTCCAGGAAATTCCGCCACTTGTTTGGAAAACAAATCAAGTGTAAAAGATGTTTTTATTTCTTTAGCCTTATCAACTTAGATGGGTCTGGGGCCATTCAGCTCACTTCCCTGGTGGATTAAAACAAAACATCTTCGTTTTCTATTAAAATCTGCACAATCAGCTTTTGGTACCGCATGTCATGGAGGGTGGTGAGGGTACTGTCCTCAGGGGGCCTCATCAGCGTGGGCCCAAATACAATCCCCAGATTTTCAGCATTCATGAAATTGTCCTTTTCATTCAGAGTCACCCTGCAAGACAGACATATACACAGAGGCATTATACAGACTGGAGGGTGGATTTGTATACTGATTATGAACTTCTCTGGTTTGGGAATTTGCAAAAGAAAATTGAGAATTGGAATTATAGAGAAGTATTTTTTTAAAAGGTAATTTTCTGACTAAAAAAAGTTTTAGATTATTGACATTGCCTTCAGCCAGTAGAAGTGAACTACTAAGTCAATCTGGTATAGACACACTTTTCAAAATTATAAAATCAGTCCTTCTTACTAAATAAACGTGGAACTCTCATTGAGGGAATATTGGTTTAAAGGGGCAGTAGATTATTAGGTGGCCCATAGTGCATACAGATTTAGTCTAGGCTTGTATGGATGTCTTTTTTTCCCTCTTGTCGCTGTCTACTGGTCTGTGTGCTGGCAAACCAGGAAGCTGAGGGCAGATTCCCTGTCTGCTGGCAGGGCTAGTGCCTGAGGAAAAAGGTCAAGCCATCATCATGGGACTGGGAAATGGCTGGAATGTGGCCAAACGAAAAAGCAGTTGGACATTACTTCTAGTTCCCACAGGATGAGGTCTGGAGCAGTGATTATTGTTGGAATTGAAAATCGTCATTTCATTACTAATCATTAGGGAAATGCAAATCAAAACTGCAGTGAGGTATCACCTCACACTGGTCAGAATGGCCATCAACAAAACATCTACAAACAATAAATGCTGGAGAGGGTGTGGAGAAAAGGGAACCCTCCTACACTGTTGGTGGGAATATAAATTGGTACAGCCACTGTGGAGAACAGTATGGAAGTTCCTTAAAAACTAAATATAGAACTACCATATGATCCAGCAATCCCACTCCTGGGCATATATCCAGAGAAAACCATAATTCGAAAAGATACATGCACCCCAATGTTCACTGCAGCACTATTTATAATAGCCAAGACCTGGAAGCAACCTAAATGTTTACTGACAGAGGAGTGGAGAAAGAAGATGTGGTACATATATACAATGGAATATTACTCAGCCATAAAAAGGAATGAAATAATGCCATTTGCAGCAACATGGATGGACTTAGAGACTGTCATAATGAGTGAAGTAAGTCAAAGACAAATACCGTATGATATCACTTATATGTGGAATCTAAAAAAAAATGGTACAAATGAACCTATTTACAAAACAGAAATAGAGTCACAGATGTAGAAAACAAACTTATGGTTACCAGGGGAAAGTGGGGGGGAGGGATAAATTGGGAGATTGGGATTGACATATACACACTACTGTATATAAAATAACTAATAAGGACCTACTGTATAGCACAGGGAACTCTCCTCAATACTGTGTAATGACCTGTATGGGAAAAGAATCTAAAAAAGAGTGGATATATGTATATGTGTAACTGATTCACTTTGCTGTACACCTGAAACTAACACAACATTGTAAATCAACTATACTCCAATAAAAATTATTAAAAAAATAAAAAGAAAATCATCATTTCAACATCCAGGTTCAAGAACTGCAAAGCCTTTAAAACATGAAGTTCAAACTCCAAAGTTGGCTTAATACCTTCCAAGTAGAATAAAATTATGATCTCTCTGATAGTTTGCTTTAAGGAATTTAGGTTTTAGGATGTTCCTAACAGATCTAAAAGGGATTACATTCTCCAAAGAAGAGCAAAATAGGATTAACATATGCTTAGGTTTTGCACAGAAAGCCATCCCTTTGTGTTTATTCTCTTGAAGGTAATTAAGACTAGCCATTTAGCATTATTTTAGGAAGGTTAATTCAGCTTACATTGCCTTCACCTTGCGAAATTAAGAGGGAGGTAAGAAAGAGGACATTCTTCACTTTCAAACTGCTCATATTTCCCTGCTAAGTCAGGCATCACACCTGACCAAACAAGATGGCTAGCAAACCCACCATAGTAAAAATACTAAATAATTGGCATTTAAGATTCAACTGGCACATGTTAGCATTTCTCCTGAAAATGATACTTTGCCTTCCAAAGTGTAACAGTTGGGCACTGAAAGAAATAACTTAGAGCTATTTAAAAGCCATGCTGACATTCAAGTCTATTTTTTATCCAAAAATTACTTGTACTCTTAAATTCAATAAATTAATCAGGGACTTCCCTGGTGGTGCAGTGGTTAAGAATCCGCCTGCCAATGCAGGGATCATGGGTTCAATCCCTGGTCCGGGAAGATCCCACATGCCGCGGAGCAACTAAGCCCACGCACCACAACTTACTGAGCCTGTGCTCTGGAGCCCACGAGCCACAACTATTGAGCCCACGTGCCACAACTACTGAAGCCCGCACACCTACAGCCTCTGCTCCGCAACGAGAAGCCACCGCAATGAGAAGCCCGCAGACCGCAATGAAGAGTAGCCCCCGTTCTCCGCAACTAGAGAAAGCCTGCACGCAGCAACAAAGACCCAATGCAGCCAAAAATAAATAAAATAAATAAATTTTAAAAAATAAATTAATCAAAATGGGACTCTTCTAAGCTACATGTTACATCCCGGATCACGTTGAATATGAGCAAGAGTATTTATATGTTTTAAAGGTAGAAAAATTAAAACCTCAATGCCTTACTGTTTCTACACTGTTCTCCACTTGCTTCCTTTCACTTACTGAATGGATCTGTAAGTTGGTCAGTATAGACAATTTTTTTTTTTTAACCTAAGAATGGGCTGTTGCCATGTAACTTCCAGAAACACAGAGGAAGGCACACAGAAGCACCCTGATCCTTCCAACATCTCAAAGACCAACTCATTGACTTCAGTATACAAGTACAGTGAAGGAAAGAGATCCATGATTTAGGTAAAAGAGTCTGGGACCAGAGACTTAGTATCGTGTGAGAACCCATCTCCATCTGTCTCACGTGCTCTCACACAGATAACCCGATGTGTAGCCCTCTGTGGCAGGCACCCTCTGGGATGGCTCCCAGTGATCCCTGCCTCCTGGAATTCATACCCTTCTGCAACCCCTTCCCCTAGAGCATGGGCTAGACCTAGTGACTTGCTTCTAACCCACAGGGTATAGCAAAAGCAACGGGATATCACTTCTGAGATTAGGTTACAGAAAGACTATCTTTCATCTTGGGTGCTCTTGCTTGCTTGCTGTAAGGGCGGCCAACTGCCATTTGGGTGAGCTGCCTATGGGGAGACCCATAGGACAGGGAACTGAGGGTGGCCTCCAGAGAACAGTCAGCAAGAGAGGCCTGCAGTCTAATAGCCACTGAAGAACTGAATCCTGCCAAACACCATGTGACTGACCTTGGAAGTGGAGGCTCCCCGACTCAAGCCTTCAGAGGAGGTTGTAGCCTGGCTGTCAGTTTGACTGCAGCCTCATCAGAAGCCTTGAACCAGAGGCACCCAGTGAAGCCACCTGGATTCCTGATCACAGAGACTGCGCGATAATAAATGTTTATTGTTCTAAGCCACTAAGTTTGGGGGCAGTTTGTTCCTCAGTGATAGATAATGAACACGTCAAGTAAAACAAGAGATCAGAGTGGGAATGTGCTTGTCCAGAAGGAAGGCAGCCTCAGGAATCTGGGACTCTAGTGCGCAGGAGGACGGGCAGAACACAGAGCACGAGGCCGGCATGGGAGGAAGGCGCAGAGGCGGAGGCAGTGCAGGCAAATGGTTAAGACAGAGTAAGGCCCACGGCCCAGACTGGGGTTCAGTCCTGGCTTTACTGCATCTCTCTGCATCACTTATTGAACCCCCGCAAGTTTCAGCAATATCGTCTAACAGTACCCGCCTCACAGAGATAACACATCTAAAGTGCACAGAGCAGCCCCTGCCACGGAGTGAGTGGCTGGCAGTTATGAATGGGGCCGGCCTGGAGAAGGCGGCCTAATTCACTCTGAAGGGCGGTCTGTCCGCTCAGCGGGTTGGGGAGGCTGTGAACCTTTCCTGATGCGTTAACTGCCCGGGGCAGGTAGGGGCTGCAGAGGCAGCGCCGAGGAGGAGTCAACTTACTTCTTTAGGTGGATCATCAGGTACCGGAGGGTCTCATAGTGGGCAGGGGGAAGCAGCATCAGCACTTCGTGGACTGCTTCCAGCCTCTCATCCGCACTGGAGATTTCTGTGAAGATCACACGTAATGAATATTCGGGCAGTGTTGAAACATTAAAGTTTTCAGGGAAGTAACAAGAAGTTTGGTTTGTTCAGGTTGCAGAAAAAGGGGCAGTCTACTAACATTTCACTTAAAGTAATCAATGTGTTCGTGTCTTGCCGTATTCCAGAAAAGGCTTTGAGGCTGGGAACCACGTGCGTATTGAACGTCCACTGGCTGTGTGGCAGGAGGCTGCCCACGGTCCTTGCCCTCCATGAATCTGCAGCCCTGTAGATGCTTGCTGGTGGCACATGCACCGACTGTGTTTTGCCCATTTTCTGAACACTGGATTTGCTAGAAAACTCACTATCCCCAGCTTTAGTTTAAATTGGACCACACTTGGGAGCGTTCTCTTGAAGTTGTCTACCAGCTCTTTCCGTGGCAGGCTTCCATGACGGAATACACTCTACAATGCAAGGGCACTGACAGGTGAGCCAGCCAACTCAGTCTGCACTGATGGCACTTTTCACCAGAACGTTGGCATGGTTAACCCCAGTGTGCCATCCAGGTTAGGAAGTAGATAGTAGGCACGTTAACAACGGGAGGAAGCATGCATGCTTCTGCTTTTTAGGACTCTGATAGGTATTGGCAGCGACTCAAAGAAAGCTCCCCTGGTCACTCCTCCTGGGGCAGAGGGCACCCTGCTGCCAGAACCTTCTCCCGCAAGACCACCAGGACCCAGGAAAGAATGCTCTCACCAGGGAGTAGGGCCACAGCTCATCTGGAAAGTACACCTTGCGCTAATCCCAGCCGGCCCACGTCTCTCTCCATCAGGCATCTTGTTATTATATTTAGCAACACATAACCTTTAAAGGTTATATTTTTTTTAATAAAAAGTTCCTTGAGGTGTGCTTGACTTCTACATCATTCATTCTAGCACCTGAATCTCCCCTTCCTCACTATGCTCCTGGACAAAGTGTAGTGCAGTTCCCCCCACTCCCCAACACACATATACACACTATGGTTCTCTCTCCTGACAGCGGTGGCCCAAGTGCCAAACCCTGAATGAGCAGCTATGGACTGATGGAAGTCCAATGCTGACGTTCCATTCCTGGGCCTGTGAGCTCAGCTCTCCAAGCCTAGCTTTCCTCCTCTGTACAATGGGATTAGAGTATGTGATTCATCAGGTAGATGGGAAGATTAAACAAGGAGATATTGGTGCGAGTTCCTAGTATAGTACTTGACACAGTATATTCTCGGCCTATTACTAATTTTGAACAGCATCAATGTGCAAAACTTGGGGTATGACTTTAATTGATTAGCAGTGGGATTCTGCCTAATAGATGAAAGTAGTTAATCTATACAGTCCTCATTGAAGAACATCTGATTGTTTGCTGCAGAAACATTCTGCTTTCAACATACAACAGAGTAAGCCTGACTGTGCTGGTTCCCAGCATAGAAGAAACGATGGGGAGAGACAGAACTGCCTGGCAGCCAGCTTCAGCCAAGTAGAGCTGGCTTAGTACTGGGTCAACTCAGCTGGTGAACTATGCCTCGTTTTCTCTTAACTGTACCATTGTGCCCTCGCTTGGCAAAGCAAATCCTCATGCAATAATTTAATCAGGTCTGAGTTTTAATTTTCTTGAAGTCAAAAGCATTGCACTTAAAACTTTGGTGCCATTAAAAAATTACTTCTCCATACTTACTTGCTGCTTCTATAAATTTGGAATAGGTATCATAGGTGATGACAGGAATGGGTAAGTCTCTGAAATACAGTTTAAGGGCTCCAGTGATGATGTTTATGTCTGGATAGATGTTGGCAGATATATCGGCCTTTTCACCATCTGAAAAACAATCAATGATCCAATTCCTAATTAGGACCTTATTTCACCAAGTTAAAGCATGCCCAGAAAGAAAAAAAAGATCCAACAATGAATGCTCCTTTACAAGTTTCAGCTGACTACTTTGGCTTCTAATAACACTGAGATGCAGGAAGTAACAAAAGAAGTTTGGTGAGAGGGATTTTGGGTCTGAGGGTAAGTGTAGCCAGAAAAGTAGTGAAATAGACTTAAAATAGTTCTTTGGGTCCCAGCCCCTGGTAATTTGCTAAATAGAAATCTAGCACAGTAATTTATATTCTAGACACAAAGGTTCATAATAGAATAACAATCATAATTTGAAGTAAAAAATCAAGAATCTTTTATTTAGTATTCTTTGGACTTGAATTTGAAGATCACATACAGAAAATAATGGTTGAATATCTTCAGTTTCTAATGTCTCTTTCAGGCTTACTGAAGTTTCTTTTCACTTGATTACTTCTCCCCTAGTCCCTAGGACTTTAATCTGGGAAACTTTAACCTTCCCTCATGTATAGGTAATGTTATATTTCTTACTATTTTTACAATCATTCTGAAGACATTTTTTGACTTTTTGTTTTACCATTAGTAAATATCAGTCCAATTTAATTGTTGCAGTCTATAAAACTTTTTGGATAGAAAAATGTTTCAATCATATAGGGACTATTAGCATTTTCCTTTATACAGAGAATTGAAAGAACAAATGCCTCAGCAAATTTGGTTCTGAGGATTAAAAAAGCTCCTAATGTACAGAAAACAATAAGAGTGTAGCAGATATGCCATCTGATCCCCTTATTTATGTATTTAACAAATATTTATTGAGAATCTACCATGTGCCAGGCACTATTAAGCCCTAGTGCATCAAAGAAGAAAAGACATATGGTTGTCCCTCAGTATCCAAGGGGGATTGGTTCCAGGAACTTCCCACTGTGTGGACACCATAATCCAAGGATGCTCAAGTCCCTTATATAAAATGGCATAATACTTGCATATAACCTATGTACATCCTCCAGTATACTTTAAATCATCTCTAGATTACTTACAATACCTAATACAATGTAAATGCTACATAAAGAGTTGCCAGCATGTGGCAAATTCAAGTTCTGCTCTTTGGAACTTTCTGGAATTTAAACAAATATTTTTGATCCATGATTGGTTGTATCTACGGATATGGAACCTGCAGATACAGAAGGCCAACTGTACTCCCTTCAAATAACTCTAGTTAGACTGGGAGTCAGGCCTGCAACTCAACAATTACAAGGAAATAAGACTGCTATGCTGGAGACATGTGGAAACAAGGGGGCGGGCAGAGGAAAAGGAAATGGAATTCTTAGGTCAGCTTGGGGTGGTTGGGGAGGAGTCATGACAGAGGAAGGACTTGAGCTGACACGTGATGAATAGGTAAGTGCTTGCCAGGCAGAGATGTGAACACATTCTAGATGGACAGAGCAACGTGAGCCCAGGTGATTGTTCATGAAAAGAGGTAGGGTGTATTTCAGTACTGCTGGGGTACAAAGTATACAGACAGGAGGAACTGGCTATGAGCCTGGACAGATAGGGCAGCTAGATCATCAGAGACCTTGTCTACTACTCTGCAGAGTGGAGGTCCTAGCTAGTGGGCTAGACGTTCCGTCTCTGATTGGCTGTACCAGAATTATTTGGATCATTCAACAGATATACAGATTCTTGGGCTCACTCAGCTTCCTGAATGAGTCCTCAGGGTGGGCCCTGGTGATCTGTATTTTTAATAGTTCCCAAGTTGGCTCATGATATCTGACCTACGAAAGAATATGGCCTAGAGGATGTATGGCACAGTCACAAAGAACAAAAGGAGTTACCTCCTAAACTTCCCCGACTTCAGTGCCAGGGGTACCCCCATCCCTATGCTCTCTTCTTTTTTTTTTTTTTTTTTTTTTTTAAGGATTTTCTTATTTATTTATTTATTTATTTATTTATTTTTGGCTGTGTTGGGTCTTCGGTTCGTGCGAGGGCTTTCTCCAGTTGCGGCAAGCGGGGGCCACTCTTCATCGCGGTGCGGGGACCGCCCTTCATCGCGGTGCGCGGGCCTTTCTCTATCGCGGCCCCTCCCGTCGCGGGGCACAGGCTCCAGACGCGCAGGCTCAGCAATTGTGGCTCACGGGCCCAGCTGCTCCGTGGCATGTGGGATCTTCCCAGACCAGGGCTCGAACCCGTGTCCCCTGCATTAGCAGGCAGATTCTCAACCACTGCGCCACCAGGGAAGCCCCTATGCTCTCTTCTTTGGAGGTTTGGGAGAAGAAATCAAAGGGATCTGAGATGGAGGATGCAGAAGGTACCCTGTTGCCATGGGAACTGACCATAAATGTTGGGCAACCAAGTCAGGAACTTTAATGGCACCAAATGCCGTCTGATCATTTTCAAGCAGTATTTTAAACTCACTTCTCCATATGGTCAACTGTGCACGACTTTTAAAAAAACACTTTCCCCAGAGAAGCAGAGAACTATGATATTTGTAAACCGTTACTCCTTGGCTTCCTAAAGAACAGCTCTCAGTAGCTCTAAAAACCCATTCCCATTATGAGTAAAATCTGGTTCCAAAAGAGAGGATGCTAAGGATAAATCATTTGGCGCTCAAGAAAGTGCAAGCCTACCTCTGTCAAATGCCATTTTGACATCTTCGATGTGTTCAGTAAACCCGGAAACTCTATAAAGCCCTTCTGACTTTAATCCTGTTAAAAAAAGGCAGAGACAGATTTTAACTTTAGCTTCCTAAAACATCTAAAAAAGAATCTGATTTCCTATCTACACTGCGTGCTATCAGGAAATGAGCAAATATAGTCAGTGCTCTTATATATTACATACTGTCACGTCAGAACTTGAACTTGTCCATCTCGGTTTCTGTGCAAGTCTGTCTTCATTTGCTTGTGTGGCAGTGGAGACCTCAGCGATCTGGTATTCCTCCTGCCTGGCTTTGCAAAGTGAACCCATGGTCAAGATTCTCATCAACCGTGGTCTCCTGCTTCCTTTGTTCATCTGACAGCTGGATGTGATTTCACTGCAGCAAACTATTTTCCCTGCAGCATCATTTCAATCCATATGCCATACTGCATGTAGCAGTGTACTAGGTACACAATACAAGTATGCATGTGTGTGGTACGTATTATCCTGATTTTACTGGAACTATCCAGATTTTATAGCCTTATATGTTTAACCATAAACATGACAATATGTTAAATGTTTAACTACATATGACTGATTTAATTGGTATACCTTCTAATAAATGATCATACAAACGGATACAGGAAAATAAAATTCTATTGAATGATTCTGGAAACTTGATCACTGTATATTTAGGCTAAGAAAAAGATGTGGGTTCTGCTCCTAGATCTCATTGATTTGTTAAGATATTTCCAAAGTATCAGAAGGGATAGAGGACAAGATTTCAGACCTTTTATGTCAAAAACTAGCTGCTATCAAACTATAGCTACAGCAATAATAAATAAGCAAATAAATAGCTTCTACTGCTGCTGCAGTATACTCTGTCAAACTCCTGATAACTAACATGCGTTTCTGTTTTTCACATGTACTATCTGCCATATATAAGGGTTGACATGGGGTACATCAGAGACAACAAATGCATGGCATAAATACTACCCCTCCTCTCTCCTGTGACCAGAGGAGACATTCTTAATTGACCTCAGCTTTTTCTCCCACTGAGCAGAACTCAGAATTCGTCTCAGGACAGCTGTCTAGGATGCCACTACTGATCAACTGAATTGGCCCACAAGATGAGGCCTGGTGTCACCCTGTTCTAGTTGGCAGTGCATGTAAGCACGCTCCAGTCCAGTTGTAACCTGCACTGCAGCAGAGGCAAGGACACAGTGGCACAGGGGAGCACAGTGCAGTGGACACTAGCCCTGCCTTTTGATAGAACAGGCCATGGGGAAGGTCTTACTCAGGAGCTATCTTTAAAGGACATCATGAAGGACAGGCTGGAGTTTGCCAGAGTTAGCAGAGGCTGCCAGCTCCCCGTCTAATACTAGTTCTCCACTTCCTCTGTTGTGATGAAACCCTTGGTTTTTAGAACAACATCCATCGCAGAGGCCATTAACTCCTGGCCAGTGTGAAGAGAGCAGAAGTGATGTGTATAGTGCCTGGGTCGTGGACTTGAAGAGAAAGGGTATGCTCTTTTGCTCTTGGTTGGAATGCAGATGAGATGGTGATAACCATCTGGGACCATGCAGATGAGGGCAGCACTCAAGGATGACAGAGCAACAGCTTGCAGGGCCTGGGTTCCTGTCCCTGGGCAGCTGCTCCATGAGCCCTGGGCTGCTGCCGGACACAGAGATTTCTATCTTTTTGAAGACACTATTATTTGGGGTCTCTGTGACAGCACTGAAACCTATGGGTTAAGTACATCGGTTAGACACACAGATTTGGAGGTGGAGTTAGGGGAGTTGATCATTCCAAGAAAAAACCAAAAGAAATAACACAGTTGGGTCCTATTATGTTGGGCCCTGTACTAGGTCATTTATATGGATCAACTCATTTTAACCCTCGTAACTACCTTAGGAGGTACAACTGATTGTTACTTTAAAGATGAGAAAATAGATATTCAAATGGAGTAAGTAACTTGCCCAAGGTCATACTATAGCTAACATGAGAAGGGTTTGGGAATCTAACTTCAAGTTCATGATCTTTTCACTCTGCCATATCATGCAGAAACAAGTGGCGATAGAAGCATTTGGAGAACAATAAGAAATTTGCTATGGGTGGAAGACAGGGTAAGATGTTGGCAGTGGTGGCAATGAAGCTGGGAATGGCAGCATCACGTGAATTTCTTCCAGCCCATCCTCTGGTTCTGCTCTCATGCACAGGGCCCTAATGCCCGTAGCTCCAGTCCCTTTGCTGTGACTTCCGTATAAATTCCTAACTTGTGCTATTCTAGCTCTTGTACTAGACATGCTTAGTGCTGTGCTCCCCGTGGACACATTAGACACCAGATGTGGTAGTAACTTTGCCCGAATTATTAGTTGTCTCTGATGAGGATCACTATGGGATGATCCCAGCTTCTTCAGAGAAGCACAAGTCCTGATTGCAGGCTCTGGAGAGGCTGATGATCTGACCCTTTGGGGTCACGGAGTCCTCTTAACAGCAGGACCCAGGGCTGCTCTTCCCAGCCACTCATCCAGAGTCAGGGCACCGCCCTCAACTCGTACTCAGCTCAGCCCCTGCATCAACAGCTTCACCAGATTCCAAAGCTCCCATTCAGCTCTGACAGACACAGCAGTCAAAAGGCAGGAGGCATTTCTTACAATTTGAGATGAAATGAGTAAGTCTTAAGGGAACAGAATAGCTATCGTTTTCATCCTGTATGGAAGAGGGAATAATTTCCTATCTCTAAAAGGTTTGGGATAACAAGTTATAATATCCTGTTTTGTTTTGGAAAGAATGGGATGGTTGGCAAATGCATAAATACCTGCAGACTATATTAAGCCAATTTGGACACAATGATGGATACCAACTATAGCAGGGTAAATACAAGGCAACAATGGTAAAAGCCTTTCCAATTATCCAGATTACATCCAACAATCCAGTTTCTCCCTAACCAGACTCTATCCACCATATCACTGAACATTTTGATACTGAAAAGTGGCCAAAGCACAAATAAAGGAAAGATGACTCAAGCATGATATAAAGAATCTCTTCTTTGAAATGTTTCTATCTTCCTTGCCTTCTCAATTTTCAATGAATAGATCTTTTCAATTTTTTAACTCTCCTCTTTGAAATAAACAGAACCAATACTAGGACTGAATTTCTATATGGTAGAAAATATATGTGTTGACCAAAAATTTCTTTACTTATTTAATAGAAGCACTTTCAAAGACTCGATTCAAACCTCACCTCTGCCATAAACCCTTTCTGAGCTCTCCTCAGATAAGATTAAAATGTTTTCCTCTGTGACTCCGTGGTTCTTTTTTAATAGTGTTTTGAATACATGTACTCACAGCATTTATTTATTTGCCCCCAACCCCCGATTCTGCATATTATGCTACGAATTTCCTGAAAGTGTGAACTGTGACTTTTATATCCCCAGTGTGTAGCACATGATAAATGCTTAGCAAGCGTGTGTTAAATGCATACATGCATGGTTTATGTACGACACAGAAATTGATGTCATTGGTTGGATTTAGCGTGTGTGCACGTGCACATGTGTGCATGGGCCTGGGCAGACCATTTCCCCGAGATCGGTACTGGAGAGTCAATTTAACAATTATAAGAAAGTCTCCTTGACAACAGTAAAAATAAAATCACTATAATAAGCAGGGTTTTTTTTCCAAACCTCTTGCTTCAATCTCCCGAATGCATATGTCTACCACCATGGGTCTCTGCATGTTGTGAGCCTTCACGAGTGTTGTCAGGTCACAACAGTACACCTTCTTGATCCTCTTGAGATCAGGTTGGCAGTCATTGGGAACATGCTTGGAACACTGTTTGTGTACGTTCAATCCACAGTCTGTAAACAAAGAAGCCACATTAAGCTTGCCTGGCCCTTTTGTCAAAGCTCAACACAAATTATACGTTACCAAAAATAAAAATGAAAACACCCAGAGTTTGCTGTATCTCTCTGAAACATCCATCCCACTTAGAGGTGATGCTGTCCACAAGGTGAGTATGAAATCTATCTTTACTCATGAAACTTATATAATTCCATTTTTCTCAATAAGCCTTCTCTGCGGCTGGACCATAAGAATAGAACATCTCATGGAGATAGTTTTGGTAATTAGCCAGGTTGTTTGTATGTTTTTTTTCCCTTTTGGAACTGGAAACTTTGGGTCCATATGAGGGCTTTTGGGTTTGGATTCCCAGAGCAAATTGTGTCTCATAAAGGGCGCCTAGGACTTTTGCTAGGTTGTTTCCCTTAAGTTCGTGACACTCATTTTATGGAAGACATGATTACTCTCTCTGTAGGAATCTCTAATCTTTGGTCTGAGAGACCCATGACCATTGGCATCCTCTTTCGCCTTCCTGGAGAGCTGCCCGTACTTTCCACTACTGTCCTCCTTGCTGGGCAGTTTCAGTAGGCCGTTCTCCTTTCTACTTGCCTTATTTTGACACCTGTTGAGTGGAAATACTGTCTAACTGGACACCGGTGGGAGTACCCGAGAGTTTACAATTTAGAACAATGCCATGTAATGTGATGATAAGACTAATTATTTATAAAGCTCATATCAAGATGCAAAGCTGAAAAGGTGCTTTTAAGTTCAGTGTGCACATTAAAAGCCTTATTAGCAGTTGGTATCCACTGATGGAATTTCTCTAACAATAACAAGGCACAGTCTACGTTCTGGAAAATAAAAATTTAATGCTGAAGATGTTCAAAGTTGATTTGGTATCTATTCAAAGTACCTTCTAATACTGATTGTTTTTATAGGTGTAAAGAATAATAATATCATTTTTATATTTTATATAATATTATACACACATGATAATGAATATTGTAATCAGTTGCTTTAAATAAAAGCACTTAACTACACCAAGGATTTGAGAGGATCTACACTTTTGTAAAATCATCAGAAAACGATTTTTGTCATTACATGATTTTCATGTCATGTTTACTGGCTGAGTTCTCTGTCTATCCCCTTCCAAAGACAAAAACAGTTCTAATTATCTTAGCTTTATCAACATGAGAAATTCAGCAAAGCTCAAGTAAACTTCAATAACATTTGATAGATCTATTTAGTGAATATAAATGTTGGTGAACTGAACTAAATAGAATAGGCTGGTTTTCTTGTTTGGATATAATAGCACCTACTCCGAGGGTTATCATGAGAATCAAATAAATTCATATATGTGGAGTGTGAAGTGTGAGGAGCATTACATGAGAGTTAAAGAGAAGAAACAGCAAATACGGTGATAGAAAATATAAGGATACCTGCCCAGCTATTCTTAAGTTGTTTCATTGGTCATTCTTACTCACTGAATTCTTATAAACTTCATTTAAAACAATTTTTTAGAAATGTGGTAAAATATACGTAAAATTCCCCATTTTGGCCATTTTAAGTGTATAGTTTAGTGGCGTTAAGTACCTTCCCACTGTGTGCGGCCACCACCACCCATCTCCAAAGCTTTCTGCATCTTTCAAAGCTGAAACTCTGTACCCATAAAACAGTAACTCCCTGGACCCTCTTCCCCTCGGCCCCTGGCAACCGCATTCTGCCTTCTGTGTCTATGAATATGACTACTTTAGATGCCTCACAGAAGTGGAATCATACAGTATTTGTCCTTTTGTGACGGGCTTATTTCACTTAGCATAATGTCCTTAAGGTTCATTCATATTGTAGCCCATGACAGAATTTCCTGAAGAACATTCCATTGAAGGCTGAATAATATTCCATTTTATGTATATACCACATTTTGTTTATCCATTCATCCACTGATGGATACTTGGGTTGTTTCTACCTTTTGGCTGTTGTGAACAATGTTGCTATCAACGTGGGTGTACAAAGATCTGTTCCTTTCAGGTCTTTTGGGTATATAACCAGAAGTGGACTTGCTGGATTATAGGATAATTCTATTTTTAATTTCTTTATAAACTTCATTTTAAGGTCTGAAATGACAGTGTTTTTATGTAGAGTTAAATACTGATATTTTATTAAAATGAAGATGTTTTCTAACAAGTATAAAAATACTCAGTTTTTGCAAACGAATACAATTCTATATGCTATAAATAAAGTCAAGTTAATTTAAAAAATATTTAAATTATGTAAAATATGGAGAGTTGAGAGGTAATGAAGGATATTCCAAACATTTAATGATCAGTTTTCAGTTCTCCTGCTGCCCAGAGGAAGTATGAGGTTAAACAGTGGCCACTGGAGAATAGTAACATAGCCTTAGAATTATGTTTTATTTTAAAAAAAACACACAGAAAAAAAACCCAAAAAAAACCCAAACTCTCTTATCCCAGAGCAAGTTGCTGTTCAAAGCTAATCTGAATCCCCCGAGTTTTGTTCTCATAATATTGACTTTGGACCAGTTTCCTGCTGAAATTGGATAATAGAAGCAATTAGGGATATTTTTGGTAGGTATAATCTGAACAGGTTGAACTAATGACCACTGAGCAATTCAGATAGTCCACCACTTTGCTCAGTGGTTGAACTGTGAGATACTTTGTAACTTCTGTGGTAATCAGGGGTATCTGGAACATTTCTGGAGAGTCTGCCTCCAAACCTACATTTACTGCTTGCCTCATGGATCTGGGATGCGGGCAGGTAGAGGAATTGACCTGCACGAGCACTCCTGGACCCGTCCAGGTATCACCACAGGTGACTGCTGTATCTATATAGTAGAAGCTGAAATAGCCCTTTCCAGGCAGAGAAAGGATTTAAGGTCCCATGATCCTGTGAACCAAAATGGGCAGTATGGGGAAATAGATCATCATTTTTAATTTTTATTTTTAAAATTTTTATTGAAGTATAGTTGATTTACAGTGTTGTGTTAGTGTCAGGTATACAGCAAAGTGATCAGTTATATATCTATCTTTTTCAGATTCTTTTCCCATATAGGTTATTACAAAATATTGAGTAGAGTTCCCTGTGCTATACAGTAGGTCCTTCTTGTTTATCTATTTTATATATAGTGTGTATATGTTGCTCCCAAATTCCTAATTAATCTCCCCCGCCACCTTTCCCCTTTGGTAAACATAAGTTTGTTTTCTATGTCTGTGAGTCTGTTTCTTTTTGTAAATAAGTTCATTTGTAGGAAACAGATCATCTTAATGTAGTGTCATTAGCTTATTTTAAATGCTTCATAAGAATTATTTTTTAAAATCATACCCTAGCAAGAAAGAAATCAGTCATGCTGTCAGTGGAAACCCAGTCAACATATCACAGGAGGCTATTCTTGCTCCCGGCCGGAACTGTTTGCCAGAAAAAGCATGGCATGATGAATTAGGAAGCCTGGTTAAACATTAATTTGGCAATTCTTTGCTGTTTTGTTAGATGTATCTTAATAAGATGTGCTGTGTGCTCTTAGCAATGGGTGTGTGCGTCTAGTTCTAGGTGGAAAAACACCTAGGGTTTCAAAGTACTTTGAAAATATGTGATATCAAATCAAGGTGTGTATTTTCACTGCTAATCTGATGGCAGAAAAATACTGGGTATGGGCTCTGGAGCCAAATCAATGTTCCACCACTTACTATGTAGCCAAGGGCAATTAATGATTATCAGTAAGGCTCAGTTTCTTCATCTATTTAATGGGGAGAATAATTGCATCTCCCCGAAGGTTCATTGGTGAGGCTAAATGGCATGATAAATAGAAGATGGGAAAGCAATGTAACTTTTCTATCTATGCAATTCCATTGGAATTGATTTGTTTTTTTCTTTTAAGGACAGCTACCTAGTTTGGGTGGCAGGTAGGTGCCTAAGAAAATATACTCCCCTGGATTTTTTTCTTTTCTTGTATAAACAGAGATATTCCTTTTCATTCTAGCAAACACCTAGAGGAGTCTCTCCATTAAGCACAGAGATGCCTTGAATCTTCCAGAAAGCTAGACTTCTGAGCTAATCTGGGCCTATTTCCCCGCTCTGGAGAGATGCCCTCCAGCTCATCATTGCGGCGCTTGATGTAAATGGAAAAGGGGAAGGAAAGCTCCGTGCCTACCTGAGCATCGGACCCCTTGGGCAATAAGCCCCCACATGAAGTTGGCGCAGTATTCACACCAGTGTGGGCCTCGGAACGTGTGGACCTGTGAGCCAAGATGAAGAAAAGTGTTAGAGAAGTCAGTCACCTGGAGGCAGGTGGCCTTGGACGTGAAACGAATAGATGACGCCAAGAAACGAAGGCCTGAGTGGGAGTGAGCATTCCTCACTGGGCGTTTTCTTTCCAGTGGGGATGAGTTGTGAACAGACCTGGAAAAAACATAGATGTGCTTTGATTTTTGAAAATCCTCCACTGAGCCTCCATGCCCCATACCAGAGCCAGAAAGGAATGTGGAGAAACAGTAAGAGGACAGGGCCATGCCATCAGCTAAGGAATGAGACTCTCCCTACCCCAAACAAGGCACTGTATGGAAAAACCCAAGAGAGCCTGAGCTGGTTGCTATAACCTGCATTTAGCTCAGCAAGTTCTGGAAGGCCGACCTCGGTTACTGTGGCCTTTTGACCAAAGTTGCCCTATCTATAGACTATCCAGGTAGGTATAAATAAGACATGACTGTGGGAAAATTAGAAGGTTCCAAGGCTTTAAGCCACTTCCAGAAAAGGCATTTTAAAAAGTGAGGGAGTTGGCTGAAAATGAAGGCTACCAATACGGTCTATAGAATTGCCTTCCCCAGAGAGGTGTCTGTATTCAGCGGGCCCCGGTGTGGCCTCTGGGTGTGTGTAGGTTGAAGGTGCCTTCTGATTGGCCAAGGTGCCAGTCTCATTGGTTGGTGGCCAAGTCAGTTGTTAAATATTTTGAACATTATGAAGTAAGGATGGTCTTATCTCTCATTATTCAGGTACAGGTCCACCTGTGACACGACCATGTATTAAGTCATGATTTAAAACAAAACAAAAAATACATGTTCCCTGGCACCAATGAGCTGCAGGAAGCAGAGCTAGGGGATTCCTTGAAAGCAAATGTGGTTGAAGTAAGCCAGAAACCATCACAGGCAGTCTATTTGGAGCACATCAATCTATGTGAAAAGGTCTTGAATTTTTACAAAATTAAAATATTATGAGACTGTGTGGCTCACATAAGGACTTTCAAAGTTTTAAACCTCCATCAACAAATAAAAGACATGCAGACAATATTATTTTTTTAAGAGACTGGGAGGCCTGTACAGGCCTGTATAGTCAGGATGACAACTACGGTCACAATTTGGGAAGATGTTCATCAGAGCTCTACTTAAGAAAAAGTGGCATCACTTTGAGATCTTTACTTATATATACTAGTAACTGGGTATACATAAAGTGACGAATGAAACAAGCTTGGTTCCCTCCTAATGGCACTCACAGATTTGTCAAGGCAGAGAAAGTAGTCAATTAACCCATCAAAAAGAGCAACTTCTGACCACGGTTTCTATGCAATAAAACTAAGTTCTAATAGTCTTTTGGTATTTCAGTTTGTCACATGCAAACTGCACACCTTATACTATTTCTGCTTTGAAAAATGATGGGGGGAAAAGAAAACCCTCTCAGAATTATTTTTACTAAAATGGAGAATCGTGCTGCAAGGAAATGACACTAAGATATGACAGAGCACCCCTTGCTGGAATGCAGAGAATCCATCCGAGGGAGCGCTTGCATTCTCCCAGAGCCAAAATGCCATGATTCATTGAAAGGCCCACTCACATTAAATGTGGTACTAAAAGAATTCCTCAGTAAAGTGTCCTACTGAAAGCTGAACATTTTACAAATTCAGCAATCAAAGGTTTCTTAATATTTCACTAGAAATGTTCTAAAGGGACTGCTGGTTAATCATGGCAACAAAGTTGATTGTTAATATACTGTTGAAACTGCAAGATCGATAAAATAATATGTAAATAATATATTTCAAAAAAAAAAAAAGAAAAGAGAAAAGGTGTGGAAAGGGCTATAAAAGAAAAAATGAGGCTGTTACTAGAGAGATTTAAGAAAGGCCCCGGTGTTATCCATGATGGTCAGGAAGTCATCTTTTGAAAGGTGACCTCAAGCTGCTTGAAGGAAGAGAAGGAGCCAGTCTGGTGGGGGCACTGAAGGGAGCATTTCAGGCAGAAGGAATCTACGGAGGTCCTGCAGGAGCAAAAGAGCTTGGTGTGACTGAGGGACTATAAGGCCAGGGTGGCCAGAACACCAGAGTGAGGGGGAGAGAAATTGGGATGAGGCTGAAGGTAGGACAGGGCCTTGAAGGCTTTATTAACGAGTGTGGATTTGGTTGTAATCTAGGTCCAAAAGGAAGTTCTTGAAGGACTTCAAGTAGGAAGATGATTTTTTAAAAAAGATGTTCCGACCACTGTGTTGAAAATGGAAGCGAGAGTGTTAACAGCAGAAAAGATTCAGAAACTGGGTAGTGGTTTCTAGTTGGGAAATGATCGAGGCCATGACCAGGATGTTGGAGGAAGAGACGGAAAGTGAATGGATTCGAGTTCTCTTTTGAAGATAGAATTTAAAGGACTTGACAGTAGAATAAATGTGGGTCTTTGAAGGAGAGAGGACTGAAGAGTGACTCCTAGATTCTAGCTTTAGAAACCGGGTGGATAGTGATGCCACTTGCTGAGATATGGAAGACATTCTTTTGGGAGAAATTCAAGAATTCAGCTTTGAGCAGTTTAAGGTAAAATGCTGCTGAGATTCCAAGTGTTATGGTCAAGCAGGAATTCACACACTATTCAATAACTCAGAGGAGGAGTGGAACTGGAGGTATACATTTGGCCATCCGTGACAAGTAAATGGTATTTAAAATCGTGTGAATGGAATAAAAAAACCTATTAGCAATAGAGAGTAGAAAATGAGGAAAATAGAGCTCAATTCCAAGCCCATGGTGCTCCAACATTTGGAGAGAACCAAGAGAGTAAAGCGTTTCAGAAGTCAAGAGGTGAAGTGTGTTGTAGGGAAGGAGTGGCCAACCAGGTTGAATGCTGGAAAGAGGTCCAGTTAAATGAGGGCTGAACTGTGATTCAGACACATGGAAGTCATTGGCAACCTTGGCAAGAGCTGTCTCTGGATTGTTGAGGGCAGAAGTCGTACTCAAGGGAACTGAAGGATAACTGGGAGGCATGGAAGTAGAGAAATGTGTAGGCAAATTCAAGAAGTTTGGTGGTGATGTCCAGCAAAGCAACAAAGATAGCTCCAGGGAGACATGGGGTGGGCCCTGTGAGGATTTTTTTTTTTTTTTAAATAAAAGATGGGAGACATTAGGGCATGTTGACTTGTCAATGAGATTGATACAATAGGTAGAAGAGACTGGAGTTGCAGAAGAGAGAGAAGCAAAGGAGTGATGATCCTGAAAAGCTGAGAGATGATGGGGTTAAGGGCATATATGGAAGCGATATTCAAAAAGAGAAACAGTTGAGATCTTTCCAGAATTGCTAAAAGACACAAAACCCTCAGATTAAGAAAAGCTAAATGAGCCTCAAACCTGATGAATAAAAAATAATTTAGACCTATATAGATTAGAGTGAAAGTGCAGAATACCAAAGAGACAAGCAAAATCCTGAAAAAACAGGTTACCTGCGAAAGGACAGCAATTAGGATGAAAACAGACTTCTCCTCACCAAAAAAGAGACAAGTAGATTACAGATTTCATCAAAGTGCTCAGAGAAAATTACTGCCAACCTAACTTCTATACACAGCTAATTACCATTCAAAAGCAAGGGTGAAATAAAGATATTTTCAGACAAATGCCAAGAGTTTCCACTCACAGGTCCTCACTCAAAGATACACTTAGGGATAATATAGTTCTGTAAGAAGCACACTGAACCTAGTGGGAAAGGACAGGATTCAAGAAGCCAGGGTGAGCAAGAAAACTGGGAAACACAGGCCAATCTAATCAAGCCTGTTTATGAAACAATAACAAGATGACTAATTTCAGAGGACTGAAACACAGGATGAAAAAAAGGATATGGAAGATTCAAACAGTAAAACAAAGAAACAAAAAAGATTATTGTAGAATATAATGAAATAGAAAAAGAAAAGAAAAAGGATTTAAAAAAACTAACAGGTGATTTTTAAAAAGATTTATAAGATAGGCAAACCTTGGGCAATTGATCAAGAAAAAAGGCACAAACAATAAAAGAGAGGACATGAATGCAGATGCAGTAATGATATAAAACAAAAACCTCGAGAATGCTAACTTTCTACCCACAAAATTAAAAGTTATATGAAATGGATGATTTTCTTAAAGAATATAAATTATCAAAATGACTCAAAATAATATAGAAAACCTAAATTCAGTTATACCCATTAAATAATTAAATCTGCAGTAAAACATCTACCCTCAAATAGTCATTGATCCCAAATAATCTTATTAGGTTTGATCGAATTTTTAAAAAACAATCTCTAGCCAATACAGACTACTGCAGAGCGGAGAGGAAAAAAAAGAAAAGCTCCACAATTCACTTAATGAAGCTAATGTAATCTTGATTCAAAAACCATACAAGAATGGTACATAAAAGTAAAATTATACATCAATTTCAATTATGAACATAAATATAAAAATCCTACTGAGTGTAGTATTATATTTAAATGTCGTGACCGAGGAGGGTTTATTTCAGAGATTTAAGGTAGTTGACATATTACTAGAATTCATAACAATAATAAAACAAGAGAGAGAAACCACATAATCATTTAAAAAATTAGAATACCAACAGTTAATAAAATTCAACACCTGTTCATAGTAATAGCAATTAGCATACTAGAAATAGAGGGAACTCTCCTAAAAATGGTTGATTAAAGATATCTATGATACACATATAATAAAATCACATTTAAAGATAAAACATTAGAATAATTTCCTTTAGAGTCAGCAGAAAGAAAAGGCTGCCTGCTATAAGTGCTTCTCTTGGGCATTATCCTTCAGAGTTTTAACCAGCATAATAAAACAAGACAAAGAAATACATCATATATGGTTGGAAGAAAGAACAAGGCCATCAAGTTTACTTAATATAAGAGCAATAAGAAGAAATCAGTAGCATCGCTATACATCAGCGATAACTCATTTTGTTAAATCATAAAAATTAAAGACTCCATTTATAGCATCAGCAATAATCTAAAATAATTATAAAATAATTAATAACATAAGTAAGGAGATATTCTATATTCATGTATGGCAACGTTCGATACTGTAAATATATCAATTATCCTCCAAATGAACCTTTAAATTCAATGCAATTTCAAGCAAAGTCTCCATGGTGCTTTTCACAAAACTTGACAAGATGACCCTACAATCTATATGGAAGAATAGAGCAGAAAGAAATAGCGATGATAATTTTGAATAAGTAGAAGAACATAAGAAAACACATCCGACTATATATCAAGACTTCTATAGTTAAAAAAAAAAAAAAAGTAAAACACCATGCAGGATGGACAAACAGACCAGTGGTACCAAGTGGAAAGATCAGAAACCAAATCACACATATATGGAGACTTGGTATATCTCAGAAATGGCATTACAAATTGGTGGGGGAAGGATGTCAGAGAGGGGAACTATTTCCTAGCTCATCCACCTATTCACCCACTCATTATTCACTCATTTATTCAATACTTACATGCTGATTGCCTACTTTTAACCTGGTACTATACTAGTCCTTGGATAACAAAGTCAAAATAGATCAGGGGAGCAAAACCTTCCTGCACTCAAGGATCTCATCTACAGGAATAAACAGGCAACATAAATAATTATCCTATGGTAGGATACTGGAGAGAATAATAAATTCTTCCTGAGAAGGCTGGGGAAAGAGATATTTGAACTGGGTTTTTTAAGGATGGATAGGAGTTCACTAGACTGGGAAAGATTAGGCTGAGGGGGAGCTGATGATGTTGACCTGGAGAGGCAGATAACTCAGGGAGAACATTCCAAGAAGAGGAAACAGCACAACCAAAGGCCAGTGAAGGTGGGTTTGGCTTTTTAAAGGCATTCTTTTCGTGTAGGTCATGCAAAAAAAAAAAAAAGGAGTGACAAAATTCTTATCTGGAACATCTCCAATGGATGAAGAACTCACATGGGAAATAACATGCCTTGAGGTAAAAATAAAAATGCAATATTTAGGAATTAGGAGAGTAGCTACAATGTTCACCATACATTGACAAAATGGAAACTGGTCTACTGGATGCTTCAGGAAATACAGGATACACTAATCACAGATTTTCTAAAATTTCACTTTTTGCCATATTTTAAAAAATAATTAAGCATATCAAGATTGCATTTAATGCTTATTAGCCCTGCTCATATTTACCAACAACCTTTCCCATCAGTGTTTCCCCACTGCCTTCCATCTCATTTCTTCAGCCAAACTAATGCAGGCAGACATTTCTGAATAGCAAATAGCTCCACTCATTGTCCCCACAAATACACATTCCCCAGAAATATAGCAAAATGGGGACAGAAGGGAATGTAAAGTTAGTTAAACATTATTTTAGGTCCACTGCCTAATTTCCGCTTTGTGATGCGACGTTGTTTGTTTTCACGGCCGATATATCGTTCAATTTTCTTTTGGGTTCACAAGGACAATCTCTAGACAGTAGGCTATATGTAAATGCTGAGGGTACACTCTCTGGATCCATTTTATTTTGGATTGAGTTATTATGTTTACTCTCCCAATGAAATGCCCCATATCTTGAAAAGTCACTGATCAGCTTTTTCCATTCTCTGAAGTTTATTGATTTTCAAGAATATCTTTTCAGAAAAAAGAACGTTTTGCAAACTTTAGGGCAGTAACTAAAATACCCCAGACAGGAAGAAAATACCCCAGACAGGAAGAATGTCTGTCCAAGACTATTATACTGGGCCTGGTCTGCCTGGAATTCAAAAACCACACCAAACAGAAAAAGATGATATTACAGGAGATAAGGTCTGTTTGACAAATAGCCCAGGAATAGCCACTTAGGAAAAACAAGAACAAGAAGAGTTGTCAAGAAAAATCTCAGGCATTTAGCAAGTATCCCCCAACTTGACTCTTTCTAAGTGAGCAGGATGTTACTTGTCTCACATCTGCTGAATCTGGAAAGCAGTATTCTCTGGTGGTTTCATAACAAATATGTTTTGATGGGTCAGTGTAGACACTGCCCAAGTGTATAATCAGCTCAGCCCAGGTTCTAGACCATAAGAAACAGAAAGTGCTATTTATGATGTGCTACAGTTGAGAAATTTTGCTTTTCCTTATCAGTATACATCAGGGTTTCTCAACCTTGGCACTATTGACATTTTGGGCTGGGTAAGTCTTTGTGCATTGTAGGACAGTTAGCAGTATCCCTGGCCTTTACCCACTAGATGCCAGTAGCAACCCCTCAGCTGGAACAACCGCAAATGTCTCCAGATATTGCCCAATATGCTCTTGGGGACAAAGTAACCTTGATAGAGAGTCACGGGTATAGACTAAAACCACATCACCTCAGTTTGTCATTTTTATTACTCCTATTAAAATGAGAACTTTATTCTTTTACTTTGATATGAAAAGGACTCTGGATCAAAGGCAATTTTTTCTTAGCTGCTTTATATGCAGAGAAGAAGGGGCTGGAGATGGCTAAAGTCATTTTCAGCTACAAGTCTCTGGGTTTAGGGCTCATCTAGTCTAGCTTTTGCCCAGAGTTACCTGGGCGGCTGGAGGACAGGCGGCTTGTCCACGGTCACCCAGATGGTCAGCAGCACTTGGCCTCCCGATCTCAGCCAAGGGTTTTTCCTATAATCGACTGCATTTCCCATCATCATGTGACATTGAACTTGTGTGAGAAATTAGGTTAAACTTTGGACTTTTCCCTCTTGCAAGATCAGATGAAATACTGGCCTTGAAGTGAACCTTTTCAGATGTAGGGAAATAGCCAAGGGGAATCACTGGGCCTGTGACTGAAGACTCTGGGTTTTCCTTGAGGCCTGCTGAGCAGACGCCGTGGGACAGCTGGGCTTCTCCCTCGTGGCACCACTGACCACCACCCCCCAAGGTGCGTCTATTCAGCAGCTGTTCTAGTACATTTAAAACAGGATTTCATTTCTAAAACACTGACTGCCACAAAGCTTTTTGGGATTCTCCCCATTGCATAAAACGAGATATCCTTATGCTGGCTGACTTCCTCTCAGGTTGATGAGGGCATCAGCGCCAACATCCTTTGACACTTCCCTGCTCAAAGACCACCAGGGCCCCCATTGTCAACTGCAAGTTTTCTCAACCTTGGCACTATTGACATTGGGGCCGATAACTCTTTGTGGTGGGGACTGTCCTGGGCCTTGTAGGATGTTTCGCAGCATCCCTGGCCTCTGCTAGATGCCAGTCATGAGAATGAGAAATGTCTCCATTGCCAAATGTCCCTTGGGGAGCAAAACTGCTCTGGTGGAGAACCACCTAGCAGGGGAAGAGCTCACATTCTTACGTCACCACCATCTTTCTTGTACCTGGCAGTGCCTGGCACATAATTGGCCCTCAGTCTGTATTTGCTGAATAAAAAAAAGAATGTCTAAATAGTTACCTCTTCTTAGAACTTATACCCAGCTAATACGTACAGTGATCACTGGTGTTTTTTTTGTCTCCACAAAACACAGAAGGAGTATTTCTCTGGACTTAAAAAGCCAGAATCAGCCATTTAGTCATTTAGAATAGTCCCTTTGAATGAAATGTTCTTTGGCATAAAAAAAACTCAATATAAAATTAATAACAACTAAGCATTTTATATGGGCCAGACTTGTTAGTAAATGATTTACATTTGTGGAACACCTTGGCCAAGCCACTTGCCTGGTATGTGGCCTAAGCAAGGAGTCTCTGTTGGGTTAGCTGTCAAAGCCTATTTTCTTTCTACCAGGCTCTGCTGGTTTGTAAAGGATTTACAATGACAGTGTCCCAGTATTTACATAAAAACATGCCAAGGAGGTATAAGATAAGCTTTAGGTCAGACCCTGGCAGGCAGAGAAGGTACTCACCTATGTGACAGCCTTGTCCAAAACTTGTTTCCTCACTTGGCCAAAATCCCTGCCATGAATGAAATTCCATTGCAGAAAGGCATCGTGCTGCTGGTCTCAAGAGGACTCATTTAAAACATGACTACTAGATTAATTTAGCTGTCATTTTCATGAACAAGCCCTTTTTAAACTGAGCACGTACTATCTGTGGAGTCATAGTAAATCTTGGTGAATCACAGAAGAAAGGGTTTTCGTGCAACCTACTAGGTTGGTTTGTCAGAAAACAGATGATATTTCAAATTAACCCTAATGTGTAGCCAATTTGTAGAATGCAAAGCCTCCAGAGGACGTGGAGAAGGAGAAGCTGAGATCTAGAAACTAGGGCTGGCAGGTCTCAGCAGAGTGGTCCATGGAGTAACTCGGCAGATAGGAGCAATGGAAGGGGGGCAAGAGGACCAATCCAGGGGAAGAGGGTGGAGGGTTTGCCAGACACAAACCTCATTTACTGCCCAGGTTTGCTGAGGGCTAGTCCTAGCTCCAAAATGGCACAACAGCAATGGGTACACTTTGTAAAAGATGGAACTAAAAGAATAGAGACTCTTCCTTATACCTAAATAGATGACAAGACTAACTTGTGCTGCAGAATGCCCAGGCTTTCAGATACTAATATTAATAATAACATCGAGGCTCAGAGTAGCTTCATGACTTCCTTCAAGCAGAACCCGGTGGAAAGAGTTGGACTTTGATGTGAAACTTTAAGTGGAATTCTTCAAAACAAGGAGGAAAGGATTACAGCTGCCATCTCCAGGCTATCGACTTGGGAGGATTCCTTTCTTTCACACGTAACCTGGGTACCATCCATCCTCCAGACATCCTATAGCCCCATCCATGTATTTACGGGGAGGGGGTGACCTCCATGGCCAGAGTTATCTGAGCATAGTAGACACCTGGTCTAAGTCAGGCTATTCCGATTCTCTCTCTGGAAATTTAGAATTGGGATTTTGTGGCCGGTCTTTGTAATATGTAAACTAGGGAGTTATCATCAGCCATATTCTGCAGACCATATGGACTAAGACTTCTTGTGCAGGGAGAGAACAATGAGAGTAGAAAGCAATGAAGTGATGGGAAGGGAGGGAGAGGGAAGAGAATGGAAGAGAGGGAGGGAGGGGGTAGAGAAGGAGACAGTGGGTCCAGGTGTACCCCCAGTTCCTGCTTCCTCCCTGCCTGAGTTCTGAGCAGTCCCTTGGGGGCTCTATGAGGCCTGCCTATTATTTCACTTAAGATGGTTTCCAAGGGTTCTATTATTTGAAAATAAGGGGTTTCTAATAACTATAATGGGGGAGCCAGGCTACAGTAGATAAAAATGACTCATCTTCATAGCGCTTTGAGAGCAGAAGCCTTATTTTCTTCATAAAGCCCAGTATTTCCAAGCCTGTTTACTCCAGTCTCACTTTGAGTCCCTCATTTTATATTCAAGGTGATGAAGTTAGCCTTTCCTTGAACTGTTCCTTCCAGACTTGCTTCTGCCACAACAGCCTTTTCTGATTATTAAACAAAAGAAACAAAATAAAACTCACAACCATTTCTGAAGTGATTTCTGCCTGTGCCAAAATGCAGGTGCAAAACCCAACCACCCTTTTCCCCAGGCACACGGAAGCGGGACCAGGACAGGCAGGGGCCCCTGCACGCCCGCGAGAATGCAGGGCGGGCAAGATATTGGGCGTGAAGTGCTGGCACATTTTATGAGGATAACAAAGATGAGGAAAAGCAAGGGGTTTGCACGTGGGAAGCAAATATGGCTTGTTCCAAAGCAAATGACCACCAGATTGATAAGAATGCAGAAACTGATGATAGGCAAAGAAACCGTCAAGGAGCCACAAAACCCAAACTGGGAGGTCGTGGTGCTGCCACACCCTGGATGGGTGTCCCAGCCTCAGCTGGGACATACTCTCAGCCTCCTGGACTTCTTGTCCTGGCCCCCAGAATCTTCGGGGTGGGAGGTGCTGCACGCGCACGTGCGTACACACAGTGTACTGCAGGAAAAGGATGCTGCTGGTGCAGCCTCGTCTATGGAGAGTGGGGGACATAAAAGGGCAAGTTGGCAACCGTTTAACTTAAGCCCAGTCAAGGCCACTTTTGAGAGTCACCACACAGGAAGCTGGGACAATGGGAGTAAACCGGGCACGTGTCTCCCCCGCTTGCCTGCATGTAAGATACCGGGTAGCATGGTCGGTGACCCTGGCAAGGACCGCTACCCACCACCTGGAAAGACTTGAGCACAACTAACACAAGCACAACAAGCCCCGGATGAGGGCAAACTGTGGGACAGGGAGTGAGGAGGGAAAGTGCAAGCTTAGGTAGGCAGGGTCAGGAGATACCTGCTACACATCCTGTCAACATATTCACCGACAGTCGGCTCTGGGCCAGGCCCTGATTGAGACACTGGGATTTCTGCAGAAAGTAAAACAGACAAAAGTCTCTATCTCCACCCCTTTTCCCCCACCCAGGGGGGTCTTTCTTTCTGATAAGGGGAAGGCAAACACATAAATACATGTGTACAATGTCAGCTGGTGATCAATGCTATGGATGAAAGTAAAGTTGGCAGAGGGTTGGGAAAGGGACGGATGGGGATAGAAGAGGACTGAAGAGAAGATGGACAGGGGAGGCCTAGGGGAGGGATTGGTGGGATGGGAACACAGGTGATATCAGGATCGGGTGGTCTGCTCTCTAACGTTTAGAACTTTCTGGACCTTTGCTCTCCATGCATATTGCACATAGGGAGAGAAGAGTGCCCCTGAAGTACCTGGGTGGAGGGAGAGAATTCAGGAGAAGAAGCGAGTGATGTACACACACATGCAGATTGGGAAGGCTGAGAGCATGGGTGAGCTAAGCGCACAAAGTGCCAATGGGTCAGCAGGCTGTGACCACCCGACCCGCCCCAGCTGACTCTCCAGATGTGCAGTGAGCAACTCTCTCTCCTGGATGGTATCTTCCCTGTACCCTGTTCACCCTTGGCTCATTTCTAATTCCAAGTTCTGACTCATGTCCTTTGCACTGCCTGGAATGCTCTTTCATTTTTTAACTACATTGTGTTGAGAAGAAGAAAGAGATGATAGAAAAAAGAAGGACAGGAAGAAGTGAAGGTAGAAAAGAAGAAATACAGAGACAGAGAGAAAGCTAAACATCAAAACTCAAGAAAAATGAGAGACACGAAAAGATGAACAATAAAGTAATAATAGTAGCCAAACTTACTGGGTGCCAGTGACCTTGAGTGATTTACATGTATTCTTTAAACCTTACAGCACTCCCATTTTACAGATGAGGAAACTGACGCTCAGAGAATTAAGCTCCTTGCCAAAGAGCACTTTGTGGGCAGGAGTACCAAGCTGGCCACAGCTACCTCATCACTGTGCTAAGTGGGGAAGGAAGGACAGTCATCCAGACTGATGGCGCTGCAGGGTTCTCGAGGGTTTCAGAGCTCAGCCATAAGGTGTTCTTAGGGCAGATCCTCTAAAAGAGAGCTAGTTTACCTACGGGAGTGTGCCTCTTTCAGTCCCATGGATAAACAGAGATGCGGACATAAGACACGTTAAATAACAGAACAGCTTTTCTATATATCAAACAGTTTTCATTTTAGAGAGGAGTCTTCTAATGTCATCATTCCTTCAGCAGCTACTCTTAGTTCCTAGTATGTACAAGTAACCCGAGAATTTAGGATTTAAATCAGCAACACTCGCATTTGTATACAGTGTTGAGAAGTATATAATTACTGCATGAAATGAGGCGCAACTTTAAATTGCTGCCGAAACCTTTTGTTTCCAGAGCTGAATTTCGGCTTTTCCTAGACACGCCTTGTTTGGAAAGCAAGGGCAGTAGATATGCCCTCAGGAGCAATGTCAGGGAGCCTTCTTAAAGAGCGCAGCGGGAGGGGTTCCAAACCGTACCGTGTCAGGAGTTTCCACTCATTGCTCTTTTTAAAAATTGTAATTATTGTATTTTTTTTTTTAATTTGAAGTATAGCTGATTTACAAAGATGTGTTAGTTTCAGGTGTACAGCAAAGATTCGGTTATATTTTATATATATATATATATATATATATATACACATATATATATATATATAGATATATATATATATATATATGTGTATGTATGTATTCTTTTTCAGATCCTTTTCATTATAGGTTATCTATTCATTGCTTGTGATGAAGCTGCTGGGGAGAGTGATGAGGAGAGGGCTTTTTACCCGGGGACTAGTCCTGACTGGGGCAGAAAATCCTGTTCTGAAGTGAGGCATCAAGATCTGCTGGCAGATTTGACTCTCTGGTAGGAGGCCTCTAGGCGAGAGTGCAGACAGGGCCTCGCAAGGCTTATTTGTTGATAAGCATGAAAATGTGATTACTTGTTCTTTTTAAACACTTTCTCTATGCCAAACACATAATACCCTCCAATAATAACCCAAATTACAAATCAAGAAAGTTTCAGAACAAAGCCTACTAGAAGTTAATATAAATAAAAACTTACTGCAAATTTAAGATATAAAACAGATTCCAAGCAGATGGCAGGGGCCTTTGATAAGAGCTTTCTTTCTTCTGTTAGGTCAGTGGCATGTTACTAAAACCCCACTGCTCTATTTATAGCAGGGACCTGCTTTTAGAATGTTCTTCTAAAGACCATGCAGAGTTCCCACTTAAAGTTGGTTGGCGGGTGAGGAGAGGGCTGAATGAGGCGGGGATGGGGAAAGGAGTGACAGAAAGAGCCATCCCTCCTCCTGCCTCAGCCACTCATTCTTAAGGACAGTGGCACGAGCAGTACCATTGAAAGCCACAATCAACTGACACAGCGACTCAAGGGTCTGTTATGTCTCAAAGGTGTCTATTTAAAACACGGAAGAGAAACGCTCCTGTCTGGCTTGTGTATTCCCCTCTAACAACCTGTCTGTTCTCTGCCTTTTCTTCTTTTAATAGCAGTAAGTTAGAAGAGATATTGTTAATAGATATAGCTAATAGATACTGACTTTTAAAGCAAACGTTTAAAAAGCTGTTGGTGTTTTTCAGTGATAAATAATTAATATAGTTCATGTTAGCAACAGAACTATTTAAGAAAATAAGATTCAACTAACTTTTTGTTTTAAATGTCTTTATGTCCCGTGCAGAGATCTAAGATTTAAAAAGATTGAAATTAGTTTTGCAACTATCAATCAACTAAATACACTTGGGTATTTTTCACACAAACTCAGACAGAGTATCTACAGAGAGAAGCTAGCCCATGTAAACACATAACTGCGTAGGGCAAAATTCCAGTTGTATCTTAAAGCCAAAAGAATCAGAATTTTCAAGAGGAAGGAAAAAAAATTTGCAAGTCCAAGATCCATCCTCCCATTCATGGTAGTGCATCTATAGGATGCAAAAAATCAGGGATTTCTGCCAGAAGTCAGAAAAATACTTTCGTAAGGCAAAAAAAAAAAAAAAAAAAAATTAGGGTAAAGATAGAAAAGAGGAAAGAGAAAAAACATAAATTAGACCTGTCTCTACTCAGTGATGCCCCAAATTAGACCTGTCACTATTCAGTGATGAGAGAAACAGCAAAAGCCTTGGCATGGATGAGGACCTATCTAATGCAATTCTTCACCCTCATGCTAAATATGGAGAGCTGAATAAATTCCATGCCTCAGGTCAATTATAGCATGCAAATGCCTGAGCTGCTTGCTTTCTAAAAACAGAAGCAGGGCAAACAGACCAAACTAACACAAATGTATATTTAATAGACACACATCTGTCTGTAGGAAGGATAGGAAAGCAACAGAATAAACTAGGTCTCCCTGGTCACTTCTGACAAAGGGTTATCTAGTTCCAGCTGTTACTCGGGCTACTGGCCCTAAGGGAAACGAGTTTTTAAAAGAGAATACAATTTACATTTAGCTGCCCCTGTCTCTTCTTTTCTTCCTGGATCCCTTCATCTCCACTCTCTCCAACTTCCACATCGTCAGCCCATTTGCTGGGGTAAAACCTCTAACGCTGTCCTGTCTCTCCTGCACTCAATGGCGTCTCAAGCCAGGCCATTTGGCATCAGAACCTCCTCCCAGCGCTTCTTGGAAAACACATCAGGGCAAAGGAAACACGCGTAATTTTCTGATGGCAGGCCGTTTCTACAACTGCTAGTCTGAAATGAAGACAGCAGTATTTCCAGTTTATAAATTCACACGGGAAAATCCACTTAAACCGCCACCAGCTCTCTGTATCTTTTTGTTTGGTCTGGTGAGCAGGACCAAGGCTGTGACCCGAAGGAGCTTGGTGGGGCTGCCAGGGTGCCCCCTGCACCCAGAGCACAGACAAAAGCTACTGGATGGTATCTCCTGTCGTCATTTGCTTTCACAGCTGTCTACACATAAACCAAAAGAGTTAGCGTCCCAGAAAACAAAAGACAAAACACAAAATGTGAAACGGGCAACTGTTTTCACTTGCTCAGAGATAACAATATTCTTTACTGCTACTCCGAGTGGAAAAGTACTGCTTGATATTCACCAGATGAGCTCTAAATGCCAAAGACTGGGCATGCTCTGTTTTTCTTTCATTGGACGTGGGAATGTGAAGAGGAAATGGGCCCAGTTCTCCAGAACTAAGTTAACATACATACATATAGGTGTTTCTAAGCATCAGCATCAAGCAAACTGCTTTCTGAAATCTCCTGTCTGATTTGATTCAAAGCAAGTAACTAAATGTGGAAAGCAGAGGAGTTTGCTGTCTCGTTACTTTACCATCAAAGACCAGATGGAAAGCATAAACTGGAGCTCTCCACCTGCCCTTTTATCACAGAAGAAAGAAAGCAGAGGCTCCCTTACCTTAAAGTTGTGTGTCTTCTCATAGTTGAAGTGGTTGTCGTTGTGTGAGAGGGCGGCCCTTCGGACCAGGGAGGAGATCTGTGGACAGGCAAAGAGTTTGAGAGGGGGCCAAAGAAAGCTGCCTTTGACTCCCACCTTCACCCCCAAGGCCACGGCCAGCAGCTCCTGGCGTTTCCTGCCTTGCTTAGGCTTCCGAACCACAGCACACTTTTTCTCATTTTCCAGCCACAGTTCCTCGGAGAACATAGTGCCCGGACCCCAGATCTTTCTAGTTTCCTCTGCGGAGCCTTGGGAAGCTCAGCGCTGTCAGGTTTTTTGAACCGCGGCTAATGTTAGGCAGCAGATTAGAGGCAGCTGCGTCCTGTCTGCAGAGGCCTCGGGCATGTGACCTGGAAGGGCTGGTTTGAGTGATGGAGGGGGCTCTGCATCTGAATAAGGACGGGCCTGTTTTGTTTTGTGCTATTTCTTAAGGCCGACGTGTGCCTGGAACAATAGCACACATTCATGAACACGGCACCCCCCAGAAGCTGTATCCAGTTAGCCACTGAGGAACCAATGCAGGAGGCAGGGGCAGGCAGCTTTATTCCTCCTGCCACAGCTCATTGCCAAGGAGAGACCTCAAACGCTCGCTAGCATATTTCACACACACACACGCGCGCGCGCGCACACACACACACACACACACACACACAACCCCCAACCAGCTCTGATGTTCAAAGCCTGAGGCTGTATCCAATTATTCTGGGGCTCTGAACCCCATCCTGGGCTGAATTCCAGCAGATTAAACCTTTAAACCCTAATGTTTAATCTTATAGGGGATAAAGCCTGTGTCTCTTTTTTTAAAAAAAAATCTGCCCCAGCACTGGAAAGCTTAATTTTTATTCTTATGCACGCATTAAATTAGAACAGTCTGACCACTGAATGAGGCATAAGAGAATGGTATAGCATTTCAGCTCTGGTTTCTGCAGTCAAAGTTTCAAAATAAGAGGCAGGATGTCTTGCTCCCATCCTGCCTCTTATTTTGGATACCCCCATCTTCACCCGACCCAGCCACAAACAGCTCCCTCCATACAAAGACAAGACAAGATTCCTTAACTAAAACCAAAACATCATAGTTTTATTCTTTAAAAAAAATTTTTCCGTGTTAATTCTGTTAGTATCCAAGCTAATGCCCTCCTTGCTCTTAAAAGCATCATCTGTTTGATGGTCTCCCTTGGGACCCTGGTTTTCTGGTCCCAGGTCTCTGCATTAATAGAAGTGAGGAAATCATTATGTCTTAGGAGGACTCCTAATCTGTTGGCAAAGTTTAATGCAGCTAATTCCAGACAGTATGATCAATGCTTTCGGAACTAGAAAACAAGAACGTAGATGGTTGGACCGTGATGTAGATGGGACTGTCCATGAATCTCACCCCATCCTCTATGGGGCCCCATGTTCCAGCCCCTCCAAGCAGCCTTGGGGAGAGTAATAAACGATCAAACTTTTCCTTGTGTAATTCTTTATTCCTGGCAATTACTGTCATTCCAACTTGGTTCAGAAGTCCATCCTCTCATTTCATCCTCTTTTTACTTTCAATAATAATAACAGCCAACTTTTACATTGGGCTTTTGAGCACATTAACTTATGTTATGCCAGACGAGATTTAGAATGTGTTAAGTGCACTTACTCATTTAATCTTCTCATGTGTATGTAAAACAAGACTTTTATTCCCATTCTGTGGATGAAGAGATTATGACATCAAGAGGTATCTCAGGGACATGCAGTTGGTTTAAGCAGCAGAGCCAGGACTACAGCCCAAAACATCTGCATCCAGCACCCGCGCTTCTGAACCCCATGTCCAAGCACCTAGGTAAGCAGTGCAGGGCTGCCTCCTTTACTTTGTCTTGCCAAATTCTTTATCTGAAATATCGGTCAAGTCTGGCCTCTCCTTACTATTCTTGCCTCACAATAACTCAGACCCTTGATATCTCTCCAGTCCACCTTATACACAGCTGCACAACAGCTGCCTTAGTCCAGTCACCACTCCACCTCTGCTCAGAAAATGTCACTGATTCCCCATGGCTTGACTGCGTCCTAGCATTGTGGGTTTTTCATGAGCTCATCTCAATCTATCCATCTTATTTATTTCCCTATACTCCCTGCCACAAATGCTACAAATCCTCTTCTCCGACATAGTCAACTTCCCACATTGGTAGTTTGCTCTGTCCTTTAGCATTTTCCAGCATCATTTCCACATCTACACATATCCACCAATATTCACATTCGAACTCAGATGCCACCCTCTCCAAAAAGACTTCTCCAAACTCCCCACTGGAGGCAAACACTTTCCTCTGGAATCCCATAGTGTTTTCCCCACATTTTTCTTATTGCACTTAATCACTTTATTAGAGTGATTTATAACAGGTCTTATGGTCTGCCATATTGAGAACTCCGTGTGACATGTTCTATGTCTGGTTCACCTTTGCTTCCTCCTACAAGAGGGTCTAGTAAGATTCCCTGCCATAGTAGCACTAAATAAGCTGTCGAAAGCACTTATTCATACAGGAAACCAGAGTTATGGAGGAAGGTGTGCAAAGGTGGTGCATGGAGTGGGGTCTCTTGCCCCACGCATCCCTATGCTTTAGCTTCCAAGGGTGTGAACCTCCAGGGGTCTGCCCTCCTCATGGTCTCCACCACACTCCTTAGCCCTCCTTCCCATCGCCCAATCCTAAAGGACATCTGCCACGCACAGGGACTGACTGAAGGTTTGGCATGCCTTTAACAGTCTTCCAATACTTAGCCTAAAGGCAAAAGGACAGAGAGGAGGAATAAGGGTCCCTTTCCCAAACTTCACTGCTAGCAAATCAGGACAGACCTTCTGATGGCGAGTCATTCTGTGTGAGAAGATATTCTGTGATCCAAATGGCGAGTCATTCTGTGTGAGAAGATATTCTGTGATCCAAACTAGACTGAGTATATGGATATATGGTTTTGGAATCTGATAAAATAACTCTTTAAATGGAAAGTGGGCAAAAGGGGGTCTCCTTTACCTTTTGGTGTGTGCGTGGTTGAATACAAGAAGATTTAATATTTTTCTTGTGTCTGTGCCTTTACTTATAACAAGTAATTTTTATTTCTGACAGTGATTTCTTTTTCAGATATTTGTTCAATAGAATTTACTCAAACACAAGACACATTCAGATATGTGAACAGACACTGTTCCCTCACTTAAGATGCGTCTTTATAGGGAACTGTTAAGTGCTAGCATCTGAGCAAGCATTATTGTGAGAAGTGTGGATGACCCCAGATCACCTCTTATTAAAGGAAAAATGATGACAAAAGTCTCTTGGTAAAAACTTCCCTCTTAAACAGCCCTGCACACACAGAGCTCTTCTTATCCAAACTCCTCCAGGACTGAGGCTGGGTTTCTTTTACATCCTCACAAAGTCTAACACACGTTCTCTATACACAGAGACAGGCTGGCAGTCATTTTCGAACAAAAATTTCTATCTGACGTATTTTTATTCATATATTCATTACATGAAGCACATGTCCCTACATGCTCCGTTTAAATCAGGGATTGTCCACCTTGGAACTGCTGACATTTGGGGCTGGATAATTCTTAGCTGTGGAGGAGGTGTCCTGTGCATTGTAAGATAGGCAGCGGTATCCCTGACCTCCACCCACTAGATGCCGGTCGCATCCCCCAATTGTGACATCACAAATCTCTCCAGACACTGCCAAATTTCTCCTGAGGCAAAACTGCCCCCAGTTGAGAATACCGGGGTTAGATTAATAACACAAATATTTACAGCATGCTTCCTCTGTGCCAGGTATTATGCTAAGCAAATGCTTATATTGCTTATATGCTTAAGTGCATATGTTGGCTTATTTAAGATTTATAACCCTCTGAGGTAGGTACTGTTACAGTTACCCCCACTTTGAGAGGAAATGGGAACTGAGGGTTTAAGTGATTTGCCCAAGGTCACACAGCTGGTAAATGGTAGAGCTGAGATTAGAACCTGGGCACAACTAACTAGGTCTATGCTTTCCCCCCCACCCCCCAAGAATAAGTTTATTTTTTGTGTGTGTGATAAAATATGCATAACATAAAATTTACCATTTTAACAATTTAAAAGTGTATAATTCAGCAATTCAGTGGCATTACGTACATTCACAAAGTTCTGAAATCATTCCCACTATCTAGTTCCAGAACATTTCCATCACCCAAAATGAAACCTTTTACCCAATTAAGCAGTCAATCACCATTCCCCTCTCCCTCCAGACTCTGGCAATGGCTAATCTGCTTTCTCTGTGGATTTGCCTATTCTGAATATTTCATGTAAATGCAATCATGCAATCTATGGTCTCTTGTGCCTAGTTTCTTTCAGTTAGCTTGTTTTCGAGATTCATCCATGCTGTAGCATCTATCAGTACTTTAGTACTTTTTATTGCTGAATAACAATCCATTGTATGGATGTACCACATTTTGTTTATCCATTCTCCAGCTGACGTACATTTGGGTTGTTTTCACCTTTTGGCTATTGTGAATAGTGCTGCTAAGAATATTCTTGAACAAGTTTTTGTTTGAACACCTGTGTCAGTTCTTTTGGGTATAACAGTAAATCTATGCTTTTAACCACCCTCTAAACTACCTCTCATCCAAATAAAGTTCACATTTTAAAATATTCAGGAATTCAATGCCAGAATTACTCTCTTCCCCATTGTTAACCTGTTAACAACTCACAGGGCTGGTGTTCCCTGGTCTGGGTTTTAAAGAGGAGACTTTTTTTCTCCCTGAGTCCTCTGCCAAAGCAGCCATGACTTAAGATACTTCTGGAAGTAGGTGGGGCTATAAATAAATGGGGACATAAGCTCACCACTTCCCTTTTCCTTTTTTATAAATAAGGGTTGGATTCTATTTTCTATGCATGGCATCTCACTCTTCTTTGTCTCTATGATTAGGATCCTGGATCCAAGAAAGAATCAGGTAATGAGAAGGCAGTGGAAGTTTGTCAGATGAAGACAAGGAAGCACGAATGGGTCACTGGGCAGGAAAACATGGGGAAACGAAGCCTGTTGGGGTGCATGTGTACGTATAAAGTGCCCAGGATGGTGCAAGGAAGGAAACCCTTCTCTCTTCTCTGACTTTAGTAACCTAGCATCTTAAATCCATAGGGGACCTCAGAAGCTCGTCTAATCAAAGGCCCCTTCTCCACCTGGCTGCAGGCAGACCCACGTCTTGGCCTCTGGCGACCACAACAGTCTGCCTTTTTAGTACCAATTTCTAGAAAAGGTGATTTACCATTCATCTGCAATTCTTCCATAGACTTCAAGTAAATTCCTGTGGTACATTTTAAGGAGGGCTTTTTGAAAGTGTCATCATCAATCCCAAGACAGTCTCTCCCCACTATTGCAATCCCGGTCCTAGTCATCCTGGGGCCACTCTCACTTCCATCTCTTGAGCCTGAGTCCCCCCCTTGGGTGTTGAAAGCCTGAGCTATACCCCTGCTACCAATACTACCCTGTAGATGTAGGCATCTGCTGCCTTGTGGCAGTATGTGAAATGAAAATCAATATTACTGATGCTGGTGAGGGTGTCATGAGGACAGCTCGCTAACAGACTGATGGTGTTTTTAAGAAGTGGCCCATTGCTGGGGAAAAAAGTTGGCAATGTATCAAATGCCTCATGTGCATTGATCAAATGATTCTGTTTCTAGGATTCTCTTAAGAAGGTCTTCAGACAAAGAATTAATATGTAGATAGATAGATAGATATTCATCATAATAATAACAAGAAATGAGAAAAGGCCTAAACATCCAAGACAGGGGAAAGGTTAAATACATTATGGTATAAACATGTAATGTTTATACGTTAGGTAGACACTAACAAAGATGATTAAAATCACTTTTAGTGATGAAGGGATATGCCCCTGATATAATGTTAGGCGAGAAGCAGGCTCTTGAACCATGATTTCAGGTTTGTAAGTAGATGCATGCAGAAAATATCAGAAGAAAAAACACCAAAATATCTCCAACACACCAAACAATTAGGAGGGGGCAACAGTTCTCTCTAGGTGGAGAAATTTTAATTGACATTTATTTTCTTCTTTATTGTTTCATGTATATTTTGAGCCTCCTACAGTGATTATGTTCTGGTTCTATTATATAAAAATACAGATTTTTAAAAAGTATATTATAAAGACTTTGTTAGCTTTCGTGTGCACAGATGATAGACTAACATCATAGGTAACCTTTGAGCTCACCTAATCCCACCTGCTCTTTTCACAGCTGAAGGGACTGAGGGTCAGAGAAGTTCAATGATTTGCACCTCCCTCCCCTCATCACAGAGCTATTCTACAACTAGATCTAGAACCAGGTCCGGACTCCAGGTTCTCTTGCCTGCAACCTTCGACAGCGAGTGCTTCTCACACTCAGGTGGATCTCAGGACCCCCGGAGGTCTGGTTCAAACACAGACTGCTGGGCCCCAGCTCCAGGGTTTCCGGCTCAGTCAGTGTGAGATCAGGGCTAAGAATCTGCCTGAGAAAAGTTCCCGGGTGACGCTGATGTTGCTGCTCCAGGGGCCACACTTTGAGGACCCGTTTTGTGCTTTCCTCTGTACCTGTGGGTCTCAGCCTTACGTGCTCATTAGAATCACCTGGGGAACACAAATGACCAAACAAAAGCCAGTTCAAGCTCCATCTAAGACCAATGAAATCCAAATTTCTGGGGATGGGCCTGGGCTTTAAAAAAAAAAAACAAAACCCCAGGGGATTCAAATGTGCTCCTAACATTGAAAACCACTGCACTAATCTCAAGCGCTTCAATTCAGGGGGATTATCAGAGAAGAGGGAAGTATGAATGGAGTAAATGCTATTGAAAACCACCCCACCATAGGAATCAACACCTTTTCAAACACAGAATGTGAAAATGCTTCTATTCACGCCCACCCCTCCCTCACCTCCCATCATGCCACTTAGAACTCCACAGACACTTAAAGGCAAAAATCCACACCATGGCCTATAGGGGCCTGCGTGGTCCAGCCCCTGCCACCTTCCCAGCCTCACCCTCCACCCTTTCTTCCCGCCACCTTAAGAATATATAACCATGACCTAGCAGTATGATTTTTAAATTATTACCTATGACCCTCCCCAGACTGCTAACTTTATGAGATCAGATACTGTGTGTGCTCAGGTCACAGTTAAAACCCCAGTGTCATACCTCAAACGTGGCACAAAGTAGGTGCTTGCTAAATTTTGCTGAATGAATGTCCATGGCTATAAGATATCTTGAAGTCAAAGTACCACTATAGAGGTTTATTATCATCACTACCTATTCATCTAGTCAATATACTCTTTTGAGTCTCTGATATAAAATCCAGGGGCCATGCCCTTTGGGGTTTTCTTTTGACCAAGCTATCAGATTTTTGGTATCACAAGAAGGGGTAGTGGAAACAGGGGGACTCTGCCCCAGGGTGAGGCCCTAAGGGTCACAACCAAGTTTAGGACTAGAATAATATTAAAAGTACCATTGTACATTTGTGGACTATATTATATGATATGGTATCTCTGTAACCAAGCAGAACCCTAGGGGCCTTCCCAGGACAGACCCCGCCCCTCCCCCCCACCATGTCCTCTGCCTGCCTCTTGTTTGTAGAAAAGATGTAGTCTCCAAGGCTTCCCCTGAGTCACACAAAAAAAGCCTGGCTCAAGAATTAATGATTGAAAGGCTGTGAACATGTAGTGACAAAAATAGCAGTTGGGCTAGGAGAACTGGAAACAATTTAAACAGTAAATCAGCCATATGGCAGTCACAGAATCTTTAGTTCCTCCCAGAAGTACACAGATAATAGTATCTGATGTACATTCCTGAGTCACTTTACAGATACTAAAGCCCCTACCAAATGAAAGAAGTTAACTACATGATGACCATGAGCATGTAGCCCCCAGTCCGGCTAGAGGGTGAGGATTGATAATGTGAACCCCTGTGACACTGCCCTGTTACCTCACCACCAATCAATTAGAGAATTGTGCACGAGCTGATCATATACCCTGCAACATCCCTCCCTCACCTTGCCTTTAAAAATGCTTCTCTGAAACCCATTGGGGAGTTTGGGCCTCTCGAGCATTAGCTGCCCTGGACTCCTTGTCTGGTGCCTTACAATAAATGCTGCACTTTCCTTCACCACAACCTGGTGTCAGTAGATTGGCTTTATGGCGTGTGGGTGAGTGGACCCAAGTTTGGTTCGGTAACATCTCTATTCTATGAGGAAGGTACAGCGGGAATCATTATTCTCATTTTTACAGATGAAGAAACCGAGGTCCTAACGGGCGTGTCCTGGGGAATGGAATCAGGTCTCCTGATTTTCTTCCTTTTTTTTTTTTTAAAGTTTTTTTGATGTGGACCATTTTTAGAGTCTTTATTGAATTTGCCACAATATTGCTTCTGTTTTATGTTTTGGTTTTTGGTGGCAGGCATGTGGGGATCTTAGCTCCCTGACCAGGGATAGAACCTGCACCCCCTGCACTGGAAGGTGGAGTCTCAACCACTGGACCACCAGGGAAGTCCCTCTCCTGATTTTCTTCCCATGGAAATCCCTGGCCCTCCTGTCGCAGCAGATCAGCAGTGGAAACCACTCACAGCTGACATGGGGCTCATTCCTCCTCTCTTTTCCTAGAGGACTTACTACAAACTTTTAAAATGGGCCCCCCCCCCGCCGAGTTCTTCTACTAGCTATACCTCCAGTGACTAGCATGAGGCCAACGTTAGCTCTCATGAAAGTTTTGTCTCATGAAAATAAACAAACCCACTTTTTTGCAGTCTATTTTTCTTGTCTTCCATCAAAATGACCTCTTGAGCTTCCCTGGTGGTGCAGTGGTTGAGAATCTGCCTGCCAATGCAGGGGACACGGGTTCGAGCCCTGGTCTGAGAAGATCCCAAATGCCGCGGAGCAACTAGGCCCGTGAGCCACAACTACTGAGCCTGCGCGTCTGGAGCTTGTGCCCGGCAACAAGAGAGGCCGCGACAGTGAAAGGCCCGCGCACCGCGATGAAGAGTGGCCCCCGCTTGCCGCAACTAGAGAAAGCCCTTGTACAGAAACGAAGACCCAACACAGACAAAAATAAATAAATAAATAAATTTACAAAATCACTTGCTTTAAAAAAAAAAAAGAAAAAGACTTCTAATTTTAAAAGGTTGCTTTTATTTTCTTGCTTAGACCATCAGTGTATTTCCCACACATCTATCTGAGGTTCTGGGGTTGAGTTATGAGTCTGAACTGCACATTATTTCCCCAAAGCTACAAAATGTGAAATCCAGCCCAGATTCAGAGACACCCAGCAATATGCTGCAGTCATTCATTCAGCCCAGAGTGCTGGTAAGAAATCTGTTTTTTCCTTTTGTTTTCACTCTCTCTGGGTCATACTTAAATATTTTTAATTGCTGGATATTGGTATATTAAATGTATGCTTACTACTTATTATTTCAGTATTTAAAATACACACCCGTGTGTGTGTGTGTGTGTGTGTGTGTGTCTGATTGAGAGAGAGAGATGGAGAGAATGCTTATGAGAGGACAGTGGATAGAGGGGCACGGAGATTTTCACTGTGGTTTTTGCTGTGGCATCCTACATCTGGTTCTCTGTTCTTGTTTGCAAGTGAAAAAACTAGAAATACTAAGTGAAAAAGCCCAAATCCCAAATTGCTGAATGATAATCAAAGTGGTAGTTTTTCTTTATCAACACTACTAAGCCCGGCCTGTTTGATCCTATGAACTCTGAACATTTCCCCAATACTGCCGAATCTCTGTTGCTTTGCCTAAGAACTGTCCCATTAGTGTTTGCTATATTCTTTGCTTGTGGTTTTCAGTCCTGAAAGAGGAGAAGGACAACAGAGGGATATGACTCAACTGCAAACTCATTCCCATGACAGCAAAAGAAATGAGAGACCAGGGTGGGACCCTGCCATCTTTCCCACCAACGTGCCAGTTAAAGCTGAATAATCCTGGCTTTACTGGAGTCTGTCAAAGCATCAGGTATCAAGGGCTGACCTGGCTGTCTCCTAAAACTCCCAGTGACCTCCAAATCTGCTGTGTCCTGGTCCGAGGAGGAGAGACCTTTGACTCTGATGGCACAAGACGCCCAGCTGCTGATCTAATTGTTCTCCAGGGACAGAGGGCCACTCTCAATACGAGAGACACAAAAAGCCTGGAGGATCGGTCCTGCCGCCTCTCTTACAACTCATTTCCCTTCATCCACAGAAGTCAGCGTTCATCCCAAACTGAAGACCTGTGTGGTCTCCAAAATGGACCAAACCACCTTGTTTGGAAGCACATAAACAATCTGATGCTTCTTGGGGTGATTGATTGTGAAATGTTGAAATTGCTGTCCTTCCCACTTTATTTCTCCACCTGTTTTATTGAGGCTGATGTCAACAATTTTGGCTAATTGCTCCTGTTTCTCACAGTCTGCTTCGATGTAGACACAAAAGTTACTCCCCGTTACAGAGAAAGACTTTTGGTTGCATTAAGCATTTCACACATTTCAACATGTAGTTGTTGGTATTTTGTTTCTGTGCACAATTTTTGAATGAGGAAAAAAAGAGGTTTACATCAGAATGTAGTAACCCATTTCCTTACGCAAGAACTTTAAAAATCGTAGTCAAATTTCTCAAATGCTGAGTTTCAGAAAGGACAGTAAGGTTATGTTCAAGAGTGGAGCATTTGTGGAATCAAATTGCTAAAACTGCCTTACGACACTTTAGGTAACCTTTTATAAAACTAAGACCCAAACAGGCAATGCAAATTTTAAGGGCGAAGCAGCTATTACAAAGTTCCCAGCTGCTATTTTCCTTCTTGCCTGATGTGACTCTCTTCTCTTATTCAGTATTTATATCCTTTGCTTTCTATTTTCCTTCCTTTGCACCTTCCCATCTCCGGCCAAAGAAGTAGGTACCCAAAACGATTGATTTAGGGGTTTTATTACAAAAGTCAAAGATGCTCAATTTCTGGCTTCTGGCACCCAACAGTATAGTAGAATCCAAATGTATTTCTCTCTTACCCCCTCCCTGCCACTGTCGCTCACTCAACTGAGCCTGAGAAATCTCTGCCAGAGGCTATAAGTTTGCTGAATTACACTTTCTGGCCATACTGCAGTCTGGCAATTTGTAGAGCATAATGTGCCACACAGAGCCTCAAGCTGCTTTTCCACCAGGTTCTTTGGTCAGCAGCTGGATTAGGATGCACCTTTACTAAAAGAGAAAAATCAAATTAACCAGCTGTTTTCTGCATGCAAACTGTCCCACGTTGCAAATGACAAGAGACACCTATTAAATGTTTTTTTCAAAGTTTGACACACAAAACACCTCAAATCCCCCACTGTGTTTTTTACAGTGAACAATCACCCAAACAAAACAGTCCTTGAGGCCACTCACGGCCGTGCAGCTGATCCTGCCCAATATAGTTCCTGGCGATATTTACCAACTCAGGAGTTCTGAAATACGGATGCCTGCACATTCCAAATGTGAACCTAAGATGATTTCTGGCCTCCTGTGTGAGTGGTGACTGGGATTTTCAAATTCTGCAGTTGAACCTCATACTTGTGTGTTGGGAAGACCAGCCTTATGCCAAGTATATGGCCCTGTAGCCCGTTCCCAGGTGGAATGTCAGAATACATGTGATGAAGCAGACACTTCTACCAGCCACTGGCCAGCCCTGGGAGGAGACACTGTCATCCTAGTGTGTGCACATGACTATTGCAGAGGGGCAGTTCAGTCTGAAATGACCACATCCAATTTGACCTCAGCTATGTTTTAATGCAACAAAATTATTCTTTAATATGTTTAAACATAGTTTTTTCCTTCCTTCCTCCCTCCCTTCCTTCCTTGTTTCCTTTCTTCCTTCCTTCCCTCTTTCCCTCTTTCAGCAAATATTTACTAAGTATCAATCATATGTCAGGCACTGTTTTAGGTCAACGGGATACAGTAGCGGACAACTGACAAAAATCTCTGCCCTCAGACAAGAAACAAAACTAGTAAATACATTATATAGTATTCTAGAAAGTGATAAATGCTACAAAGAAAAATAAACAAGAATACAGGATAGACATTAGTTATCGAAATTTGTGAACTGGCATTGAAACATTACAACAATGTTTTGTTGCACCAATTTTATAAGCTTTTACAGTGCAATACGTGTTATTTTTCAGAGACAAACCAAAGTTTAATTTCTCAAGGTTCATGCTGTTTGCTTTAGCAGCATTTGATGGTGGATCTTTTATATACGTTTGTAATAGATGAAAAATAAACTAGATTGCAAATGCTTTTTCTTTCTTTTTTAAAGCAAACCATGTACCAAGTTTTCTGGTCCAAAATGTGTAGGATAAGTTAAATTGTGCTCTCTAATTACCGATATGAGTGTATTTCTGTAAGTATAGTTATGTTGAAATAAAGTTTTAAAAAGCAAAAAAAAATACAGGATAGAGAGTGATGGGGAGGGAGGATGCAATTTAAAACAGGATGGCCAGGAGAGGCCTCATTGAGAAGGTGACACCTGGGCCAAGACTGGTAGGAGGTGGTGGGTGAGCCGTGTTGATATCTGGAGGGCGAGCATTGCAAGCAGAGGGGACGGCAAATGCAAAGGTCCTGAGACAGGAGCAAGGTTGGCACGTTCAGGAAAGAGCAAAGGTCAAGAGTGGCTAGAGCTGCATGGACGAGGAGGAGAGGTGAGGCTCCCAAGGGCCTGGTGGGAGAGAGGAAGGGCTTCGCTTTTACTCTGAGTGACGTGAGCCGCCACTGCAGGGCTCTGAACAGATGTGTGGTATGATCTGAATTACTTTTCAAAAGCATCGCTCTGACTGCTGTGTTGAGGACTGTAGGAGGGCAAGGGTGGAGGCAGGGAGGCCAGCCAGTTAGAGGCTATTATGGAAATCCAGGGGAAGAGAAGACAGTGGCTTGGGCCGGGGTGGGAGCAGCGGAGGTGGTGAGGAGGGGCCAGATTCTGGATATCATTTCAAGGTGGAGCCCAGAGGATCAGCTGACGGGTTGGATGTGGAGTGAGGGAGAAAAAGAGGAAGTGAGCCAGGCTGGGGCCTGTGACCCTTTGCTGCAGTGCTTGTACCTGGACAAATGTCTCCTGGAGCAACAAAATACAAATAAACTATAAGGGACTAAAAATAACTGTGTGCATGTGCAGTTGGGGCAAATTATGAACAAAATACAAGAAAAGACCAAAAAGCCCAACTGCCGCTCTTGAAGAGCCTGGAGCAAAGGCAGGGCACTGCGCATGCCCCCTGCACACAGCACCACCAAAGGCATGGGCAGACCACCTAAGCCACCCTTCTGGCCCGACCCCTGGACACACCCCTACCCTCACCCCATATAAGAAACAAGCTTGCCCCCTCCTCAGCGAGCAAGCAAGCAAGCGAACCTGTGGTTTGTTCTTGCTGCCCCCTGCTGCAGCCCCAATAAAGCCTTGCCTGAACTTCTTGTCTGGATTCTGATCAATTTCTACTGCTTAAGGAAGGCCAAGAACCCTGATCGGTAACAGAAGGACTCCAGGATAACGGCACAGTTCGGGCCCTGAGCAACTAGAGAGATGACACTTCCATTACGAGAGATGAAGAAGACCATGGAAGAGGCAAGAGTGAGGGGGAAGGGCAGAACTCCGTTTGGAGTGTATGAACTCTGAGTAGGTAGCTGGACATACAACCTGGGTTCCAGGGAGAGGTGGGTGCTAGAGACACACTCCTGAGAGTTGCCATGACCAGATGGATTTACAGCAAGAGAGTGAGTGCAGACAGAGGACTGCAGAGGCCCCAGGACTGAGCCCTGGGCCACCCCAAGCATTACGAGGTCAGGAAATTGAGAAAGAACTAACCAAAGAGAAAGGGGAGGCAAATTTGATATCCTGGAAGCCAAGGGAAAAGATGACCAACTGTGCCCAGCGCCGCTGACAGGTCAGGTGTGATGGGGACTGAGAAAGGACCATAGGATTTAGCAGCTTTTAGGCAAGGGAGTGATCACATTGACAAGAGCGGTTTCCAAGGAGCGGCGCAGGGGAAACCTGATTGCAGATGCTTTCAGAGAGAATAGGAGGAGGAGAGAGCGTTTGGAGCAGAGACTATTGTTAAGCTAGGAATGGAGAAGGTGGGAGCGAGAGGAACAGCAAAAAGGGGTGGGGAGAGGTGGGGTCCAGAGAGAATGTTTTTATTTTTAAGAAGGGAAGAAAGCCACTGTGATTCCCTCTGTCCATCATAAAACCATAGCCCTTGTGGAGAAGAGTCTGACTCCAATTTGGGTTAATGACTGCTGACGCTTTCATGTCAATCAGAAGGCCCGCGTGCCTCCTCCCTTGGTGCCAGCAGGACGTCAGAACCTCACAAGCCTCTGCGGGTGCAGCTCCCTCCTCTAGCCCACCCCCTCCCCCCCTCCCCCCCTCCCCCGCCTCCGCCAAGCACCGCACAGCCCTAAGCCAGTTGTCCCTCCCAGCTCTCTCAGGCCATTTCCAGACCTGCTGGGGAATCTGCCCTGCTCTCTCCAGAAAGTCTCATTATGTGAGTAATAAAACTTCACATCCTCTTGACGGGCACGTGGCATCATCAGTATCAACATCAAGGCAAATTTTGGGTGGGGGAGGTCCATCCACCTCTGTGAAGTGGCTACAACGGCCTATTAGAACTGAAAAGCACCTTCGTTGTGGCCCGTGACCCTGACCTTCCACCTGCTGCTTACTGCTCTTCCACATTTGTTCAGTGCTCAGAACCCAGGACCCATTCTTTGAACACATGATATTCTTTTGTGAAGCCATGCCTCTGCACACGTGCTCCCTGCCACTTAAGACTTACCAAATATATTAGATTCATATCAGCAACAAAAGAGAAAAAAGCAACCCTAACAATTACTGGACACATATTGCACCAGGCACATTAACCACTGTCTCATTCAATCTGCACGACAGCCCTGTGACAAAGATATTATTATCCCCTTTTCATAGATGAGGAAACCGAAGCTAAGAGGGCTCTCACTGCTCAAGCTTACACAGTTAATAAGTAGGATTTAAACACAGGATCAGTTGCTTCTGTAGTTCATACTCCTAAACTTCATGTGATTCTGCTTCCACATATTTGTCCCCCAGGAGGATGTAATATCCTGAGAAAAGACACTGCACTCATATTTTCTAATCTCTTTGGCATCAAGAACCAAAAAGCACTCAGCAAAGATTTATAAATAAATGAATGCGTCTGGCCTGGCCCAATCTCCCCATTATACAAGGAACGTTAAGGTAAGTTAGCTGCCCAGGTTCTCACAGCAGTTAGTTGTAGAGTCAGGACAAAAAGTCAGGTCCTTGGAGGGCAGGTTCAAGCTCTTTCCACTGTGCAGCAATGGATCTGGTCAATATCCATGCTCTCCCAGGCTGCACAAGTTAAAACACACACACACACACACACACACACACACACTAAAAAGCATATCAAATATAGGCAGGAAATTGCTAGACAATGTACACTGTTAAAATCATCTCAGAAAGTAATTTGGCCATCTGTATCAATAGTTTCAAAATACTAATATCCTTTAATATTCTGTAATTCAAGAATTATAGATTCTAAGAATCTATCTTAAGGAAATGATCCTAAATACAGAAAGGCATTCATGGCAGCATTATTTCTAATATTAAAAATGGAATATATTGTGCATGTCCTAACCTTAGGAAATAGCTAAATAAGTATGATGCTCATGCTGCAATAAAAAATAATCTTTGTGAAGAGTGCACAGTAACATGGTTGTAATATACTATGTGAAAAAAGCAGGATAAAAAATTATAAATGTACTATGATTACAAATATATTTTAAAAGCCCCATGCATAGGAAATCACTGTAAGGAAATAGCCCAATGTATATATTTTCTGTATCTTTCATAATTTCTTTAATTAATTACCATTATAATTGGAATGAGAAAAAAAAGGAAAAACTTGCCACAGAGAAACAAAAACCTTTTTTCCCCCAAGTTTGCATCAGTTTTGTTTTATACTAGGAGGTCTTTACCTTAGAGGGAAAATTAGGTAAGTTTTAAGCATAACTAGAAACCAAATAAATCTAAAATATTAGAGTTTTCTGTGGTCTGGATCTCACAGCTATAATATATTTAAAGAAACTAAGATTTACAAAAAAAGTGGTTAAGTAATGTTATTAGACATGAAAACTCTTAACCTAGCAGGTATTAAGAAAGGATTCACTTTCGGTGGGGCTTAATACCTGCCATTTTATGGTATCTCTTGATATGAATTGAAATCTTTTCAAAATGCAGGACAGAACACTATTTTATGTAAAAACAAGATTTAAATCTCTGAAGAGATTTTGACCTTGAAATAAAAGTTTTCAAATAAAAATACTGTTTCTGTTATATATTATTGTTTGTAAGAGTCAGGAGTTAAAAGAAGAAGGAATAAATATCAGGTTTGCATAACAGATTTTTCTCTAAATAAATTTATTCAACCCCCCAAAATTACATCCTAGCATGTATAATATACCTATGAGACTTTAGCTTTTGTAATATTTCAATAATGATTTGGGATCGAGGAGCTTCTATTTTAAATAATTTAAATGTTTTCTAGTTTAATTTTTTCACTTCAGTCTTATAATAATAAAAATGAAATAGGGCTCCGTTTTTACTTTTTATCAGTAAGGAAGGTTTCCAGCCATCTCCTGAAGAGTTGTGTAAGAAACTAACACAGTAATTGACCATGCGCTATTTTGGTTGAAAATGCTTTGAGCTTATCAAACCCCTTGGTCATAGAAACGGCAAATACAACGGTGTCTGTTTGCTAAGAATTCCTTGGTAAGAGTAAAGACTCTGGAGCTAAGTTGTCTGTGTTCAAATTCCTGCTCCAACCCTTCCCAGCTGGGAGACCTCATGCCAAGTTACTTAGCCTCTCTGTGCCTCTTTCCCTCAAATATGAAATGTGGATAATAATAGTAGTGCCTCACAGACGACTAAATGTGCAATTTAAGTTGTGAGTTGTAAATTGCTCAGATCCATGCCTGGCATCATTTTATATGTATATATGCATATATAATTTAATGAATAAATTAACTTTAACGATTATGCAGGTGATGCTTTCAAAGTAAGGCCTAATCTTAGGAAGGTGTTGACAACTGAGTTTAACTAAGACTACCTTTACTTGATGTGATATGGAGAAAAAATTCTTTTCTGATCTGCCACAGTTAAAAAACGCATGGTCATTTAAATTCAAGCAGAATCAACAGAGAGAGCCAAGTGTAAGCTAGAAGTATACTAACCACAAATGGCAGTTCTTCAAGGCATACGGTGGAACACATAGCGGGTTGCACTGAAGATGTGTAAATGCTGCAAAAGTAGGCTTGTCTCCTGAAATATTTTGATGATATCAGAAGGAATAAAGGTAACAGGGGTGTATTTTAGGATGTGAGTTTATAAAAAACAAACAGAATGAAGGAAGAAGTTGGAGCTTATATTGATCTTGGGGATTAAAATATGGCTGGTCACCTTAGTCCTGGGCTCCAGCATGGCACTCAGGGAAGAGCCTTCAAGACTCTTGGGGAACGGGGTGATCAGTAGCAGGACAGCCTGTGAACAGCTGAATGGGCTCAAAATCTTCACTCTCAGCCTCCTCACCTTGTACAACATGACTGGGTGTGGGGAGCACAGGGTGTTCCTTGCTCCTGTGACGCAGCAGGCTTTTTTGGAGAGTTGTGGAGCAGATAACAGATTTCTAAAAACAAACCATCAGCTACTTTCAGGAGTCACCAGGCCATCCTTGGTATATCCCCAGTAACTATTTTCAAAGACAGTTACACTAAATCCAGCTATAATGATTTAGACTTATATTTGTTTCCAAATAGTTCTTAGACTGAACTCATAGAACACTAAACATATTTTATGGTGACCCACTCAGGTTTCAAAATGGTGTTTCTAAACTATCAGTTATCCCAGTTGTTTTATGATTAAAGAAGTTTGTAAAATTCTACATATATCCCCTTCTTGGAGAATTACCTTTTATATTACCACTTAGAAGTAACAGCATTTTCTAAACTTAATTGTAACCATGTATGGCCAATGAGTATCTAGCAGTACTAGTGTCTGGGACACTAATCCTCGAAACTCAGGATTGTTCTGAGGATTAAAACAGATAACCCACATTGTCTGCAGTAACCAAAACACAACAAGGGCTCACAGAGGTTACCTATGATTATCATTAATAACAACTACTCTTTAAATAAGCTTAGCTAGTGATCCTGCTGTATCCTGAATGGTGTACATTTAAGAAGGCTGGTACTGGTTCTGCTAACTGGTCCTGAGTGACACTGTGGGGAGCGGAGATGGTTCTTTCTCTGCCACATGGCAAGTCATTCAAGGCAGCATGAGGCAAAGTAAGCACAGGATGACTGGCCATAGCTGATGGCCTAAAGTGCATGGTAGGACGTCAGTTCCAGGCGGGTAGGGCAGGAAGCACCACCTCTGGGCACTCATTCCAAGATTTGTACACCAGTGCAAATGGGACACGGCGTGGCTGGTTCTTGTGGGTCCCTCAGAGTCGCTGTGATGTCTCGCTGGACAGAGCCCAGGGTGTCATCTGAATCCCAGCATTCCATATCTTGACCTCTCAGCCCCCTGGTGCCAGTTAGTCTGAAGTCCCAAGATCTCTGGGCCCTGACACAAGGTCCTGGCGTCCACCCACCTTATTTTCCAAAACTCCTTGATGTATAAGAAACAGTCTCTTAGTCCCAAATGACATGTCCTAAACGATCTGAATCCACAGGAAACTGCCCACTTGCCTGTTGCCCTGAGTCCTTCCAGAAAATCGTTGCACTCTGGCAAAAGCACAAAAACCGGCTGCCAAGATCCTAAGGAGAAGGAGTGCATGTGTGGGGCAGGTGGAAGCTTGGGGGGTGTCACTGCTCTGGGCACGCTTGCTCGGTCGTCGGCTGTTACTCTGATACATGTCAATAAAAATGAGGCTCAAAGGGTGATGAAATGAGTTAAGGTAAGATTTCCTTCTGTTGGGTTCTAGGGTTCAGTTTCTAAGAATGAGGGGTGTGGTATTTTAACAATGGCTGCAAAACTCCTATCAAAAACAAAACAGTCCTGCAAAAACATTCCTCCTATCAAGCTATGGGGTGGATGTCCTCTCCCAGGAAAGCTGGATGGGCTTGTGTTTACTTCAACCAGTAGAATATATGATGGCAACATGACATGATTCCCAAGGCTGGGTCATAAAAGGCAATGCAGCTTCTGCCTTGGCCATGGAAACCCATGGAGCTGTGAGCTGTGAGCTGTCTTAGAAGAAGTTCAACTATACTGAGGCTGCCAAGTTTGGGGGAAACACATTTCATGGAGAGGACGCATGTAGACACTGATTTACACTCCTGCTAAGTTCAGTGCTCAAGTCATCCCACGTCAGGGGCCACATATGTGAACAAAGGAGTTTCCCAATGATTCCAGTCCCCAGCCATCACATTCCCCCAGCCTTTGCGCCTTCCCAGATGTGGCCCCAGACAGCATGGAGCAGAGGAAGTTATACCCACTGTAGCCTGTCCTAGTCCTGATCCACTGAACCTGTAACCATAATACAACAGATATTTTACACGACTAAGTTTTGAAATGGTTTGTTTCTCAGCAATAGTATCCAAAACAAGGTTTTAGTAACATGGCCTGTGAAAGTCCCTTCCACTCCCAAAGTAAAAAAGCTAATGGCCCTGGGGACCAAGCACATCTGTTTATTCAGGTGTATGCCAAATCAACAAGTCTTCTTTAAAGGATTACTGCTCAGCAGTGTTACAGTGTTATGGTGGTAGGTTTTATTCAGAATGCATTTGTATTTTAGTTTCTCTGCACAAACAAAACATACGTGAAACAATGGCTATATTTTTTCCATTATAAGAAAAATACTATTCCAAGGACTGTATTAAAATAGGTTAAATGAGTAGGAATTTATAGACCCAACTATTTTAGTATTTATGAAAATTAAGATGTTTATGCTGTAGGGCAATATAAATATATAATTACAATTTATTATGTCAGACACTGCTCTAGACACTTTACATTCCCTCTCTCCCATCCAACCATCCCCGCATCCATCCATCCATTCACCCACCCAACCAATCAACCAACCAATGGACCAACAAACCAAACAATCAACCAACATCAAGTGAACATCTCCTAAGTATGAGGCACTGTGCTAGGCTCTGAGCATCAAAATGCAAATAAAATCCAGTACCTGTTCTCACTTCAGGCAGTTCATAGACTAGGAGACGTGTTTATAGCCCAGGAAGTGTGACACATGCAGTGCCTTGCTGTTCATCACTGCTGTATTTCATACCTGAAAGTCTCTCTTTCTCTAGGCCTATTGCTTAGTCTTGACTAATGTCCATACTTGGCATTGTCCTGAGAATACAAACCTATATTGCCTGAAAATAAATTTTTGTGCTCAGTATATAACTTAAGCTTCGAGTTTATATATCTCTCTATGCATAGAATCCCAGGAAGGTGGGGTCACACTGTAAACTTGGATCTCCCCAGGATATACTCCAACCCACCCAACATCATCCTTCTTTGTTCACCTTCCTAACTCCTATTCATCCTTCCAGCAGTCTCTGGCCTCCCATCACTTTCTGCAGGAAGCTTTCCTTTGTGTCTGTTTTAGCTCAAATGATGCTTTTTTTAAAAATTAATTTTATTTTATTTTATTTTTGGCTGCATTGGGTCTTCATTGCTGCTTGCGGGCTTTCTCTAGTGGTCCAGTGGTTAGGACTCTGTGCTTCCACTGCTGGAGACACGGGTTCGATCCCTGGTTGGGGAAATAAGATCCCGAAAGCCGTGAGGCGCAGCCAAAAAAAAAAAAAAAGATTACACTTATCAAGACACCATGCTTTGTACTTTACATGCATTACTTCATTTTATTTTTAAAACAACCCCATGCAGTAGATACCGAGACGGAAAAACTGAGGCTTGGGTGGATAAATAATTTGCTCAGTTCCACAGCTAATAAGGGACATAGCTAGTTTTTGAGGCCAAGATTTGTATGGCTCATGAGCCCATGTCTTTAACCTTTACATGACTTTTGCACTTCTCGTAAAAAATTAGCCGCTTTAAAGTTTGTATACGTGTTCAGTATCGATGGGATGAGCCTCTGGGATCTTTGTTTCTTCCCACTCTCCCCTCATGTCCTGTGGCCTTATCAAATCATCCTCTCTCACATGTGAACACAGTGATACCTGTCAATCACCCCGTCTGAGGAGCATCTTGGAAGCAGGAAGCCACAGAACATAAAGATCAGACAGTTTACACTTACATTACAAGACAGCTTTGTGCCTCTGGAACAGGTACTTGCCAGGAACAGCACTCTGCTCCCCAAACTGGGTTAAGCTAGACAATGCATACTGTATTGTCCACAGGGCACGGCACATAACAGGTGCGCAATAAATATTGGCTGGATCTGAACTTGTCCCTTACAAAAGGGTGATGGGTCCCCCGGAGGCAGTGGAGCCTGTTCTGAGAGTGTGTAGGGCATGGACCCTAGGAACTACCTGGCTAATAATACAGTGGTTCCCAAAGCTTGTTACACGTTAGAATTGCCTGGGGAGCTTTAAAAATCCAGATGTCTACTTGCTATCCCAGGTCAATTAAATCAGAATGTCTGGGGGCGGAAGCCAGGCATCAATATTTTTTAAAGATACCCAGGTGATTCCAATGTGCATGTGCTTAAAAAAGTTTTTCTTCAAAAGAACACTAAGGGTCACAGTGAGATTGTGGCTGCTGGTTTGGAAGAGGGGCAGCTGTGCTTTGCCTTAGTGGCTGAGAGGGAGGAGGTGGAGGACAGATGTTGACATGTGGATGCAAATTTGATTGGTTGATTGTATTTTTTTTTAATTAATTAATTTATTTTTGGCTGCGTTGGGTCTTTGTTGCTGTGTGCGGCTTTCTCTAGTTGCAGCGAGCGGGGGCTACTCTTTGTTGCAGTGCGCGGGCTTCTCATTGCGGTGGCTTCTCTTGTTGCAGAGCACGGGCTCTAGGCTCACGGGCTTCAGTGGCTGTGGCACGCAGGCTCAATAGTTGTAGCTCGTGGGCTCTAAAGCGCAGGCTCAGTAGTTGTGGCGCACGGGCTTAGTTGCTCTGCGGCATGTGGGATCTTCCCGGACCAGGGCTCCACCCCGTGTCCCCTGCGTTGGCAGGCGGATTCTTAACCACTGTGCCACCAGGGAAGCCCGGTTGATCGCACTTCATGTGTTAATGGCTCCTCTCTCTCCTCCTCCACTTTCCTCTCCTCCTGGCCTCTTCCTCTTGCTGCTGCCTCATTGGCTGCCTGGTTTCTACTGGTAGCAGTAAAATCTAAGGACTTTCGAATGCAGGATATACAAGCTTCTAGAGGCTTCTCCTACGCCACTCGTGAATTTGCTGGAGCTTTGTTCCTGCTTTTCTGGATCTCTGGGAGCTTGGCATGCAGGCAGGGGAGGAGGGGTGAGATAGAGCCCGGCTGGGCTGCAGGCTGATGTCACACCTGGCCAGTGGGTATGCACAGCTGTCCCAGCAGAGGCTCCCACTTGTTGCTGTGGGCTGCTTTGTGAGGTTGGGTTAGCTCCTGCAATTGGCTTACTGACCTCAGAAAGGAATTCTTTGTTTCCTCTCCCATTGCACACTTAACCAGATGTTTTATTGTGTCCTGAGGCAATTGGGGCCTCTCTGGCTGGTCCATGGAGGTCTCACCTAATGAAGAACTTGGAAGGGGAGATGAACCGGACACGTTTGATCTGTGTGGGGAGAAGGATTAGCCAGGATAACCTCACCCTGATTTCTCTAGGGCTACCTTCCCCTTTCAATGGAAAAAGAAAAAGAAAATTCCAAATTACATGGGAAACCAGAGAAGGGGAAGTATCGTGAGAGAAAGAGAATTAGTGCCACATGAAAAAGAAGTGAGGATAAAAACACATGAGGAAAGAACTACGACAATTCTTCCCAAAACCCTGAAAGTCTTCAGAAAGACATTTGAGAATAAATTTTAAAAATAATTAAAATGTGTGGATGTGAGCCCTTCACAGCCTTCAGAGGGAGAGATTGTGACCCCTGATCTACCATGTTCCTGGCAAGGAGCATGGCTATGGGAGAGACTGAAGGATTCCTGAGAAAACTTGAGACTACATGAAAGGGAACAAGAAACTGGTCTCTCCTAGTTTAGTGTAACTTAATTCAAAACCAGGGGAGACTTTTTCTGAAAGAATCACTGTCAAATTCAAGGCAACAGAGTTCTTAACTGGTTGAATTTCACAAATGTGTTTTCTGGGCATTACATCTGTCCACTCCTGAATTCTGATATTTCGTCACGCCCTTGGATCATCACACAAAGCACTTTGCAGATGAGATAGGCAAAGGAAATGTCTTATCTTCTTGGGTGTGTTTGCCATACTAAAAGCACATCCTCTCACATATCCAAGTGATTGAGGGAAACTAAGAATTTTGATAGGGGACATTTGATAAATATTTTGATTTGATTAAAAATTCTCCTGCTCATTACTCATGCACTTGTTTTTTGTGTGTTTCATTTTTTTGTCCCGACTGCTGTGATCTTGGCTAAATAATCTGATGTATTTGGGCCTTGGTTTTATCTCTTCCAAAATGAAGGCTCAGCCAGGATCACTTTCCATCTGCAAATGTTCAATAAACATTAACTCCAGGCCCTAGGAATACAGATGCCCTTCAGAAGTCAGAAGTTGGGGATGGCAGAGACAACTAACAAGGATAATTATATAATATTGGAGTCATGGGAGAACAGAGATGGGACAGCTAACATTAGAATTCTAGGTCTATTTGTGATGGGTGTGTGGGTGTGTTATACAAACAGCTCCAGTGGTATTCCCTTAGTAAACCTATTATTTAGTTGTGTAACTTGCCCCATAGTTTAGAAACTCCAATAGAACCAATACATCCCACTATTTCTAGAATCTTCACCATCTGAAAATAAATGGAGACTTATGCTTCAATTATACAACAAAGACCCCAAATCACAAGTCATTGTATCTGCCTTCCACTGGGAAAGTTTGAAATTAAGCACCAATGAAAAAAATTATTCACTGCTTTTTGTGACATATAATAACAGGGACCTGGGCTCTGAAAGGTTAATAAGGGATCTATGAATATAAGGCACTAACACTGTTAAAAAAAAAAAAAAAAAGAGTGGGCAACTGAAATTGTGGCACTGCTACTATTTGTAAACTTTAGGTAGAGCAATGTATAAGATTTTAAAAATATGTGTTGATTGATAAACAGAGGCTGTGAGCCATGGACAAGCATTGCATGAGAATAACTCCAGCACCCAGCAAAAGGCTGGGTCCCCAGCACAGCTGCACGATTCATTAACATCAGGGTGTCAGGCTTCCCGGGCCACCCAAGGCCACCCAGCTGACTTCCCAAGTAGTGAATTGGAACCGTGCACTGCCATGTCAGGATGTCTAAGCACTTCAAAAGCTGCCCCTTTCAACACTTGGTTTCTCCTTATAATTACTTCTTGTGTTTCCCTCCGGATACTCATTTAAATGCTAAATAAAGGGAGAGAGTTCTCCTAGGCAAGAGACTCATGGTTGTAACCTGGAGCTACCTCAGAGTGAAAATTAAAATCAATTACACCCCATGTGGGTTTAATTATAGTCACTTAATGAGAGGGAATATAAAACAATCGTCTTCTGGGAGACGACTGTACTCTGTGAGGTGAGTGAGTGTGACATGCACTGCTCGGCACGTGTCAGACCTTTTCTAGGGCTCAGTTCTGAGATGGGCTCACGTGGGGGTCTGGAGGGGCGTGAGGTGCCTGGAGAAGGGCTCGGAGGCTGAAGATGTTGGGAACCAGACCTTTCCAAGGAGGTGACAGCCCTGTTGTGGCTCAGCCTTGAAGACGGAGGCGGCGGCTGGCGCCGTGCATGTGGCAGCCTTGGCGGTGGGTGCAGGACTTGACCAGAGGACACTGCTGTTGCTGAGGCTGGGGTAGGAGGGCCTGAAGGAGGCCCAGGCCAGCCTGGGAAGTGCTCTGACAGTGGCACTGGCTACAGTCGCAGCTTTGCTGGAGGTCTCTGAGCCCAGGGTCATGGCTCATGCTCTTGAGTCAGACCATGGCTAGTACCAGGATCCCACGTGGCTATTCCACAGCCCAGAATAATCAGATAATGGGCTAGAATTGGAAATATTCAGATGTGTCCTTAACATGCCAAAATTCTGCCAAATATTCTGAAACAAGAAGTACAAGAGGTCTGCCAGCATTTCTGCTGTGTGACCGTGGCCTGAGTGAGTCAGGCAGGGTTCTGGGTGGACTCCGCTAGGACCTTCCAGCTCCCTGTGATTTTGGGGAAACACTGTAGGCAGTAGATCGTCCTCTACAGCCCGGGGGGTACATTGGACTTGAGTCCGTACCCTCCTCCTGGCTCTTATCTTGCCTGCATTCCTGGAACCACCTGACCAATGCTTCGCAAAAGTGTTGGGCAGACCATCTGAGCAGAATATCTCCAGGAATGCTTGTAAAAACACAGATTTCTGCCCTGCCACCCTTAAACATGGCAATAAGGGTGAGGGAAGGGAGGTAGAAATCTACCTTTTAAACAAGTATGCCTTGGTGACTTTCCTACACAGTACGGCTGAGACTTGTTGCCCTGGGGCGTACACAGTCATCTGGTAACTCAGAGCATGACGGGCACAGGGAGGCTTCACTTTTCTCCAAGTTTGCTCTCATTCCAGAATGGTCTTTCCTCCCTCCCTCTATTCCTCTCTCCTCACCCTCTCTCTTTGGTGTCAATCATGGGCTAGGCCAGGCACTATGGTGGGTTCAGGAAACTAAAAATGAGTAAGACATGGGCCTTGACTTCAAGGGGCAAATATTCAGTCTGGTAGAGGAGACATACAGCTGAACAAACAATCACAAAACACTGTGATATGAGCCGTAGTAAAGGTAGAAGCAAAGTGTTCCAGGAACAGGGTAGAAGAAGCAATAAATTTAGAGGCGGGGAAGGGAGGTACTCCCATCAAGGTCAGATCAAGGTCAGAAAAGTCTTCAAACAAGAAATGACACTGGGATGGGCCTTGAAGGAAGAGCAAGAATTTGTTAGAGTGAGAAAGAAGAAAAAGGCACTTAAATTGTACGACCAAAGAGAGTCACACAAGCTTGAAATATATTTGGGGACAAGTCTGGCTTGGTCCCCAATCAGTCGTGATTATGGTAGAGTTATTATTTGTTTTGACTCTACCCTGAGACTTGTAGAATGCACTCATTCTCCCCAAAGACTCTTCTCAGCTACCTCAAAGTTTGGCTGAGATGGGAAAATGCTTGGTGGTCTGGTTCTGAACACATGGCTGCCATTGCTGTTCTTAACGTGGGGTGAGCTGGGAAGTTGGCAGCAAAAGGCCAGGAAGCCCATGCAAACTGGTTCCCATGGGGGTTGGGGGTGAACCACAGTCCTCAGAGAAGGTGCCAGCTTATCCTCTGCTCTCCCAGGGCGAAATGCATTGTTTGGATCAAACAGCTATCAAGTAACACCTGACACCCCTCTGCACCCTCTGTTCCCCGCCACTCTGTTCACCACAGGCGTGGTTTAGCTGAATGTTGACCTTTTAAAAACAATACTTGTAAGATGGCTGTCAGAAAGTGGAGTAGGAACAATGGTACACATTCAAAACCTGAAATCCCACAGTTCCTGCAGTGGTGGGGAAAACCACACACATACATTAAATAGGAAGTCAGGAAACTTGGGTTCTGGTTCCGATTTTGTCCCCAGTCAGCTGGGTGACTTCGGGCGCGTCTTTTACATTTCTGAGAGTCTTCAACTGTCAAGTGACTAGGTAATCTCCAAGACCCCATCTAGCTTTAAATGTATGATTCTGCCAGATTATTATTATTTTTTTTTATAATTTTCTAGCCCCATCAGTTTTGCTTTTTTAAAATTTTTATTTATTTATTTATTTATGGCTGTGTTGGGTCTTCGTTTCTGTGCGAGGGTTTTCTCCAGCTGCGGCAAGTGGGGGCCACTCTTCATCGCGGTGCGCGGGCCTCTCACTGTCGCGGCCTCTCTTGTTGTGGAGCACAGGCTCCAGACGCGCAGGCTCAGTAACTGTGGCTCACGGGCCCAGTTGCTCCGCAGCATGTGGGATCCTCCCAGACCAGGGCTCGAACCCATGTCCCCTGCATTGGCAGGCAGACTCTCAACCATGGCGCCACCAGGGAAGCCCTGCCAGATTATTTTTTAAAACTGCAGTATCTGGTTGGCATTATTATTATTATTACTACTACTAATTCTGCATTACTAGCAAATTGGGAATTTGTACAAGGCAATCCTGGGACATTAGGAAGTCAGTCATTATCTTCCTGCTTATTATAATGTCAAATTATAGCATATTTTAATATTTTTAGTGGTGTGCAGGGATTGGCTTAAAATGTGTGCATCTCTTCCTAGCTCAGTTCAGTGACATCACACTGGTAGCTTGAAATCAGCCATGGTAGGGGTATTTACACCATGGAAATAGGCAAATACCACTATTCCCTCCCTCTCCCAGAGGGAAAACATTCCCAGTTGCTAGACACTTATCAGCATATCACAGGTTATGATTTTTAAAAGGATCCATAAAATTACTTTTTAGGGATCAAATAATAATTTAAGTGACTGTTTGGATCGTGATTTTCATAGTTTTTAAAAGATGGCTGTTTAAAAAAAATGCACTGAAGTGTTTTTTAAAATCAGAATTGTTGGCATATAATTTACATATGGTAAAATTCCCTCATTTTAAGCATACAGTTCTATGAGTATTGACAAATGTACAGAGTCTTGCATCCATCACCGTATGGTAGGACTGCAGTGCCCTGGTCCCTCTGAAGTTAAGCGTGGCCATGTGACTTGCTTTGGCCAATGAGTTGGAAATAGTGATAGGTGTCACTTTCAGGTAGAAGGCTGAAGAAGCAGGTCACAGAAAAAGGACAGTACTGGGCAAATACTGTGATGGGTATGTAACGTGGGTAAGAAATAAATGTTTGATGCCTTAAGCCACTGACATTTGGGGGTTGTTCGTTAATGCAACCTAACCTAGACCATCCCCACTGACACACCTATGATTACCAATGAATGACAAAGCAGATGGATTAGTTTGCTAAAATGTGCTGCAAATAAAAATCTACCTCCGTTAGCATACTGTTCAAGGCTGTTCACAAAAAAAATTTCCAATTACCTCTCCAGTTTCATTTCCAGAACTTCCCTTCCTATATTCTAGCCATACTGGGTATTTGAAATCCCTTAAACATATAACTACCACTACCGCTCCTATTACTAATTATTGAGTACCTACTATGTGCCACATACTGATCTAAACGCTTCACAGGTATCAGCTCATCTGAGGTACCACGCCTTTCTCCCTGTTTTCTCTACTATGCACGTCCCTCTTTCTTTGTCCTACAATATCCTACTTACCCTTTATGATACAGTTCAAATATCATCTCTTTTTTGAAGTGTCCCTGACCCTCTCTCTGATAAAATTAATTGCTCCACTACTCAGCTTTCCTGAGCATTTGGTGCAAAACTGATATTGTGCTATTATTATCTGTCTACTGTGGTTCCCCACACCCTGTTCCCTCAGGTGGACTATGTATTTGCTGTGGCACTTATATAGGGTGGGATTTCAGGCCAGGGAGGAAAGGATGAGCCAGGGCAGCATTTTGGGTGGGTAAGGTCTCAACATCAATCACGAAAAGGCAAAAACAAGGCTGGTTAAAGGAATCAACTGTAACTGCATTTTAAACTAAAAAGTCCAAGTGAATCTTTGTAGAGATTCCTCTTTAAATAGTAAAATTGTAGAAAATTGTAGAGAATCCTCTTTAAATAGTTTATTAATCGATGGATCTGGAGTTAGCCTAGGTGGACCCTGATCGCTCTATCAATTCTCAAGCAACCACCAAAAACCCCCTATGTGACCTAGTTGGAGTTTAGCACTGGGGTTAGCATGGTGTCCTCGGTGCTCCCGTGACAGAAGGAGCAGGAGTGTCTGAAAATACCCCTAGGTGCTCAGCCTAGGTGATTTAGTTAAAGAGCCATGGGGGTGGGATCCTAACTCCCTCTCTGAGCTGCAGAGGCTGTGCCCAAGGTCCCCTTACCACAGGACAAGCCGTGTCCTCCTTCCAGGGCACCATTACTTGGGTACCAAGGTCCCCAAGGTGCTGAGAGCTTGATAATTCCTGTAAATGCCGGCACCCAAATCCAGACTGTCCGGTGCCAGAGTAGTTTCATTGTCTCCCCACTAACAAAACTGCTCTCACACTTGCCCCAGGAAAAGGGAAATAAATGGGGATGGGGGTGGCTTCTTCCCCTGGAACACAAATCCATCTAGAAGAGCCTATAGCCTCAGCAGGACTTTCCATCTTCTCTAATCTGGCTGACCCTGGCTTTGGAAATTTCTTCTTTTCCTCAATAAAGCCTATCCCAAGGCCTAGCTCATATTGTTTGATGTTGTGGAATTCACCCCTAACCTTGGTGGATGGCAGGTGGCAACTCAGAATGGACCCATCCTGCAAAACCATTGCCCTCCAAAAATTGAATAATAGTGTCAATAACCAGCTAGCATTTTATAATTTGCAAAGCATGTTCAGAAGCATCAGTTCATCATCCCATCATAATAATCATGGGAGATAGAGATAGCTTTATTATCCCTATCTTATAGGTGAGGAAACTGAGGCTGAGAGGGCATGAAGCGTTTCTGCAGGTCATGCAGCAAGTAAGCAGGGAACGCAGGACAAAAACCAAGGTTTTGTGACTTCACATCACGCCATTCTCAGTCTCTGGTGACTCAAGGAATGTGACTACCGGTGCCACTGACTCACCCTTCCTATAAAATGTTTTATGGTATTGACAATTCAGCTTTATATCAAATTACATTTACACAATAGAGCATTCACCTGCCAACCATGGCCAGTCTTGCAGAGAAAGGGGAAATATATTTCTCCCTCAACAAAGACTGGACAAATAAAGAACACTTTCAGAAAAAAATCTAAGAAAAAGTCAATAGGGTAGGTTTCTGTGTGCCACCTGATCTGGCTGATGAAACTTCAGCCACCATAGAGGCACACACTCATTTCCAAAGATAAAGGAAGCAGGAGAGAATAGTATATGGTAGGTGTAGTGCAGGTGTGGTACAGGTATGTCGCAGGTGTACTGCAGAGTAGGACCTCAGTGAGACAAATGAGGTGCAAAATTTAAGGGGCACTCGCTCTCAGGTGCTGACCCTGTATTTGCACAATCCTGAGAGTGAGCACTTCCTTACACTTTGGGCTCTCGGCTCCTCCCTTGCTTCACTCACATCCCAGCCCTGGTATACCAAGTCTCCTCATCCCAGAGCAAATGGTCTGTCAAATCCTCAGACGCAATAATGAAGGCTATATCTCCAGAAGGAGATTGGAAGCGAGCTAGGGATAAAATGCAGTTAAAGCCAAGTTGTCTTACCCAGACAGGACTGGCTGCATAATTTGCAGGGCCCAGTGCAAAATGAAAAGGTGTGCTTCTTTTTCAAAAATTATTAAGAATCTCAAGAAGGTGACGGCAGAGCATTAAATCAAGCAAGTGCTTTCCAAGCACCAGGCTCTGTGAGGCTTCATGCTCATGAAGCTGGCCCTGTGCCCAGGCATGTCCTAACTGTCCTGCTGTCCTCCATCAGAGGCGTGGCCCTCATACCATCCTCCGTTAGCCAGATTCAGGTTTATAAGCACACTCCCAGTCGCCTAGGAGATGACCTTTAGGAAGTTCATGAAGATGTTTCATCAGTGGCCACTGAAATAGCACGGGATGGGATTCAGAAGCTGGGATCCTGGGTTTGGGCCTGTTTCAGATGCTAATTAGGTCATAATCACCGAATGGCTTTACCCTCTGGTTTCCTTGTTTGGGTTGGCTTATAACTTTGAAACTTTAGGCTATGGAGTCCTAATGGTTCATGGTTACTCTATGTGGTTGGAGAATTATCTTTATTTGGAATAAATACACCCCCTTCCAAGTATCTGTCTCTTTCTCGTATCTATGGCCATTTTAAAAGGAGGTAAATATTGGTGCAGCCACTATGGAAAACAGTATAGAGGTTCCTTAAAAAACTAAAAATAGGTTACTATATGATCCAGCAATCCCACTCCTGGGTATATATACAGAAAAAACTAAAACACTAAGTTGAAAAGATGTATGAACCCCTATGTTCATAGCAGCTCTATTTTCAATAGCCAAGACATGGAAGCAATCTAAGTGTCCATCAGTAAATGAAAGGATAAAGAATATGTGGTGTATATATATATAATGTTACTCAGCCATAAAAAAGAATGATATAATGCCATTTACAGCAATGTGGATGGACCTAGAGATTATCATACTAAGTGAAGTTAAGTCAGAGAAAGACAAATACCATATGATATCACTTATAAACGGAATTTAAAAAACAGTACAAATGAACTTATTTACAAAACAGAAACAGACTCACAGACATAGAAAACAAACTAACAAACTTATGGTTACCAAAGAGGAAGTGGGGGAGAGATAGATTGGGAGTATGGGATTAACAGATGCACACTACCATATATAAAATAAACAACAAAGATTTACTGTATAGCACAGGGAACTATACTCAATATCTTACAATAGACTATAATGGAAGAGGGCAGAGTCAAGACGGCGGACTAGGAGGACACAGAATTCGCGTCTCCACACAACTAGGGCACCTACCAGGCACCGGTGGGGGACCACAGACACCTAAGGGGACAGGAGGAACTCCCAGTGACTGGCTTGCGGGATCTTGCTTCCCAGGCCAGAGGTCAGGTCTGAGCTCCTGTGGTGGGAGCTCTGAGTCCAAACCGCTGGACTAACAGAGAACCTCAGACCACAGGGAATATTAATCAGAGTGAGGCCTCCCAGAGGTCCTAATCTCAGCCCAAGACCCAGCTCTATCCAACTGCCTACAAACTCCAGTGCTGGATGCCTCAGGCCAAACAACCAGTAAGATAGGAAAACAGTCCCACCCATCAACAAAAAGAAAAAATGAAACAACAAAAAAATATGTTACAGAGGAAGGAGCAAGGTAAAAACCTACAAGACCAAATAAATGAAGACAAAATAGGCAACATACCTGAAAAAGAATTCAGAGTAATGAGAGTAAAGATGATCCAAAATCTCAGAAACAGAATGGAGAAAATACAAGAAACATTTAACAAGGATCTAGAAGAACTAAAGAGCAAAAGAATAGTGATGAGCAACATAATAACTGAAATTTAAAATACTCTAGGGACTTCCCTGGTGGTCCAGTGGTTAAGACTCCATGCTCCCAACACAGGGCGCCGGGGTTCGATCCCTGGTCAGGGAACTAGATCCCGCATACCGCAACTAAGAGTTCATATGCTGCAACTAAAGATACCACATGCTACAATGAAGATCTGATGCAGCCAAATAAATATTTTTTAAAAAATGATAAATTAAAAAAAAAACACTCTAGAAGGAATCAATAGCAGAATAACTGAAGCAGAAGAATAGATAAGTGAGCTGGAAGATAAAATTGTGGAAATAACTGCCAGGGAGCAGAATAAAGAAAAAAGAATGAAAAGAACTGAGGACAGTCTCAGAGACCTCTGGGACAACATTAAAAGCACCAACGTTCGAATTATAGGGTTCCAGAAGAAGAAGAGAAAAAGAAAGGGTCTGAGAAAATATTTGAAGAGATTATAGTTGAAAACTTCCCTAACATGGGAAAGGAAAGAGTCAATCAAGTCCAGAAAGTGCAGAGAGTCCCATAAAGGATGAATACAAAGAGAAACATGCTAAGACACATATTAATCAAACTACCAAAAATTAAATACAAAGAAAAAATATTAAAAGCAGCAAGGGAAAAGCAACAAATAACATACAAGGGAATCCCCATAAGGTTAACTGCTGATCTTTCAACAGAAACTCTGCAAGCCAGAAGGGAGTGGCAGGACATATTTAAAGTGATGAAAGGTAAAAACCTACAACCAAGATTACTCTACCCAGCAAGGATCTCATTCAGATTTGACAGAGAAATTAAAACCTTTATAGACAAGCAAAAGCTAAGAGAATTCAGCATTGCCAAACCAGCTTTACAACAAACGCAAAAGGAACTTCTCTAGGCAGGAAACATAAGAGAAGGAAAAGACTACAATAACAAACCCAAAACAATTAAGAAAACAGTAATAGGAACATACATATTGATAACTACCTTAAATGTAAATGGATTAAATGTTCCAACCAAAATACATAGAATAGCTGAATGGATACAAAAACAAGACCCGTATATATGCTGTCTACAAGAGACCCACTTCAGACCTAGGGACACATACAGACTGAAAGTGAGGGGACAGAAAAAGATATTCCATGCAAATGGAAATCAAAAGAAAGCTGGAGTAGCAAGTCTCATATCAGACAAAATAGAATTTAAAATAAAGACTATTACAAGGGACAAAGAAGGACACTATATAATGATCAAGGGATCAATCCAAGAAGAAGATATAACAATTGTAAATATTTATGCACCCAACATAGGAGCACCTCAATACATAAGGCATATGCTAACAGCCATAAAAGGGGAAATCGACAGTAACACAATAATAGTAGAGGACTTTAACACCCCACTTTCTCCAATGGACATATCATCCAAAGTGAAAATAAATAAGGAAACTCAAGCTTTAAATGACACATTAAACAAGATGGGCTTAATTGATTATTTATAGGACATTCCATCCAAAAACAGCAGATTACACTTTCTTCTCAAGTGCTCATGGGACATTATCCAGGATAGACTATATCTTGGGTCACAAATCAAGCCTTGGTAAATTTAAGAAAATTGAAATCGTATCAAGTATCTTTTCTGACCACAATGCTATGAGACTAGATATCAATTACAGGAAAAAAACTGTAAAAAATACAAACATATGGAGGCTAAACAATACACTACTAAATAACCAGGAGATCACTGAAGAAATAAGAGAGGAAATAAAAAAATACCTAGAAAAAAATGACAATGAAAACACGACGACCCAAAACCTATGGGTTGCAGCAAAAGCAGTTCTAAGAGGGAAGTTTATAGCAATACAATCCTACCTCAAGAAACAAGAAACATGTCAAATAAACAACCTAACCTTACACCTAAAGCAATTAGAGAAAATAGAACAAAAAAACCCCCAAAGTTAGCAGAAGGAAAGAAATCATAAAGATCAGATCAGAAATACATGAAAAAGAAATGAAGGAAACAATAGCAAAGATCAATAAAACTAAAAGCTGGTTCTTTGAGAAGATAAACAAAATTGATAAACCATTAGCCAGACTGATCAGGAAAAAATGGGAGAAGACTCAAATCAACAGAATTAGAAATGAAAAAGGAGAAGTAACAACTGACACTGCAGAAATACAAAGGATCATGAGAGATTACTAGAAGCAACTCTATGCCAATAAAATGGACAACCTGGAAGAGATGGACAAATTCTTAGAAAAGTACAACCTTCTGAGACTGAACCAGGAAGAAATAGAAAATATAAACAGACCAATCACAAGCACTGTTATTTAAACTGTGATTAAAAATCTTCCAATAAACAAAAGCCCAGGACCAGATGTCTTCACAGACGAATTCTATCAAACATTTAGAGAAGAGCTAACACTTACCTTTCTCAAACTCTTCCAAAATATAGCAGAGGGAGGAATAATCCCAAACTCATTCTACGAGGCCACCATCACCCTGATACCAAAACCAGACAACGATGTCACAAAAAAAGAAAACTACAGGCCAATATCACTGATGAACATAGATGCAAAAATCCTCAACAAAATACTAGCAAACAGAATCCAGCAGCACATTAAAAGGATCATACACCATGATCAACTGGGGTTTATCTGAGGAATGCAAGGATTCTTCAATATACACAAACCAATCAATGTGATACACCATATTAACAAACTGAAGGATAAAAACCATATGATCATCTCAATAGATGCAGAAAAAGCTTTCAACAAAATTCAACACCCATTTATGATAAAAACCCTCCAGAAAGTAGGCATAGAGGGAACCTACCTCAACATAATAAAGGCCATATATGACAAACCCACAGCAAATATCATTCTCAATGGTGAAAAACTGAAACCATTTCCTCTAAGATCAGGAACAAGACAAGGTTGCTCACTCTCAGCACTGCTATTCAACGTAGTTTTGGAAGTTTTAGCCACAGCAATCAGAGAAGAAAAAGAAATAAAAGGAATCCAAATCGGAAAAGAAGAAGTAAAACTGTCACTGTTTGCAGATGACATGATACTATACATAGAGAAGCCTAAAGACTCTACCAGAAAACTACTAGAGCTAGTCAATGAATTTGGTAGAGTAGCAGGATACAAAATTAATGTACAGAAATCTCTTGCATTCCTATACACTAATGATGAAAAATCTGAAAGAGAAATTAAGGAAAAACTCCCATTTACCACTGCAACAAAAAGGATAAAATACCTAGGAATAAACCTACCTATGGAGACAACAAACCTGTATGCAGAAAACTATAAGACACTGATGAAAGAAATTAAAGATGTTACAGACAGATGGAGAGATATACCATGTTCCTGGATTGGAAGAATCAACATTGTGAAAATGACTATACCCAAAGCAACCTACAGATTCAGTGCAATCCCTATGAAACTACCAATGGCATTTTTCACAGATCTAGAACAAAAAATTTCACAATTTGTATGGAAACACAAAAGACCCCGAAAAGCCAAAGCAATCTTGAGAAAGAAAAACTGAGCTGGAGGAATCAGGCTCCCTGACTTCAGACTATACTACAAAGCTACAGTAATCAAGACAGTATGGTACTGCACAAAAATAGAAATATAGATCAATGGAATAGGATAGAAAGCCCAGAGATAAACCCATGCACTTATGGTCACCTTATCTTTGATAAAGGAGGGAAGAGTATACAATGGAGAAAAGACAGCCTCTTCAATAAGTGGTGCAGGGAAAACTGGACAGCTACACGTAAAATAATGAAATTAGAACACTTCCTAACACCATACACAAAAAAGAAACTCAAAATGGATTAAAGACCTAAATGTAAGGCCAGACACTATAAAACTCTTAGAGGAAAACATAGGCAGAACACTCTAGGACATAAATCACAGCAAGATCCTTTTTGACCCACCTCCCAGAGAAATGGAACTAAAAACAAAAATAAACAAACGGGACCTAATGAAACTTAAAAGCTTTTGCACAACAAAGGAAACCATAAACAAGATGAAAAGACAACCTTCAGAGTGAATAGGAGAAAATATCTGCAGATGGAGCAACTGACAAAGGATTAATCTCCAAAATATACAAGTAGCTCATGAAGCTCAATATCAAAAAAACAAACAACCCAATCCAAAAATGGGCAGAAGACCTAAATAGACATTTCTCCAAAGAAGATATATAGATTGCCAACAAACACATGAAAGGATGCTCAACATCACTAATCATTAGAGAAATGCAAATCAAAACTACAATGAGGTATCACCTCACACCAGTCAGAATGGCCATCCTCAAAAAATCTACAAACAATAAATGCTGGAGAGGGTGTGGAGAAAAGGGAACCCTCTTGCACTGTTGGTGGGAATGTAAACTGATACAGCCATTATGGAGAACGGTATGGAGGTTCCTTAAAAAACTACAAATAGAACTACCATATGACCCAGTAATCCCACTACTGGGCATATACCCTGAGAAAACCGTAATTCAAAAAGAGTCATGTACCACAATATTCATTGCAGCACTATTTACAATAGCCAGGACATGGAAGCAACCTAATTGTCCATCGACAGATGAATGGACAAAGAAGATGTGGCACATGTATACAATGGAATATTACTCAGCTATAAAAAGAAAGGAAATTGAGTTATTTGTAGTGAGGTGGATGGACCTAGAGTCTGTCATACAGAGTGAAGTAAGTCAGAAAGCGAAAACCAAATACCATATGCTAACACATATATATGGAATCTAAAAAAAAATGGTTGCGATGAACCTAGGGGCAGGACAGGAATAAAGATGCAGACGTAGAGAATGGACTTGAGGACACGGGGAGGGGGAAGGGTAAGCTGGGACGAAGTAAGAGAGTAGCATTGACATATACACACTACCAAATGTAAAATTGACAGCTAGTGGGAAGCAGCTGCATAGCACAGGGAGATCAGCTCGTTGCTTTGTGACCACCTAGAGGGGTGGGATAGGGAGGGTGTAAGGGAGACGCAAGAGGGAGGGTATATGGGGATATATGTATGCATATGGCTGATTCACTTTGTTGTGCAGTGGAAACTAGCACAACATTGTGAAGCAATTATACTCCAATAAAGATGTTAAAAAAAAACTATAATGGAAAAGAATAAAAAAAGAATATATATATTCTGAAACTAACACAGTAATGTAAATCAACTATACTTAAAAAAAATAAAAGGTGGTAAATATGTTGTGATTAATAAAAATACAAATTCATTGAAAAACAACATCAAATTTACAGTAGCTTTTTATCAACTATGTTATTTTCTTCATCAGTGATATTTTTTAAAAAGCACTAAGAAGTTCTTCTGGAGGCTTCTGTACTACTGTACTTATTTCACCATGGACTGATAATAAATGGTTCTCAAAAAGACACCTGTCTTATGTATCACACTTCAATCAGGGTATTAATTTGGGGTCCCAATAAAATCTCAAGCTTACAGTTAATCCCGAATCTTACCTGCCTTTATTTCATTCATGTATTGAGTAACTATTTACTGAGTACCTATTATGTTCCAGGTACTGCTCTCAACATTGGAGACACAGTGAATATAATATACAACAATCTCTGACTTTATGTCAGAGATTATGTCCTCACGTAGGGAGAGCCAGACATTAAACGAATTAGCAAATATATTTAATAGATGCTATGTGCTATGGAGAAAAATAAAACAGAGAGGGGAGATGGCTGAGCCATGTATCTCTGCCCAGTTATCTAAAGCTTCAGTGAGTTTTCCCTTCCATGTCTCCATCCATTGCTTTGCTAATTCTCCCTCCATTTTCCCTGATCCCCAGTTCAGTAACGTGTACTATGTAACACCTGTCCCTGCTTGTATGGATAGAGAAAAAGGTGGGGGGAGGCTTTTGCTTCTGTCTCTCTCCTTGTAGTTTATCATGCACACTATTCACCAAATGAGTACATGGTATCAGTTTTCTGTGGCTGTTGTAGCAAATGATTACAAACTTGGTGGCTTAAAGCAATGCACATTTATTCTCTCACAGTTCTGGAGGCCAGAGGTCTGAAATCAGTCTTTGTGGGCCAAAAATCAAGGGCTATGCCTCTTTGGGGGTTCTAGGAGAATCTGTTTCTTGCCTTTTCCAGCTTCGGGTGTCTGCGGACGTTCCTTGGCTTCTGGCTACACCACTCCAGCATCTTCAAATCTCTCCGTGTTCCATCTTGACATTGATTTTTCCTCTATGCCTGTCTGTGAAATACCCTTCTGCCTCTCTTACAAAGACATTTGTGGTGGCACTTAGGGCCCATCTGGATAATCCAGGATAATCTCTTCATCTAAGAGCCTTAATTTAGTCACATCTTCAAAGACCCTTTTTCCAAATAAGGGAACCTTCACAGTTTCCAGGGATTAGGACCTGATATCTTTGGGGCCATTATTCTGCCTACCAGCACATCCTTAACAACCCACTCACTCCCTACCTCCTGCAGTATTTCCTCTCGGGTTACTTGGTGCTTCATGAGGAGACTGATGATGCGTGTACACTGCAAACAGACAAAACGAACCTGCCTATTTGCCCTAAAGATATCCATCAGGTGAAGTAAAATACACACCCTGGACTTCTTAAACCTCTACCACATCCGCTGGGGAAGATCCTGGAAGCCACTTCATGAAACTCAGAGTGAAATACTGACTAACCACAAATTGAGTTTGGCCCTCCATCCTTTTCTCTGGAAGTAGAGAAAAGGAAGTGATATAAACATTCCCCAAGAGTTGTTTTTCTTTAGAGCGGAGTAAACACCGGGTTACCACCCACCTGTAGTCCTCTTTTTCTCTTTGCTTGGCCTTTGCCCAAACTGTTCCACATGCCATGAACATCTGTGTTTCTGCCTTATGTAGAGGGGCTGTACCTTTGCCTACAGCCCAGTGTTCGTTCCTCAGTGCCCGGCCACCATATTACCAATCACAGCCAACGTTTATTTGGGTTAACTATGTGCCAGACACCGTGCTCAGTGCACTGTAGAGCTCCATCAGTGATTTGAAATGAATGTAAGTAGTCTCATGCATTCCTAGGTGGAGGGCCAGCCACTGTAAAGTGCCGAGAGTAAATAGTTTAGGATTTGCAGGCCAAATGGTCTCTGTCCTGTTGGGACTCCTCAACTCTGCCACTGGAGACCAGAGCCTTAGTCAATACTGAAATCATAGTCTATTCCTCAATAAATGGGTATGGCTGTGTTCCAGTAAAGCCTTATTTACAAAATAAAGTTTAGTTATTCCTGTTCTAGGCCCAAAGGACAGATTCTGACTTACTTCCCACCACAAGAAGTTTAACCATTTCTGTTGATTTAAGGACAACTTCAGATTTGCTTTCCATTATTACCTCTCCAAACTGGGTTTCCTGACACATAAACTATTTTTCAGACACTCACTGGGTTTATATAATCCTAATAAAACTTAATTTTTTAGAGACTTCCACTTTTCCTGTAATTCTCAAGTTGTCTGCTTCTCTCTGTGTGTGAAACAATGGGGAATCATTTCATTTATCCCCTCTGGGTTTAGTCTGCTCAGCTTAAGTTAACAGAAAAACCTAACTTTGCAAAGTTATCAAGTCTCTCTTACAGAATGAAGCCCTTATGGCTGAGTTTCAGTGGTAACTTCCTGGACGACTGGTGATTTGCAAATCAGAAATGTACTGTAAGAAAATGGTGCTACCCAGCACTTTATCGATCCTTGCATTTCTGATTGACAAATCATCAGTCCAGGCCCTGTGAGGGAAGCTAGGACTGGCTCCTGTCCTCAAGGAGTTTACAGTCAAGTTAATGATAATAGAAGTTAATAGGCAATTATAATACAATTATGTATATAATTATAATTATATAATTATGTTTATGTAATATTACATTATATAAATATAATATGCTATATTAATTATATATTAATTATATAATATAATTATATATTATATTATATATAATATATATTATATGTATAATATATATAATTTTATAATTATAATAATGCTAAGGTTGGGGAGGTGTAATGTGCTCTGGAAACACAGAGTCGTCCCTAAAGGATGAGAAGCATGTAGTGAGAATGAGTCCAGGAGAGTATTCTAGGAACAGGGAACAGAATTTGCAAGGACTTGGAAGTGAGTTAGAGGGTGACCCATCACATGAGTGTGGCTAGAGATAAGAAGGTAAGGGAGTGATGCAGGCATGCATGAGATCATGTAGACTCTTATAGGATATATTAGGAAGGCTGGACTAAATACTAAAAACCTGGGGTAGAGTGGCTGGGAAGTGACATGGTAGGATATATAAATGTTAAAAGAGTGAAGATAAAGCTGTCATGTGCTTCCTTAAGGAGAGCTTAGAAGTCTTCAGGAGGCTCGCTCTGGACCATTTCTGACCTGTAACACCAACAATATCCTTCTAAGAAGTCACTTCTTGGAGCTAAAAATCAAAGGGCCCAATTTGAGCATGACATCACAAAGTTCTGGGAATATCAGAAGCTGTGAATGTTCTCACAGGGGAAAAAAACTCAGAAAGTTTAGAAAATAAGGAAAAAGGTGTCAGAATCCCATCCTTTTATAAAATAAGGTATTGTATGCCTATAAGGAAAAAGACCAGACACAGGAAACCCAGAACTCAGATGTTAATGCTGTGTATCAAGTGGCCACATCCCTGAAATATAAAGCTACATATTTAGAATAAAGGTCATTAGCCTCTAGATCAGATTAATGGGGAAGTTTCTGAAATTTCCTGCTGGCAATGATTCTCAAAAAAGCTTGCCAATAAGAACTCTCTGCCAAGTTCTAAAAAATATGGACCTTGGGTCCCATCCCAGACTAACTGAACCAGAACCTCTGAGGACGGAGCCTTGTATTTTTACAAAGTTCCCCATCATTCTCATGTGCAGCCAGGGTTGAATTATTATTGTTTGTTTGCTTTTTAAAATCTATCAGCTTTATTGTGATATAACTGACATATAATAAATCGCACATATTTAAAGCTTGAAATAGTTTCACTTATACTCATATCAGTTATCAAACATATATGCACAGCTGGGGAACTACCACCACATTTAAGAAAATGAACGTATCCATCACCCCTGAAAATTTCCTTTTGTTCCTTGATAATAACCCCCTCCTGTCACTGATTTTGAGCAATTTGGTTAGGATGTATCTTGGTGTAGATTTTGGCACTTGGGGTTTGTTGAAATTCTTGGATCCCTGAGTTTACAGTTTTCATCAAATTTGAAAAATTTCTGGCCATTATTTCTTCAAAGATTTTTTTTCTGTCTTCCCTTTCCTTCTTATCTCTTTGGGAACTCCAACTATATCAGACCAGCTGAAATTGTCCAGTAGCTCAATGAAGCTTTTTTCATTAAAAAAATTCCTTTTGGATAGTTTATATTTCTGTCTTTAATTTCTCTATTTTTTCTTCTGTCATTTCTAGTCTGCTGTGAATATAATCTAGTGTATTTTTCATCTCAAGCATGGTAATGTTCATCTCTAAAAGTTTGATTTGGATCTTTTATATACATACCATGTCTCTACTTAACTCTTTGTATACATGGAATACAGTTTGAATACAGTTATAATGCCCATTTTAATGTCCTTGTCTGCTCATTTTAACATCTCTGTTAGTTCTAACTTGATATGTCTTCTTATTATAGGTCACATTTTTCTGCCTCTTCCCATATCTGTAATATTTCACTGGATGATATATATTCTGATTTTTTCCTTGCTGGGTGCTGGGTATATGTGTTCTATAAATATAAATATAAATATAAATGTTCTTCAGCTTTGTTCTCACATGCAGTTAAGTTGCTTGAAAACAATTTGATCCTCTTGTGTCTTGCTTTTGATTTGCTAGGTGGATCTGGCACAGTGCTGGGTCTAGGGCTAATTTTGCCCCACTCCTGAGGCAGGAACGCCCTGAGTACTCAACCCAATGCCCCATGAATTATGAGACTTTCCAGGCCAGCTGGTGGAAAGAGCCACTTTTCTTGGCCCAGTGTGAGCATCTGCAATGTTTCCTTTAATCTTTTTGCATGGTTCTTCCCTGACCTTGGCCAGTTTCCTCACACCCATGCCCTGGTACTGCTGAACCTGCTGCACTGATATCTGCTGAATACTCCAGGGCACCCATAACAGGAACCCAGATCTCCGGGTGTCTCTTTGTGCAGTTCTCCCATCTCGTTACTCGGTCCTGTGAACTCCAGCTGCTTTGCTCTACCTGGACTCTAAGGTCCACCTCTTCATCTCAGAGTCCTCTAGGCTCTGTCTAAGCTTCTCTCCTTGCACCACTGCCTGGGCACTCGCTGAAGGCAGTAAGCTGGGACAGTCATAGGGCTCCCCTCATTTGTTTCCAGTCAGCGTCCTTTGTTGTCTGATGTCCAGTATCCTACAAACTGTTTCCTCTCTCTCTCTCTCTTTCTATCATCTATCTGTCTATGTATCTATCTACCTACCTACCTACCTACCTGTCAATCAATCTATGGTTGTTTTAGTTGTGAGGGTAAATCTGGTCCTTATTCTATTTTGGCCTGAAGAGCTGGTCTAGAATAGTGAGTCTTAACTCTTGAGTGTACATCAAAATCACCTGGGCAGCTTCAAAGCTACCATCCTACCTCAAAGAATCTAATGTAATTGGTCTGCCATATGGCCTTAACATCAGGGTTTTTAGAAGCTCCCAGGTGATGATAATATGATTCCAAGATTGAGAACCATTGGACTAGATGGTCACCTTTCTAATGAGGTGCAGGTATAGCCACTTCCAGCGGGAGAGTAAGACAAGAATCTTGGGGGTCCTTTCTTTTTTTGTTTTTCTTTTATTAAAAATTTTTATTGAAGTATAGTTGATTTACAATGTTGTGTTAGTTTCAGGTGTACAGCAAAGTGAATCAGTTATGCATATACATCTATCCACCCTTTTTTAGATTCTTTTCCCATATAGGTCATTACAGAGTATTGGGTAGGGTTCCCTGTGCTATACAGTAGGTCCTTATTAGTTATCTATTTTATATATAGTAGTGTGTTGGGCGTCCTTTCAAACAAGGAATTCTGTAATTAGGCGTCTAAGTTTCTTTGCCTTTTGGTACTTCAGTGATGACTAAAGTGAAATCAGTCCCTCACATTTGATAATCAGTTTATTTAACTTGTTAAGTGAAAGCTACAGTATTTCACTATCTCTTTGGGGTTCAAAAATATATACTGTTCAGTTAAAAAAAAAATCCAAAACAAAAACCAAACCTGTGTTGATTGTAGCAGTGATTACAATACGACAATAGAAACAATGATGGGTAAACACCTAAAATTAAAAAAAAAAAAAAATTTCCAGATTGGTCTTAATGAATGCTCTTACAGTGCTGGATCTATTATGCTAATCATTCATTCTTAATTGGTTAACAGCTAATTAACAGCACTATTATGTTTTAAGGGCATACTATAGAGCTAGATTTTGCATATTCAAATGGTGGTAATAAAAATCTACACATGACAATACATTTTTGGTGGCTAGATGAGTTTATTTCATGATTTTCCAGAGTCTGATATTGAAAACATCTTAACTGAATCCAGAACCTCCCTCCATTAACAAGAGACCTGACTTTGGGATGGGATAGGCCTGTTGGGGGGGGTCTCTATCCCCTTATATCTAGTTGGAAGGCAGGGTTCTCAGTGTTCCCAACAGGAATCCAGCTAGGACTTTTACATATTTTGTGAGTCTTGTCTCCCACACTAGACCACCATCTTTCTGTGTGTTGGTAGGATCTCCTTCAGAATCTACACTAACTTCCTGCTCGTGAAAGAAAGCATGGGAGAAAGATGTATAACCATGTCATCTGAGGCCAGTAGGACAGGTTGAGGGGAGAATTTGGGGTAGCATTCTGTCTCTATCTCCTGATTCTGCTCAGATAGGCTTTGGATCCAGAACAAACCCTTCTTCTCTTCTACTCATGATTCCTTTCCTTTCTTATAATCCTTTCAAAGTGTCTTCAAAGTTGTCCAAATCCTGGAGTGACCCACTAGAAACTAACAACCTCAGAAATGCATGAAACAGATCTGGCACCATAGATCCTATCTGGTCCAAGGCTGAGGGTGGGCAAACTATCCAAGAGTGGTGTGGTGGGTTCTTTGCACAGATGGGTACTAAAACTTCCTCCCATCTTTGTATGTGTGAACTGTTCTTCCCTTTGAGAGGTGGAGTCAAGCTTCCTTGCTTTTGAATCTGGGCTGATCCTGTGTCTGGCTTTGGCCAATAGAATATGGCGGAAGAGATGTCATAAGACTTTGGAGGCCTTGTAGCCACTTGGTAGAGAAGTTGTTTTACATTACAACTAATTCATTTACTCAATTAAGAAATATTTCTGAGGACGTCCCAGACTCTATTAGGGATAAAGCAGTGAATAAGAGACACAAAGACGTTGATCTTCTACTAAGCAAAAGCAGGAAATAAATAAACAAGCAAATGACCCAAGACGATTATGCGAGATAGTGAAGAGTCATACAGGGGATGTGAATAAGGAGGGTCTGGGTGAGGGTGGTCAGCTGAGAAAAATGTTCTTAAAGGGGTGCCATTGGAGCTGACACCTGAAGGACAAGAAAGAGCAAAGGTGGGAATGTCTAGGGGAAGAAGACTCTAGAGAGAAAACCAGACATGACATGAAAGGCTCAATGTGGGAAAGGGTATGGCAGAGTCAAGGAACATGAGGAAGCCAGTTAAATTCAGTTCAACAATTTTTTTGAATGGCTGGTACATACCAGGCAAAGAACCATCCTAAGTGCCCAGAAAGATGAGACAGATGAAGTCTCTGTCATTAACAGTCTGTTTGGCATGTGGTTTTCTACCTGTTTTTTGTTTAATGTAAGCATGCTATTCCAATGGCTCTTACATATGTGTAGATATTCATGATGACAATCTCATGACAGAAGACTTTCTTGTTATTTAGTTTCTGTAAAACCAGGAAAGTGTCTTTCTTCATTCATTGAAATCGAATACAGGCAAACCCCCAAACATGCTTAGTACATAACAGGTTCTCCAGAAATAGTAGTTTTTTTCATGCCCAATAATAGACGAATGAGGCAAATGCCACATTCATTAGCTCTCTGATTTCAGGGAAATAGTGTCTCTGGTAACAGGCCAGTTAGTGGATTAATAGAACTGCAGTTATAGTAAAACACTATCTGTTCTTCTCCAACAGTTGAGGGTAACAATTCAATAGATATTTTGAATAGTTCTGCACAATTGTTTCCACAATGTCTGTTTCTAATATTACTTCTCACAAAGGTTGTTTAATCAACCAGTAATGGTCATCTAAAACAGAATGTCCCAAAAGGAGATGCAAAATATAAAGACATTTCCTCAAAGCAAAACAAAACAAAAACATGATCTTGATGGGATAATAGTTAAGGAAAGAGGTTTACAAAACACAGTGCAAAGAAAGTAAAGTTATATTGGCTATATAGTTTAATATGAGTGCAAATGTGTAAAGTAGGTACCTGAAATTTAACTTAAGGAAATAGTTAAACCCATTTGCTAAGGTTTAGCTACAAGAATGTTCACTGCAGAGTTGTTTCTAAAATTTTTTTTAAAAAAGAACAAACATCTAACCATAGGGGGTGGTTAAATTAATTACAGTACATCCGTTCAATGGATTGCTATGCAACCAGTAGAAATGATTTTATTAAGGATTACTTGAAAATATAGAAAAATATTCATAATAAATAGTTAAGAGAGAAAAAGACTTTGAGTTGTCAGGTAATCAGTGAGTGCTAGGGTTACTTGACTGTTAACATTGAAGTAAAGCTGCATAAATCTCTTGAATCTGAATGGTATTTATTTCAACCAGCAGAAACCTCAGTGGCCCTTCAAATATATCTGGGCAGTGGCAGGTGTTGTGAGGCATGTTTCTCCACCACTCTGGATCTGCTTCCCTGTTTTTGCTAAAGTAACACGCTGCTCTGTATCTTCACTGACTATCTTTTTTCTACCCACCATTGTCCTACACTAGCCATCACCGCATTTCCCTTATTCCCCACCATGTTCCACTTTAAAAGTATGTGTGTAGCGGATTTTACTGAAGATTCGGGGTAAGGGATGGGGAAGAACAGTGTTTTTAAAGCACCACCTAGCAAACCACTCACAACTGTTTATTAAAAGTCTGTGTTCTTTGAAGTTCCTGAACCATTCTCATTGGCCTCACAAAGCTCTAGGCTCTTGCTCTGACCTCACCTCCTCAACAATCCAGGCACTTGTGCTGTCTCTCTTTATATATAATGATCCAAAACAATTTTTTTTTAATTTTATTTATTTATTTATTTATGGCTTTGTTGGGTCTTCGTTTCTGTGCGAGGGCTTTCCCTAGTTGCGGCAAGTGGGGGCCACTCTTCATCGCGGTGCGCGGGCCTCTCACTATCGCGGCCTCTCTTGTTGCGGAGCACAGGTTCCAGACGCGCAGGCTCAGTAATTGTGGCTCATGGGCCTAGTTGCTCCGCAGCATGTGGGATCTTCCCAGACCAGGGCTCGAACCTGTGTCCCCTGCATTGGCAGGCAGATTCTCAACCACTGTGCCACCAGGGAAGCCCCAAAACAATTTTATATATACTATCAATTTTATACACATATAAATTTGAAAAACTTAAACATAAAAAGGTAGCTTTCTATTTTTCCCTTTTCCTTTTCCAACCTTCTCCTGAGAGCTTTCCCTTTCAAAAATGACCTATCAAGGTATTTTCCTAAACAAAGGTTTATCTACCCAGAGAAATTATGCTAAGCTCCTTAGCAGGAAGAAGCCACTAGGGTCTATTATGGTTTTAAATGGCCTAAGTGCTTGTTAGATAAAAACAGTAGCTGTCTCTGCAAGATCAGGTTAGGGATACTCAACAAATGATTTTAAAATGCATATTTTCTAACTTGTATACAATGAAAATGTAATATTTAAATTATTTGGTAAGAAAATAAAAATGATAGAAATTATTTTAAAATTTAAATTAATTTTTAAAAGATAGGGCAACTATATATTTCTCGTAAATGTTGGAAAGAAATAGTATCTCCATGTGATGGATTATTAAAAAAATTATCTTCGGACTTCCCTGGTGGCGCAGTGGTTAAGAATCCACCTGCTAATGCAGGGGACATGGGTTCGAGCCCTGGTCCAGGAAGATCCCATATGCCGTGGAGTGACTAAGCCCGTGCGCCACAACTACTGAGCCTGTGCTCTACAGCGCATGAGCCACAACTACTGACCCCATGTGCCACAACTACTGAGCCCGCACGCCTAGAGCCTGTGCTCCGCAACAAGAGAAGCCACCGCAACGAGAAGCCCGTGCACCGCAACGAAGAGTAGCCCCCGCTCGATGCAACTAGAGAAAGCCCACGTGCAGCAATGAAGACCCAACGCAGCCAAAAAAATAAAATTATATATATCATCTTTTTTGCTTATCTGTATCTCATAATTCAGTGAGCAAATATCAGGTAACAACAGGATCAAATAGTAAAGTTTATTATTATTAATTTTTATAGAAACAACTATCTGAAATCAAAGTTTAGATTAAAAGTACTTTCTACTAAAAAGAAAGCTGGGATTGGGATATAAAAGTTTGAAACCCTACAACATGGGGAATATAGCCAATATTTTATAATAACTATAAATGGAGTATAACCTTTAAAAACTGTGAATCACTATATTGTACACCTGTAACTTATAATATTGTACAGCAACTATACTTTAAAAAAAAAGTTTGAAACCCTGGGAATTCGCTCTTAACAAAGAACGTATTGAGAGCCCCATACATAGGAAACTATTTCATTGCATATCCACTTGAAATAAAGTCGTTTACTCAGATTCTCTCCCTCTACCCATTAAAGAGAGAATCAGAAGCCGTAGAAGCTTGTTGGGATGTACGGATAGAATTGGTTAACAACTCTGGGGACAAATGTTGTTCTCCACAGTTTCTCTCTGGAGAATTCAGACACTTCCTCCTGGTGTCTCACGTGGTGTGTCACCAGGCACAACCCTTCTGAGCGCATGAGACCAAATATCATCAACTGTCAGAAGGCAGGGCTGCCTCAGTTTACCCCAGCATCAGGTTGCCCTTCAGAGAGCCAAATGGGGGACAATGGGGCCTCACTCACTTGACATATAGATACAGTGCAACTGAGGTCAAACTCTACCTTCACAAATGCTTGTGGAGTGTTTAAAAATTGATAGCTTTTTTTCATCAATGTTCAAACATAATGTTCAATGTTAAACATAATATTCAAATATTCAGTATTTAAACATAATATTCAAATGTAAGTACAGTCATATAAAAGCTAATATGCCCACTTTAAAAAGCGTGGATAAACAGTGGGGTCCTTAACATGCTGCCTAGTCTTATTATTTAAAGACACAGACAGGGCAGGGGCATCCCTGGACCCCGTAGCCTCAGTATCTCTGGGAGCTGGTTAGAGGTGCAGAATCTTGGACCTCAGCACAGACCCACTGAATCAGAATCTGTCCTTTCAGGGGATCCCCAGGGCTGGTGGGAATATGAAGGCTTGAGGGGCACTGGTCCAGTATTCTGTGTTCTCCAATCCAAGGCCTCACTCCACAGCTTGGTACACACGCTGACTTTCACCTTGCAGTACAGATGCTACAACTTTAGGGCAAGCAGAACCTAGTGAGAGGACCACTTCATCCCACACCTTGGTTAATATGCTGGGCTGATTAACTCTATTCTAGAATTCACCAGTCCAATGTTCACCCCTCACCATGATCTAAAACATGAAAAAAAAAGTGGCGGGCTCTTCTGGTAAGATGTGGAGAAGTGTGCATGAATTCTCTCTCAGCTTAATGATTTCCTTAGATGCTGCACAAAGTCTTATCCATTCCAGCTTTGAGGAAGGTGACGTCTCTGAATTCCTTGACCAGTAGTTCTTAACCTTTGCCTGCATTACAGTCACCTGGCTTCAGATACTGACTGCTGGGCCCAACCCCAGAGTATCTGATTCCACAGGTCTGGGGTGGGACTGGAGCATCTGCATTTCTAACAGGTTCCCAGGCAATGCTGATGCTGTTGGTCCCTGGACCACACACTAGAAGTCACTCTCTTTTCCTAGAGCACTGACTTCTGGTTTCTCTCATTTGGACCTTTAAAAAAAATTGATTGGACAGATAGACTGAGAGGGGATATCCTTACTGATTTCTCTTGTTTATTCTCTCACTATGGTCTGTTTATAACTTTTCCAAATACTGCAAATGGCAAGTTCCCTGAGGGCAAGGACTGTGTCTTTAGATCTGTTATGGGTTGAATTGCGTCCCCTTCCAAAAAGATATGTTCATCCCTATAAGCTGTGTTTGTGAACTTATTTGGAAATAGGGTGTTTGCAAATGTAATCAAGTTAAGAGAAGGTCACACTGGATTAGGGTGGGCCCTTAATCCAATGACTGCTGTCCTTAGCACAAGAAGAGGGAAATTTGAACACAGAGACACACTACGAGAAAGCCATGTGAGGATGGAGGCACAGATTGGAGTGATGTGTCTTACAAGCCTTAATGTTCCATTAAGAATTGCCAGGGCTTCCCTGGTGGCGCAGTGGTTGAGAATCTGCCTGCTAATGCAGGGGACGCGGGTTCGAGTCCTGGTCTGGGAGATTCCCACATGCCTCGGGGCGACTGGGCCCGTGAGCCACAATTGCTGAGGCTGCGCGTCTGGAGCCTGTGCTCCGCAACAAGAGAGGCCGCGATAGTGAGAGGCCCACGCGCCGCGATGAGGAGTGGCCCCTGCTCGCCGCAACAAGAGAAAGCCCTCGCACAGAAACGAAGACCCAACACAGCCATAAATAAATAAATAAATAAATAAATAAATAAATAATTAAAAAAAAAAAAAAGAATTGCCAGAAATCACCAGAAGCTGGGAAGAAGCAAGGAAAGATCCTCCCCTACAGCCTTTGGAGAGAGCATAGCCCTGCACAAACCTTGACTTTGGACTTCCAGCCTCCAGAACTGAGAAAATAAATTTCTGTTGTTCTAAGCCACCCAGGTGGTGGTATTTTGTTATGGCTGCCCTGGGAAACCAATACAGGCCTTTGCATTTCCCAGGGCAGAGAATGTGGGTTACAGACAGTCAGTAACTCTCCGGGATGCAGACAAGTCACCAAGATCACCAGAACCACGTTAGTAACATACAGCCGACCGGTGTAATGATGCAGGGCAAAGAATGAAGACATTTAAAAAGGAAGGTGAAACTGCATAGACTTTTCTGGTCAGGTACAACATTCTTAACCGCTTAATTTATCTTAGTACACTTTTCATTTTACCAAGAAAACAAGTACCAGATTTGAAAAAAGAGAAAAGGCAGACAAGAGGGAAGATTCTCAGTGACAAATCAATGCTCGCTGCACATGAGGACACGTTACCCAGTTTATCTTTTGGTTGTTGAGGTTAACAGAGAACTGTAAGGCTCCTTCTCAATCAGGTGACCCTATAGCTAGATTTATTCCTGTAAGTATGTCTCATTTCACTCTAAAAAGTCTAGGTACACATCTAATAGTCACCCTAGTACAAATGATCATTTATGGTCAACACGAGGAAAATAACCTGGTACTTGCCACCTGCACGACTTTGATTCCCGCCAACTCCCTTCAGCCCAGTTGTTCCCAATTCCACACATCTTTCAAATCTCATTCCCCTTGCAAGTCCTTCCTTGATACCACAAAGGCTCTTCTTGGGTTTCCAGACCTTATAATCACGATAGAGCGTAAGTCAACCATACCTTGAATTTTACTTCTTTGTGTAGACATCACTTTTTGCCAACCAAAGTGCACTTGAAAACAGAAATCCACTGCCACAGTGTGCAGCACATGCATTCAGCACTTGAGGTGCAAAACAAATATTTGCTGGCATAAACAGTGAATAGAAGAGATAGCGCTAAATGAAACACTTCTGCCAGTAAGAGCCGGTTCCTTTGATGGAAGAAGTATGTGCAAGAGCTGCAATTCTTATTGGTAACCATGCTCTGGAATGTCTTTTTATGCACTAGGAGCTGCAGAGCTGTCAGCCAACAGAGGAATGTCAGAGCTGCAGACTCCCTGTTGTCAGCTCTGATTCCACACACACCTTTTTCTTCTGGTTGCAGCAGCCGAATTATAGCTCAAGAGAAAAACATAATTAAATTCCAGAAGGCCAGGGATAGCTGTTGAAAATACTCTATGAACAAAACAACAACAAGAGTTGAATGAGGATTACCCATGATGCATAGCTAACCCAAAATATTCCAGGGACTATTATAAAATGATTTTCCTTTTTTTTTTTTTTGTCTTCTCTTCTTCACTTCAAAAATATTAGTTAAATGTCAGTCTGGTTGATTGACAGGTGCAGCTAAACCTATCCTATTTCCATATTTATTTACTAAAAATGTAAATACGGTACAGACACATACCCACACTCCCATACCCACAGCCACACAGACAGCCCTCCCGTTTCCTCTGGTTGGCTCCCCAATATAAGACCAGAATGAATGCAACAATGCACGTGTGTATACACAAGGATCTTAGGAAAATTCTTGCTGCAAATAGGGCAGGGTAATCCTCATTCATCTCTTGTTGTTGAGATCACCTATACTTCTGACGTAGTGGGTAAGTAAAATGTAGATTTCCGAGTTAGGATCTTTCAGTTGGTTAACCCTGAAAAACTTCACTTCTTTCTGGGCTTCTCTGGCCAGCAAACTAGAGGCAATGAATTTACAGGGAGAAGGAAGTGGTGGTTAGCGTTCATAGCTGACAACAGGAAGAGAAGCGCAAACAGCACTAGACTAGAATACTGGTTAGCCTGGGGTCATTCATTGAGGGAATGTGCAGCCCTACAGAACTCCAGTAGCCTTTAGGGACATCATATATTGTAGCAAAACACATCATTCTTGCTTCTGGGTCAGGAGGTTATCACTGAACGTTTGTCCTCAGGAGTAAATATGGAATTATGAAGTGAGGCATACCAACTGAAGGCAGAGTCAGAGGAACCAGTGAATACCAGTTCACAACTCTTAGACCCCCTTCCCTTCCAACACAGAGCAGGATAAGAAAATGGAAGGTTGTTCAACACCGGGAAGGATTCATGAGGAGATTCTTTTGGCCAACTCAGCCGCGAGTCCCAAACCCCTGATTCCTGCAATGATGGAAGGGTGTCTGACTGATGCTGAGGCAATCCGGACAATCTCAAGGTGGAGCCTAGGGCTGTGGACCTGCAGGGTGAGATTAGAGGGCTGCATCTGGGAAGAAATGGCATTTCCACCTAACTCAGGGCAACCATAAATAAATGTTACCTGTGGACCAGAAGTGGGTCCCATGCCATAGAGGGTTGTCTAGGAGTTTTTCCAATTCAGGCCATCAAGATCATCTGGAACGTTAAGAGAACTTGAAAGGAGAGCTCTTGGTGAAGGGGACAGCTGGAAAAGCAGGGACTATGGGCCAAGTGGCCACTGGAGGCACAGGTGCATTGGTAAGTTGGACCTTTGGCCATTCTCCCTTATTGCTCCAGATAACTGATGGTCCCAAGTCATGACTGTTGGCCTGGTCAAATTAATACTCCTCCATCTCCACCCCCTTCACTCTCACTTGCACTGTCTAGTTTGGAAGATAAGTTATATGGTCAGCTATGCATTCACCCATGTCCTAAGAACAGCAGTCAGAAGGGTCTAGTGGAGCAAGCTCCATAACCCACAAATGTGCCTACCAGGCCCACTGAGTATGAAGCCTTCCTAGGATGACACCAGTCAAGTAAGAGCTCTCCCCGATCTGTGCATCCCTACCCTGTGGGCAGTGAACTTGGCAACAAGAGTGGGGACAGAGAAAAGCTGATCACAACCCTTGCCAGGCAGCAGGCATCCTCTGTCAGCCAGGGCTGGGAGAGAGACACTTAACTATTATCGACTTGGATTTTCTAGTATTATTCAGTACTGGGAATTCTAATTATTAAAACCAGATTGTGTTTTGAGATTGAAAGTGATGGTAGGGCTTTCTACCAGCTGCAAGTGGCTAGAAGAGTCAGGGGGCACGACAGAGTTTTTATCCCGGTAGCAGGAGAAAACTTCCCCAGCTGCAGGGATTTTTAACTGGGCAGCTGTACTTTGATCGTCTTCTGTGAGTTGTGCTTGTTCCAAACCAGGCACACTTATACTGGTTACCCTCTGGGGCAGATCTTCTCGGTTCCCTGCTCACAGCTGCTTTCCCCGTCTTCTCACTTGCCAACAGGACCCTGATTTGGTTTGGGCAGCAATGTACCTGGATCCAGAGAACTGGTCAAGACTGGCCCAAGCCAGTTATGGCTCCCTGTTCCCTTTTGTCAGTGACTGGCCTATGGGAAGGCATGGGCCCATGCTGGTCAGTGAGATATGATGGAAAGTCTGCTGGGGAGAGGTTTTCTCTTGTGAAGGGAGGAACGGAGAAGTCCCTTTGTTCTATCACCTCCCTTGCCCTCTGCTTTAAACATTGTCATGTGATGCCTGTGATGGAACTGTGATCTTACTGTGTATTTGCTGACCAAATCTGGAGGGAAGGCCATATAGTGAGGTTGGCGGAGGGGGAATAAAAAGAACCTGGGTCCATGATGAAACCACTGGCCCCAACCTGTCCTCAAACCACCTACATTGGCCTCTGTTAAGGAAACAATAAATGTCCTGAAGATTAAAATCTGTTAGCAGGACTCTGTTATTTACAAAGAACTGTTACCTTTAAACATTAAGAAACTACTAACCTATATATCCTATGCAAAGTTTGCTTGTCTTTTTAAACACAATAGCAGTGATCTCATAAAGGGAAAAGTCCTAAAGTGGATTTACTTTCTCCTAGGAACGGTGTGCTTATGTTCCTTATTCAGGTCTTATACCTCCAATAAATTAGAGCACGAACAATATATGAAAGCAAAGATACAGCCACGGATTGTCACACAACATGCTAATTATACAAGAGCCTCTACTATATGATAAAGTTCACTTATAGCGCAAAAGCATACCATAGTGTTACATATAAATTTCCAAACGTATATGTATTATAAACATCTAAACTGACTCTAGTCACAACAAATTTAAAAATCAAATTTCCACCTTACAATTTTGTCTAAGCCTATACTAGTACTCACTCAAGTCTTGCTTTCAAAGTTTTAGTGCTCTAGAACTCAATCACAAACTCCAGGCAACTGAACCCTGAGTTAGGGGTGTCGCTTTCTCCGTAACTCAAGCTTCGTTCCCCAAAGTGTAAGATGGCTAACCCATACTGCAGGTTGTCAAAGGTCATCAATTTCTCAATTTACAAAGCAGATTTTGTGTGAGTGGTATAAGATATCAAAGCAAAAACCAAGTCGAACCCAAAACAAAACAAAACAAAGAACCTCTCAATCCAGCTCCCTCACTGTTGGTTTCAACAGGGATAGGAAATGTTTATAGAACATTTCACTCATACTGTTTAATCACCTGGTTGGGTTTGGTTCTAAAAAGACTGATATCTCTTGTTTTACTTCTTTGGCTAAATGCTTTGCTATTTCAGATAAGCCTCAGCCAACTTCTAAACTACTAAGGCAAAAAGTAAGCTCATGTTACAATTCTAAAAATTTTTTTGAAGTTGTCTGAGTATGTTTAGCCAAATATTATTGCTCTTGGAAAACACTAAACAAGACGTGTGATACATGTGTAGGGCAAGATAAAATAAACTCTTGACAACAGTCAAGTACGGTAAAGACTGTGAGATGGTGACCAAACCCTTTTCTACTGTCTCTTGAGCAACAGCCAGCAACATTCTCCAGCCTCCCTTTTTTTGGTGTGGCCCTGTGCCTGAGTTCCAGCTAGTAAAATATGAGCGATAGTAATGTGCTGCTTCCAGGACTGGCCCGTAGAAACATCCTGACATGATTCTCTGGGCTCGCTCTGCCAGCAGAATGGAAGAGTTTCCCATGATACATCACCAGATCTCCAACTTTTGGTATCAGAACCCCTTTACACTCTTACCATTTATTTAGGACCCCAGAAGTTTTTGTTTCTATGAGTTACATCTATTGAGACTTACCAAGAACATTTCAGAATCCTGATTCATTAAAAAATAAAAATATAAACATTATAAACACTATAAGCCCTAAATATTAATGTAAATAATATGTTTTAATAAAAATTAACCATATTGGCCCAAACAAGAAAAAAATCTAGTGACAAAAGTGGCATTATTTCACATTTTTTGAAACTCTAATGTCTAACTTAAAAGAAGACAGTTGGATTCTCATGTGTGCTTCTTTATTCCACCTGTTATATTGTTTTGGTTGAAGAATATGAAAAAAAATCAAGACCTTCACAGATGAACAGCTGGAAAAGGGGTGGGGGGAGTCTTGTGGAAATAGTCTGAAATGGCCTCAGGGACTTAAGGTCCTTGGATTACACGTTGAGACCCAGTGATTCAGAGGAAGATGGAGCTACAGGATATAAGGTGTCTTGGTTCCTGAATGACCTCATGGAAGGCTGCCCACCAGAAACACCCCCACTGAACTATGATGCAAATGAGAAATGACCCTTGATGGCATTAAGCCACTAAGATTTGGGGATTTAAAAGAAAAAAAAAAAAAGATTTGGGGATTTATGTGTGAAAGCAGCTAGCATTAGTCTAATTAAAACATTAACTCTATGACAGGCACTGTTTAAGCACTTTACATATACTAACTCATTCAGTCATCTCAACAATCCTATGAAGTAGTTGCTTGTATAGTCTCCATTTTAGAGGTGAAGAAACTGAGGCACAGAGAGGTGAACTAAAATATCCAAGGTCATGCAACTAGTAAGCAAGTCTACTTCTAGAGTTCTTGCTCCCAGTCACTTCACCATACTGCCTACTCACCTTACCTACATATTTCCCAGCACCATCTTATACCTTATACTCCAGACAAGCAAGGCAGACATAAATAAAAAATATGTACCTGCACTAATGACTTGCTTGCTTGAAACAGATACAGTAGAAACTAGTTTTGGATTCTCCAGAAAAGATGAGAGTTGGAAGCAAACAAATAGGTGAAAAGGAGTTACTGAGGATTCTGGGAGACAGGTGGTACAATGGTTGGTGGGGGGAGGGGGCTGGTAGGGTGAATTCTAGATGGCCTCATGACCTTGCCACCTGGTGTTACTTCTCTGATTATGTTACATGGCAGTGAGTTGCATGATTACATTGTATGGTAAAAGGGATTTTGCAAATGTAATCATGGCTACTAATCAATTGATCTTAAGATAGGGAAATTATTTGGTTGGATGATCATGAGCCCTTTAAAAGTAGAAATTTTCTCTGGCTGGCAGCAGGAGAAGTCTGGAAGATCTGAAGTATGAGAAGGACTGGATGCTTCACTGATGGATTTGAAGATGGAGGGACCATGTGAGAAGGAATACAATGGCCTCTAGGAGCAAAGACCAGACCTCACCTGACAGCCAGCAAGGAAATGAGAACTTCAGACCTACAGCTTCAGGGATCTGAATTCAGCCAACAACTTGAATGCAATTAGAAGTGAATTTTTCCCCAGGGCCTCCCCCTGGCCCACACTTGATTTGGGCCTTGCCATGCTCTGAGTAGGGACCTGGCTGAGTCCACCTTGATTTCTGATGTACAGAACTGTAAGTTAGTAGATGAGTGTTTCTTTAAGCTGCTACATTTATGGTAATTTGTTACACATCAATACAAAACTAATAGAGAAGGTAACTCAAGAGACATCCTGTCCCAGGGTACTTGCTTAAGTAAGAACGTCTTTGCTATTTTGTCCCTATTCCTGGCAACTAGTGACAAATAACCCTAAGTACCAGTAAGTTTTCCTACACAAATAAAAATAAGTAAAAGAAACCCAAACCACATATTTCCTTATAAATATTTTCAGTCTACCACTGGCAACTTTAAAACTAGTGATCCATAATTGTTTATTATTATAAGCCACAGAAAAACTAAGAAATGTTTTAAGGCAACAAGTTTCATGTAATCTATTAACCTCTCTCATAGTCTACTCTTAAAAAGAAGTCTTAGAAAGTCCCAGAATTAAACCCCACACTCACGCACAGACCTTGTAAAATGTGTGCAGCGGATTCTCAGGGCTTTTATTTTTTAAGGTATTTAAAAATTTTTTTCAAGGGAGACGTATATATGTATTTGAAAGTAAACTCTATGGATGTAATTAATTATTTTTATATCTTGCTCTTTCTTTAAAAAACAGCCTCTTTACAATCCTGCAGTCCCACACCTGGGTATTTTTCTGGAGAAAAACATGATCGGAAAGGATACATGCACCCCAATGTTCATTGCTGCACTGTTTACAATAGCCAAGAAATGGAAGCAACCTAAATGTCCATTGACAGAGGAATGGACAAAGAAGATGTGGTACATATACACATTAAAAAGAATAAAATAATGCTATTTGCAGCAACATGGATGGACCTAGAGATTGTCACACTGAGTGAAGTCAGAGAATGTGAACATGGGGAACCTAAAAAAAATGATACAAATAAACTTATCTGCAAAGCAGAAACAGACTCACTGACTTAGAGCACGAACTTATGGTTACTGGAGGGAAGGGTGGGGGGAAAGGATAGTTAGGGAGTTTAGGATTGACATGTACGCACTGCTATATTTAGAGTGGATAACCAACAAGGACCTACCGTATAGCACAGGGAACTCTGCTCAGTATTATGTAACAACCGAAATGGGAGAAAACTTTGAAAAAGGATAAATACATGTACATGTATAGCTGAATCACTTTGCTGTACACTTGAAACTAGCACAACATTGCTAATCAACTATACTCCAATATAAAATTAAAAGTTTTTTTAAAAAAGAGGACTTCTCTGGTGGCACAGTGGTTAAGAATCCACCTGTCAATGCAGGGGACATGGGTTCGAGCCCTGGTCCGGGAAGATCCCACGTGTGGCGGAGCAACTAAGCCCGTGAACCACAACTACTGAGCCTGCACTCTAGAGCCCCTGAGCCACAACTACTGAGCCCACGTGCCACAACTACTGAAGCCCACATGCCTAGAGCCCGTGCTCCTCAACAAAAGAAGCCACCGCAATGAGAAGCCCGTGCACCACAACGAAGAGCAGCCTCCGCTCGCCACAACTAGAGAAAGCCCGCACGCAGCAACGAAGACCCAATGCAGCCATAAGGAAATAAATAAATATATTAAAAAAAGAAGAAGTAAAAAATAATATTAAATTAGGGGAAAGTTTAGAATACCCACCAAATATCACAAGTTCCTACACTTCCATAAGAGATGGCTTTGAGACTCCTAGATGCTAAAGAAGATTCTTAGAGTCCTTTAGATAAAAGGAAACTAGTTTCTGAGAAGAAGAATTTTTCTAGTTCTCTAAGAGAAATCTCTTTTATAGACTGTACCACTCAGTACAGGCTAGGGTCTGCTGCAGTAATTAAAAAAAAAAAAATCCGCAAATTTCGGTTACTTGGGTTCAACAAAGATCTATTTCTCACTTATGCTACACATCCTCTGTTGTTTGGCTGGGGGTTCTTCTCCATGCCTCTTCCTTCTGGGACTCAGGCTGGCAACAGACACTAACTTGTCATTGCTGGAGGAAAAGGAAGTCTGGAGGGTCTTGCACTGGCAGATCATGCCATGGCCTGGAAATGATGTGTATGCAACACAGATCAAATGCCATACATCATTTCCTGTCGTGTCGCCCCATCCAAGCACAAGGGGGCCAAGCTGTGCATCCTAGTATTGCTCGAAAAAGGCATGAACAAGTAATATCTCAAGAGCGCTAATGACTGCCGTAGATGTCGTTATAAAGCGTGTGATACAGTGTACCACATCACAAGTAATAGTGAGTGAGCATCCTATGACTATTTTTTATACAATTGCTTAATAAAGGTGGAAAACGTGACGCCAAACCACAGTCAGGTAAATAACCATACTATGTGGGGACAATACAATAAGGCCCAGGATGCAGCTCTGTCAGTCTTGGTTAATGTAAAGTAAAATCCTCCAGGAACAGGCCTCCAGAGGCCAGGGAGGGAAAGTAGAGGAGGGAAGCTGGCTGGTTGACCAAACTGTAGTAAACTGCAAAGCATCTGCCCCATGGATGGGGTGGCTTACTAACTTTCAGTAGGTTTATTGCAATATGAGGCTGTAAACCTCGGACTACTAGATATTCTGATTTTTTTAAAAAAGAACCTGGAAATGTGGGTTTGTTTGTAAAATCTCCAAAGTTAAAATGTTTTAAAAACAATGTGCACACCAGTCAAAACACGTCTGTCAGCCAGATGTGGCCTGTGGATTGCCAATTCATGGAGAAATTCTATGTATGCTGCTGATTCCTTACAGAGGCATCGGTTGTGACAATCAACTGAGCAGAGCGTTGATGTCCCCTTGGGAGAGGGTCACAGAGAGTGAGAGCTCACATAACTACGACATGCGAAATGAAGGGCAAATGCCATCTCATTGGTCTCCCTCAATGTCGAAATCACTGCTGAAGAGGTCTTGGCTTTGTGGGAGCCAAACGCCTGCGAAGAAAACTCCAGGGAGGCAGATTCTAAACGCTGCGAGACCAGGGGCTTTGCCTGTATTTGTTTACCACTGTGTCCCCAGAATCTCAAAGGAAGTCCAGCAAATGGAAGAAGGTACTCAATAAGTATATGTTAACAGAATGTGGGCAGTTGCATGGAACTAATTTAAAACCTGTATCTGCAGAAGGACGACATGTGTGATAGCCTTTTTCACCCATGGACACCAAAAAATAATTGCTTCTTCAGGACATTCTGTACAACCCTAAATGGTTTACTTTGAACAGAACCTTCAGTGCCTAACAATGGAACTATAACCACATGGCACTTTTCTTTTTCTTTTTTTTTTTGCCTTAAAGAAATGATGTCTAGAGTAGAAAATTCAGCAGCTTCATGTTCTCCCCCAAGTAGCCCAGCAGGGGTGGGAGGCAAGAGAATGGCCCCTCCCATGCAGCTACAAAGATGTGTCACCAAGAGATGGCCAGCAGGGAGAGACCTGAGGGTTGAACCAAGAAGCAGGTAGCTGCAAATGGGGGGTGGACCACAAACCAGGGAGTGGACAGAACACGGTGTCTCAGTGGATGCTGGCACAGAGAGGTGACAACTCCTAAGGTCCCACGGAAAGGAGATGTAATCCCAGGAAGAAGAGGGGAAGAGGGGAAGAGGGGAAGAGGGGAGAAGGAATCCCTGAACTGGCAAAGACTAAGGTATCACTATTAAGCAGCACGGAAGATTGAGATGGAAATTAAATTCAATTAAAAAGAAGACAGAGTGATTACTCTCCACCTCCAGTCTGTAGCCTGAGATTTCATACTCCCTGTAGGATTGTCATGGGCCCAGTTCCCTGGGAAGCAGACTCCAAGGTGAGCATAAGGTGCAGGAAGTTTATTGGGGGAGCACGCTCAGGATCAATACCTACGGAGGAGGAAAGGAAGCAGGACGGGGCAGGGGAGATGCTCGCTGCTACGATGAAGCCTCGACAAAGGCTTCACCTGATCCCGGGAGTTCTGAAGCCGCGCTGGTCCTTCACAGTGGTCCTGAACTGGGGCAAGGAGCTGAGCTTTTATGCCTCAGTGTTACCTGGTCATTTGATGCGGACCGCCCCCGAGTAGGACTATGTGGCTGTGGACAAAAGCCCCTTTCTTCAGCCTTCTGCCAGCAGCCCACCCAGGGCTGGGGGAATGAGCCTGTCAGTCCTGTGGGGCCCATGGGCGGTGCATTATAGTGACCACCAATTACCAAGTGAGATAACTTTGTACAGTGTGGCCATCCCTGAAGTGGTGCATAATAAGCATGAAATAAATGCCAGTATCACTGCCCTCCTCTCTCCATTCTGAGTGCTGAAGTTCTGTGATTCGGGGAACATAGGCACTCCCTTAGAGCTCCCATTTCAGTCACAGGGTCTTTTCCATAATGTTTCATGTACTACTCTGATAGTTGGGGCCTTGTATGGACAGACCAAAGTCAAGAACATGGCCTGGAGCAGACTGAAGGAGGAAGTGGTATTAACAAAGCAAATATGTAAAAAGGACCATAACAGTGCAAGTTACAATGCAGACCCCTGAATGTGGACACTTTTCCTCTATTTTTCATTTTCTTTGGTCCCAGTTTTTCCAAGGTGTGCTCTCAGAACATCAGTCTGGAGGGCTGCTCGGCACTGAAAGGGTTCGATGGGCAAATACGCTGGGAATCACTCATACTCTAATCCCTCGTGAAGATTCTTACATGACCCTACTGAGAAGTCCCGCACAAAAGAAACCTGTTTATCTTGGTAAAACACACATTTATTTGACCACAGGTAATAGCCTTAACATCTCATGGAAACACTACAAGATTCCAAAGGGTTTATGTGTATAAAGCAAGCAATTTACTAATGCGTTTGGTTTTTCTAAATAAATATTCCTTTTTGAAAACATCAGTAACTACATGACCCTCTTGGTTTTTTGGGTTTTTTTTAATCTATGGAGGAAAATCTCAGCTGAGGCTATTTCTCTAGAAATGAAGAGACAGTCACATTACAGCAACAGCCAGAGAGACAGGCTATTAGACATGGAAACAACTTTAAAATCTGACCTTAACCACGTAGGAGATATCACTCATTTAAGGACTTCATTTTTCACTAAGATTCTGAAACTGCCTTCTAAACCAGCAGTATACCAGTGGCTGGAATTTATAGCTCACCTGGTAGGTGGCAGCTGCTGTCCCAGAATATACTTCACACACACTGTGGTACTTAAGAAGATGCTCAGGCTGAAAGAGGATAAATGATGCACCCCAGGCCACGGGGACAGAGCTGACCAAAGAGTAGTGTGGTTCCTCGGCCCCTGCTCTGAACTGCCCCTCTTCACCATTCCTTCAAAAACGGATCAATAACAGCAAGGAAGGGCTAAAATCATACTTAAAATAAAACTAATAAACATATCCCCAAAGAGAGAGTCACTCAAAAAATCGTCACTTGGGGGCTTCCCTGGTGGCGCAGTGGTTGAGAGTCTGCCTGCCAATGCAGGGGACACGGGTTCGAGCCCTGGTCTGGGAGGATCCCACATGCCACGGAGCAAATAGGCCCGTGAGCCACAATTACTGAGCCTGTGCATCTGGAGCCTGTGCTCCGCAACAAGAGAGGCCGCGACAGTGAGAGGCCCGCGCACCGCGATGAAGAGTGGCCCCCGCTTGCCGCAACTAGAGAAAGCCCTCGCACAGAAACGAAGACCCAACACAGCCATAAATAAATAAATAAATAAATAAATAAATATTAAAAAAAAAAAATCGTCACTTGGGAAACTAACACAAATAGTATGTGAATTCTGACCTTTAATACTTGCTGACTTAAACAAAATTGAGTCTAGATATTTCAAAGGAGAACTCTACACACTTTTCTGTAACAGTAGGGAATCTTAAGTCCATATGTGGAGTAGATATATACCCCTATTCAGTAGTCCCCGAACATTTGACTGAAAGTTCTGTGTTCTGCTTGTCTGACACTTTTAGTTGAAAAAGCTGTCAACTTTCCCAAAGTACTTCAGGTCTTCCCCTCCTGAAAGACAGATCAGAAGGCCGGCTGGTTTTCAAACAGCCGTGTTCTTTTTAAAGTGGCCATGACAAGGACCAGGGCTGCTCTCAAACAAACCAGGGGCCAGAAGTCGGACTCACCCCCTTGGGTGACCTTCCCCAGCACCTTCCCAGCGCTTCAGCCGCGCAGGCAAGTACCTGCCTTCATAGGCGTTTGCACGCGTGCTTACCCTATACACCTCTGAGCTTTCCCCGCAGCCCATTTTTGATTTTATGGCTCATCTTCTCTGAGCTAAGATGTCTCTGCCAAAATAAGTCACTGGGCCACCCTTCACTTTGGAGGAAATAAAGCTGCAGAAGGCACGGTCACTAGGAGCTTCTGTTGTCCCAGGAGTCCCTTCTCTCATGTGTGCTTAGGGCGGCAGGAGCACGAGTACATGAAACCCAGTTATTTGAAACCAATGGCCTCAACTTCCTCTGTGCACAAAACCTCTTACCAGCTCTGCCTTGACTTTCACTTCCTTCCAGAGCCTTCTCTCTGGTGACCTGTCTCAGAGGCAGTAAAATAGCCCAAAGGCAGGAAAGCAGGGGAGTCTGCCCTTGAATAGACTGAGGATCTCCTAAACAGCCCAGCGGCATGGACTTGGCTGTGGATCAGCCTTTAGTGACTGGGGCAGAATGATTACTAAGTGAGAGAAATGAACCCAGCTGACCTTCGCTGAAAGTACAAGAAAGATGTGGGATCCGTCTGCTTCTCTAGATTGAATGTTAATCTGGTAGTAGGTTCAGAACGTTGTGCTGGGTAGAGACTGGGGGTGATTATTTCAAACTATCTGGCTAACAATTAACAAACAAACCCTCAAGGTGTCTGCCCCTGAAAGCCGATTTTACACACACACACACACACACACACACACACAAATGGTGTAATAGTTGCCAGTTAGGGAGTTTGGGATTGACAAAAAAACAAAAAAATTGTAAATCACTATATTGTACACCTGTAACTTATATGATATTGTACATCAACTATACATCAATAAAAAAGAAAGTGAAAAATAAATAAATAAAAAGAACTGCCACCTAGTGCCAAACCTATACTATTACTCTGATAAATCATCCTGTGTGGCCCTTCAGAATTCAGGACTTCAGTCCACCAGCATCCTTGTTGTAGTCTTATTAACAAATATTCATAGTGTGCTGACTATGTGCAGAGCAAGTATTACTGTGTTATACTTACCAGGGTTCAAAAGCACTCATATTAAATAGATATTAGTGACTTCCCTGGTGGCGCAGTGGTTAAGAATCCGCCTGCCAATGCAGGGGACACGGGGTCGAGCCCTGGTCCGGGAAGATCCCACACGCCGCGGAGCAACTAAGCCCGTGCGCCACAACTACTGAGCCTGCGCTCTAGAGCCCGTGAGCCACAACTACTGAGCCCGTGTGCCACAACTACTGAAGCCCGTGCACCTAGAGCCCGTGCTCTGCAGCAGAAGCCACCGCAATGAGAAGCCTGCACCCCTCAAGGAAGAGTAACCCCCGCTTACTGCAACTAGACAAAGCCCATGCGCACCAACAAAGACCCATTGCAGCCAAAAATAAATAAATAAAATAAATAAATTCATTTAAAAAATAGATGTGAGTTTGAGCCACATGAAATTGCCTTTTTTATAGTTAAAAAAACTATCAAATATCAACAGTTTCATATGGTTCAGCCTAAATCATTTCTAGGTTTTCTACCTAATGGATTTTCCTCTAGTTTCAAAAGTTACAGGAAGAACGTTCAGACAATGAGCAACTTGGAAAATTCCTTCTTTCTGTCGTCCTTCCTTCCTCCTCTTCCTTTCATCCCTCAGCAAACATTGACTGACTGTCTTGTAAGAACAGTCCCTTGGCTGTCAGTCCTGTGACGGCGCAGAACTAAGTAAGGCGCTGCCCTTGACCATGAATGGTTCCTAACTAGCAGGGAGACCAGCCTGAAACAACTCACAGCAGTGCACAACCCAGCTCTCAAGAAGGTGCAGGTGAGACAGAGCGGGGGGTGGGGGGCAAGGCAGGAAAGGAGGGTTCAGGAAAGTCCCAAGGAGAGTTCCACAGTCCCCGCCTTGGTTGAGAATTTGCTCTGTGCCGGGCACTGGGTGGTGTCAGAGGAGATGAGGGAAGCCTGGGATCCAGCATCACAGAGATGTAGGGGTGCAGATGCCTTAGGAGGGGGAGCATTTCTGGTTGTGGAGCTCACGGTGAGCAGTGACCTGGTTCAGGGGTCACAGCGAAGAGAGAACCAAAGGCTAGCCTTACATAAGGATGTTATCATGTGGCAGGCACTGCTCCTGGGGCTGTGCCTGCCATGAACTTAGTCACCAGGCACAACCCTTCTAGGAGGCGGTTATGATTATTTTCACAGGAGGAAACCGAGACACAGGGAGTATACATGCTTGTCAAGGGCCACACAGCCACTGGCCCCGGAGCCCATGCACTTAACCACTGTGCTGCACCTTTTGTGTGAGGAGACGTGCCCTTCAGAGGGCGCCGCAGAGAGCTTCGGAAGAGAAGGAAACGTGTCACACAAAAGCAATGGATATTCAGAGAACACCTAAGATGCAGTTTGCTTATATTCTAGGAGAGTAGGTATAAAAAATAGTGGGAATATATATATAATTATATATGCATTATATATTATAATATTTAAAAATTATGTATCCTCTATAATGCAAATATATTAACATATATTATATATACTAATATATAATATATATTATATATACTATGATATATAACATAATAATATAATATATAATAATAATTGTATATTACATAATATATAAGGCAACTCTGAAACTAGGGGAAAGTAACAGTTGATTAATGATAGATATAATTATTATATGTAATATATAATATATTCTTCATATAGTATATGATATTAATATATCCTTCATAAAATATTTATATATATAAATAACAATATATAATTGTATATATTATTAACTCTGAAACTATGACAAAATCATAGTTGATTAATAATAGATACAATAAATAACATATATATAATTATATAATATATAAGAATATATTACAGTATGTATTATATTAAATATTATATATAATATACAATATATAATTATATATATATATATATTACTTATCAACTGTTATTTTGCACTGTTCCAGAGTTACCTTATATAGTTAATAACTGACTAGACCAGTGGTTTCAAAGTGTGGTCCCTGGACCATCAGCCCCTGCATCTCCTAGGAAGCTGGACCTTAGCCCAGACCTACTGTATTGGCAATTATGGGGCTGGGGCCTGGAAAGCTGTGTATTAACAAACTTTCCAGACTATTCTCATGTATGCTACAATTTGAGAACCACTGGACTAGAGAAAATGTGATTAGCAGACTAAATATTGTCGACCTCTTTTTATCCCATTTTGAGCAGTTATACACTCATTGAATTGGAAGAAAAACTTTGCTCTCTTAAGTAATAAGCATTTCCATTTTAATGTCCTCTAAACTATTTAATTAGTAGGTAAATTTTTCCTAGATATTAGAGGTTAGGATTTGTGAAGTCCAGGTTAATGAGTATTTTTATTTTATTACAAAATTCAACATTGATTATTTTTCAAGGCCACAGCTTTTCTAAGAAAGGCATGCATTCAATTGCTTTCTTTACTGGTGGAGGAGGGGATGAGGGAAGAATACAACCACATTAATTTATTTAACAAGCACTTTTTCTGAGTGTTTGTTTAAGGGACCTTGGCAGAGGGCTCTGGAGAAGAGAAGGTCACGTCTTGAACAGTTTAGCCCTTCGGGCTAATGCAGCTCAGTGGGGCCCAGTTCAGGCACAGAAGTGCAGCAATGGCTTCCAGTCCTCCCCTTGCATCCCAACATTGAAAGCCTTGTGAAAAACCAGTTACCAAACTTACACTTTCTGAAATTGGGAAGAGTAGAATAATAATTAGCTTTGATAATAGTGTTAACATTTAAAAGCGGAAAAGGTAGGCTTTTAAAAATTTGCCAACAGATGTTGGCTTCTGAAACTAAAAATGCAGATGCCTCAGTATTACTGCATCTGCCTCCTACATGGCCCTAGTCTCTCTCCATCCAATCCATCTTCCTTGCTGGCATCAATTCATCTTTCTAAAACTTACATCTCTGGAAACTCCTCAAGCTTTCAGGTATAAAGTCCAAACTTCTCAGCCTGCTTTACATGGCCCTTCTCCAGCTCACGTATCTCATCAGCCTCCCTTCCCCTACCTGGCTCTCTTGTCTGCCGAGGGCCTTCCTCTTTACAACCCTGTCACTAGGCTCTGCCCACTGTCCTCCCTTTTCTATTTTATTTATTTATTTTTGGCTGCATTGGGTCTTCGTTGCTGCACGCAGGCTTTCTCTAGTTGCGGTGAGCAGGGGCTACTCTTTGTTGAGGTGCGTGGGCTTCTCATTACGGTGGTTTCTCTTGTTGCGGAGCACGGGCTCTAGGCGCGCGGGCTTCAGTAGTTGTGGCACGCAGGTTCAGTACTTGTGGCTCGCGGGCTCTAGAGTGCAGGCTCAGTAGTTGTGGCGCATGGGCTTAGTTGCTCCACGGCATGTGGGATCTTCCCGGACCAGGGCTCGACCCCCTGTCCCCTGCATTGGCAGGCAGATTCTTAACCACTGCGCCACCAGGGAAGCCCCATGTCTTCTCTTTTCTAGAAGGTCCTTCTCTACCAGGCATGGGCCTCTTTCCTTTGTGACTCCACTAGAGCTCTTTTGACAACAGAAAAGAGAAACTCTACCCAAATCGGTACTAGGAAAAAAAAGCTCAAAAGATCCACTTAAGAAAGGAAGAGCCTCTTCCTTATTTTTTTAGCAAAGACCCAGGGGCTCACTTACTGTGCTTGTGACACTGGCTTATCCTGAGCTAGTCATTGTAATTGGCCAGCCTTGAGAAGAACAGTGCTTGACACAGATTAGGTACACAATGGATATTTACTTGTTATTAATTATTGATAGTTAAGAATGAATGCATTAATATACGATATTTGTTTTTCTCCTTCTGACTTACTTCACTCTGCATGACAGTCTCTAGATCTATCCACGTCTCAACAAATGACTCAATTTCGTTCCTTTTTATGGCTGAGTAATATTCCATTGTATATATGTACCACAACTTCTTTATCCATTCGTCTGTCGATGGGCATTTAGGTTGCTTCCATGACCTGGTTGTTGTAAATAGTGCTGCAATGAACATTGGGGTGCATGTGTCTTTTTGAATTACGGTTTTCTCTGGGTATATGCCCAGTAGTGGGATTGCTGGAGCATATGGTAATTCTATTTTTAGTTTTTTAAGGAACCTCCATATTGTTCTCCATAGTGGCTGTATCAATTTACATTCCCACCAACAGTGCAAGTTCCCTTTTCTCCACACCCTCTCCAGCATTTGTTGTTAGTAGATTTTCTGATGATGCCCATTCTAACTGGTGTGAGGTGATACCTCATTGTAGTTTTGATTTGCATTTCTCTAATAATTAGCGATGTTGAGCATCTTTTCATGTTCTTCTTGGCCATCTGTATGTCTTTGGAGAAATGTCTATTTAGGTCTTCTGCCCATTTTTGGATTGGGTTGTTTGTTTCTTTAATATTGAGCTGAGTGAGCTGTTTATATATTTTGGAGATTAATCCTTTGTCCGTTGATTCGTTTGCAAATATTTTCTCCCATTCTGAGGGTTGTCTTTTCGTCTTGTTTATGGTTTCCTTTGCTGTGCAAAAGCTTTGAAGTTTCATTAGGTCCCATTTGTTTATTTTTTTTTCTTTTAAGGCTGAATTGGGCGATTGGGATTGACATGTATACACTGATGTGTATAAAATTGATGACTGATTAAAAAAAAATACAAAAAAAAAAATGAATGAATGAATGAACTCTCCAGTGCAGTGTGCTAAGTGCAAACAGAGTTAAATCTAAGTGACGGTGAGGTGGCCAAAGGAAGGCATGTCCAGGAAGGCTTGGGTGAGGTTAGGGAAGACTTTGTAGGTCAGAAAATGCCTAAGCCTGATCTACAAAGGTAGAGTTCCTTACATCAGGGCAGGGGGCTGGCCGAGAGGAGAGGGGGACCACTGCAGAGAGCTGGAGGAGGCTGGGTAAAGGCTGAGGGGCATGAAGCCAGCTGGTGTGCTTAGGAAATGGTAATGGTTCATACGTGCTGGACTCTTGGACACAGCTGGGGAGAGGAAGTGGATAAGGGCAAAGAGATGTGTGCATGTGTTAGCAGGGTGACAGGGCAAGGGGACAAGGTCATCAAAGTCCCTGTATATAACTCCAAGAAGGTTACTCTCAAGTAGTCAGGAGCTCTTGAAGGGGCTTTCACGTCAAGTCAACCAGGGGTTGGGTTCCGGTTCACTTGTCAGCTGGGTGGTCATGAATAAGTTACTTCAATCACCCCAATTCCTCCCTCTCAGAGCTACTGTGAGGACGGAACACGCAAAGCACCCCCTCCAGCACCTGGTGCATGACAGATGCTCAATAAATGTTAGTGTTCCTTTTCTTGTCACCTGGTTGATTTTTACACTTAATTTACTGGAGGAAGAAAAAATCCAGTAAATTAAAAACTCTGTGTATATCATTTTACAATCCCAGAGTTCAACCAGTGTTTCAAAGCTGGGGGAACTGGGTCATGTGTTACTTCCAAACATTCACGAGGGTAAATGTGGCTTCAATTTCCTCTCATCCCTATTTATTTCATCATGATCTGAAGATGTGGGATGCAGGCTTGCTGCTGAAGCATGTATTTCATACTTGTCACTTTGGGATTTCGGGGAGGTCCACATATAGAGCTTGACAATATTGCCGAATCCTTTTAAAATTCATATAGCTCCAGGCTAAAAATACACAGAGGGATTTCAGAACAGAAATCACAGAGGCAGGCGTATTTGTCTGTAATGAACGACTTGTCTTCTTAAGGAACTCCCTAAGCCAGACGTATTTCTTCCTAAGAACAAATTAGTCAAGAGCGGCTGATGATTAGAATCATGCCACAAAGAGACAGGAGGGCTGACATTTGAAGAGGGAAACAATTCCCAATATAATGCTTTGTTTAGCAGCTTTCAAATTAGACACAAAGCAAGTTAATTTACTTTGTCAGTGTGTAGAATAGAAAGGACAGCAGCTTTGAAGTCAACCAAGCCATGTTCTAATTAATAGTTATTAGTGATACAACCTGCAAGTTGCTAGTTCTATGACCCTGGGCCATCCCTGGGCCTCCCCAAGCCTAAGGTGTTGTTGGTTTTTTTTGTTTTTTGTTTTTTGTTTTTTGCTATTTTACTGATAAAGCATAGGAACTCAAAACTTAAAGACTGTTATGAAGCTGAATGAAATAATGTAGCTTTATAATGGATTAAAAACTATGCCATGCTTGATAAATGTAAAGCTTTTTGGTAACTATAAACTTCCTATAATCATTCAAGATTAAAAATATTAGAATTATTTTATATCATGAATTGTTTTACATGGAATTTATATAAACTGAGATAAACTATAACTCGCCCTACTCTGTTAAAGGCATGCTGGGACATCAATAGCTCACCATTCTGCAGCTTATTTCTGATTCTCAACATGAGTATTAAAGAAGGATCTGTTGCACATGACAGTGATTTGACTTCTTAATAATTATTTTAAGCCACCAAGTCACATGAGAGCAATAAAAGTTGCATTTTTAAACTTTAACTTATTCTTCTGATGGTTAGACACCATTAGCGACATAAATGGGGACTAGGTGCAAAGTGAATTACTAGCTTTGTGGAAACTTCAAAGTGATCATCTGTAAAGAGAGACAAAACCAATCCGGACATTTACAAACTGCTGTCATAAAATCCAGCCAGACATTTCATTATCGAGGAATGAGTAATGCCAGTTCTGCAACCTGTTCCAGAGGCAACAGACACAAATCACCTAAGATGTAGCTTTGACAATCTCACATCCATTAATATCAATGGAAATTATTCAGAAAAACTAAGCATGTGCTGCAACTAAGAAGTCCACATGCAGCAACTAAAAAAAAAAAAAAACAAAAATCCTGCGTGCTGCAACTAGGACCTGGCGCAGCCTAAATAAATAAATAAATAAATAAATAAATAAATAAATAAATAAATAAAAACGATTTTAAAAAATAAATCAAGACTACAGATTGGAACTTTGACCTTTCTTTCCTCAGGGTCTGCATGTTTCCAATTCGTATCCTCTGTTTTACTGATAATCTGGGAGGTCTCGTATTCAACAGAGGCTCTCTGGGCAGATCCAATACTGCAGATGGGGCTATGTTTCTTCTCATTCTGTTAAAAAAAAATTTCCTGGCAAAATCATGAGCAGATAAAAGTCTGGTTTATCAGAGTTCACTAGGACTCTTTAACAGATTGCCATAATCTTATGTAAGTGCATGTCATTATTAAGAAATCTACAAATCCACTTCTTCAGAGCTGGGGGCAAGAGATGGAGAGATGCACTCCAGAGGTGGCTTTGGGGTTATTTCTCAGTCTGCCTGGTAATCCAGGCACTACATTCCTACCCATTTCAGTAAACACTAGATGTCCCTTTTTCTGATTTGATGTTACCATGTAAAAGAAGGATAGTGAGAGTGATTCGATTAAAATGAAAATGGACCCTGAATGTGACTAGTGAGCTTTCTCGATAATGGTGACAAGCAGAGAGTGCAGGATGAAAGTGTGGAGGACAGGGGATGGGGGTGGTGTGAGTTAGAGCTCTTCTGGTTATAAAGACACAGACACCTAAACTCAACACAGACATTCCCATTGCTCGGCTCAAGAGCTAAGCAGGAATGACTTGGTAACCACTGAAACAGGCAGCAGAGCGCAGCGGGCCCCAGAGGCAGCTCAGACTGAGTCCTCGGGACTCAGTTTCTTTCTCCCCACCTCCAGGCTACACTTTCTCAGACTCTATGTGGTGGCTAGAAGGCTTTAGCCACCCAGACTCTACTTCCTGTTGGATCCAGCCCAGCAGTAAAAGGGCAGAAGGGCCTTCTTCCAGGAATTCACAGGGCAAGTCTATTCGTTTCATGGGTTCTGACTTGACCGCATGTCAACCCTTGAACCAAGCAGAGTGGCCATGGAAGTGTGACCCCTTGGATCAGCCTTGAACCACCAGCCCAACTCTGGGAGCAAAGAAGGACATACACTGAGAGCGGAAGGGGAAGTGGCTCTGGGTGCAATTTCCAAAAGAGGGTGCATGGCTCTAGGTGGCAAAAATGACAGCGACTCACTGTGGGGTGGAGGTGGGGAGACTGGTTAAGTCCTGATGAGACAGACGCAAAGCTGGTGGAAGGAGAGGCACCAGAAGAGTAAGAAAGAGGCCGACACCCTGTGCCAGGCCAGGGAAAGGGAATAATGGGACTCCCTACAATGATGTCTTGTCTGCCAGTGCTCACTGTCACCATGTCACCTTGAGCTCTGGGTCCCAGCTTCTCATCTGTACAGGGAAGGGAGTAAGAGCAGGTCGGTGGTTCTTTATTGGAATATGCATCAGAATTACCTGGAAAGCTTTTTTCAAATGACAGAGGCCCCAGAATCAGTGCTGCTGCCCACCTCCAGGGAGAGCCATTGGGAAGAACTCTGAGGTCATCATCAGGGCAAGCCCTGCAGTCTCCAAAGGTGGACGGCAGTCCCAGGCGACAGAATCATTTACCTCCCACAGTCAAAGGTGCTAAAAGTGGCATAATAATTCCTCCCAAACACCTCCCTGGAGACGTACAGACATAACCTTTAAAAGGTGTGCTTTCTGTCCATCAAACGTCTGCCTAGAGCAGCAGTTCTCCACGTGTGGTCCACCAATGTTTGGGGGACCCCAAGATCCTCTCAGAGAGTCCATAATGTCAAAACTATTTTTATCAATTGCCTTTTCCAACTCATTGACATTGTAAGTAACCTTTAAGAAACTACCATCTGTTAAGTTTTGTTCTATTATTAAAAAAAAGAAAAAAAGTAAAAAACTTCAAATTTACCTAAAAAGGCTATAAAAACATTCTTCCTTTTCCCAATGACTTATCTGTTTGAGGCCAGAGCTTCTCCCTACACTTCAAAGGAAATAATATATCACCACAGATTGAATACAGAAGCAGGAGTGAGAATCCAGATGTTGTCTATTAAGCCAGACACTTAAGAGATTTACAAAATGTAAAACAATGCCAATATTCTAATTTTTTTTTGTTTTGGAGAATGGGGTTATTTTTCACAAAAATATGTTATTTACACAAACACATAATGACTTTATTACTGTTATGTTTAAAAGAATTAAATGTTTTCTCAGTTTTACTTTCTAATGCAGTAAATATCAGTAGATATAACTCACATAAACAAAAGCTCTTTGGGATCCCCAGGAATTTGAAAGAGTATAAAAGGGCCCTGAGGCCAAAAAGTTTGTGTGACCCAGGACCAGAATTTCAGTGAATCAGATCATTGGGACCATTTTTATACCTAAGCGCCCCAAGCTGGAGGAACTGCCCACCTGCTTACACAAAGAATGAGCCCGAACCACAAAACAGACACCCCCTAGCCACTGCAAAGCCTGATCTATGCTATAAAACCTGAGGAAATGGGGACGATTCAGTGGGTTCATTGCCGAAAATTTGTTCTTGCTCATTACTCCCACATCTGTTAAGTGTGGTCCTTTGAGATTGCAGTCAGCATGTAACTCTTCTTTCAGCCACTAGATGGCACTGCCTGCATAGAAAATACTTCAGCAAGGGGTGCATCGCGCTGCTTTCCAGAGATTTTTGATGGGGATGAATGAGGAAGGTTTGTTTGGACCATCTTATTCTGACACACACTGAATGTATTAGGATAACTTTCCTTTTTGTTCCTGTAAAGCCCTAACCTTGAGACCACTGATAGCGAGGTACTGGTAAAAAAGAGAAGCATTCTGATAAAGATAAATCTAGTGTACAGAACAACCTAACTCATTTTTAGTTATTCCTCCATAGCAGGGGTTCTCAGCTTTACCTGCATATCAGAATCACCCAGAGAATATAAACACCAGATGCTCTGCCCTTATCCCAAGTAGTTAAATCTGTTTTCTGGGGGTGTGGCCCAGGCACTGGTATTTTTGAAAACTCCCCAGTGGGCAGGTAAGGTTGAGAATCCTAGTCCTATAAACTTAGTCATTAAGAAAACCACCCACTAGCCCCTAAAGAAGAGATACTGACTTTTTCTTGTCTCTTC